>NC_056430.1:25836740-26534865 GCF_018296145.1 Oncorhynchus tshawytscha | reverse complement strand
ATAATACAGAACATTAATAGAAAAAACAGCTCAAGGACAGAACTGCATACATTTTTTTTAAAGGCACACGTAGCCAACATATCAATACATACACGCAGACTATCTAGGTCATGTAGGGGAGAGGCGTTGTGCCGTGAGGTGTTTCTTTATCTGTTTTTTGAAAACAGGTTTGCTGTTTATTTGAGCAAAATGAGATGGAACGGAGTTCCATGCAATAATGGCTCTATATACTACTGTACGCTTTCTTGAATTTGTTCTGGATTTGGGGACTGTGAAAAGCCCCTGGTGGCATGTCTGGTAGGGTAAGTGTGTGTGTGTCAGAGCTGTGTGTAAGTTGTCTATGCAAACAATTTTGTATTTTCAACACATTGTTTCTTATAAAAAGAAGAAGTGACGCAGTCAGTCTCTCCTCAACTCGTAGCCAAGAGAGACTGGTAGCATAGTATTTATATCATCCCTCTGATTACAATGACGAGCAAGACGTGCCACTCTGTTAGGGCCAGCTGCAGCTTAACTAGGTATTTTCTTACAGCACTGGAGCACATGACTGGACAATAATTAAGATTAAACAAAACTAGAGCCTGCAGGGGTTGCTTTTTGGAATGTGGTCAAAAAATCTCTTTATTACGGACAAACCGCTCTCCATCTTTACAACCAATGAATCTATATGTTTTGACACTGACAGTTTACAATCTAAGGTAACGCCAAGTAATTTAGTCTGCTCAACTTGTTCAACAGCCACACTATGCATTACCAGATTCAGCTAGAACTTAGGAAATGATCTGTACCAAAAACAATGCACTAAGTTTTAGAGATGTTCAGGACCAGTTTATTACTGGCCACCCATTCCAAAACAGACTGCAACTCTTTGTTAAGGGTTTCGGTGACTTCATTAGCTGTGGTTGGTGATGCGAATGGACACACATGCTTTGTTTAATGCCAGTGGCAGGTCATTATAACATTTGAAGTGTTTATATTCTTTTAAAAATGTTGTTAGTGTAATGTTTGTTGATTGTTTATTTCCCTTGTTTATTTCCCTTGTTTATTTCCCTTTTGTGTATTGTCTATTCCATTTTCTTTGGCAATGTAAACATAAGTTTCCCATGCCAATATAGCCCTTTGAATTGAATTGAGAGGGAGGGATAGAGAACAGAGAGAGTGAGAGACAGAAAGAGCGAGAGACAGCTAGAGAGCGAGACAGCTAGAGAGCTTGACAGCTAGAGAGCGAGACAGCTAGAGAGAGAGACAGCTAGAGAGAGAGAGACAGCTAGAGAGAGAGACAGCTAGAGAGAGAGAGACAGCTAGAGAGAGAGAGACAGCTAGAGAGAGAGACAGCTAGAGAGAGAGACTGCTAGAGAGAGAGACAGCTAGAGAGAGAGAGACAGCTAGAGAGAGAGACAGCTAGAGAGAGAGAGAGACAGCTAGAGAGAGAGACAGCTAGAGAGAGAGAGACAGCTAGAGAGAGAGACAGCTAGAGAGAGCGCGAGAGACAGAAACAGAAACAGATAGAGGAATTTGCCCTGGCACTTCCCATTGCCCTTTCACAGAGGAAAAAGAGTATTCTGTGCATTTACGGTCATCTGAGATGAAGTCATGATTCAATGGAAACCCAGCAGCCAGTGAATGCCTTTATCTAACAGTAGTGAATGTTTTACTTCTGTGACATGGACGCTGTCCCCCAGCTGTATCCCAATATACCCAGTTACCCATGCTGCCCCATCCAATGCAGCCCCCCGGGACGAGGGCAAAGCTCAGGCTGAGAAGCAGCAAGAGGCCAACTACCCACCTCAGTGCCCCATTGTTTTTCATTGAATGTTACTAATGTGGGTTTGGGTAGGGGGGATGGCTGAGAGGGAGGAAATGGGGTGATGGTAGAGAGGGGGATGGAGGTCAAAGCAGGGACAGGGGACCTTCGGTATCATGTTACAGGCTTGTTTTTTCAAAAACAAAAAGAAAAATGTATAGGAAGGTCTTAAAAACTCCAGTTGGCTTCGACTGCCTTTGGGGGAGGGGATTGGAGCTTTTTACAAGTAATTTAGCATACCTCTAACAGTGGTTCCAGATGTTGGATGTGCATTGTATATAAGAACAGAGGAGAAGAATTAACAGTAAACCAAAGATCCACAAGGGGAGGGAGAGGAGTGTTGTGTACCCTGTATGGGTGTGAAAGCTTGAGGCATCTCCAGCAGTGCTTGGCCCTGTTGTGCTGCTGACAGAATTGGATTGGTTGGTGTTGATTGATGGCCTGGATGGGGACATCGGCAGCTAAAACTTGATGGGATGGATTTAAGGTATTTAGCATAAGAAGAGGATCACACCACTGTTTCAGCACCTTAAAAGCTTACCTTACCTTATGGCATCTGCATAAGCCCATTACAGACCAATGGCCCACAGTCTATTGTCCTCTAATACCTTCCATTGTGTGCAGAGTGACTGCTTCCCTCCAAAGCCTTTCAGGAGTCCACAACAGAATTAGACTCTAACTGTGAACATCTCCACTATGAACCATATATGTTTCGTAATAGCCACTGATGATGCTAGATGTTTCCTTTTATGACAGGCATTGTAACTTTGAAGTTATTAATTAACCAACATTATCTATATAATACATGTCAACAAAATAAAACTACTCAGAAATATTGGAAGATTTCTGCAGAACTATTTTCAAACTACATTCAACTATACACCAAACACAAGTTTAGAATCCCAACACAAGTCCATTATTTTATTCTTTATTTTTTCCCTCCTTCTGCCATGCTCCTTCTCTCCCCCCATCCACCCAGTAAGGCGGGGCCACAGAGGAAGGATTAAAGTAACCAGTGAGAGAAGGGGTGTGGAGTTGGGCCTCAGCGAGGGAGGGCAGCCATATAAAAGTGCCAGAGCACAAGCGGGACTTTATCCGGCCCTTCCCACTCACGGTAAGAGGAAATCCTAAACTGGTCTGGTCCACTGGTGCTCCCCTTCTCTCTCGCTCACACACCCTGGACGCTCACACAAACAGGAGGAGAATGGCAGTAGCAGCATCCACACAGAGAATGAATGAGACCCACAAAATGCTGGCATTCACTTTGCTTCTCATCACCACCCTCTTTCACGGTAAGTAAAAACTCATACATCCAGACTCCTCAAGCTGAACTTGAAAGAAAGCATGGGAGCGCTCAGGGGTGGGGTTCAGGGGTTGTCTCAGGCTGAACACAGAGATTTTCATGTTATCAACTTTATACAACGGTATCAACATGATTTTCACTTTCATGAAAATAAACCCATGGTTTAGCAGTGTGTAATAATTTATAAATGCAGGATAACTTCATGGAATTCCCCCCCCCCCATGATTCTGAAAGGGAAAAGTTACTTTGTAGCATAACGTAGCAAACAAAGGGGCCAATTTGAATATGAAACCTGCAGTCACCGTGCAGCTGAATCTTGCATGCATAACCTGCACCTATTTATTGCCTATGGGAACGCTCTCTCCAAATTGTACTACTTCTCAACAATGTGACCCTTTCAAGGCTGCGGGGCTGACTTGCTGTACTGCAATATCTGCTATTTCATTGACTATATGCCAATGTTCTACTATAGCTGGGAGAGCTGTGTGTGTTTATAATTAGCAGATGGTTGTGTGTGGATGTATGGGGTGGGTGGGGAGACGAGGGTGGAAGTTGAGTGAGGCACTTTTGGGTATAAAATGTGGGTGGGAGTTGTGTTGATACAGCAGGGGCCGTAACAAGGCACCCAGGGGTAAAATGATGTCAATTAGAGACTCTCTTTGTGTTCACCTAGAGTGTCAACTGGTCTTGGCAGAATAGCAGCTATTATCTGGACCATAAACACTGGCCACATGCCTGATGAGAGGGTTAAGTACAAGATTGGGAGGTTTTTCTTGCCATCTCCATCTGATCTAACACATTTCCAGAAGAGACTACAGTGTTGATTCAAACCAGGTTGTCTGTAGTGACACTTAGCACTGAGATGCAGTGTCTTAGACCACTGTGCCACTTGGGAGCCCAAAAAGTTCACTCAAAACATTTGTATTTGTTCTGCCAGCAACACCCAACTGGGGTGGCAGGGTAGGCTAGTGGTTAGAGAGGTGGACTAGTAACCGGAAGGTTGCAAGTTCAAATCCCAGAGCTGACAAGGTACACATCTTTCATTTCACCCCTGAACAGGCAGTTAACCTGCTGATCCTAGGCCATCATTTAAAATAAGAATTTGTTCTTAACTGACTTGCCTAGTTAAATAAAGGTTAAAAAAAATGCACATCAATTAACATTGCAACAACAGCAGTTATTTATGTTCTCACTAATTGCATTAGTCTTTTGCTGTGGTGTGGGAAGAAATATTGACATAGTAAATTGCTTAATCTGAAAGTAATGCAATGTTTCTTAGATTTATTATAAATTATGTAATTGGTATTGGAAGCACAAATCTATTCCTATAAATTGAAGGCAGCTGGTTCTGCTATGATCTGTGGAACACATGCATGTAGATTAATGTTGAAGAGTAAAAATGTTATGTTTCCACATATCTTAAGAGAATCTTGAATCTGAAGATTGTGTGGACACATGTTTAATATAATTTACCATTCAATGAAAAGCTGGACATCACAACACCATGCCAAGCTAGCTGACAAAAATGAATGGTAGCAGAATGCCTCACAGTTATCCTAAACAGTAGGAGGGAGAATACATGGGAGCAAGAGGTGGTAAAGCAATGGGAGAAGCAAGAGGGAGAAAAGGAGGGAAAGCAACAAAACAGTGTATAGTTTTCTTAACGTCTATTTCCTGAGAAGAGACAAGTACTTCTGCTTTCTAACAAAGTCCAACTTACTGTATACCATTTGTTTTAAAGCCGGATGCTCCGGTCAACTTTAGAAATCTGGGAGAGGGCTGTATTATGTAAGCACTGTGCAGAATTACTGTAGTACTGTGGATTAAGTCAGAGCTAAAAGACAGATGTTGGCATAGCTGCAGTACAGTAGTTAAGGTGGAGGGGCTTTTCAGAGATGGGTTTGGAGAATGGATTCAAGAGCTATAGCCAAACAGCAGAATGAGGGGAACTACTAACATACTGTAGCACTCAAAAGTTAATGCAATTGTAACTTTTTAAAGTCACCCCTAAAAGTTAAACTTAACAAAACAAAGTATAAATGGATCTAATTTCAGCATCACATGATGAGAGTAAATTTACATTTGAGTAATTTAGCGGACACTCTTATCCAGAGAAACCAGGGTTAAGTGCCTTGCTCAATGGCACATTGACAGATTTTTCACCAAGTCAGCTCGGGGATTCAAACCAGCAACCTTTCAGTTACTGGCCCAACCACTAGTTTACCTGCCGCATGCATGAATCACAATTGGAGTAGAACAACCTAGTGTTCTCAAGTGAAGTTTCTAAAATTTCGAGAGGTTGTGTTTATCAACAGACTACAAAGGATTTAAGCCATATGCTTGTCCCTGGTTTTAGGAGGCTTACTAGTTTGAGGGAACTCAACCTGACCTCAGGACCTGCAATTATGTGAATCATAGATATTGTTTTAGCAACATCTACTGAACACTCACACAGGAACATGTCCAACAAAGAAGCCACTCCTCTCATAAAGTAAATACCATTATGTCCAGGGCTGAAAACCCAGTCCATGTCCAGCACCTGTGGAACAGGAACATTTATTTTGTATCTTATAAGGCCTGTAGAAGGACAGGTCTTCCTCTTTGGGCTCCCGAGTGGCACAGCGGTCTAAGGTACTACATCTCAGTGCAAGATGCATCACTACAGTACCTGGTTTGAATCCAGGCTGCATCACATCTGGCTGTGATTGGGAGTCCCATAGGAAGGTGCACAACTGGCCCAGCGTTGTCTGGGTTTGGCCGGGGTAGGCCGTCATTGTAAATAAGAATTTGTTCTTAACTGACTTGCCTCGTTAAATAAAGGATAAATAAATATTTGTTTCTGTAAGATTGCTAAATCACACTGTTTCAAGTTGATCGTTACGTTTTTGTAGTCTGTTTTATAGTTGTTTCTAAATGTGTGAAACAATCTTTGTGTGGGAGAGTGGACATGTCTTTCCTTTACTATCTGTGGTGATAAGCAGAACAAACATGGACACTTAACATTAGATAAGAAATGTGTCATTCTAAATAGAAAAGCATTCTGTGCTTCTACACCTGCATTGCTTGCTGTTTGGGGTTTTAGGCTGGGTTTCTGTACAGCACTTTGAGATATCAGCTGATGTACGAAGGGCTATATAAATACATTTGATTTGATTTGATTTATGGTTGAGGGCCAGTCTACGTTTCCAGATTAGTGTCTTGATATTGTCTAGTTTAGTCTGGACATGGCTGTTATTCAATACCACCTCCAGAGGCATGGTAGTAATTTGTCTGTAGGAGATTTGAAATCTCCTTGTGATTCTCTCTGAACTGAATCACTGATTTACTCCTCCCAGACAGGAACAGTTAAGGTAATGTATACAGCAGTGAACCTGTAACAGACAATCTGTACAGTGAAATACATACACAAGTAGAAACAGATGAGTCCTGACTGAAGTCCCCAGCACTTGGCTGTCATAGCCCCAGGGTGGGATGAGAGCTTCTGACTGAAGTCCCCAGAACCTGGCTGTCGTAGCCCCAGGGTGGGATGAGAGCTTCTGACTGAAGTCCCCAGAACCTGGCTGTCGTAGCCCCAGGGTGGGATGAGAGCTCCTGACTGAAGTCCCCAGAACCTGGCTGTCTGAAGTCCCCAGCCCCAGGGTGGGATGAGAGCTCCTGACTGAAGTCCCCAGAACCTGGCTGTCCCCGTAGCCCCAGGGTGGGATGAGAGCTTCTGACTGAAGTCCCCAGAACCTGGCTGTCGTAGCCCCAGGGTGGGATGAGGGATGGGAAGTCCCCAGAACCTGGCTGTCGTAGCCCCAGGGTGGGATGAGAGCTTCTGACTGAAGTCCCCAGAACTGAAGTCCCCAGAACCTGGCTGTCGTAGCCCCAGGGTGGGATGAGAGCTTCTGACTGAAGTCCCCAGAACCTGGCTGTCGTAGCCCCAGGGTGGGATGAGCCATGGGTGCAGCACTGGAGCTTGAATAACAACACGAGATCCTCCATCCTCTTTCTGGGTTTAATGCCAGGGAAAAGAGGGCTGGGCTGGGCTGGTTCTGTGATAGAGACAGAGTTTAAGATAGCAGGTCAGGAGTCTAGAGTTGCAATACTGTGTTCACCTCCCGAGGGACTGAGGTCCAATGTCCCATTCCTCAGCCACTAATAGTGGCACTTTCAGACGCAAATTCCTCAGTTGTACTATAGAATCATACACAAGATACATCTAAGTGGCTAGAATTGCCAGTAGAGTGAGGTTTCATTCAGCATTGTAACTATTAGTGAGAACAGGACTTCAATACTGAACACAAAAGAGAGGGAGAGCCTAACCGTATGATCACCGTGGAAAAAAATCAATCGTTTCCTGAGAATGTTACCCTGGCTTTGTGCTTTGGTGGCACTGTGTACTGACAACTATACATGGAGGGTGTCAGAGGGGTGTTATGACAGACATGGGTGGGTTATAATGAGGGTCTGACACGCAGGGTCACCCGGTGCCCCTTCTCCCACACACCCCTCTCATTCCTCACTGAGCCACCCTTCACACATATCCTGTTGGAGGATATGTGAGGAACATTCCAAACATATATCGCTGATGCAAAGAAAATAGATATGTCAGTCCAGTTTATAGAACCTGTCTTGTATAGAGGAGACTCCCTTATTTTAAATATGTTAATTTAGCTTTATAGACAGTGGAAAAAAAGGTTTTGGCTAAAGCAGCATTTTATTTGTGGAATTTGAAGATTAATGAGACAGTTTGTTTTAGAGTTTGCATGTTTGGCTCTCCTTGTGCAAACACTATCTCACGTGGTTACCATTGCACACTATGTGAGAATTGTGGTCAACTCGTGCCTGCAGACCATTATCATCTCACTAAGCCCTGTGTCACAGTCCAAAGCCTACTCTGCCCCTGCCCCTCCAGCAGCAGAGAGGAGTAGCCTACTGTATGGGCCAGTCTGGTTGTATGTTGCTGGCCATGGGAAGACAGGGCCACTACCCAGCTCTGACTGTGGGCATGACGTGTTGCGTTGCGTGGGAGGGATGCGCCTGGTGAATGCATATACTTCTCACCTCTGTAGATCCTGGGGATAAGAAGTCCACAACTGTAGGAGGGTGGGTGGAACTGATGGGGGGTTGCCTATACGTTAAGCAGGCTTGTTCTCCTCCAAGGCTGCTGCTGCTGGCATTCCCCCATCCAGAACTCCCTTGAGACGAGTGAAAGCCGGAGGATATCCAGACCTGTCAATCTGACCATCTGCTGGGGAAATCTCAGAGTGCAGGGTAGTCGAGGCCGTTAGTGGGGGGGCTGAGGGAGTTAAGTGACATGGTTCAGAGCTTCACATTAGTGCTCCATGCAACACATAAAGAATAGGTAAGAAGAATAAAAAGAGGGGTAGAGAGACAAAGGAGGTCTCAATATAAGGAATGGATGCAGTAAATCATAGACAGGTTAGCTATAGCTGTGGTTCCTGGGTAGAGGGCAAAGGAGAGGTCATCCTGTGAGAATCAGAGGAAGTGTTCTGTCTGATTGCTAACCTCCTGCTCTTAGCGGCCTGGCAGCTCACCCCACAAGACCCCACTGTATCCATTACAACACAAACCAAAGGGGATGACTACATACTGGCCCTAGTGTGTGCTCCACAGCTATGTTAAAAGTTATTTACACATCCAACATTCCCATATAGTGAGGATCATCGGTGATGACTAACAACTATGTCAAATCGTTCATACTGCACCACCAGTTGCCTGAAATTAACATTAACAGCCATATAATGTCATGAAACATGGAGCCCTTAAAAAGCGAATCAAAATGAAGCAAAATGGTATTCAAAGGTTCCTTGACGTTACCATGTCTGGTAATGATGAGATGACTGCTATGTACTGGCATAGCGTAAACCCCCATGGAGGGACATTGAGGGTGTGGGGGGTGAGCTCTGGGGCCTCATGTGCCGTCGTCTCACACCTATGTTTATTTTTTATAAATACTTTTGACAGTAATCCTGCCTTTTAGTTTCCACATGTAGCAAGCAAAGTGTTTGTGTTGTCTACATCTACATGGGTAGAAGATGAGTTAGTCAGACTAGTTTTCATGGATCTAATTAGCCCATTTCCCAGCGGCAGCCCGCCTCGGCCTCCTCATCTAATTGGCTATCAAGTAAAAAAAACAGTTACGTGAATCAGGTCAGACTCGGATGATGGAGAGTGAGTTTGTTTTTCAAGATGGATAAGTAAAAGGCAAGAACAAAGTGGTGTACAAAAAAACTGCAAAAAAGCTTTATCTGATCAAGCTCGTGCTAACTTACTGAAGATAACCACATCAGTAAAGCTACCACCACCTCCTCCTTGACTGACGAAACACCATGGCAGGTGGAAGCTAGTAGGCCTACTTATGCAGCAGCTGGTACTAGCAGCCTAACAGTCCTGACAGAGACCTCACTGCCCGGGCACGCCAATAACAGTGGCCTTGCTTCTCCTCTTCTTCCTCCCCTCAGTTCCTCAAGTGAGAGGAACTCACTTCTCCTCCTCCTCCTCTCCCTGAAAATCAAGCTGATGACTGCCAGAGACACACCCGCGCTCATGAGAGCAACACCCCTTCTATGAACACGGGTAAACCTACGAGTGAAGAGACGGATAGCCTCGTCAGCGTGGAGTCCGAGTTCCAATCTGTAATATACACTAATGTTGAGTTTACACCCCTTTTTCCCCAAAAAGAGCCTCAATTTGTCAGAGCATGCACTCTACACGGTGTCGAAGCATTCCACAGGGATGTTGGCCCATGTTCTCCAATGCTTCCCACAGTCATGTCAAGGTGGCTGGATGTCCTTTGGGTGGTGGACCATTCTTGATACACATGGGAAACTGTTGAGCATCAAAAACCCAGTAGCGTTGCAGACACACTCAAACCGGTGCACCTGGCACCTACTACCATGCCCCGTTCAAAGGCACTTCAGTATTTTGTATTGCCCATTCACCCTTTGAATAGCACACACACACAATCCATGTCTCAGTTGTCTCAAGGCTTAAAAATATGGATTTAACCTGTCTCCTTCGCTTCATCTACACTGATTGAAGTGGTTTTAACAAGATACATTTATAAAGGATCATAGGTTTCACCTGGAGCATGTTTCCATTTATATTTACACTCTACCATCTAAATACTGTATATAGCTATAGATAGGCTAGTAGGCTAGACTGAATTGTCTGCATAATGAAACAATCCATAGTAAGCTATTGTTTTGACAGTGGATTGATTGTATTATTTGGCATTAAAGGGACATTTAAAAAATGTTTGACTTCATATTCATCATCTCCAGCACCACCCCATCATCAACATATGAGAAAATTAGTTTTGTAGTAAAAAAAAAATACATGAAGATAAGTGTTTGCAGTGACATTATTTTTTGTTGTTGTGTATTATTATTTTTTTAACCTTTATTTAACTAGGCAAGTCAGTTAAGAACAACTTCCTATTTTCAATGACAGCCTAGGAACAGTGGGTTAACTGCCTTGTTCAGGGGCAGAATAACAGATTTTTACCTTGTCTGCTCAGGGATTTGATCTTGCAACCTTTCAGTTACTGGCCCAATACTCATACCACTAGGCTACCCTGGTGTGCGTCGTGTGATTTAAATCAATTATGAGTAGGCATTGCCTACTAAATTCCTACTAATTGGTTGATGATGTCATTATCTTCCTCTATTATATTTACTGCAAAACATAGAAACGTGCCATTTTCACATATGTTGATATTGGGGTGGTGCTGGCGATGATGAATATAGGCCTACAGGACAGTTGTATATAAAAATGTAAAGATCTATTGGTTACTGATTAGTATGCTGTTTCATTGAAAATTCATTTTACAATCTGCAATGTTTGGATTTCCCACTTTAATTACTCAACAAGTATATATACTACAGTTCAAAAGTTTGGGATCAATTAGAAATGTCCTTGTTTTTGAAAGAGAAGCAACTCTTTTGTCCATTAAAATAACATCAAATTGATCAGAAATACAGTGTAGACATTGTTAATGTTGTAAATGACTATTGTAGCTGGAAACTGATTTGTAGCTGATTTTTTTCAATGGAATATCTACATAGGCATACAGAGGCCCATTATCAGCAGCCATCACTCCTGTGTTCCAATGGCATGTTGTGTTAGCTAATCCAAGTTTATAATTTTAAAAGGTGAATTGATCAATAGAAAACCCTTTTGCAATTATGTTAGCACAGCTGAAAACTGTTGTTCTGGTTAAAGAAGCAATAACACTGGCCTTCTTTAGACTACTTGAGTATCTGGAGCATCAGCATTTCTGGGTTCCATTACAGGCTCAAATTGGCCCAAAACAAAGACCTTTCTTCTAAAACTCATCAGTCTATTCTTGTTCTGAGAAATTAAGGCTATTCCATGCGAGAAATTGGCAAAAAACTGAAGATCTCTTACAACGCTGTGTACTACTCCCTTCACAGAACAGAGCAAACTGGCTCTAAGCAGAATAGAAAGAGGAGTGGGAGGCCCCAGTCAACAACTGAGCAAGTACATTAGAGTGTCTGGTTTGAAAAACAGACACCTCACAAGTCCTCAACTGGCAGCTTCATTAAATAGTACCCGCAAAACAGCAGTCTCAACGTCAACAGTGAAGAGGCGACTCCGGGATGCTGGCCTTCTAGGCAGAGTTGCAAAGAAAAAGCCATCTCAGACTGGCCAATAAAAAGAACATTAAAATGTGCAAAAGAACATAGACACTAGATAGAGGAAGATTGGAAAAAGGGACAGACGAATCTAGGTTTGAGGTGTTCGGATCACAAAGAAGAACATTCGTGAGGAGCAGAAAAAATTAAAAGATGCTGGAAGAGTGCTTGACGCCATCTGTCAAGCATGGTGGAGGCAATGTGATGGCTGGGGGTGCTTTGGTGGTGGTAAAGTGGAAGATTTGTACAGGATTAAAGGGATCTTGAAGAAGGAAGGCTATCACTCCATTTTGCAAAGTCATGCCATATCCTGCGGAAGGCGCTAAATTTGAGCCAATTTCCTCCTACAACAGGACAATGACACAAAGCACAGCTCCAAACTATGCAAGAACTATTTAGGGAAGAAGCAGTTAGCTGGTATTCTGTCTATAATGGAGTGGCCAGCACAGTCACAGGATCTCAACCCTATTGAGCTGTTGTGGGAGCAGCTTGACAGCATGGTACGTAAGAAGTGCCCATCAAGCCAATCCACCTTTTGGGAGGTGCTTCAGGAAGCATTGGGTGAAATCTCTTCAGATTACTTCAACAAATTGACAACTAGAATGCCAAAGGTCTGCAAGGCTGTAATTGCTGCAAATGGAGGATTCTTTAACGAAAGCAAAGTTTGAAGGACACAATTATTATTTCAATTATAAATCATAATTTATAACCTTGTCAACGTCTTGACTATATTTCCTATTCATTTTGTAACTAATTTCAAGTATGTTTTCATGGAAAACAAGGACATTTCTAAGTGACCCCAAACTTTTCAACAGTAGTGTGCATTTTTGCCACCAGCTAGCATTCTATAGCTTCGTGAAACATAAGCATTAGGCTTAACATAAGCAGTAGGCTTGACAACCAAATATAAATAAGCATGTATCCATTAAAGCAAAGCAATAGGCTACTACAAGCATTAGCACCAAATTATCTGACAGCCTATCGATGGGAAGATACATAGACATTGCAATTTCAGAACCATGGACAGCTATCAGAGCACCCAAATTCTGACTTTGTGGGGCGGGGGGGGGTTCAGAGAAACTGCGCTACACCAGTGCTGCCATGTTGAGGTTAGATTCTTGTTAAGTGGGTTTGTGTGTAGAACACCTAGCTGATGACTGATGGCTGGTCAGACAGTGATTAAGGCTGCTCAGGCTTTAATGGCCATGCTGGCCGGGTTGATAAACAACATGCTCTGTATGGCTCTGTTTTAAACTAAGCACCCAGGTGTTATCAAATCAAATTAAATTGTATTTGTCACATGCGCTGAATACAACAACCTTACAGTGAAATGCTTACTTAAAAGCCCTTAAACAATGATTTAAGAAGTTAAGAAAAAAAAGTGTTAAGTAAAAAATAGATAAGTAACAAATAATTAAACAGCAGCAATAAAATAACAATAGCGAGGCTATATACAGGGGGTACCGGTACAGAATCAATGTGCGGGGGACACCGAGGTAATTGGGAGTGAACAGGGAGTACAGGAGGGGACTGAGCATGCACCCCTGAGGGTCCCCCGTGTTGAGGGTCAGCGTGGTGGATGTGTTATTACCTCCCCTTACTGCCTGGGGGCGGCCTGTCAGGAAGTCCAGGGTCCAGTTGCAGAGGGAGGTGTTTAGTCCCAGGGTCCTTAGCTTAGTGATGAATTTTGTGGGCACTATGGTGTTGAACGCTGAGCTGTAGTTAATAAATAGCATTCTCACATAGGTGTTCCTTTTGTCCAGGTGGGAAGGGGCAGGGTTGAGTGCAATAGAGATTGCATCATCTGTGGAACTGTTGGGGCAGTATGCAAATTGGAGTGGGTCTAGGGTTTCTGAGATAATGGTGTAGATGTGAGCCATGACCAGCCTTTCAAAGCACTTCATGGCTACAGACGTGAGTGCTACGGGTCGGTAGTTATTTAGGCAGGTTACCTTGGTGTTGTTGGTTACAGGGACTATGGTGGTCTGCTTGAAACATGTTGGTATTACAGACTCAGTCAGGGACAGGTTGAAAATATCAGTGAAGACACTTGCCAGTTGGTCAGCGCATGATCGGAGTACACGTCCTGGTAATCCGTCTGGCCCTGCGTCCTTGTGAATGTTGACCTGTTTAAAGGTCTTACTCACATAGACTATGGAGAGCGTGATCACACAGTCGTCCAGAACAGCTGATGCTCTCATGCATGCTTCAGTGTTACTTGCCTCAAAGCAAGCATAGAAGTTATTTATCTCATCTGGTAGGCTTGTATCACTGAGCAGCTCGGGGCTGTGCTTCCCTTTGTAGTCTGTAATAGTTTGCATCCAACGAGAGTCGGAGGCGGTGTAGTACGATTCGATCTTAGTCCTGTATAGACACTTTTTGTTGTTTGATGGTTTGTTGGAGGGCATAGCGGAATTACTTAAAAGATTCCGGGTAAGAGTCCCACTCCTTGAATTCAGAAGCTCTACCGTTTAGCTCAGTGTGGATGTTGCCTGTAATCCATGACTTCTGGTTGGGGTATCTATGTACGTCACTGTGTGGATGACGTCACTTATTGATGAAGCCAGTGACTGATGTGGTGTACTCCACAATGACATCGGAAGAATCCCAGAACATATTCCAGTCTGTGCTGGTAAAACAGTCCTTTAGCTTAACATCTGCTTCATCTGACCACTTTCTTATTGGCTGAGTCAGTGGTGCATTGAAGTCCTCGGCTACTAGGAGCGCCGTCTCTGGAGCGTTTTCCTGTTTGCTTAAGGCCGTATACAGCTCATAGATTCTGGTACTAAAACCTCACTCAGTTTGTGGTGGTATATAGACAGCTACAAAAAATACAGATGAAAACTCTCTTGGTAAATAGACTCTGGTTGGCTGGCTCTTTGGGCTGTTATGTACCTAATACAGAGCTGGTAGCAATATGCACATACATTAATTACAATGACAGAGAGGTAGCTCATAAACACAATTAAATTGTCACAAAACACGTGACAGCTATAACCAACAGTTGCTAGTCTAAGTATACCAGTGTGAGACCTCCTTCAGTACTGTTGACCCACCTGTTTACGTGGCACGCTGACTGTTTTGCACTTGTGGCACTTGCTCTTCATACTGATTTAGCAAGTCCAATCAATGCAACACACTGCATTTAGCATACTGCAACAACTGACTATAAAAGTTAAATTCCACAAGTAAACAAGGTGGAAAGACAGTCGGAAATGTCCATCCTGGTGATACAGTAGCTTATCCAAACCCAGCCCAATTATGCAACATTCAGTTCTGTCTTGGACAAAGCTTCTGTGGGTTTAACCAGAAAACAACATTGTTTAACTGCATTGGGAAAAGGCAGGGAGGGAGGAGAGAGTCTTAATGAGATTCACAGAATTTTGGCAAAGCCACGTGGATGAGGTAATGCCGTTGTGTTAGAGGAGAAGGCTACGGGGGGCAAACGATTGCAGAGCTTTCTTCGTTGCCATAACTATCTCAGTAAACATGTTCAATCTCAGGAAAAAGGGAGTCAGGTGCACAGCTTATTAAGATATTTCATAGCAAGATCTTTGCCCAGTTTAGTTTATTAAACATACAATGCTCCGTATGGTATGCACTGCATTAGCACTGCTCACATGAAATATAGTTGCTGACAAGACTAGAAAATAATATGACAAACTACATTATAAGTTTTGTACTTGATTTAACCCACCACTACAGTACTTGAAAAGATAAAATGACACATCACATTGTGTAAAACAAGCTTTTACCTCAGGGGGCCTGATAGGTAGAACTATGGCTATTTTTTTAATCAAATTATCGTTTCGACATCACTGTGCACCAACAGTTTTAGTAAAGTAGCAGTATATTTCAGCAGGGCGTTCGGCTGTTTAACATGCTAGCTAGATGGAAACTTAATTCACCTAGATGACTTGATGTTGTGTATCCCACTGACTAATGAGGCTGAACTGTTGTTGGGAGGCACAGCTCTCCCATTACTTCTTTGCATGTGAGAGCTGGGACTGAGATGGTGTCAGTACCAAAGCCCATCAGTCTAAAAGACATGGCCATCGCCAAGTAAGGGTATCAGTGGTCTATCAAGACGCCCAGTCAAAGCACCCATTTACAGGCACATACGGGCACAAGAGACTTACATACACAGTATGACTTCACCCTGGTGGAGGATAAATGGGTGTTATAATCACACACTGGGGAGAGATCCTTACCCTCTTAGCATTGAGCGGCATCTCTCTTATTGCATGACACCTGGCAATGAAAGACTTTACAGTCTTCTGATAGTTAAGTATTGAAATATCAAATTCTTCAAGGTTTTAGAAATGACAAGATTGTTTTTGAGAGTGTGAAAGTCTGCAGTTATTATATTTATCTACATAAGTAGCTATGAAGGAGGAAGAAATAATCACATTCCTCGGTCCAGCTGCATATCTAACTAGGTATGAGGAAATGGATGCACATACTAAGACTTTAAAGAGTAAATTACCCAGAGGCCCATGTATTAAAGCCAGTGTGCTTGCTGCATAGCTCCCATAATGTCTGTCATTAGACCAGAGAGAGATTTCCCCTGGGGGGCTTGTACCCACCATCCCAGCGGGAGTGTGTCAGGGGTCAGGCCAATTTGCAGGAGAGGACAAGAACATTTATTTGCACAGGCTGAGCTGAGGAGTTACCCCACAGTTGGGCTATTAATTACAGTCCCTTCCTTAGTGCTGCATGGAGCCTAATTGATTTCAGGTCAGGCCCTGGAACCTATTAGAGACGGACTGCATAGCTCCAACACAAACACCTCAGTCAAGATTACATTCACAGCCAATGAGATCTCCCCCCCCCCCTGGGATCACTAGTAATACCAGACTATATGGGTGTGGCAGGATTGCTATCAGTCCTGTGAGTCTAAGTGCTAAGTCAAGTCAGTTTGCACACATGCTGTCTATTAATGTGGTGCTATAGACCTGGACACAGGTGTGGGATCAGTTGAACATAGCTTGGAAAGACAATGTCATATAAAGGTGCAGACAAATGACCATGTAGCTTGGTGTAAATGAGAATAGCAGCTATTAAGCTAAGTGAAGTAGAATACTCTTTCAGAAAGGGACATCACTGCTGTGACAAAGTTGTCATGGTTTCTACAGTATGTGTTGGCATGCAAGGGTTATAGTGCAAGTTATCCCTTTGTTGTTCTCTTCCAGGTGGTGTAGTTGCACAAGATGAGAGTGAATCAGATGTTGTCACTGGGCCCACACAGCCAGTGGATGTTGCTGAATTAATTCGTGGAGATGACATTGACACCACACAACCGGCAGATGAAGGTAAGAAATGGATCCATTAGAAGATGATCTCCACAGAGCCACTATTGGTGTTGCTGTATTAATATACCGTCCTAGGCTCATCCTATCAGCTTTTTGTCATAAATGTTTAAATCAAGTGAACATAGGGGCGCAATGCACCTCAAATCTGTGGGGACACAAAGTGCATGAGGATTTCTGGGGGGTGGTCCTTGCCCCCCCTCCGGAAGTTGGATAATTTAGCATTTTTCAAACACCTGCAATCTAGAGCCATAATCATTATGCTTAATCCTATTTAAAAATATGTATATTTTTCTGCATATCTAAGCATACAGTTGAAGTCAGAAGTTTACACACAGGTTGAAGTCATTAAAACTCGTTTTTCAACCACTCCACAAATTTCTCGTTAACAAACTATAGTTTTAGCAAGTCGGTTGGGACATGTACTTTGTGCATGACACAAGTCATTTTTCCAACAATTGTTTACAGAAAGATTATTTCACTTAAAATTCACTGTATCACAACTCCAGTGGGTCAGAAGTTTACATACACTAAGTTGACTGTGCCTTTAAACAGCTTGGAAAATTCCAGAAAATTATGTTATGGCTTTAGAAGCTTCTGATAGGCTAATTGACATCATTTGAGTCAATTGGAGGTGTGCCTGTGGATGTATTTCAAGGTCTACCTTCAAACTCAGTGCCTCTTTGCTTGACATCATGGGAAAATCAAAAGAAATCAGCCAAGACCAAGAAAATACTAATTGAGTGTATGTAAACATCTGACCCACTGGGAATGTGATGAAGGAAGTAAAAGCTGAAATAAATCATTTGCTCTACTATTATTCTGACATTTCATATTCTTAAAATAAAGTGGTGATCCTAACTGACATAAGACTGGGAATTTTTAAACGGATTAAATGTCAGGAATTGTGACAAACTGAGTTTAAATGTAGTAGGCTAAGGTGTATATAAACTTCCGACTTCAACTGTCTGTATCCTCCTGACTGGTGGTTATTTTATGCTTGATAGCCTGAAATGGCTTCTTGGTAGCTAGTTATGAGGTTGGGAAATTGGGAACCTCTGGCCTAGCTAAAGACAACTTCATAAAATTGCTAGGTGGCTAGTAGTATTACAGAGAAACAACAAAAATAATAATACAATCTGAGGGGGCACGTGTCCCTGTGCCCCCTATGGTCATGATGCCTCTGACTGGACATAAAACACTAAGAAAGAGACTTTTCTTTTCTTTTCAGAAGCAGATAAACCCCAAGTCCAGATCATTTTATTCCCCAGTATTCCTGGCCTGGATCTGTCAGGCTTCTTACATGACACCACAGCGACTCCAGTCACCAAGGGGGTAGTGGAGACCACAGACATAGGGGAGGTCACAGTGGAGGCTGGTGAAGCAGGAATCACAGACCCAGATGACAACCAGGAGACCCAGGCTCCCCAGCAGTTTCAGACCTCCCAATCCAGTGACACTGTGCTCATCCCAGAGGTGAGCCTCGAGTTCAGTGACAATGCCATCCAAATCGCCAATCCAAGTTCAGAATGAACGATACACACTCTAGTCTAACTGAAGTGGTCTGGTGTCTCTCTACAGGCTGATGTGATGTGTGTTGATAAAGAAGCTGTCCAGGACAGAGATGCAGTGAATCTGAAACTCAAGGCCTCATCCAGCTGTGTAAGTAATGAGCACACCACGTGTACACACACACACACACACACACACACACACACACACACACACACACACACACACACACACACACACACACACACACACACACACACACACACACACACACACACACACACACACACATACACACACCTCACTAAAGGAAAAGCCAACTTTTCCTGATGTGACATACAGGAAACCCTCACAGCAGTGTCCACTTCAGTTCAAACTGTATCGAGGGTAGTTTCAGTAGCGGAAGCTGAGAGTCAGAGTAAGATGTTATAGATGACCGACTCCTGAGGCAAAATCATAGCAAATTGCCACTTTCAATTTGCCCCTTATCAGACCAGTGCACATTAGCTAAGCAGGAAATTCCTATTCATTAAGCTACAGTGATTAAAACATCTCCCGTGGGCAGTGAACAAGAAGGCTAGTGACACACCAGCCCTTCTCCTCCCTAGTTATGCCTGCCAGGTGAGGAGGGGGAGCAAAAATAGTTTGTTACAACCCAAGACATGCCTACAGGAGAGAAGAAGAGGGAAGAACGTGTTCAAAGTGTTGGTGTGAAAGGTGGGAAGGCGGTGGTGGGGATATTGTTGTAGCGTGTGTACAAAAGGGATTCCTCAGCCTCTTGGGGCAATGGCTGCTGGGCTAACAGGAATTCCGCTCTGTGCCGGCCAGGGAAGTGAAGGGAAGTGGCGTCTCGCTTTCCTCAACTGTGTCTGTCTGCCAGGCTGCCTGTCGTCTGGAGCTCCAGCTCCGCTGATTTCAGTCAAGATAAAATTGTATTAAATAATGCCCTGAAATAACGGAGTCCTTGGTGATATCACACATCAAGAGGCATGTGGGGCGGCAGGGTAGCCTAGTGGTTAGAGCGTTGGACGAGTAACCGCAAGGTTGCAAGTTCAAATCCCCGAGCTGACAAGGTACAAATCTGTCGTTCTGCCCCTGAACAGGCAGTTAACCCACTGTTCCTAGGCTGTCATTGAAAATAAGAATTTGTTCTTAACTGACTTGCCTAGTTAAATAAAGGTCAAATAAATAAAAAATGTGTAAGAGTCTTGAATGGGATTTAGCTTCCCCCTCTCCATCTAGGCCTGCATGGGAAAGCCCCCTGCAGCATGGCATGTAATCAGTGACACACTCACTCCTACACCAGGCTATGCTTTATGACTTGATTGGCTTCATCTGGGTTAGACACCACATCCCATTTGTGAAGATCCATGTATGTTTCCAATTATATGAGGATCATATATACTGTAGATGAGTTTTTAAAAATATGTTTTTCAATTATGAACATATTACTAAATACTTTTAAAAATTATAGAATGGAAACATCTTGAAAATGTTAGAAAACCCGCCATGCTATGCACTGACTACACAAGACAATAAAGCATCAGGGGCAGGACCCAAGAGACTGCATCAGGGATCAAGAAACAGCTGAGAACGACGTGAATAAAACTGTTTTCAACTTAAAGATGAGAATTTGTGTGCTTTACATGCACTGTATTGAACATGCTCTGAGTGCCGTAGCAGATGAGGCCTTGAGAGCGATCCTGTTTCCTTAGCTTTGTAAAGAAGCCAGCTGTCCTATCTGGGGCTGGGATCAAAGGTTTGAGCAGAGCCGTCTGTGAGTGCTAGTGGCTGTTTTTGGACCATGTTAAATAGGGTGGAGTATTGCAAGGTTGTGATATAATTTATTGGGTAAAGGGAGAGGGACATGGGAGGGGGGTGTGGCCCTTTTGTGGTGTACATTTCAAAGACCCATAGTTGTAACTGTGTATTCATGAGAATGTATATTACCACATTTCATTTCTGTGTGAACACATTTCATTTCTGTGTGAACACATTTCTGTTTGAACACATTTCTGTTTGAACACATTTCTGTTTGAACACATTTCATTTCTGTTTGAACACAATTCTGTTTGAACACATTTCTGTGTGAACACATTTCATTTCTGTTTGAACACATTTCATTTCTGTTTGAACGCATTTCTGTTTGAACACATTTCTGTTTGAACACATTTCTGTTTGAACACATTTCATTTCTGTTTGAACACATTTCTGTTTGAACACATTTCTGTGTGAACACATTTCATTTCTGTGTGAACACATTTCATTTCTGTGTGAACACATTTCTGTTTGAACACATTTCTGTTTGAACACATTTCTGTTTGAACACATTTCTGTGTGAACACATTTCTGTGTGAACACATTTCATTTCTGTGTGAACACATTTCATTTCTGTTTGAACACATTTCTGTTTGAACACATTTCTGTTTGAACACATTTCTGTTTGAACACATTTCTGTTAACTAGGATGACCAGGTTCAGCCCCAAATTCACATACTTTGTTATTAATCCAACTGATATTTCCACAGGAGGAGACCAGGTCTAAAATTGAGAGTGTGTTGGAGCACCTGTGTGGAGACGACTGTAAACTGGAGGTCTACCAGGAGGACAACTCCAATGAAATCCTGATCTCTGGCCAATGTATAGAAGGTTGCTTCCCTCTTCTCCTTTTTAATGATGTGGGATTATTCTGTTGAGTGTCTGGTGTTGAAAAAACATTAACCATATCACCATCTCTCCTTACAGCTGATGCAAAAGGAATGGCTGAGAAGTTCAACAATGACAACATTAAAGACAAGGTAGAGTATCACTTCTCTCCATTCAGTATTCCAATTCCCCATACACATATGACGTTCACATAATTCACACCACATACACTTCATGAGAAAGGCATTATGATCAGTGTCCATTGCTGTCACACCCACAATAAAAATGCTTTAATTTGTGCACCGTGGTAGGTGAGGCACAATGCTGATTCGGCTCCTTATCTAACCACTGTGAGATAAACCCCACTGTGAGACACTCCTCCACCAGACAGGAATCCTCACTCATGGCTCCAAGCTGCCGGGAAGATGCTGTATGACAAACAGAAAACAATCCCCACTTTCCTGTCAGCTGGAATTAATTTATGTTCCCGGTGGAGATGGGGTTGAGTGTTCCCAATGGGAATGAGGAATGGGTGTTTCCTTCTCATGATTCAACCTGGTTGTCCCTTTGACATTAGACATACTCTGTGCCCCATCCCTACAACCCCCCTAACTCTGCCCTGCCGCGTTAAACAGTTAAGTGAGCTGCACTCGTCCACAATCTTCTCATTATGTTGGTCAGTTAGTTCAATGGCACCTTTGTGTTTAGATACTGCTCTGGTCTGAAGGGTGTAGGGCAGGGATCATTTACTAGATTCAGCCGGGGGCTGATTTTTTTACTTGAGCGGATGGTCAGGGGGCCGGAACATAATTACAAATAATTTGTAGACTGTAAATTGACTGCAAGAAGCCCAAACAGATAGTATTTGACTAAAACATAATAATTTCAAACCTTGCTTGCATTTGTATACGATCACATACTGTATATCTCTCAATTATGCGTGGGAATACTTTGGAACAGATTTTCCAAATGAAAATCACTTGGATTTGCTGGTGTTTTTGAAGTGTTTTATGTTCAACAATTAAAATAAAAAATGACAATCTGAAATAGCTTTATATGGGCCACACCCAAATGCTGGTTTAGAGAGAAGCATGTGGAACTGCCTTCCTTTGGTGTCTTGTTTTCACTATCATTCATCATAGTTATCGTATAAGCTAACCTCAATCTCCTATCTGATTGACACCAACATTCCTAACCTCAGCCAAGATACTTAAGACCTCCTCAGACAAAAGGGATATATCTCTATTATGTGTTCGAGCTGATTTGCTGGTGTTTTTACAGTCTTTTATGTCCAATAATTAAAATTCAAAAAATTGTGGGCTGCCAGTTGGGGAGCACTGTATGCTAGCCCAGGCCACATAAAGCCTGAAATCCATCCTCTACAGTCTGGGCTAAAATAGCCTGATCCAAGGAGGCATTAGGGGCACTGCTATTCATCCATCCTCTACAGTCTGGGGGTAAAATAGCCTGATCCAAGGAGGCATTAGGGGCACTGCTATTCATCCCTCCTCTACAGTCTGGGCTAAAATAGCCTGATCCAAGGAGGCATCAGGGGCACTGCTATTCATCATCCTCTACAGTCTGGGGGTAAAATAGCCTGATCCAAGGAGGCATTAGGGGCACTGCTATTCATCCCTCCTCTACAGTCTGGGCTAAAATAGCCTGATCCAAGGAGTCATTAGGGGCACTGCAATTCATCCATCCTCTACAGTCTGGGGGTAAAATAGCCTGATCCAAGGAGGCATCAGGGGCACTGCTATTCATCATCCTCTACAGTTTGGGGGTAAAATAGCCTGATCCAAGGAGGCATCAGGGGCACTGCTATTCATCCATCCTCTACAGTCTGGGGGTAAAATAGCCAGATCCAAGGAGGCATCAGGGGCACTGCTATTCATCCCTCCTCTATAGTTTGGGGGTAAAATAGCCTGATCCAAGGAGGCATTAGGGGCACTGCTTTTCATCCGTCCTCTACAGTCTGTGGGTAAAATAAGCCTGATCCAAGGAGGCATCAGGGGCACTGCTATTCATCCCTTCTCTATAGTTTAGGGGTAAAATAGCCTGATCCAAGGAGGCATTAGGGGCACTGCTATTCATCCATCCTCTACAGTCTGGGGGTAAAATAGCCTGATCCAAGGAGACATCAGGGGCACTGCTATTCATCCCTTCTCTACAGTTTGGGGGTAAAATAGCCTGTTCCAAGGAGGCATCAGGGGCACTGCTATTCATCCATCCTCTACAGTCTGGGGGTAAAATAGCCTGATCCAAGGAGGCTTCAGAGGCACTGCTATTCCTAGTGTCAGTAAAGCATCTAAAACAAGACAATGCAGATTACATACCACTATAATTCACATAGGGTATAACTTCAAAGTACAGCCTGAATTCCTTATATTATTATGTGTATAACTCTCCTTCTCTCTCTAGATTGATTTTGAAGAGGCTGTTCCTCGCTGGGGGAAGAAATCCAAACTGGTATTGGTCTCCCTGCTGCTCACTGGACTGCTCCTGGCTATTCTTCTCATCGCAGGCTACTACCTGAAAACCCACCGCCCACCACCCAAGGGAGCGAGACTGGTGAGTCAGAGTGGCCAAGACGTGAGAGAGACCCAAAGCAAACTAATACTGTGTACAGGACCCAGTTTACTGGGAAGATTGGGTGGGTCTTGTTTTCACAATCATTTATCATAGGCATCGTATAAACAAACCTCAATGTCCTCATCTGATTGACACAAATATTCCTAACCTCAACCAAGATAGTTAAGACCTCCTCAGACAAAAGTGACACGACTCCCTGACTCCACCATTCGTGTTTGAATTCCATCATAGGGAGAAAGTGATTGCTTTTGAATCCTCTCATCATCAGGCTTCACCTTCAACTTTACCTTCCCAACATACAAAACATATTATTCCTTCAGTTAAATCTGTACTGTATCACAATAACACGTATTACCAAGCCCAACCTACCATCAAGGTTCCTCTAATCGAATCTCTATGGTTCCTCTGCCCATAGGCTGAAGAGGGTTTCCAGGTGTATGAGGAGAACCAGGCCAACACCCTGGTGTCTGTGGCCCCTCTGCAGTCACAGGAGCCCCTGGTGAAGCCCACCAGCAATGGGGAGTTTCTTGAGAGCCAGCCACCAACCAACAACGGCCAACCTGCCACCCAGACCTCGGTTGCTGACACTGAGATGTGAACGAGCTCTGAATTACATCCCCAACGCCCCATTTTCATTCCTCCTGCTCACCATCATCACCACATTCCCAATCCCTATCCCCTCATAGTGTACCTGGGGATACAAGACTCTAACACTAAACAACAATTCAATATCCAAGCCCACCTCACCTTACCCCATGCAACCCTTGACTCCCAGGATGATGACAATGATGAAGATGATGACTATGACGATAATGACGAGGCCTGTAATGTGAAGAGAAGAGATTGTGATCACTGGCCTCTAACAGGTGTCTTCTTAATGGTAGAGAAGGAGCCTAAACACTGAGTTTGGGGGACTGGACAGCAGGTTCAGAGACTGCATTCCAAAAACAATAATTGCTGCAAGAAATTAACAAGAAATCACCAAAATTGACAATTTGTGTTGCTGTTTCCAAATTCATGTATGAAGCACAGTATATTCGAATTCTTAGTCTTTCAGATCTCAAATGGACTCATTTGAACTAAAAGGGTCATCGTAGTTTAAAGTATCGCTTGGTTAATTTGTTTGTATGATCAGGTGTGATCGTTTGCTTGAACCTCCTGTTTGAGGTAAAAAATTACATTTGGGTAACAGAAGCGGAGAAAGAGTGATACATGGAGATTATTTCAAGCATTGAAGAGATTTTAATAGGCAGCTTTAAAATGGGTATCAATATGATTGGCTAGTGCAGAGATCAGAGTTGAATCATGTTGCCTTTTATCAAGGCCTATCATAATAGTTGTGTGAGATGGGCTGCCATATGTTTGTTTCATAATTCTGTAGGCCTACACTCTTAGAAAAAAATGTGCTATCTAGAACCTAAAAGGGTTCTTCAGCTGTCCCCATAGGAAAAACCTTTGAAGGTAGAACCCATTTGGGTTCCATGTAGAACCCTTTCCACAGAGAGTTCTACATGGCACCCAAAAGGGTTCTACCTGGAACCAAAAAGAGTTCTCCTATGGGACAGCCAAAGAACCATTTTGTAACCCTTTTTTTCTAAGAGTGTAGTGTGTCACAATTTCCATAATGACGAACATTATATTGTAGTTGTTTAAATGTTTTTTTTTTGTTCTGACTCAGCACTGTGTCTTTGAGAATGTTGAACCAGGTAGACTAATCTTATCAAATCCGAAAAACAGACATAACCTGTCGGTTTTGTGTGGCGAAATACTGCCTTTAAATATCTACAAAACCCCTAGTAACATGTTCAACATTCTCAAGGCCCTTTAAATGTCCTTAATAAATCAGTTCATCATGAAACATCAGTTACATGGATGAAAGATGTATTTTAGCTATTGTTTTTTGAATGACTGATTGTTTTCATACAATACTGCATGTGTAAATATGCTTACTTTCTCTGTTAGAAATATCTGTGTGCCCTATACATTTTGATTGTGTCATTGTTGCTACTGTTTCTTTGTCTACCTGAACAGGTAACACTAGCCTGATCATGTCACATAGCATGGCACACATACAAACTTGCATCTCTTTATAGACCCCACACAAGGAAAATTTAAGTTTATTATGATTCCTACAGCTGTTTTGGGCCTTTCATCAAATCCAACATCTGATCTTGGCTTAAATAAACCAAATTATTAATATGTCATTGAAAAAGTTTCAAACTGCATACAGTTTACTGTATTAATCAAATCAAATGTATTTATATAGCCCTTCGTACATCAGCTGATATCTCAAAGTGCTGTACAGAAAGCCAGCCTAAAACCCCAAATAGCAGGCAATGCAGGTGTTGAGGCACGCAGGTGTATTAACAAGCATTGCCTGATGAACTGACCCACATATGTAAAACAATTGGACTCTGACACTGTATTCTAGTCATGTAAAGCATATTTCTAGCAATACCACCCTAGACATGATCATATAACAGTCACAAATGTTTGCTTATGGTCGTAGAGACATTTTCAATGAAACAACATCAGTGGAGTATTAGAAAGTGCAAAATATAAACTGTTGCTACTACTGAGTCCATACAGAAATAGAACAAACTTATTCTTTGGGGAACTGACCAGCATCTGAAGCACAGCATTGATTTAGGGAAAACTTTGCCACAGATGGAGACTACTGGACTATCTTTGACTTTGCCTATTGTTATCTCCAGTTTTGTCATCTTCCATTAATTGCGTCTGCGAATACGCTTTAAAAGTAGATAGTAAGAATAAGATGGCGCTTCGGTAACATGGATAACTATTGAAAGGTAGCTGATTTGCGTATTTCTACATTGTAATGGACACGGTAAAAAATTTGGTAGGTAGGCTGCTAGGAGTCTTCGGCTGCAGTACAGCAAAGCACATGATAGGCTACAATGACTTTGCTCATGATCATGCACGCCACAAATGTGAACTATAAGTTCCTTAAATTTTATTTTGCGGGTGCATTTTAATTATCTGGTTAGACACTTGAGGTTATAGCTAACATTCCCCCATTCAAAGCAGTGGAGCGTGTAGTGAAGCAAAAGTTTAGAGGGCGACGGGGAGTGGGTTTTCAAAATGCTATCATATCAAGCAATCATACCATTTGTAAAATGGTCATATATATTTATTTTTAGACACAGTACCAGTCAAACATTTGAACACACCTACTCATTCCAGAGTTTTTCTTTAGTTTTACTATTTTCTACATTGTAGAATAATAGTGAATAGATCAAAACTACGAAATAACACATTAGATATCATGTAGTAAGAAAAAAAAGTGTTAAACAAATGAAAATATGTTTTATATTTGAGATTCTTCGAAGTAGCCACTCTTTGCCTTGATGACAGCTTTTCACACCTGGAATGCATTTCAATGAACAGGAGTGCCTTGTTAAAAGTTCATTTGTGGAATGTCTTTCCTTCTTAATGCATTTGAGCCAATCAGTTGTGACAAGGTAGTGGTGGTATACAGAAAATAGCCCTACTTGGTGAAAGACCAAGTCCATATTATGGCAAGAATAGCTCAAAAAAGCAAAGAGAAATGACAGTCCATCATTACTTTAAGACATGAACTAATGTCAATGCGGAAAATTTCAAGAACTTTCAAAGTTTCTTCAAGTGCAGTCTCAAAAACCATCAAGCAATATGATGAAACTGGCTCTCATTAAAGGAAGACCCAGAGTTACCTCTGCTGCAGAGAATACGTTCATTAGAGTTAACTGCACCCCAGATTGCAGTCCAAATAAATGCTTCAGAGTTCAAGTAACAGACGCATCTCAACATCACTGTTCAGAGGAGACTGCATGAATCAGAACTTCATGGTCGAATTGCTACAAAGAAACCACTACTAAAGGACACCAGTAAGAAGAAAAGACTTGCTTGGGCCAAGAAACACAAACAATGGGTATTAGACCAGTGGAAATCTGTCTTTTGTTCTGATGAGTCCAAATTTGAGATATTTGGTTCCAACCGCCGTGTCTTTGTGAGACGCAGAATAGATGAATGGATGATGGTGTGGTTGTGCTTTGCTGGTGACACTCAGGGATTTATTTAGAATTCAAGGCACACATAACCAGCATGCCTACCACAGCATTCTGCAGCGATACGCCATTTGTTTTTCAATATGTCAATGATCCAACACACCTTCAGGCTGTGTAAGGACTATTTGACAAAGAAGGAGAGGAATGGAGTGCTGCATCAGATGACCTGGCCTCCACAATCACCCAACCTCAACCCAATTGAGATGGTTTGGGATAAGTTTGCATTCCAGGTGAAGCTGGTTGAGAGAATGCAATACTTATTTTCCACCATAATTTGCAAATAAATTCATTAAAAATCCTACAATGTGATTTTCTGGATTTTTTTTTCTCATTTTGTCTGTCATAGTTTCTCATCTTTTGAAGTGGGAGAACTTGCACAATTGGTGGCTGACTAAATAATTGTTTGACCCACTGTACATGGATGAGCAGTGACAGAGCGGCTAAGATGCAGTAGATAGTGTAGGATACAGTATATACATATGAGATAAGTAATGCAAGATATGTAAACATTCTTAAAGTGGCATTATTAAAGTGACTAGTGTAGTGGAAGCGGGGTGAACAGGTAGTGGCTCGGGTAGTTATTGTCCTTGATGATCTTTTTTGCCTTCCTGTGACATCGAGTGTTGTAGGTGTCCTGGAGGGCAGGTTGCATCGTCTGTGGACCTATTGGGGTGGTAAGCAAATTCAAGTGGGTCTAGGGTGACAGGTAGGGTGGAAGTGATATGATCCTTGACAAGTCTCTCAAAGCACTTCATGATGACAGAAGTGAGTGCTGCGGGCGACAGTCATTTAGTTCAGTTACCTTGGCTTTCTTGGGAACAGGAACAATGGTGGCCATCTTGAAGCATGTGGGGACAGCAGACTGGGATAAGGATTGGTTGAATGTGTCTGTAAACACACCAGCCAGCTGGTGCATTCAGTTTTGGCGGATGCTGCAATCAATCGACGGTTTTGATTGAATATTTTAATTTCTTTGCAAAAAATGTTTTTTTTTTTAAACTGTTTTTGCTTTGTCATTATGGGGTATTGTGTGTAGAATGATGAGGGGGGAAAACGATTTAATACATTTTAGAATAATGCTGTGAAGTAGCTGAATTTGTGGAAAAGTAAAGGGGTCTGAATAGTTTCTGAATGCACTATATGTTTTACAAGTTTAGACATCACAGTACAGCACAACAGAGCACAGTAGAGTAGAGTACAGTTACAGTACAGCACAGTACAGTAAAGTAGATATGTTCAGTACAGTAGAGTTTAGTGCAATACATTATACTCTACTCTATTGTGCTCTACTGTACTGTACTCCACTTTTCTTTACTGTTCTGTACTGTGCTGTTCTCTACTGTGCTCTACTGTACTGTAATGTATTGTACTGTCCAAACCTTCTCATTCCACAAATGTGCATTTAAATATGAATGCATAAATTAGTTTAGATGTGTAGTAAAAATGCACATACAAAACTCTTCTATCAGGAACAGTATAGTTGATAAGGAGCGTATAAGGTCTTACTGTTCAAATCAAACTACGCAGCAAAGTAATGACAACTGGTAATAGGCCTGTGTTTTCGCTGTATCATATTGCCCTCTGCTGTATTGAAGAAGGCATTACAATAACAGTTTAGGTACACTGAGGGACTTCGATTAGACTGAACTGGGGTGAACCGATCTATGGCCCGTCAGCGAGCAAAAGCGGTGAGGGAGGATTGCCCAGCTCAAATCGAGAATCACCAGGCCATCATTTAAAAAAAACTTCTTGAGAAACAGTTGTTGAGAAACATGAAAAAGGGATTTTCCGTAAAATATTTTCAAAGTCGTTTTCCTTGGGAAGGCAGGTAATGCGTTTTTATTATGAGCAGTGAGGGAGGATCGCCCTGCTCAAATCGAGAATCACCAGGCCATGTCAACAAAACTGCATCATGAATCATTGAGTAACATAGAACATGTATTTTCCATCAAATGTATGTTAAAATTTTCAAAGTAATTTTCCTTGGGGATACTGAATCCAAACGCATTACTCCACGTGCTGTCGCTGTCGGCTTTCAATATGGCACTTGGCGCACCCCCAGGGGGCAGCCAAGTTTCAAAACTAATGCAATCAAGTTTTAAAACGTCTCAAACTCCTCCCATTCGGTGAAGCTGCGAGGTAAATCGAACTCCCTCACTGGCACATTAACTTTCCTTCCGGCTGCCTGCATACCAAAGTAACTTTCTCCAATAAGCAATTGTTCCATACAGATTATTTGTATACTAACATAATTAGACATTGTGTAATATCCCCCCACATAAAAAAGTAATTATGTAAGACACTATACCCTATAGCCTCCTACTTACTATAAGCTACTAAAATCCTATAGGCCTATTTTACTATCAAACATTATGGAGGGTCTATTGTAAACATGCACAAGGCAATGGTATATCCATGTGAAGATGTTTATTTTGAAGCCTGAAGGGATTATGTAAACCCCCTGCAGGCCTACTTGCATTGGTTCCATTCGATGCGTTAACGTCGAGTGGTTTGCGGTAAACTGGGTCCCATCGCCATGTGATGTCTTCCAATGTTTGTAAACATGCGTCAACCACATGTGATTCCAACGTAGGCAAAATAATACCAGAATCTGGCCAACGAGCGAACGGAGGCGTGTAATGGGCGGGGTTCGCTTTGGAAAAGTCGATGGGGATACTGTAACAATGTGAGCAGTGCTTCAAGATAGAAAATAATGACATTACACGTTCATAGAAACAGGTGACAACCCAGTTATTGAAAACATGATCTAGCTGAGTGGGTCCCCAAGGGAGGAAAGAAAACATACTTTGAGGTAAGCTATTTCAGGCTGTCCAAGTAGGCAAAGCCATATTTTTATTCTAGGAAATACAGAAATGCATAACCTATTTCAGTAGCTTAATGCAAGCTATGTAGCCTAGTAAAGACTGTTAAATGACTAAAATGTAAATGTTATCTCAAACAATTTCTTAACAAAGTGTATAGGGTATAGCATATAATAAATGCATTATGAATATGATGGTCCTCTCAAAATGTTCTTAATCTTCAAATCAATCTGAAAATGGCAATTTAGTAAGCGATACATAGTGGAGGTAGACATTAATAAAATAAAATTACCATTCTCAATTAGTTACGATCGATAGGTAACTAGGTAAATTTGACTGCGTCAGAGGGAGCGAGTGCTATTGCGACAAACACAGTGGAATCCGGTGGGAATTGAAGTCAAACCACAGATCCTGGAAACCGCTTAGAAACATACCTTGGGGCGATTAAACCTTTACTGAATATAGGATATTTGTTTTGTATAAAGGAATGTCAGGTAGGCTAAAATGTTGGCGACGAGATGGCGTGTGAAACCGGGATTGGGAATAGGATGCTGCGCAAGAGATGGATGTGTGTAAACAATCGTGTCGTAGGAGCGAGGAGGATGTTACGCACTTCATAATGGTAGGTCAATGATGTCCTCGTGGCCATAAACATTATTATCAAACACAACACATCTCAATAATAAAAATAAGAGATATAGAAAAATAACATGTTCTAATATTGTTATAACAAACAATCTATTGATCAATTAATTAAGATGGTGCTTTTATCATCAGTAAATTCGTGTTTGTAAAGGACTACCGGTGCTACTAGCGTTGTTAAATATTAATGTTATGCCTGTATGTGAATGAAGGCCATAATGACACTTATTTTGTTGGGATTGCATGACAGTGCGCACTTGATCAGCATCTGCTAAATGACCAACATGTTAAATGCAAATATAGATGTAAAGAAACCAAAACACCCTGTTCCAATAAGGATGGGGGCGCTGTTCAGCAATATTCCCATGACGGTGTTGCCTTTTCTCTATTCATGGCATCATATTATCATCTCTAGGTAGTTACTTTTCATATTAAAGAGAGTTTAGCACCATATTACAATCATTTACAGACATAATAAACAGCTAAGGGGGCCTAAATGAGCTCAGTTTTATAAATGTGAAAAATAATAGACGCTAAACCCCTAGATTTCTCCCCTTTTGTATTGGAGGCATGCCAGGGCATCCAAGCAGGTTAAGTCCTTTAGCAGGCTTGGCTCGTTTCTACTGGGAGCAGAATAAAACTTACACATGCCAGAAAAAGCCCACATCACAATTGGAGCTTGACACACCTGTTGTGATGCCACTATTGTTGACAGTCAAGCCACAAGCTTCCCAGTCCTGGCCAATGACCCAAACGGTTGATGTCTAGCACCATCCCACTGCTTCCCCCTGGGGGAAGGTCATGAAACTACACAGGTGAAAATGTCTCGGAGTCACAGTACAGGACCATCGCTGACGACACCTGGCAAGTAGATCTGCTTTATGCCACCTCAGGCTAGAAATCTTGTATGTGAAAAATAATGGTGTTTTAAAATAACTTCCCCAGTTATATTCTGAATAGAAATATGCATTTAGCATCTGTGCATTGAAAGCTTGCAGGATGTCGTAGACTCTGGACTCAATGTTTCTTCAGATTTTGATATAAAAACCAACACAAAATAGTTGTTTCATAACAAATGATGCAAATATTTACCATATCCTCCCTCTACTGACCAGTTTATGAACTGACCCACTTTCAGAGACAGCAGTTTTTCTATTATTCTGTGAGGCTGCTGTTCCAGCCAAACAAAAAAGCAGACACACATGCATATATTTTATCTTATGTTTGTAATGTAGTAAGTATTTCAGCTTTTATTTTTATTTTCATTTATTTTTGTGTTTTTTTTCTCCTGTAAAACACGTTGCGTTTCATTCCATGTCTGAAATGTGCTGTATAAATAAAGCTTGATTTTGACATCTAACATCAATGCATTTGTTGAGGACTATGAAAGAAAGACATGTACAACTAAATTGAGTTTAGAAATAGCAAATGCTATTTTTGTCTGTCAATACTCAGTATCTCTCAATCTGTAGCAATGGCAAGAAAACATCCAAACTAAATGTTGTTTACTGCAGGAACTGAATCACCTGTAAATTCAATTTAGAGAAAACAGCAACCCTGGCACGTGTCTTTACAACGGATCCCTTCTACATGGAGATGAGTGTTTGGGAGGTGGAATACTGCTAAAGAGATGAAAGTGTTCAAATTAAACCCCACTGCCTGCTGGATGATGATGTATAAATAGACAAGTGGGAAGAAGCGGTGTTCGTTCACAGGCATCATTATCAGCTCTGCACTTAAAAGTGCTGCTGAGGGGAAAAACCTATTGTGCTCATATTATTAAAATGTGCATCGCTTTGTTATTTTCCCTGTTAAAAATACTATTCTTTCCAATATGTCAGTGAGATGCACAACTCCATTCCAGTAATTCCCTGCATATACAGTAGTAAGTACTTTCATGTTAAGCCTAGTGAGTTTATAGACTACAAAGTATTTGTACGAAACAGACAGACCTCATAGGCAAAAAACTGCAGATAATTTGTCTTCCACTCTGTGATGCACACAAACCACCTCTTTGATCATGTGACGTGCAGCTTACATTTCACTACAGACAGAGCAAGAGGTGGAACAGAGTGTACAGGGTGTTAGCCAACTCTTCCGTCAATAGCCTTGCTGCTAACCCCACCCTCCTGCCAGCAAAACACAATGTCACGCATATCAGGAGCCTGAGCAGGTTGCCCACTATCTCATCTCTCACAGAATTTCTCAATTCGTTGCTTTTCCTTTCAGAGTCCCTGGGGTATCACTGCACCTCAGCAACGTAGACAACAAAGCTTTGCTACACCTTCTCTCCTTCATTGCAGAGTGGCTGATGTGTAGAGAGGGTAGCTATTTCTGTAATTTACCATATAAATCAATGTGCCCCCTCCCTCTTACATTATACAACATATAAGACATGGGAATATATTCATCATATTATTTCATAGGATTAACTTTTGAATGTACATGTTTGAATGTTATTATAGTCTCTGTCATCTCATTGCATGGTAGATAAATTAGGACCTCTAATCTATAAGAGGATAATCTGTCTATGCTTTTTGTCACCTGCCCCCCTCCACCCAGCCCTCCATGTTGCGTCTGGAACCCATGCAAATGCTCTAGCCTTGAATGACCTGTACCAGTGCCTTTCCCCTTCTCAACAACAGCCACTCCTGCCTCATCATAGACAATGGGATGTCCTAAAATGAGTAAAGCATGCCTTAAAGTATAAATGGCTCTACAAACAATGTACGTACCCTATATCAAATTACATCAAATTGTATTGGTCGTGAACACATTTTCAGATACAATCGCAGGTGCAGTGAAATGCTTATGTTTCTAGCTCCAACAGTGCAATAGTTAAAACTATAGGTTTTGCAATAACAACTGGCACCCTGTTGACTGCCTAAAAAGGGCCACAAAATGGCCTCACAAAACCAAAACAGGCCTTTGTTTTGGTTTAAAAGGGTACGATGTGCCTTTAAAAGCAGTAGACAGTCAGGTGACTTGGTAAGCAGAAGCAAACTCAGCTCTGAAACAGAAAACAGAGCAACTGCGAACAGTAGAGAGAGGGTGCGCGAGGGACCCAGTTCACGATGACAATGTTAAAGCTGTGAGGAAAGAGAAGAGCAAAAACAGGGAGAGGGAAGAGAGAGGAGGAGCTTGCGGTGGCTCTTAAACTAGATGACAACGTAGTGGTGAGTCTGCCAGCCTGAGTAGTTTAAATAGCTGCATTTGTTTTTAGGTATACAGTGGGAATGTTTGGAGAAAGAACAACTGCATCACCCCATTGGAGAGACTGTGCTTCTGTTTGTGAGTGAGGCTAACTGTCAGACTAAACTCGTATTGTTGACGTGAGAAAATAAAACAACTGTAGCAGTCAGTGTAGTGAGAATATGGCCAGAGGGGTGAGAGACAGGAAATTGTGACAGGGAGACAGAGGAGGAGATTTTGGAATTAGTTGCTACGTCAGTTTTTCCACATCCGCAGGGCAACAGCATGTTGAGGCCAGGGTCATTTTATTTTCGATCAGGCAGAACTTTAAAGCCTTGGTTTACCTTGAGGGTTTACCTTGCCGTGCATTTTGTTATGTTTGTATTTATTAACTGTGCTCTACAGCATTGTCATTTGAGATTCTGTATTCATCCAAGGAAGAGTGTGGATAAGCTGCAGGATGCTGATTGTGTGGCGCACATTACCCGGGTTGCAGCCAGATTTTCAGATGTACTTCTTTGGAATGAATATCCTTGCAGTGAGAGATATGTTTTCTTCTCATTCCAGATCATTTCTCCTCTGAACGACTCTCACAGCTGCAGTGAAAACCTCGATGGGTCAAAAAAGTGCATGCATGTCAGGTGTGGACAGAGGGAGGGTCAGGGGAGGATACATGTACAAGGCACATGTTGATTTTCAGAAAATCCGCAGGAGACCATGAAGAGATGGGTAGAGGACTTCTTTTTTTTTACCCTGGCCTGGGTTCGTCCACGGTGCCATCCAGTTGCACCCGCCCACCCTACCCACTTTTCCTGCAGTGAGCTCTGGGGTGAGTGGCGTACATCTCCTGCCAGGAAATTAGTTGCTGTGTGGCTCTTGAAGGCCCATGCCTTGATGCAGTGATCTCTACTTCTCTCCTCCTCAGTGTCCCAGCAGAGGGACAAGCTGGATCTGTGCCTTTTTCTTCCCTCATCTCTCTCACTTTCTCCCTGCCTCTCTTGCTCTCTCCAATCCCATGTCAGTCAGTCAGGGGAGGGATCCGAGTTGTGCTTCCTGGAAGAGCTTCTCTCTTAAAGCGGCACAACAGAGTCCTGTATATCATGGTTCCATATGAGAGGAGTCGTTAAACTTGCTCGCTTGGTGACTCAACATAAGCAGCAGTCGTAATCGGATGGGATACTTTCTCATGCAGCAACTGGACCACAGGCTAAGTGGATGCATTTCCCCCCTATTAGTCTATGAGGAGGACCCTGTGTCCTCTTATTGGATGACAACCAGGAAGTGGAAGATGGCCACTAATTGGCTTTAGAGGCATTGTTGTTTTTGGTTTTATGGTAGAGATCTTTTAAAATGTAGCGTGATTGAGGAAGACAGTGACTATTTTAACCCAGATATTGTGTTCCTAGTTCTGAGTACAGTTAGATACTTTTATCCTCTTTCTCTCTCCAATTCTGCATAACCAACACAGTAACTCATTCCTTGAAACACACACTCACTTAAACAGTGAAGATGACACTCATCTCTCTTATGTTGTCTCTGGCAGAGCTGAGACCCGATGGTGGCCAGAAAGATGGGATGCATCCCAGAATGCTATTAAGCAGAGAGATGGGCCTGCAGTTCTCTACTTGACAACATGCATCTGTACAAGGTAATCAAATGTTCTCTCATACAACTCGGAGATGAAATCAAATTCAACCTTACCAACAGACTTAGTGAAACTCTACACATGATTCCAAGCCATGAACCTCTGTGATTTAGTTAACTCCAGAAGTCCTTACAGTTTGATTGGCTAAATAGTCTCTTGAGTTTCTCGTCGTCATATCTGGGAGATACATGCCAGCGTAGCCGGAAATAATTTTTGGTATCACAAATTGTTCTGGCAATTTTAACATAGAAACTTAATTGTGAGGAAGGATGTTTGATATGCTTTTTACATTTGTATCACACAACATTTTTTTCATCATGATGAAAGGGGCCTTTTTAGGACATTTTTGACCTATACATGCCTCCTGTAACAGCCTATGATCTGTGGATTGTACATACATACAGAAAATACAGAAAAATTCTTATTTATTAAAAAAATATATATTACTCTGTCAAAAGTACCCATTTTGGTTGTGTTTATTTTAAGACATATTGTTTGGAACAAGTACATAAAGATTTCAGAGTGGGCTCGCTGCAAATTCTGAAGGTATGATCAATTTTATGTGCACTACCAACACAGTGAATGGGGAAATGGATTCAAAGGGAACTCCCTCTGCTGGTGATTTGCTGAATGTGCAATCCTAAAGGAAGGCTGTTGGTCATTAACCAATCATGTCAATTTCATCATTAAAAGTAACAGAGAGCCCACCGTTGAAATTGTACGTGTTGTTACGAATTTGACGTATTGTATTTTTACAAACAATGTGTCCTAAAATAAGCTAATTCAAAAAGGGTAATTTTGAGATATTAATATTAATATGTTTAAATTTGAATAAATTCATTTGAAAATGTTTATTTCAGAATCTAGGCTATATCAACCCTATAAGGAGTAAAATGACACCAATATGTTATTTTTTTTTATCAGGTACGTTGACTGAGAACACATTCTCATTTACAGCAACAACCTGGAGAATAGTTACAGGGGAGAGGAATGAACCAATTGTAAACTGGGGATGATTAGGTGACCGTGATGGTATGAGGGTCAGATTAGGAATTTAGCCAGGACACCAGGGTTAATTTATCGCAACACCCCTACAATAAGTGCCATGAGATGGAGGGTGGTATGCTGCTGGCGGTGTCTGTATCATGTACGGTTCACAGAACATAGGGTGTTACAGGAGGCATGTATACGTCTAAAATGGGCCTAAATGGCTCTTTGACAAGATCAAATCAAATTGTATTTGTCACATGCGCTGAATACATCTTACTGTGAAATGCTTACTTACAAGCCCTTAACCAACAATGCAGTTCAAAAAATAGAGTTAAGATAAAGAAAATTATATATTTTACAGCTCAATCGTGATCTTAAGATTGGCCATGCTATAATAATGGCAAGGGGAAAGTACTGAACATATAAGATATTGTTAAAACCTCTTAAGGATCGTAACCTTTTTTAAATGTCCACCTAAAATGACATACCCAAATCTAACTGCCTCTAGCTCAGGGCCTGAAGCAAGGAAATGCATATTCTTCATACCATTTGAAAGGAAACACTTTGAAGTTTGTGGAAATGTGAAATTATTGTAGGAGAATACAGAGATAGCAGGGGTTCAAACTGTAGAACCCAGTTCCTACATTTCAATATAAAAATGTATTTTATCAAACAACACTATGCTATATTTTATCTCTGGAACACTCAGGATGACAAATCAGAGCACAATTACTGAACGTAAGTACATTATTTACCTTCAGAGGTGAATGTATCAAACCAGTTGCCGTGATAAAAGTTTTGTTGTTGTTGGCAGCAGTGTATGTGCAACGTTTTAGACTGATGCAATGATCCATTGCAGTACTGTTCAAAATGTTATCAAGTCTGCCCAAATGTGCCTAATTGGTTTATTGATACATTTTCAAATTCATAACTGTTCACTCTCTTCAAACAATAGCATGGTATTTTTTCACTGTAATAGCTACTGTTAATTGGACAGTGCAGTTAGATTAACAATAATTTAAGCTTGCTGCCCATATAAGACATGTCTATGTCCTGGACAGTTTGCTGTTACTTGTGTCATTCTAGTCACATTAGGGCATGTTAGCAACAACCCTCCCAGTATAGGGACACTGATCCCGTAGATCCTTAAGAGGTTTTAATGGGGTGGTGGTGTTGTACCTAACCAGCTGTGGAGGCAGGATGTTGGACAACTGCTCAATTGGTGACACTGGGCATCTTCTTCCTTCTAAGGTATCCATGATGATGGTACATGTGCACCTTGGCTTTGGTACCCATCCTGCAAAGATGTCTTAAATCAAAATCTGTTGATACCGTGCATTCGGAAAGTATTCAGGTCTTTATGGTAGAGTGGCCAGATGGAAGCCACTCCTCAGTGGAATGCTCAGCCTACTTGGAGTGTGTGGGCTGTCATGTGCCTTTTTATAGACTCTCAGACCATGAGAAACAATGTTCTCTGGTCTGATGAAACCAAGATTCAACTCTTTGGCCTGAATGCCAAGCGTCATGTCTGGAGAAAACCTGGCACCATCCCTACGGTGAAGCATGGTGGTGGTGGCAGCATCATGCTGTGGGGATGTTTTTCAATGGCAGGGACTGGGAGGCTAATCAGGATCGACAGAAAGATGAACGGAGCGAAGTACAGAGAAATCCTTGATGAAAACCCGCTCCAGAGCACTCAGGACCTCGGAAGGTGAACGTTCACCCCAGTCTAACTGGACAACGACCCTAAGCACACAGCCAAAACAATGCAGGAGTGGCTTCGGGGCGAGTCTCTGAATTTCCTTGAGTGGCTCAGCCAGAGTCCGTACTTGAATCCGATCTAACATCTCTGGAGAGACCTGAAAATAGCTGTGCAGCGACGCTTCCCATCCAACCTGACAGAGCTTGAGCTGATCTGCAGAGAAGAATGGGAGAAACTCCCCAAATAAGAGAGGCTGTAATCGCTGTCAAAGGTGCTTCAACAAATTACTGAGTAAAGGGTGTAAATGTGATATTTCTGTTTATCTGTAATACATTTGAAAACATTTCTAAAAACCTGTTTTTGCTTTGTCATTATGGGGTATTGTGTGTAGATTGATAATGGAAAAATAATAATTTAATCCATTAAGGCTGTAACATAACAAAATGTGTAAAAGGTCAACGGGTCTGAATACTTTCCGAATGCACTTTACATGATAGTACTAGTAATAATTTTGACAAATCCAAAAGAAGAGATGAGAAATGTAAAGATATGTAATTCGTATTTCTGCATGATGCCAAAAGTGATACATTGATGACCTGATGATGGTTGAATAACTGAAACGTTTGTCTATGCACTTTTTAGCCCTTATGATTGACATCATGCTATGATAAATTGCACTTGCCTTTTAAGCCTATTTTCATGCAAATGTGGCTGATACTGTTCAATAAGGACTGAAAGCAATGCACAGACAGCACCCACTGTTTATTCAACAGTTGATAATAACCATTTTTATTCTGAAACTTCTAAAGGGCTGGATGACTTGGGAGGCCAATGCAGACTCATACACAGCCCTGTTCATAACTTCCCCTGGAAACTGGTTTCAGACAGTGTTTTAGAGTATCAATAACATATCTAGCACCATTTGAAATCAGTGTTCTTGGTGTAAGAAAGACACAATTTAAAGCAGGATGGATGAAGGCATACAGTAGGCCTACATCGGTCTCATAATTTCTCACACATTTGGCATGGCGGATATTGTTAACGTAATTTGCCCCCCCCCCTCACACCTTGCCGCCCTCCTTCATGACCCCTCTTGCCAAGGTTGACCATTTTCTTTTGGTGTTTAGAGTCTCCTCTATTTCTAGCACCATTTGAAATCGGTTACAATGTCGGGGGAATATCATTTGAACAGAAGATGAAAAACACCCTTGGATTCACCCACACATTTAAGAGTTGTCTTTGACCAACTCACATTATTTTTGCTCAAAGTTCAAGTAGGCTTTACCAAAGGGCCACAGTTGTGAAATGTTCATTGACTTCAGCTTGCAAAGCTTTTTAATTTTAATAGTTTTTCATGTTGCACATTATGAGACATAATGAAGGACATGTTGATGCAGGTGAGTGGTTTTCAGGTGAGTTAGCTGTTACCATAGACTTTCAGTCATTAGCATTGACTTTAACTTAAAAATGGAAGAAGATAAAGGGCTTCCATGCCAATATCCCAAATGATCCCTGATAAAGCAGATGATGATCAAATGATAAAGCAGTTTATCAGGTTTTTACCACAGGTTTATACAAGCAAACCATCTATGACAGGCATGCACCCCTTTTTTGAAGGCCCTCGGATCAATCCCCCCCCAGGCGGGGTCTCAATTTACTGTTGCTAGTTAGAATGGTATAATACACAAGGTGCAATTTCAAAACGTGGCTGTGCATCAGCAGTTTTTCTCTTATGTCCTGCACTGATTGTAACTCATTAAGCCCAAGTCAGCTAAACATTTTTAAATTGGTAAATTAGTCTAGCGGCCAGCTTTCTAAACTTGTAGTAGGCCTAATCATGGTTGAATTACTGACCGGGGTCCCCCATTGATTTTGTTAGTCACTCTCACTCAGATCTCATATTAAAAACTGCAAACATTTATCTCCACCCAATGACAAAAATTTGTAGAATTGCAGGAAATTAGTTGTAAAACTAATTTTCCTCTGCCCAATGGCAAAATGAGTAGAATTACATGAAATTTGTTATGAAATTGCAAACTCTTCTCTCAGCCCTATGGCAAAATGTGTATAATTTCAGCATGTTACTGCAGCCCCTTATGATGAGTTCAGATTTTTGTGTGGCCCCCACCACCATCAAAGTTGCCCAACCCTGATCTATGGTGTTCCAGTTTGCGTTCGCACAGGAATTTTCTGGAAAGTTCCACACGTGGATGTAGGGAAAGCCTTGCTGAACCAGAAGTGTATTCATTACGTAGATTCTGTTGCAAAATGTTTCACAACAGAAACAGTTTATTCCAAACGTAAAATGTTTTGCACCGAAAACAAGAGTTTCTATTGGTGAAATTCAGGTAGTTCCATCCCTGTTTCGCTACATTTGGTGTTTGATTCTTTAACGGTTTTCGTTGCAACACTTACGGTGAATCCCAAACCATCCCCTCATTCACATTACCAATAAGCATTCCGTTATGTTGCGCCGGATGTCATGCATTTCAATGGGGACGTCCAGAAAGGAGTGGAAACACAAAACCCCTTGCAGTTGAGGCTTCCATTGCAAGACGGAATCCACCTATTTTGAAAATGTTAAAACTATTCATAGTCTTCAGCCCAGCCAGTCCTATGGAGTCAAATTCACACCACATGTATTGAATTCAAAATGAAATCAATCCTGAACATGAAATATAAAGTTGAGAATGTAATCATTATACTTTCAAGGACGGGTGAAATAATGGGATGTTGAAATCAAAAACCAAACAATTGGAAGCAAAATGTATATAATTGTAAACAAAAATAAAACATCAAAACCCCAAAACTTGCAAGCAAATCATTTTAAAGCTAGGGCAAAACTCCCATCAGCCACTCTTTGGGCTACAATACCTATTTTACAAGGAGCCCCTCGGACCCATCATGACTGGACTACCGATGTAATTCGCCCGAGGGTTTTTTTCAACTGGCTCCTCCATGGAGACGTCCCCTGAATGCCCATCTGCTAGCCTGCTAGTCACGGCCCACTAGCTGTCTAGAGCATATCGGACTGTTAGCTGAAGAGGCGCATCGGACAAATTCTTTGGCCACTATACCTATTTTGCCAATTGGCCTGGACCTCTTTACCACACGGAGCCCTGCTGATCCATGACGACTGGTCTCCCGACGTAACAGCACGAGGGGGCTACAACAGACTTCTTCCGTCGCAACTACCTCTAAGGCCCTTCTAAAAGCTTGCTATCCCCGGCCCGCTAGCTGTCTGAATCGCCGTGTCCCCTGCCCGCCGAGCTACTCACTGGACACCTATAATCACTCGGCTACGCGTGCCTCTCCCTAATGTCAATATGCCTTGTCCATTGCTGTTTTGGTTAGTAATTATTTCACTGTAGAGCCTCTAGCCCTGCTCAATATGTTAATAGTTAACCCTTTAGTTCCACCTCCCACACATGCGGTGACCTCATCTGGTTTAAATTATGTTTCTAGAGACAATATCTCCCTCATCGTCACTCAATGCACAGGTTTACCTCCACTGTATTCACATCCTACCATACCCTTTGTCTGTACATTATGCCTTGAATCTATTCTACCGTGCCCAGAAACATGCTCCTTTTACTCTCTGTTCTGAACGTACTAGACAACCAGTTCTTATAGCCTTTAGACGTACCCTTATTGAAAGATTAGTGGAATCTGTGTGGGTTAGGATGACTGACATTGAAGGTGAACAGGTGGTCACGTGTCAGGTGACAGAGGAATGGATGAGACTGAGGCAGGAATTCCTATAACCATAAAGTGGTATATTTACTGAGTAGTCTGTGCTGCATCACAAAGGAAACAAATAACATGTATCCAATCAAATTCCTCATCCCAAAGATCATATCATAACAATCATTCATGATTAACATAATTAGGGAAGTCAACAATCCAGTTCATTAAGAAGTCAATAGTAATCATCCGTGAGTCATTTAGGCTTGTAACTATTTATCATAAATCAGGAAAGAATACAAACAGTGAATGGTTATTCAATCTATAATCCCCATTAGTTTGGTATCAAAGTCGATCAGTTAGCAAATAATGACGTTTCTCATTTCACCCTTTCAATTGTCTTAATGTGTACATATAATTAATTTCATTACATATTAACCATATCGATTGCATAATTGGCCTATGAGGATCCGTAGGGCCATGATCATTGGCAATTCACATTACACAATATGTTTGAAGCGTGCGCTCCAAGCTGCGCTCCGCGGTAATAACTATAAGCAATAACTGATGGCCCACTCCCCCCATCGCCACAGATAGTTCAGATGAAAGGTAACAGAGTAGGTGGATTTACATGGATTCATGGACGCACAGAACTTCTGGATTAGACGGAGTTAAGGAACAGAAAGCAGCGAGATCAGGCGATGGCAATTTCCTCCTTTTATGGAGTTGAGATCTGTCGGACATTTCCACCTGACCCAATTAAAGCTGAGTAAGTGGCAATGAATTAAAGGATTATTCCACCAACTCCATGGGCCTTTTCTACACTTATCCTACTCCTCCTCTGTTCCTCTGGTGATGGAGAGTTAATCCAGGCCCTGCAGTGCCTAGCTCCACTCCCATTCCCCAGGCACTCTCATTTGTTGACTTATGTAACCGTAAAAGCCTTTGTTTCATGCATGTTAACATTAGAAGCCTCCTCCCTAAGTTTGTTTTATTCACTGCTTTAGCACACTCTGCCAACCCAGATGTCCTAGCCGTGTCTGAAAACCTTGACATTTCCATCCCTAACTATAACATTTTCCGACAAGATCGAACTTCCAAAGAGGGCAGAGTTAGCCTGCAGAGTTCTGTCTTACTATCCAGATTTGTGCCCAAACTATTTGAGCTTCTACTTTTAAAAATCCACCTTTCCAGAAACAAGTCTCACCTTTGCCGCTTGCTACAGACCACCTTCTGCCCCCACCTGTACCATATGTGAATTGATTGCCCCCCATCTATCTTCAGAGCTCCTGCTGTTAGGTGACCTAAACTGGGACATGCTTAACACCCCAGCCATCCTACAATCTAAACTTGATGCCCTCAATCTCACACAAATTATCAATGAACCTACCAGGCACAACCCCAGATCTGTAAACATGGGGACCCTCAAAGATATCATCCTAACCAACCTGCCCTCCAAATGCACCTCTGCTGTCTTCAACCAGGATCTCAGCGATCACTGCCTTATTGCCTTCATCCGTAATGGGTCTGCGGTCAAACCCCCACCCCTCATCCCTGTCAAACGCTCCTTAAAACACTTCAGTGAGTAGGCCTTTCTAATTGACATGGCCCGGGTATCCTGGAAGGATATTGACCTCATTCCGTCTGTAGAGGATGCCTGGTTATTCTTTAAAAGTGCTTTCCTCACCATCTTAAATAAGCATGCCCAATTCAAAAAATGTAGAACCTGTAACAGATATAGCCCTTGGTTCATTCCAGACCTGACTGCCCTTGACCAGCACAAAAACATCCTGTGGCATACTGCATTAGAATCGAATAGCCCCCGCGATATGCAACTTTTCAGGGAATTTAGGAACCAATAAATACACAGACAGTTAGGAAAGCAAAGGCTAGCTTTTTCAAACAGAGATTTGCATCGAAAAAGTTCTGGGACACTGTAAAGTCCATGGAGAATAAGAGCACCTCCTCCCAGCTGCCCACTGTACTGAGGCTAGGAAACACTATTACCACTGATAAATCAGATTGAGAATTTCAATAAACATTTTTCTATGGCTGGCCATGCTTTCCACCTGGCGACCCCTACCCCGGTCAACAGCCCTGCAACCCACACGGCAACTTGCCCAAGCCTCCCCCATTTCTTCTTTACCCAAATCCAGATAGCTGATGTTCTGAAAGAGTTGCAAAATCTGGACCCCTAGAAATCAGCCGGGCTAGACAATCTGGACCCTCTCTTTCTACAATTATCTGCCAAAATTGTTGCAACCCCTTTTACTAGTCTGTTCAACCTCTCTTTCGTATCATCTGAGATCCCCAAAGATTGGAAAGCTGCCGCGGTCATCCCCCTCTTCAAAGGGGGACACACTCTACACCCAAACTGCTACCGACCTATATCTATAAAGCCCTGCCTTTCTAAGGTCTTTCGAAAGCCAAGTTAACAAACAGATCACCGACCATTTTGAATCCCACCATACCTTCTCCGCTATGCAATCTGGTTTCCAAGCTGGCCATGGGTGCACCTCAGCCACGCTCAAGGTCCTAAACGATATCATAACCACCATCGATAAGAGACAATACTGTGCAGCTGTATTCATCGACCTGGCCAAGGCTTTCGACTCTGTCAATCTTCAAATTCTTATTGGCAGACTCATCAGCCTTGGTTTCTCAAATGACTGCCTCGCCTGGTTCACCAACTACTTCTCAGACAGAGTTCAGTGTGTCAAATCAGAGGGCCTGTTGTCCGGACCTCTGGCAATCTCTATGGAGGTGCCACAGGGTTCAATCCTCGTGCCAACTTTTTTCTCTGCATACATCAATGATGTCGCTCTTGCTGTTGGTGATTCTCGGATCCACCTCTACGCAGACGACACCATTTTGTATGCTTCTGGCCCTTCTTTGAACACTGTGTTAACCAACCTCCAGACGAGCTTCAATGCCACACAACTCTCCTTCCGTGACCTCCAACTGCTCTTAAATGCAAGTCAAACTAAATGCATGCTCTTCAACCGATCGCTACCCACACCTGCCCGCCCGTCCGGCATCACTACCCTGGACGGTTCTGACTGAGAATATGTGGACAACTACAAATACCTAGGTGTCTGGTTAGACTGTAAACTCTCCTTCCAGACTCACATTAAGCATCTCCAATCCAAAATTACATCTAGAATTGGCTTCCTATTTCACAACAAAGCATCCTTCACTCATGCTGCCAAACATACCCTCGTAAAACTGACTATCCTACCGATCCTTGACTTCGGCGATGTAATTTACAAAATAGCCTCCAACACTCTACTCAGCAAATTGGATGCAGTCTATCACAGTGCCATCCGTTTTGTCACCAAAGCCCCATATACTACCCACCACTGTGACCTGTATGCTCTCGTTGGCTGGCCCTCGCTTCATATTCGTCGCCAAACCCACTGGCTCCAGGTCATCTGTAAGTCTTTGCTAGGTAAAGCTCCCCCTTATCTCAGCTCACTGGTCTCCATAGCAGCATCCACCTGTAACACGCGCTCCAACAGGTTTATTTCACTGTTCCCCCCCCAAAGCCAATTCCTCCTTCGGCCACCTTTCCTTCCAGTTCTCTGCTTCCAATGACTGAAACGAACTGCAAAAATCACTGAAGCTGGAGACTCATATCTCCCTCACTAGCTTTAAGCACCAGCTGTCAGAGCAGCTCACAGATCACTGCACCTGTACATAGCCCATCTGTAAATAACCCATCCAACTACCCACATCCCCATACTGTTATTTATTTTGCTCCTTTGCACCCCAGTATCTCTACTTGCACACTCATCTTCTGCACATCTATCACTCCAGTGTTTAATTGCTATATCGTAATTATTTCACCACTATGGCCTATTTATTGCCTTACCTCCCTTATCCTACCTCATTTGCACACACTGTATATAGACATTTTGTATTATTGACTGTATGTTTCTTTATTCCATGTGTAACTTGGTTACACTTTCCCAGCAACCAATCCTTTTGAATACAAATTGCCTACGCTCTTGCCTACATGTACTACCTTTAGGTCACGCTAGTCGTATCTTTGCTTTCATGTCTGTTTCTTTGCTTTCAGTTGGTCAGTTGGTCTGCTAGTTTTGAAGTGATGGTTAGTCTTAACCGAATCAATGATCATGATAGACAGGCTTTTTTTTATTGCCTACTTAAGTAGACCTGACATCACCTCATTTTAGGGTTTTAGCCAATTTACTTCAAAATTGTTAGTCACGGGTCAATAATGTACGGATATTATAAGCATGTCTATCTAATACATTTAATGACAAACCATCTAACTACTTAGATAGACATATGAATTACCTGTTGTGCAGGTGTTGGTAACTGGTTCGCCATACAACTGCGCCAATATCATTTGTCATAGAGTTTTGCTCTCCTTTAAAATTATTTGCTTACAAGTTTTGGGGTTTTGCTTTTGATGTCTTATTTTTGTTTACAATTCTATACATTTTGCTTCCAATTGTTTGGTTTTTGATTTCAACATCCATTATTTCACCCATCCTCAAAAATATAATTTTACATTCTCAACTTTATTTTTCATGTTCACGATTTATTTTATTTTTAATTCAATACATATAACATGAAATTGGGCCCATAGTAATAACTTAAAATTAAAATAATTATTAGGTGTAAGTTGCTTGCTACAATGGTATCGTCGACCTAGCCTAGCTTTTAGCTAGCTGCTCTGCAGTGCAAGTTAGCTTGACTTGCTATAAAGTTAGAGAAACAAGTTGAGAAAAAAGTAACTAAACCAAATATGTTTTATTATCACATTAAACAATATATTTATCCTGTCTTGAATGAAAATGTCATATTTTGCAATCTTCCAAAATAAATGCGATCTCTGATGTTGCGGTACAAACACTGCAAGTCCGTTTTTTTAATCAAATTGTGCAAACTGAAAACATATCGTGATATGCGTGTTGGGATAATCAGCAAGCGGTGTTGTGCGGTGAAACACCGCATCCCATTCATTTTCAATGGAAGGAAAGCGGTGAGAGGCGGAGAGGGCTGGGGACCTTTGGGCGGCGCGAAGGTGGCGTGGGAGGCGGTGGGAACCATGTACACTAGCACAAGACGCCCCTCGGTGAAACACCGCTTCCCATTCATTTTCATGGAAGGAAAGTGGTGAGAAGTGGAGAGGGCGGGGACCTTTGGGCGGTGCGAACGTGGCGTGGGAGGCGGTGAAAAATATAACATTTTCACAACTTTATGCAAGTCACCAGCGGCGACCGCTGGGTGATGACCAATCATATCGAGTGGTTTCCATGACGAATTTGACACTATGCGACCCAAAGCTGGAGACTTTCTTCAGCAAAGATGGCTGATAAAAATACTAGGATGGAAGCAAATGTAAGTGATTATAACGTCATAACAAATCATGCAAAAAAATACATTACAGAACAGTTGAGAGGAATATGTTAGTTAATGTAGAGACAAACGATTATGTATATTTTTTTGGTCATAAAATGTATTTGCGAAAATCACGAATTAGCAAGCTAGCTGACTAGCTAACATTGGCCAGTTAGCTGGCTGGCTTTATGGGTGTTTTGTATTTTTTTTGTAATTAATTGTAATTCTGGTTGTTTGATGTTTTAGGGACTCTTGAAACATCCAGCAAACCAGGCTGTCGTCTTGTGAAACAGTGGATGTAAAGAATCTAGCTAGCTAAAGCATTTACTGCAAATTGAATGTACAATTTTGTAAGTGTGTCTTGCTGATATTTGCCATGCAATGCAGATAGATAAAGTAAAGTAACTAGCTAACTATTTTCTTGCTTATTGTGCAGTGGAGGATAGAAATACCTGTATGCCTATAGATGTGTAGCTAGCTATGTAGCCGATCTGTGTATGGACCCTAAAACGTTTGGTATACATATTAATTCAGAATCTGGCTTTGAACCTCAGCTATCTTCATAGCCACTTGTATCAACTTCAAAACAGTCTGAATGACATTAATGATGCCTATGGATTGAGTAGAATATATAATATATATATATAATATATAATCTAACTTTGTGCCAAGGATACAAGTCATGTATACATGTAGTTATTACCATGCATGAGATCCCCCACATTGTAGCCTGTAAATGTAATATATTCACTGTTGATGTACTCTACCTTGGCAAATAACGGTGCAGTTCAGGTATGAATGTCTTTGATATTATTTTTTCAGTCATATCCAATACCAGGAGTATCAAATTCCAGTCTTTGAAGGATGCTGTGTCTGCATGTATGTATTACAATTATACACTTCAACAGTGTTTACCAATCTTGGTCCTGGGACAGCAATGGTTACAAATTGTAACTATGCAATAGACTAGAAACATGATTTAACTAGTTAAAGGCTGATTTGTAATTCATATATACAGAAGAATTTAAAAACAGTACACTACACTTCCTATGCGTCATGTAAATACTTTAAACTGGTTCATCTCAATATCTTCATGGATCTGATAAACACAGGATAGGTGTAGTATTTCATCAAATGAGAGACTTAATTTCAACCAGTAGTGTGAAACACTTTATTGAAAGAAGTTCATTGTCCAAGTGTTATTAATACATGCATTATAAATATTATCATTGTAAAATTATATTGTAAATACAAGTTCAATCTGTACTTCAATGCACATCTGGTCTGCATTATAAAAACAGAGGAAAAAAGGTGGCAAGGGAGGTGTAAAAGACAGAAAGGGAAAGAGGTCAAACAGAGGAGCAGGGAAGACAGCATATGATTAATGAATCACATTGCTACCCTAATATTCTCTCAGTTCATCACAATTACATAATAGTGTCTCTAGTGGTGTCTCCTAACCAGCCTTGGGCTCCCAGTCAGCCCGAAGGTTATCTTAAGAGCAGGTGAGATGGCGATGACTGGACTGGGGGTTGACATACTCTCTCATATCAAAACATGCCTGCAGACGAGAGACAGATGGGGAGAGAGAGGGCATATTTAAACCTTGTGTTTTCTTTTTATTCTAACACTGTCAGTCATCATAATCATCAGGAGGTGAAATGCAAAACTGACCTTGGATCATTAACTCTGGGACTACTGCATCTTTCTGTATTTCAATGTAAAGTATCTCTTTAATAATACTTCCTGTTGACCTGACCAAGTGACCTCACCTCTGATCATGCTGTGCACTATGTAGCAATTTCAGATGCGGGAGGGGTTCACCAACACCGGCTGATATAACCTAGAGGATTTAGGGAGAAGGGGAGAGAGGGATGAAGTGAAGGAGAGAGACTGTTATTGAGAAAATAAGGTCGTTAAAGTGCCTGCCTTCAACAGGAATCTGTGTGTGTGGCCTCACCTGGTGTCCACACTAAGTGGCCAAAGAGTATTTTATGCTGAAAAACATGCATACACACGAGGACAAACAATATAGCGTAGTTATAGAAATAATGAAGTGTCTTACTATTCTCTATGGTTGGCCCTCTTGCCTATTCTTTGAAAGTGGAAGGAGCCACTTTAATGTGTGTAGGTGTGGGGTATAAGGTGCCTAATTGTTCAAAATGTTTTTATTATGGGTGACTTTGTTTTTGAACAGACATCACACCCTTACCTAAACAGCACCCTCACCTGAGAAGTAGAAATCAAAGGGAGAGAAACTGGGAATTTAATAACTGCAGTTTACATAGCTAAGTAAAAGGAAGAATACTCTTATTGAAATGTGGATGGCTCTCAAAAGAGCCTTAGGTTGTGCATAGTGTAGTCTATGGTGTTGCCAGGGTACAGCACCCTCTTCAAAGAAGGAGGCCGGTGAAGATCTCTCACACACAGATTGCCTCTCTTGCTGCATTGTTGGACCCCATCATTAAAACATCCTGCAGAGCAGCAGGCTTCTCCTCTGGCACAAGGTGGCGAGCTGCAGATCCCCTTCTGGTCCTTATGTCCATCCTCATGAAGTTATGCAGGACATAGGTAGCCTTCACAAGCCTGAATTCCTCCAGGAGGCAGTCCTAGATGGCCCTGGTCACCCAACCTTGCAGTCCCCTACACGGTAACTGTAGGCAATCGTTTTGAAGAAATCTCCAGTTACAAGGTATCTGTAGGAATATGGAAGATAATGTCATTATTAGCCTTTACATCACCAGGTCATTGTGGATTACTAAAGCATAATATCCCTTATAACAAATCATGATAATATTGGATTGATAGATGCATGTTTATGTGACAATAGCAGGCTGTATCAAGGATAGCATCACAAATGTTTTATTTATTTGACCTTTATTTAACTAGGCAAGTCAGTTAAGAACAAATTCTTATTTTCAATGACTGCCTAGCAACAGTGGGTTAACTGCCTAGTTCAGGGGCAGAACAACAGATTTTTACATTGTCAGCTTGGGGATTCGATCTTGCAACCTTTTGATTACTAGTCCAACGCTCTAACCACTCGGCTTCCTGCTGCCCCAATTAATAAATTAATGAATACATAAATACCACTTGAAGCTTGATGATGAGTTGATCATTTTAATCAGCTGTGCAGTGCTAAGACAAAAACAGAAATGTTTTTGAGTCTTTGAGTCCCCAGGACTGAGAACCACTGCTATTCAGTGGGACCTCTCCTGTACTCCCTGTTCACCCACGACTGCGTGGCCACGCACGCCTCCAACTCAATCATCAAGTTTGCGGACGACACAACAGTGGTAGGCTTGATTACCAACAACGACGAGACGGCCTACAGGGAGGAGGTGAGGGCCCTCGGAGTGTGGTGTCAGGAAAATAACCTCACACTCAACGTCAACAAAACTAAGGAGATGATTGTGGACTTCAGGAAACAGCAGAGGGAACACCCCCCTATCCACATCGATGGAACAGTAGTGGAGAGGGTAGCAAGTTTTAAGTTCCTCGGCATACACATCACAGACAAACTGAATTGGTCCACTCACACAGACAGCATCGTGAAGAAGGCGCAGCAGCGCCTTTTCAACCTCAGGAGGCTGAAGAAATTCGGCTTGTCACCAAAAGCACTCATAAACTTCTATAGATGCACAATCGAGAGCATCCTGGCGGGCTGTATCACCGCCTGGTACGGCAACTGCTCCGCCCACAACCGTAAGGCTCTCCAGAGGGTAGTGAGGTCTGCACAACGCATCACCGGGGGCAAACTACCTGCCCTCCAGGACACCTACACCACCCGATGTTACAGGAAGGCCATAAAGATCATCAAGGACATCAACCACCCGAGCCACTGCCTGTTCACCCCGCTATCATCCAGAAGGCGAGGTCATTACAGGTGCATCAAAGCTGGGACCGAGAGACTGAAAAACAGCTTCTATCTCAAGGCCATCAGACTGTTAAACAGCCACCACTAACATTGAGTGGCTGCTGCCAACACACTGACACTGACACTGACTCAACTCCAGCCACTTTAATAATGGGAATTGATGGGAAATGTAAATATATCACTAGCCACTTTAAACAATGCTACCTTATATAATGTTACTTACCCTACATTATTCATCTCATATGCATACGTATATACTGTACTCTATATCATCGACTGCATCCTTATGTAATACATGTATCACTAGCCACTTTAACTATGCCACTTTGTTTACATACTCATCTCATATGTATATACTGTACTCGATACCATCTACTGTATCTTGCCTATGCTCCTCTGTACCATCACTCATTCATATATCCTTATGTACATATTCTTTATCCCCTTACACTGTGTATAAGACAGTAGTTTTGGAATTGTTAGTTAGATTACTTGTTGGTTATTACTGCATTGTCGGAACTAGAAGCACAAGCATTTCGCTACACTCGCATTAACATCTGCTAACCATGTGTATGTGACAAATAAAATTTGATTTGGCTAACTTGATGGGTCATGTACGCCCCCTGCTGGCGGTGAGCGATTTTGGGTCGTTTTACCTCTCGCTTCTTCTGTTCCTTGATCGGTTACACTGCAAAATGACTGCAGTAAAAAAAAACAATGTTGGATGCAGTATTTGCAGCATACTGCACTCTGACTGTAATCTTTTTTCGTAAGGGTGGGATCGGTTGCTTGTCTCCCGAGTGGATCTATTTTACTTACCTTTTGGAAACATCACTCGGTATGCAGAGCAGTAGTTTGCAGATTTATCACTAACCCGTACTAATACCACAAGGTGGCAGCCTTTCACTGTGAAGACAGGCAACACAGCCCATCACCATCATACACTAAGTATGGTAATAGAAAATGTCTAATCAGTCTGTCTAATTGACAGACATTGATTAATCTAAAATGGCAAGAATATAATTAGATTAATTTGTTAAATCCAAATAATTATTATGTGTATTAACCTTAACTGCTATGCATTAGCCTACATGTTGTCCTCCCTCCATCCAGCCAACCAGATGACAAAGGGGGTTATCTACTTCAAAACACTGTTCTACCGCTCCATCAGTTTTGAGGTTATTGTTTGTACCAACCCAACCCCAGCTGCCTGTGAAGTGCATATACCCCATATTTGAAATGCAATGTTTTTATGTCAGATCATTTGACTCTGTACGCTGGTGCGATCTTGCATATAGGGCTGTGTTTTTGTACATCTGTGCACACAGTGTTAGACCCGAGCTGTACTGTATGTAACAAAATAATGTACCCAGTAAAGAGATGGCAAAATGTGCCTTCATAAGCACAGCTGTTGGTGTCTAAAAATACTGATTAAGTTTGTTAGAGCACTCTTAAAAAGATGATTGTTAAGGAATTGTGAAGAGATGGCTAAGACAGTGCTTAAATTAATCAATCATGGATGAAGGCCATCAAATAAAAAAATGTCCATCAAGAGAAACTAAATTTAACAGGTAGTGTAAATATAAATATTTACTTTCATTTCCCCACCTCTTAACTGTGTTTTTCTACTAGGAGGGTGAGTGTCTAGCAAGGGGTTGCAGCCAGCCTGGACACCCCTTGGGCACTCATGCTGGAGACAAGGCAGTCTGTCCTTCTTGCTCTGCTTACTCGCAGGTCTGTCAGCACATTTAATAATACTGGAGGAGAAGGCACTATCAACACTTGTAGGTTGCCAACGGTAAGCCTTGTGTTCTATCTATACTGAACAAAAATATAAATGCAACATACAACGATTATACTGAGTTACAGTCCATATCAGGAAATCAGTCAATTGAAATTAATTCATTAGGCCCTAATCTATGGATTTCACATGACTGGGCAGGGGCACAGCCATGGGTGGGCCTGGGAGGGCATAGGCTGACCCACTGGGGAGCCAGGCCCAGCCAATCAGAATAAGTTTCCCTCCCAGAAGGGCTTTAATACAAACAGAAAAACTCCTCAGTTTCATCAACTGTCCGAGTGGCTGGTCTCAGACTAAACCACAGGTGAAGAAGCCGGTGAACGTGAACTGCGGTTGTGAGGCCGGTTGGACGTACTGCCAAATTCTCTAAAACGACATTGGAGGCAGCTTATGGTAGAGATAATAACATGAAATTCTCTGGCAACAGCTCTGGTGGATATTCCTGCAGTCAGCATACTAATTGCACGCTTCGTCAAAACTTGAGACATCTGTGGCACATTTTAGAGTGGCCTTTTTATTGTCCCCAGCATTAGGTACACCTTTTGTAATGATCATGTTGTTTAATCAGCTTCTTGAAATGCCACACCTGCCAGGTGGATGGATTATCTTGGCAATGGAGAAATGCTCACTAACAGGGATGTAAACACATTTCTGCACAACTTTTGAGATAAATAAGCTTTTTGTGCATATGGAACATTTCTGCGATCTTTTATTTCAGCTCATGAAACATGGGACCAACACTTTACATGTTGTGTTTGTATTTTTATTCAGTATAGATGACTGGACTACAGAGTGGGAGACAAATCTCTACACTCTTGATGACTCTATTCATATCAAGGCGTCTGTAACTGGCCAAGCCACCAATGAGTTGCCATGCCAACTGCAAACAATCCCATTCAATACCCCTTCATTTCTGGCCACGGGTAAAGTCATAGGAACCACCCACATACATCTTTTCCATCAATCTCAATTTCTTCCTCTTTCTTTGCCATGATTTAATTTATTTTTCTTTGATGTGGACTGGTTTCTCTCCAGTTGCTTTGTAGATGGCAAAATGCATGTCTCTCTGTCTGACTTCAGCTTCGCTAGAGAGGACAGCAGAACTCTGCAAATTCTTCTGGATGCCTTCCGCTTTCAAACATGGACATATCAAAAGTGAGATTGTAAAATAATTTATGAAAAAAGTCACACATTCCTAACATCATATACTGTATCTGTGGTGGCCTATCAGTAAAGACCCATGGCCATAGTTATCACTGCTACTTGTTGCCTTATTGTTGTGTTGCAGGTTTATATTAGCTGTACCTTGAGAGCAGCTTTTGCATCTAGCCCTATAACTGCTGTCAACAAAGCCTACACATATAACCCGTCTATATCCAGGTGAGGGGGAAGGTACAGTATGGAGGTATGTTTAGCATACTGTAGCCTACATGTGTACATTTATTTATTTTGAAGATCCATGAAATACATGTAACCAGAACAGAAATAAATATTTGCATCATTTAGGAATTTTCACCAAGTACAGTCCCCTGTTGTGAAGTGTTACTTATTGACGTTTTGCCTCAATGTCTCCATTGCATCAGATACCAGAAGCCTCATGCTGGGACCTGCAATCATAAGAGCCACAGTTCAAGGCTCTGAGACCGTAGACAGACGCACAATGGAGCAGTGTAAGTACAGTGCACCCAGGGGCTTTTCTGGCCATGTGTTCAAAGTCAGGTTTATATAATGGCTTGGTTCTTCCCAGTAAGCATGGTTGTGAACGTATCTATTGAGTTTCTCCAGTGATTTGGCTATTTTGTTAGACTGGTTTAACATGCTTTAGTCTTTCATTACACCTGTCATAGCGGACATATTAATTGACCCATCATGCATTCCTTTATTGCAATGGTTTATAACGGCAACATGTTTGTCATTTCTGCAAGAATCTGTGAAAGTGGTGTTTAATAAATCAAAGGCAGCAGTCTGGCATGGTCGATCTCATCTCTCATGGCTATTGTTGTGGCCACAGCATTACTGTGCAGCTTGCTGCTTTTGAGCAACAGAAAGAGCCTTCTAAACAGCACAGAAGTAAAAAAGTATTATTTTAACAAGTCCCTGCACCCAAAACTTTCGTAATGTGTTTATCTTGAGAAAACAAACCATCATTATTAGGAAATGTACATACTACTTTAATATTTACACAAATGTCTCAAAGGAGAAAAAGCAGTTTATCATAGAATGACTTGAGATTTAGATATTAACGGGGTTTTTTTATCCACCAAAAACCACTAATTCACGGTGTTAAATAACACTAATATGTGAGAACAATATTTTTTTGTGAACAAACGTTTAATTTTGGCGTTATATAGTTGGTAGCAACAAAGTCGACTACGAAATCCACAATGCAACGCTCTATGGGCTAGCTAGCAAACGTAGCTACACACAATAATACCAAAGACAATATCAGCATGTAACGTAGCTAGTTAACTGTAAAATCGCCTAAAAACTACACTATCAATTTAAGAGTCTACGATCTCACCATGTTCAACCTGCAGATCGATGTGCCTCACAGAATGGAGTATAACATTCGCAACGGCAGATATACTTTTGAGATGGGAAACGCGGACCAAGCTACACCAAGGGGCCGCGCGGTGCATTCTGGGCAATTCTGCGACAAGACAGGCTTTCCTTGAAGGAGTGAATGGGAGTCTATTGGGCACTAGCTAAAAACAAAATACATTAGCACGAATTTCTATTTCTAGATATTTGGCAACAGCACCATGCAATGCACCCTGGACTAGAGGCAAATAGGAACAATATGCTAGACCATTCGTCAAATTACAAATTTCTCGAGGTAGAAATATATCGCAAAAAATATGAGCCATCACTCATTCGAAAGAAGACATCCTCCCGAGTTATGACGTCGGCCAGTATTACAGTCTGACATGTATGATAGACATTTTCGCGATCTAAAAGTTGGATTCCTATTAATTTCCAGTGTAGTGAGAGGTACTTTATCACAGTGCTACGTAATACCGGCCACATGTCTGCCTGCTTGAACGCCAATAACTCGGATACACATGAAAAGACCCAGGGAATCGATAGAACGTCACTCAGATGCACCCAAAAAAATATAACATTCAAAATGTGCGAACCTTTCCTTTAAATCACACATTTGGGGCCAGGAAATGAACATGAGCTCGTTTCCCAGACCCACATTGAGCCTACTTGAAAATAAATACAAAGTAACGTTAGATTTAACAGGAATGTCCGCGTTACCAGACCCAGATTATTTTCCTTTGAGCCGCAATCATTCCGCACACATTTTGGAATGGTCAGAGATGATCAGCCTTTGAGCCTCAATCATACATTTTGTTTAGTGCATTAATCTTATTACAGGGCCTTCTGCCCACTCAACACAGCTGACTAGCAATTTGTAGACAAATATGGTATTTGACAAGGCAAAAAGCTTTTTATTACACATGTTCCAGTTTTCAATATAAATACATTAAAAAACATAGGGTTAAAACATTTACATTGACTTTCAAAAAATAATTACATCATAAAAAAAGTACAATTATAACTTCCATTCAGTAATGTCACATACGTAAAGGGCACTGTAAATTAAGTGGCTTTGTTCAACCAGGGAATGGTCTGAGACAAGAGACAATTACTGGGCACTTCTTTTCAAGGACAGATGCAGATTAGCAGATAGGAGCAGTCCTAGCCCTGAAAATAAATTAGATATTTTAGATAAAGCATTGACTCAATGGAGCAGTTAACAATAGTTTCACTATTTAGATTACTCACATTCAAAGACAACCACAAACTGTATAGTCATATGAGTAAGACTTTGGTTAAAAGATGGGACATTTTCTTAATGGGTTTAAGAGAATCATGTATGAATTGTAGATACCTTGGGTAGGCATTCAACTTAGTCATTTTGAAATTGTAGTAACTCCTCTTTTCTTCTTGAGTCTTCTCCTGTCTGGTAGGAGCTATGCAACATTTTCAAATAATGAAATTGTGTCAGGATTATCATGTTTACATATAAATAATGGTGCAGTAAGGAAATACAGTAGATTGGCATACATAATATCAGTATTTTAGTGCTTAGATTGGTAGCTGTGTTCCAGTGTGGTAGTCAGCTGGTCAGTTTAGCACGGTGTATGGTAGGTCTAGCTTCCTAGCCACCTCCCTTTTGAACAACATACTCCATTCTCTTTTTCAATTCCAATATCTCTGTCCGAGAGTGCATTAGGAAAGGATTTCCCAACTTTCTTGATTTTTCAACACCCAGCAGGAAAGACAAAGCTTTAGCGGAATTGACAAAAACAGGCAACTATGGCATGTACAGTAGCAAGTTGAAGTATCCAGCAAAAAGTTTGATCATGCAAATCACAGGTATCGTAGGGAATACATGAATATGAAATGCCAGACTGAATGTTAGTTCATGGGTTATGTAATTCCGTAAACAGCATTGTTTAGTTCAATTAATTGGCCAGCTGTATAGCTAGTTTATCCAAATAATTCATTTGTGGATTGAATGAACAGTGTAAAGTCCATTAGCAGAAGTTGTGGTTAATGCATATATAGTTTGGAGGAAAGTAATATCTGTGATTCAGTTGTAGGTGAAATTGTGCACTATTTTCTAGTAAGATAAATTATCAAATGTAGGTTCTCACCCTTTCCTCTTCTGAAAATATAATACGAACAGCACAATAAGTATAACTGCAAAAGATAAAGAATCAATCATGAGTCCCCTGTATGATCTTCAAATGGCCAAGAGAAAGTGTAATACAAATCTGATAAACATGGTAACATTAGAAAGTCAGCAGTTTGACTAGGCCTACTAGTGTAACAGATCAAATAATGTGAAGGAAACTCTTGATGGGTCACAGAAGGGAATATTTTCCCCAGTACAGTATACAGCAAAGAATCCAGTTTAGTTAGAACACATCCTTACTACATCAGGCACGTGAGTGCGTCCTCATGTTGATTTTGTCCATCCACACTAGACGCGATCAGGACGCCAGGTTGAAATATCAAAACAAAATCTGAACTAACTATATTAATTTTGGGACAGGTCGAAACACATGGAACATTCATGGACACTTAGCTAGCTAACTTGCTGTTGCTAGCTAATTTGTCCTGGGATATAAACATTGGGTTGTTATTTTACCTGAAATGTACAAGATCCTTTTTTCTTGTTGCTGGATCTTTGTAGAATTGAGTCACATTGTGTGTTCTCTACTCCAACAATTAATCCACAGAAAAAAGGGGAAACCTTGTTAGTTTCTAGTGTTAGATTCTGGGTGAAATTTGGAACATTGTAATATGCAGAAACATTATATAAATGACTGAAAGGGACTGGTTTTACATCAGAAGTTAATGGTTATCTGTAGGAGACAGATGGATTTGGAATGTGTTGGGTGGACGGGAGGAAGTCACGTGATTGCTATAGGGAAAGCGGATGGACATCTTTGGATTACGCGAAGGAGGGGGTCAGGTCAGATCCCCTGAAGTGAGAAATTATGGTTTATTACCCTCTTCCTGTCGAACCATAAGATGTAAGGATCGGAGAGAAGGAGGAGTGCCTAATGTGGAGTATATATACAATTTGGTGGTAGAAACATGTTTGTCTGAATCCAGCTGTATTGACTCTTTGGGAAGAATTCAACTTGGTTAAGCTTCTCTAGTGTCCGTGAGTTATTTACTCTGAAAATTAGAACCTAATACTAGTAATATGTACTTGTTCAGTCTTCTTCTGTGTATTTTATATAATGGTTGGCAACCAACTTTAAGGTGCATTACCACAACCGACTGGAGTGTGGACCTCATTCATCTTTCAGTCACCCCCGTGCGTATATGCTCCTAAAAACCAATTAAGAAATGGAGGTGGCGGGACTTGCAAGAACCAAGTTCTATTTTAGTGCCTGGCAACACAGATGCTCATTCACACATGCAAGTAGTTCAGATGAAATTATAGACATTATTCAATGTCTAAATGTATTTATCAACACTCGCACATGCAACCTGGGCGGTGTGGTCAGCATGTTAAACTCAAAAGCCTATTGGACAAATTTTTACCAGACACATCTCACTCTCATTTGTGATTGTTTCAAATGATGTATTTCTTACCTATGACTATGACTATGCCGATCACACTTCCCTTGGCTGCTGCATTCCCTGAAAGAGAGTCAGTATTGTTTGGCCAAATGTGAGCTGGAAAAATCTATAACGACAAAATACTAATCACTTGAATAATCTTACTTGTAGCTGCGTTGATGTCATGTTCACCAATTTCATGATGCCTCCCTGAAACTGCAAATACAAAATTATATAATCATGGATAGGGAGTGAAAGTTATTACCATGGTCTAGACTCTAGAGAAGTCTAAAATAGATGATTCAATTGATCATTAAGCCCTCGATTACACTGGGCTAGATTTACTCTACCTTGTATTGTGGGTGGAACAGTCGATGTTGTTATTGATGTTGATTTCAAAGGAATATCACTGACATCTATGAAATAGAAATGCACAATGGTTATGTGTTGCACCTTCATGCAGTGCTGTCATTTTTGTTTATATGTGTACACCTAGTGCTATGGCCACTGATGCAGACCTTTGGAACATCTACATTTTAAAAAGTTGAATAAATCCATGTAATATAGCCTACACCATCACAATCAATCCATTATTTATTTTAGACAGGTCTACAGGAACATATGAAGAAAATGTAGTTTATTCAGAAGAACAGAATAGCATATTCTGACTTGTCCTCATGTTGAGCCGTGATCTGCTATGCCATATGACTGTGGGTGAGACTACTGTAGTTAATTTAGCAGACAAGATTTGCTTTATATTCCGTGGCATTATTTTATAGTATGAAGAATACAATTGAAGAGAAACAATATTTTCTCAATGATTTGAGGGATTTGCAACTATTCTGTGTTGAGTGGTTTAAGAAACAAGTCCTCTTACAGTTGAAGTCGGAAGTTTACGTACACCTTAGCCAAATACTTTTAATTAAACTCAGGTTTCACAATTCCTGACATTTAATCCTCGTAAAAATTCCCTGTTTTAGGTCAGATAGGATCACGGCTTTATTTTAAGAATGTGAAATGTCAGAATAATAGTAGAGATAATGATTTATTTATTTCATCATATTCCCAGTGGGTCAGAAGTTTACATGCAATCCTACCAAATACTAATTGAGTGTCTCTAAATTGTTTAACCTGGGTCAAACGTTTCTGGTAGCCTTCCACAAGCTTCCCACAATAAATTGGGTGAATTTTGGCCCATTCCTCCTGACAGAGCTGGTGTAACTGAGTCAGGTTTGTAGGCCTCTTTGCTCACATATGCTTTTTCAGTTCTGCCCACAGATTTTCTATGGGATTGAGGTCAAGGCTTTGTGATGGCCATTCCAATACCTTGACTTTGTTGGCATTTTGCCACAACTTTGGAAGTATGCTTGGTGTCATTGTCCATTTGGAAGACATATTTGCAACCAAGCTTTAACTTCCGGACTGATGTCTTGAAATGTTGCTTCAATATATCCACATAATGTTCCTTAATCATGATGCCATCTATTTTGTGAAGTGCACCAGTCCCTCCTGCAGCAAAGCACCCCCACAACATGATGCTGCCACCCCCGTGCTTCATGGGTGAGATGTTCTTCGGCTTGCAAACCTCCCCCTTTTTCCTCCAAAAATAACGATGGTCGTTATGGCCAAACAGTTCTATTTTTGTTTCATCAGACCAGAGAACATTTCTCCAACAAGTATGATCTTTGTCCCCATGTGCAGTTGCAAACCGTAGTCTGGCTTTTTTTATGGCGGTTATGGAGCACTGGCTTCTTCTTTGCTGAATGGCCTTTCAAGTTATGTCAATATAGGACTTGTTTTACTGTGGATATAGATACTTTTGCACCCGTTTCCTCCTGCATCTTCACAAGGTCCTTTGCTGTTGTTCTGGAATTGATTTACACTTCTCGCACCAAAGTGCCTTCATCTCTAGGAGATAGAACAAGTCTCCTTCCTGAGCGGCTGTGGTCCCATGGTGTTTATACCTGCGTACTATTGTTTGTACAGATGAACGTGGTACCTTCAGGCGTTTGGAAATTGCTCCCAAGGATGAACCAGACTTGGAGGTCTACATTTTTTTTTCCTGAGATCTTGGCTGATTTCTTTTAATTTTCCCATGATGTCAAGGCAAAGAGGCACTGAGTTTGAAGGTAGGCCTTGAAATACATCCACAGGTACACCTCCAATTGACTCAAATTATGTCAATTAGCCTATCAGAAGCGTCAACATAATTTTCTGGATTTTTTAAAGCTGTTTAAAAAGGCACAGTCAACTTAGTGTACGTAAACTTCTGACCCACTGGAATTGTGATAGAGTGAATTAACTTCTTATGGCTGGGGGGGCAGTATTTAGTAGCTTGGATGAATAAGTTGCCCAAAGTAAAACGGCCTGCTCCTCAGTCACTAATATATGCATATTATTATTAGTATTGGATAGAAAACTCTAAAGTTTCTAAAACTGTTTGAATGATGTCTGTGTATAACAGTACTCATATGACAGGCAAAATCAAAACAGGAAGTGAGAAATCTGAGCTTGGTATGTATTCACCAAGGTTCCCATTGAAATCCCCTTGAGATATTAATGTTGCACTTCCTAGGGCTTCCACTAGATGTCATCAGTCTATAGAAATTTTAATGAGACTTCCACTGTGTTGTGGGACTGAATGAGAGCAGAATCTCAGGTGAGTGGCAGTCAGCCATTTTCTGATCACGCACATTCCTCATGGTATACACTTGCGTTCCATTGCTCATCAAGACACAAAGGAATACTCCGGTTGAAACTTAATTGAAGCTATATGTTAAAAACATCCTAATGATTGATTCTGTACTTAGTTTGAAATGTTTCTTCGACCTGTAATAACTTTTTGAAGTTTTTGTCCGACGTACCGCTGACCAGAATGAGCGTTTGGATATGTATACCAAACACGCTAACAAAGAGGAATTTGGACATAAATAACGGACATTATCGAACAAAACAAACATTTATTGTGGACCTGGGATTCCTGGAGTGCTTTCTGATGATCATCAAAGGGAATATTTATCATGTAATTTCTTGTTTATGTTGACGCCAACATGGCGGCTATTGTGACTATTTCTTCTGAGCGCCGTCTCAGATTATTGCATGGTTTACTTATTCCGTAAAGTTTTTTATTTTATTTTTTAAATCAGACACAGCGGTTGCATTAAGGAGAGGTATATCTATAATTCCATGTGTATAACTTGTATTATAATCTACATTTATGATGAGTACTTCTGTTGAATGATGTGGCTATGCAAAATCACTGGATGTTTTTGGAACTAGTGAATGTAACGCACCAATGTAAACTCATATTTTGATAAATATGAACTTTATCAAACAAAACAAACATGTATTGTGTAACAGTCCTATGAGTGTCATCTGATGAAGATCAAAAGGTTAGTGATACATTTTTTCTCTATTTGTGCTTTTTGTGACTGCTAACTTTGTCTGGAAAAAATGGCTGTGTTTGTCATTTGGTGGTGACCTAACAATCGTCTGTGGTGCTTTTGCTGTGAAGCATATTTGAAATCGGACAAATTGGTGGGATTAACAACAAGACAACCTTTAAAATTGTATAAAATACATGTATGTTTGAGGAATTTTAATTATGAGATGTGATGTTGAATTTTGCACCCTGCACTTTCACTGGCTGTTGACATATCGATCCCTTTAACGGGATTGCAGCCATAAGAAGTTATTAAGTGAAATAATCTGTCTGTAAACAATTGTTGGAAATATTACTTGTGTCATGCACAAAGTAGATGTCCTAACCGACATGCCAAAACTATAGTTTGTTAACAAGAAATTTGTGGAGTGGTTGAAAAACTAGTTTTAATGACTCCAACCTAAGTCTATGTAAACTTTCGACTTCAACTGTATATGCTTAATTTAGAGGTATTTATTCCATCTGAGAAATTGCCAAGAAACTGAATTTGAACAGAACAGCGCAAACGGGCTCTAACCAGAATAGAAAGAGTGGGAGGCCCCAGTGCACAACTGAGAAGAGGACAAGTACAGTGTCTTCTTTGAGAAACAGACGCCTCACAAGTCGTCAACTAGCAGCTTCATTAAATAGTACCAACAAAACACCAGTCTCACCAGCAACAGTGAAGAAGCGACTCCGAGATGCTGACCTTCTAGGCAGAATTGCAAAGAAAAAACCCAATCTCTGTTCTTTTGCCAATCTTAATCTTTGTTTTATTTGGCCAGTCTTAGATATGGCTTTTTCAATGCAACTCTGCCTAGAAGGCCAGCATCCCGGAATCGCCTCTTCACTGTTGACATCGAGACTGGTGTTGTGTGTACTATTTAATGAAGCTGCCAGTTGAGCAATTGTGAGGCGTCTGTTTCTCAAACTAGACACTATGTACCTGTCGTCTTGCTCAGGTGTGCACCGAGGCCTCCCACTCTTTCTATTCCGGTTAGAGACAGTTTGCTCTGTTCTGTGAAGGGAGTAGTACACAGCGTTGTACGAGATCTTCAGTTTCTTAGCAATTTCTCGCATGGAATAGCCTTCATTCAGAACAAGAATAGACTGATGAGTTTCAGAAGAAAGGTCTTTGTTTCTGGCCATTTTGAGCCTGTAAGCGAACCCACAAATGCTGATGCTCCAGAGACTCAACTAGTCTAAAGAAACCCAGTGTTATTGCTTCTTCAATCAGCACAACAGTTTTCAGCTATGTGTTGGTAAAATTATGATTCAATGACTGAACAAATCATTTTAAATGGAACTGTAACTAAGTAAACTTATACTCTATTTTATTATATCTGATTAACAATATGGAGTTCATACGATGGGATTGTGTGACACGGACAAGGAGTAATTAAAGTTAATGAACACCATTCCGACTAGGAAGAAACGAATGGGTTGTGGACTGTGTAAACACATAAGGTCGTTAACCTATGGTTGAACCTACAGAACTGAGCTCTGGGGTTTTTAGATAAGACAGTGAGTGCATTCCTAAGTTCTCTGTTAATTAGAACTGTCAGCTCAGTGGTGATCGATAATGTTGAGGGGTCAAAAGTTACCTGGGAGTGTGTTAGAATGAACTTTTCACCTCACTTTGTCCCGGTCGAGAGGGGATTCTGTTAAAGCAATGAAATGACGTCATGATTTGTATATAAACTGTTGCTCGTGGTGAAGTGGGAGCGCGCTCTGAGAATAAATTCTGTTACCTATTATTAAAAAGGCTGGTCTCCGTCTATTTTATGCAAACAAGAACCTTACAAATTCTCATAAAATAGATTAAGGGTTTTCAATTAATGAAAGCACATTGGCATAATTAAATTACAGTAACACTATGCTACCATATTTGCAAAATGGTTTTCTAATGATCAATTAGCCTTTTAAAATGATACACTAGGTTTAGCTAACACAGCGTGCCACTGGAACACAGGAGTGATGGTTGCGTATAATAGGCCTCTGTACACCTATGTAGATATTCCATTAAATGTTCAGTTTCCAGCTACAATAGTCATTTACAACATTAACAATGTCTACACTGTATTTCTGATCAATATTATGTTAATTTAAAATGGACAAAAAAATAAATGCTTTTCTTTCGAAAACAAGGAAATGTATAAGTGACCAAACTTTTGAACGGTAGTGTATGCCAGTTAGGCTCTACACCTGTTGTAAAGCTGATTAATGTGCTTAATTTTAAGAATGTATTTGGCCACTTACCAAAACATAGGCCTACATGGTGTTAAAGGCCGACTATGATATTAAAAAGTTGCAGTTTCTTGCCTTACTGCACACAAGCTGGACATCATTCACAAGTGATAGGCTAAGTCACCCATCAGACTGTTCTTGATTTAATCTCGTCTTTACATACAGTGCATGCGGAAGTATTCAGACCCCTTGACATTTTTGTTACAGCCCTATTCTAAAATGGAAATATTTTTTCCCCCTCTCCATCTACACACAATATCCCAATATGGGGTGGCAGGGTAGCCTAGTGGTTAGAGCGTTGGACTAGTAACCGGAAGGTTGCAAGTTGTTCTGCCCCTGAACAGGCAGTTAACCCACTGTTCCTAGGCCATCATTGAAAATAAGAATTTGTTCTTAACTGACTTGCCTAGTTAAATAAAGACATGACAAAGCAAAAACAGGGTCAAATGTTTTGCAAATGTATAAAAAAATAAAACTGAAATCACATTTTCATAAGAATTCAGACCCTTTACTTTGGCAGGGATTACAGCCTCCAGTCGTCTTTGGTATGATGCTCCAAGCTTGGCACACCTTTATTTGGGGAATTTCTCCCATTCTTCTCTGTAGATCCTCAAGCTCTGTCAGGTTGGATTGGAAGTATAGCTGCACAGCTATTTTCAGGTCTCTCCAGAGATGTTCAATCGGGTTTAAGTCCGGGCTCTGGCTGGGCCACTCAAGAACATTCAGAGACTTGTCCCGAAGCCACTCCTGCGTTGTCTTGGCTGTGTGCTTAGGGTCGTTGTGCTGTTCGAAGGTGAACCTTCACCCCAGTCTGAGATCCTGAGCGCTCTGGAGCAGGTTTTAATCAAAGGATCTCTAAATTTGTGCCGTTCATCTTTCCCCGGATCCTGACCCGTCTCCCAGCCTCTGCCGCTGAAAAACATCCGCACAGCATGATATTGCCATCACCATGCTTCCCCGTAGGGATGGTGCCAGGTTTCCTCTAAACGTGATACTTGGCCACCTCCCTGACCAAGGCCCTTTCCCCCCCGATTGCTCAATTAAACCGGGCGGCCAGCTCTAGGAAGACTCTTGGTGGTTCCAAAATTCCTCCATTTAAGAATGGAGGACACTGTTATTGGGGACCTTCAATGCTGCAGAAATGTTTTGGTACTCTTCCCCAGAACTGTGCCTCGACACAATCCTGTCTAGGCGCTCTACGGACAATTCCTTCGACATCATGGCTTGGTTTTTGCTCTGACATGCACTGTCAACTGTGGGACCTTATACAGACAGGTGTGCCTTTCCATATCATGTCTAATGAATTGTATTTACCACAGGTGGACTCCAAGTTGTAGAATATGTCATAGCAAAAGGTCTGAATATTTAGGTAAAGAAGCGATTTCTGTTTATTTAAAAAAATTAACTGTTTTTGCTTTGTCATTATGGGCTATTGTCTGTAGATTGAGGATAAAGCTGTAACCTAACAAAATGTGGAAAAAGGGAAGGGGTCTGAACACTTTCCGAATGCACTGTATACTAAATAGTGTGCGAAATTTGTTTTGATTCATAATGGACCATTATCACGCACCTGTCTCAAAACAGGGGCAGGGGAAAACAATACATGTTATTGATGCACGTATAGAGGACACTAATAGAGGACGCTTTTCCTGTGCCAGCCAGGTAGGCTATACTTCTGTTGCTTCTCTTTACAATGTGCTAAATATTAGGAAAGTTTAAATAAATAGTAGGCCTAGCCTATAGAAAGCTGATGGGATCCTCTTTTTAAGAGGCCATCATTCGGTTTTCTCATGCATTTGCATAGCCTATAGAAATGTTAAGCAACATGCTCTCATGAAGTGTTTAATTAGATTTTCGATTACATTTGCATTGATGTCAGTGATTAGAGGGACAATAGAGTGCTAAGTATCAGACAGCAAGTTTGGAAGGCTACTAATGACCATCAGCAGCATCAGAGCTTGGAGAAGCCTAATTACTGTGACTAAACGGTCAAGTGGAATTTGGCTGCCGTCATGACTCGTGATCGGCAGTAATACGGTCACCATAACAGCCCTATGTACACCAATGTTAACATTAAAAATAATCACTTGAATTAGCTTACTTGTAGCTGTGTTGGTGTCATGTTCACCAATGCTATGATGCGTCCCTGAAACGGCAAATTATTATATAAATCATGGATAGGGAGTGAAAGTTATTACCATGGTCTAGACTCTAGAGAAATCTAACATAGTTGATTCAAGTGATCGTCAAGCCCTTGATTACACTGGGCTAGATTTACTTGGATTTGCTCTACCTTGTATTGTGGGTGGAACAGTCGATGTTGTTATTGATGCTGATATGGTTGTTGGTTTCAAAGGAATGTCATTGACATCTATGAAATAGAAATGCACAATGGTTATGTATTGCACATTCATGCATACACCACTGTTACATGTTACACAGAGGGATTTAAAGAAGAACGATCAATGACAATGTTCCTTATGGTGCAACCCACTGGGCACGCAGTTGAATCAACGTCATTTGTCAACCTATTGTGACATGGAATCTCTGTTGAAAACACGTTTACCAAAAGGAGTCACTGTTCAAGCAGCAATCGTTGAACTGTGGCTTCACATTTTACTTCAATATACCCCTTTAGTTAAGTTAATGGCATGACATTGAATCAATGACATTGATTCATACATACCATTTTACTATCAACATTGAAACGTGAAATAAAATATGTCTAATCAAATATTAAATTAATAATAATTTCAAACACCCAATATTGACTATAGACCCTTTTCCAGTACACGACACACTGACGTCATGCACAGATGCTCACGACACTTGGCGGCAGTAAGAAAGCCATTGCCATCTGCGCCCATTCAACAGCCTAAATGTAGGTTTTTATTACTTCTAAACAAAATGTTGGGGTTCTGATCCGCTTACAATTACGTCTTGATTCTTGCTTGAACAGTCTAATATTATTTTTTGGTTGTGATCTTTGCAAAATAATTGCAGCAGTTGTTAGCTGGAATGGTAACGCTCATTGACATTGGCTAGCTTTTGCTACAGCCTAAGAGCCATTTTACTGGTTGAAGTGTTTTTTTATTTAAGTATAATGCAGTTGATTTGCAATGATGATGACAAACATTATATTAAGCAGGACATTCATACGAGCCTTAAAATCCAATTATAATCCAAAAGTAGTGTGAAATGCACTCATAAGCAACATGTAAAGAGGCTTTTTTTTTGCTGCCGTTCTATGAGAACTGCATGTTCTGCCGCCAACTTCCGTGCATTGCCCTCATGCAGCAATGTTTGCAAACACAGAAAGGGGTCTATAGGACAGAAAAGAGTTAACATTTCTACATGTAATTTTCTATGCAAATTTCAACAAACATTGTTCTGATGATTATGTTGAAATTTGATTGATGTAACAACCTGTTAGTCAAGTAATTAATTGTATTTAAGTTGAAGTTTTAGCTCAATTGCAATGCTTACAACACTGGTTGGAATAACAAACAGTACTGGTTGATTACTTTTTGCAAATCCAAATGCGTTTTCCATGTCACTCACAATAGGGTGACACATTACATTGAAACAACGTTGATTCAACCAGTGGATGCCTGCAGTGTCTAGATGTAGGGTGTTGGCAGATCATTTATCAAACATAAATGGAATCCATACCTTTGCATTCAGGAAGGAATGAGTATTCACCATCTTCTTCACACTCAATGGATATGTTTCCAATGAGGGTGTAACCTTCATCACAGGAATACTGTATGACATCCCCATACTCTGGAAACTGTTTGTCAGGCTTCTCTGAGATCATGCCATTCATTATATCAATAGGTTCTTCACAAGTTACCACTGAGGGAGACATACATGGGTGCATTATATTTGTTAGTGCTGAGCGACCAACCAAATTATAATTTTTGGGCTATTAAACTACTAATTGACCGAAGTCTTTTTTGTGAGCCAGATTCGCTGTTTCTCTAGACCGAAACCAAATCATTCACAATAGAAATCAAGTCGAGGGGCAAATCGCAATTGCATGCATACTCCTTGCGTCCCATCTCCTCAAAACCCCCCTTTTTTTTTTTATCCAATATTTTTGAGAAGGAAAGGACGCGAGGACTATGCGATTGAGATTCTCCCAAGAACTATGTGGGATGCTGGGCTAAAGGAAGTAGTTTATTAACACTACATTCATGTGATTTGCAGGGCCCTAATTTTCTGCCTGATTCCATTGAATTTTCCCCAAAATGCTATTCTGTTTTTCCAGGTTTGTTTTCCCATTTCTTCAGGTTTTCCACAAAAAAAAAAATGAAATCACACTTTAATAGAAAATATATATATTCTGAACAAAATGCAACAATTTCAGATTTAACTGAGTTATAGTTCATATGAGGAAATCAGGCAATTGAAATAAATTCTTTAGGCCCTAATCAATGGATTTCACATGAATGGGAATACAGATATGCATCTGTTGGTCACAGGAAGAAAAAAAAAGCCTCAATGGGGCTCAGGATCTCATCACGGTATTTTTGTGCATCCAATTGCTAATCAATAAATGCAATCGTGTTCGTTGTCCGTAGCTTATGGCTGACCATACCATATTTTACTTTTCACATTTAAATTAAAAAATTCCAATTGCACGCTCGCTCAAAACTTCTGTGGCATTGTGTTGTGACAACACTGGACATTCTAGAGTGGCATTTTATTGTCAGAAGGTGCACCTGTGTAATGATCATGCGGTTTAATCAGCTTCTTGATATGACATATCTGTCTGGTGGATGATCTTTGCAAAGGAGAAATGCTCACTAACAGGGATGTAAACCAATTTGTGGGCAAAATTTAAGAGAAATATGCTTGTATGTAACATTTCTGAGATCTTTTATTTCAGCTCATGAAACGTGAGACATGTGTTTATGTTTTTGTAGTGTAATTTGGATTTTCTAAGTCCGCAAACAGTGCTTCAAACAATACAGGAGACCACTTTTGAGGTCTGGGATTATTATTAAATTGTAAATTGTACTTGTTACCAAATAGGTAGTTACAGTCAATGTTTTGGTAATTGAACGTTCACCATGTCTCTAAAATAATAATAGAACGCAAACCAGACTCTAAAAAGCACTAATCGTTCAGCAGTAATTGGTGTTCTTCATTCAAACAAGTTCAATGCCTAAGATGTCCAAGGTGTGTCAATGGGAAATATGTATTTACCTTCACATCTTGATCTTCCACTCCAACCTGTGGCATAACACTGCCTGTAACTTGATCCCTGAACTTGATAGCTAGAGGTGGAGAGAGCACGTGTGTGAGAGGGGGAGGGGGGTGGTCTTGCATTGAATCTTTGTGGAAAATAATTCCCCCATACTATGATACGTCAGATATTGAAGCATACTCACCCTTTATCACAAATTGCTCTTGCTGATGCACCAAAAAGCGTCCCTTCCTTATCAAACTCATATGTCAAATGTGGCATCTCCTTGGGTACACCGCAGTCCTTCTCTGAAATTAATAATCAGCGAGGTAATGGAAGCATTAAAACAGTCAACCAACAGTAAACACTCAACAATCGCACTTGACAGAAGAGGGGCTAGTATTTTGCCGCCTACTTTTGCAGATTAATTCCAGGGTGCTCCACTCTCCACTCGTGCAGGTGATGCTTTCAGATCCTTGAGCTTTCATGTAGCCGTTGGTACATTGAAACAATACTTCCGAGCCCTCCGGAAAATCATTCTTTAGGAGTGCATCATTCGTTAGAACGACATTTTGATTTCTCTCCACTTGTGGTTTGGGACATTCAGCTGCGAGGATATGATACAGTAAAATAGGTCAACTCCACACACAGACAGAATTACGTTAGCCAGTTCAAGTTAGCAACGTATGTAGCTAGCTAAGCAAAACATTTTCAGGTAAAACTTCTATCAACCTTATCTAGGAAAGGGTTACCATGGCTAGAAACACACTCACAATTTCCACTTGTTATAAAGATAAGGTATATCAAGCACTTGGTCCATGAATTTGAATAAAACATTTTAAAGTCGAATTTATGTGAAGACAAGTCAGTGTCTCGACCTAACAATTTCTCTCTATTCTTGTTGAGTATCTATAGCTGACTAATCAGTCCCAGACCATCGACGACTTCAACAGTCTGTTGATAATCATTTCACTTTATAGCAACTGTGCTGGTCTTAACACCACGCGCAGCGTGCCCCTCCCGGGCCAGTGACGTACGGTGGTGAGTTAATCTTTGTTACTCATTTCTTTGGACACGCCACACCTCTATAGATTTCAATGCCAAAGTCTAGCCCAGTTGCTGACTAATTCACTACGCAAACACCATATAAAATCATTTGCATCTGAATAATTCATTGGAGACCGAAAAAACTAAGTGAAACGCACTCTGAGACCATCAAGACCAATTCTCACCCCATTGGCCCTTGGTATAAAGTCTAATAATAATAATAATAATAATACATTGAAAGTAATAACCTAATAATACATTATAGTAATACATAATTATAATAAATAACTAGTAATTAAATATAATATCGTGGAAATGTGGGTAATATTTGATTGATATGTTGATCAATGACATTTCAACCAACCTATTCACCCATTTTAAATTCCCAATGTGTTATCACTATATGCTTTCGGCCATCTAAAAGCAAAACAAAATTCCAATGAAAAAACGATCAGATTTTTGGTTTAGTTGTCATCTAAATGTGTTATCACTGTGCTTTCAACCATTTGAAAGCACAACAAAGTTCAAATGGGAATACAATGTCAGATATGTTGTATTTATTTTTACTGTGCTTCATCTAATAGCACATACTGTAGTGCAAGTGATCAGTGCTGTTTGAGATTCTGTGCCAATTATTATAACAATTGTGAAGATCTCCACAGACCTGCCACCTTGCATGCTATCCAACCTGGTCTCAGCGCAAAACATATTATATTTTGTTAAGTACATGCTAAATAGGTATAAAAGTAGATAATAGTAGTAAGTAGTAGCAAATCTGCTAAAGTTGTCCATGATGAGATTCGAACATGCAACCTTACGGGCTGCTAGACGTTTGAGTGTTCGAATCTCACCACAGACAACTTTAGAATTTAAATAATTAGCAACTTTGCAACTACTTAGTGAGTTAGCTAACCCTTCCCCTAACCCTAACCTTAACCATAACCTAATGTAGCATATCATACTAAAGTAGTCGAACATAGCATATCATACTGTATTAAACAGTGGTGGCCGTTGCTGTTTAACATGCGGGAGGATGATTTTTTATTAGCATGATTTTTTTCTATTACATTATATTGGACGACTGTCTTTCATATTCCATTCACCCAGCTCAATGTAACATTGATAGATTAAGGCTACTACATGATACTTGAATTTTGCCTATACCCATCATGAGGTTGCTACAACCTAGCCTATGTACGATATTTTACAATGTAGGTGCACAGCTTGAGAGAAATTTGAATAATCAAGGTGACAGACATTGACACATTCAATACCGCCTTGCATATTCTTGCCTGCATGTAGCTGATCTAGGGTGTAGTCATTCATCCAACAGTTGCAAACTAGAGTTTCTATTGGACAAATTCAGGCATGTTTATCCCCGTTTCATTCCGTTTAAGAAACGGTTTTGAACAGAATCGGCGGAATGAATACACTCATGATCACAAACAAAAACAGTTCACATTCATAACAGCCACATACAAACAGCATGATCCCTTTCATCATTAGATCATTTCTTCTCGCATCAATGCACTCTTCTCCTCTCACCTTTTCACTTTGCTTGTGGACTCCAGTGCAAAACACATCAGCTGTCTATGACCAGGCAAAAAAAACTTTCCAAGGCAAACCATTATATCACAACCGCTAAACGCCACACACAGCCTACATCGTTGTCACCATATTAGCTAAAGTCTAGTCAACATAGCTACTAGAACTAAAGCATTAGTAAACCCGCTACAATCATGCAGTACAGTGTACAGTTAGCAAGCAGTTTAGCAGTTACACTGGCGAGCCTCGGTGGCAATACATTAATAAAACCAAAAGTATCATGGCGCCGGGGGGATTGCTGCTGTCTTATCAGCTCTTAACCAACCATGCTTATTTATTTTTTTGCATTGTTCATAACTTGTTTTGTACATAATGTTACTGCTAGTCTTTTATGACCAAAAAGAGGGACATCAGAATTGCGATTACTCACCTCAAATTGGACGAAGACTTTTTCTTCAATGAGTTGGAGGGATATACTACAGACACCCGACCAGGCCCAGATCCCCGTCATTCGCCGGAGAAGGACACTGAGATTTCGCAGAATAAGATCAGGATGCCTTGTGAGGATCAGGCGACGAGTGGCTAATCTACCTTTGCCTTCCGTCCTGCTAGCTAACTATTAAATCACTGGAAAATAAATATGATGAACTGAAAGCCCGAATGTCCTACCAATGAGACATTAAAAACTGTAATATCTTATGTTTCATTGAGTCGTGGCTGAACAACGACATTAAGAGCATACAGCTGGCAGGTTATACACTATCGGCAGGATAGAACAGCAGCCTCTGGTAAGACATGGGGCGGGGGCCTATGCATATAGGTAAACAACAGCTGGTGCACAATATCTAAGGAAGTCTCGAGGTTTTGCTCGCCTGAGGTAGAGTATCTCATAATAAGCTGTAGACCACACTATTTACCTAGAGAGTTTTCATCTGTATTTTTCGTAGCTGTCTACATACCACCACAGACTGATGCTGGCACTAAAACCGCACTCAAAAAGCTACCCCCCATAAGCAAACAGGAAAACGCTCATCCAGAGGCGGCACTCCCAGTGGCCGGGACTTTAATGCAGGGAAACTTAAATCAGTTTTACCTCATTTTTATCAGCATGTTAAATGTGCAACTGGAGAAAAAAATTCTAGGCCACCTTTACTCCACAGACAGAGACGCGCACAAAGCTCTCCCTCGCCCTCCATTTGGCAATCTAACTATAATTCTATCCTCATGATTCCTGCTTACAAGCAAAACATGTAAGCAGGAAGCACCAGTGACTCGGTCTATAAAAAAGTGGTCAGATGAAGCAGATGCTAAACTACAGAACTGTTTTGCTAGTACAGACTGGAATATGTTCCAGGATTCTTCCAATGGCATTCAGGTGTACCCCACATCAGTCACTGGCTTTATCAATAAGTGCATTGAGGACGTCGTCCCTACAGTGACTGTACGTACACACCCCAACCAGAAACCATGGATTACAGGTAACATTCGCACTGAGCTAAAGGGTAGAGCTGCCGCTTTCAAGGAGCGGGACTCTGACACGGAAGCTTATAAGAAATCCCACTATGCCCTCTGACGAACCATCAAACAGGCAAAGCGTCACTACAGGACTAAGATTGAATAATACTACACCGGCTCCGACGCTCGTCGGATGTGGCTGGGCTTGCAGACTATTATAGACTACAAAGGGAAGCACAGCCACGAGCTCCCCTGTGACATGAGCCTACCAGACGAGCTAAAGAACCTCTATGCTCGCTTCGAGGCAAGTAACACTGAAACATGCAATAGAGCATCAGCTGTTCCGGAAGACTGTGTGATTACGCTCTCTGTATCCGATGTGAGTAAGACCTTTAAACAGGTCAACATTCACAAGGCCGCAGGGCCAGACGGATTTTCAGGACATGTACTCCGAGCATGCGCTGACCAACTGGCAAGTGGCTTCACTGATTTTCAAGCTCTCCCTGTCTGAGTCTGTAATGCCTGCGTGTTTCAAGCAGACCACCATAGTCCCCTGTGCCCAAAAACACCAAGGTAACCTGCGTAAATGACTACCGACACATAGCACTCACGTCTGTAGCCACGAAATGCTTTGAAAGGCTGGTCATGGCTCACATCAACACCATTATCCCATAAACCCTAGACCCACTCCAATTTGCATACCGCACCAACAGATCCTCAGATGATGGAATCTCTATTACACTCCACAAGGCCCTTTCACACCGGGACTAAAGGAACACCTATTTGAGAATGCTATTCATTGACTACAGCTCAGCGTTCAACACCATAGTGCCCTCAAAGCTCATCACTAAGCTAAGAACCCTGGGACTAAACACCTCCCTCTGCAACTGGATCCTGGACTCCCTTACGGGCCGCCCCCAAGTGGTAAGGGTAGGTAACAACACATCCACCACGCTGATCCTCAACACGGGGGCCTCTCAGGGGTGCGTGCTCAGTCCCCTCCTGTACTCCCTGTTCACTCATGACTGCACGGCCAGGCACGACTCCAACACTATTGTTAAGTTTGCTGATGACACAACAGAGGTAGGCCTGATCACCGACAACGATGAGATAGCCTGTAGGGAGGAGATCAGAGACCTGACGTGTGGTGCAAGGACAACAACCTCTCCCTCAATGTGATCAAGACAAAGGAGATGATTGTGGACTAGAGGAAACGGAGGACCGAGCACGCCCCAATTCTCATCGATGGGGCTGTAGTGGAACAGGTTGAGAGCTTCAAGTTCCTTGGCGTCCACATCACCAACAAACTAACATGGTCCAAGTACACCAAGACAGTCATGAAGAAGGCACGACAAAACCTATTCCCCCTCAGGAGACTGAAAAGATTTAGCATGGGTCCTCAGATCCTCAAAAGGTTTTACAGCTGCAACATCGAGAGCATCATGACAGGTTGCATCACTGGATGGTATAGCAACTGCTCGGCCTCCGACCGCAAGGCACTACAGAGGGTAGTGCGTACGACCTAGTACATCACCTGGGCCAAGCTTCCTGCCATCCAGGACCTCTACACCAGGCGGTGTCAGAGGAAGGCCCTAAAGACTCCAGCCACCCTAGTCATAGACTGTTTTCTCTGCTACCGCATGGCAAATGGTACCGGACCGGAGCACCAAGTCTAGGCCTAAGAGTCTTCTAAACAGCTTCAACCCCCAAGCCATAAGACTCCTGAACAGCTAATCAAATGGCTACCCAGGCTATTTGAACCCCCCTATGCTGTTGCTACTCTCTGGTATTATCTATGCATAGTCACTTTAATAATTCTACCTACATGTACATATTACCTCAATTACCTCGACACCGGTGCCCTCGTACATTAATTAGCCCCGCTATTGTTATTTTTATCCATGACTTTTTTTTAGGTATTTTCTTTTAAAACTGCTTTGTTGGTTAAGTAAGCATTTCACTGTAAGGTGTTGTATTCGGCGCATGTGACAAATACATTTGTTTTGAAAGCTTACCTTGGCTTCCAGTGTTGGATAGCCATAGCCAGCTAGGTAACATAGCATCCCTCTCTGTTAAAACTGGGTGTTTGAGTAGGCTCTATTAGCTAGCTTCATTCGCTAGCTAAGTAAGTGAAAGTGAAAAAAAAACTAAACATCTCTCTCTCTCTTTCTCTCTGCTTCTCCTTAATTTTTTAAGAAATTAATTTGTCCAAAACAGTTGAACTTTTGCCTTTCTTTTTGAGTCAACTACTCACCACATGTAATGCATTGCAGCGCTAGCTAATTGTAGCTTTACTTTCAGTACTAGATTACTTATCTGATCCTTTGATTGGGATGTCAGTTCATGCTGCAAGAGCTCTGATAGGTTGGAGGATGTCCTAATTACTTTGTAAATCTATGGAAGGGGCTGAGAACCACAAGCCTCCTAGGTTTTATATTGAAGTCAATGTACCCAGAGGAGGACGGAAACTAGCTGTCCTCCAGCAACACTGTGGTGCTACCGTACATATTTCTGTTGAGGCTACTGTACAGTGTGTTTTAATCAATTATTTGGTGATGTGAAAATATTTAATATAATAATTTTTAATGTTTCACCATTTTGTATTTTTTCACTGAGGAGGATGGTCCTTCCCTTCCTCAGAAGGGGAATGTCGAATGTAATATATCATACTAAATGGGTCATAGCAAACTGGTGCGATCAAGATGTAGGATACTATATGTCCTACAATTCGTATTATATTGTACAACCGCTATGTAATGTAACCTAACGTAAGTAACATATCATACTAAATGGAGTGGCACCAATTTTTGTAAAATATTATAAGTTTTGCTCTGAGACCAGGTTGATTAGCATGTGAAGGTCGCAAGTCTGTGGAGATCTTCACAATTGCTTTAATAACCTACACAGAATCTCAAACAGCATTGCTCAATTGCGCTTTGATATAATCTCAACTCCAATCCAGGTCATTTTGTTGTGCTATTAGATGACGCACAGAATATCACATTAAGTTTTTGTATAAATACAAAATATCTGACTTTCTATTCCCATTTGAACAGTGACAACACATTAAGTTTTTATATAATGACAAAATATGACATTGTATTCCCATTTGAACTTTGTTGTGCTTTTAAATGGTTGTTAGCGCAGTGATAACACATTTAGACGACAACTAAACCAAAAATCAGATATTGTTTTTCCATTAGAATTTGGTTGTGCCTTTAGATGGCTAAAAACATATAGTGATAAAACATTGGGAATATTTAAATGGGTGAATAAAGGTTGAAATGTCATTGATCAATGTCTCAACCAAGTATTACCCACATTTCCACGTGGAAACAACGTGATGTACCCAGTGGGATATTATAATTATTTATTAATGATTCATTATAATTATGTAAAAGTAAATTTATTATTAGGTTATTACTTTCAAGGTATTATTATTATTAGGCTTTATACCAATGGGGTGAGGCGTGGGTCTTGATGGTCTCAGAGTGTTTCACTTTGTTTTTCAGTCTCCTATAAATTATTCAGATACACTCATTTTTTTATTGAACCTTTATTTAACTAGGCGAGTCAGTTAAGAAAAACTTCTTATTTATAATGACAGCCTAGGAACAGTGGGTTAACTGCCTTGTTCAGGAGCAGAATGAAAGATTTTTAAGCTTGTAGATTCGATCTAGCAACCTTTCAGATACTAGTCCAATGCTCTAACCACTAGGCTACCTGCTGCCCCAATGGTGTTTGCGTAGTGAATTAGCCAGCAACTAGTCTAGACTTTGTCATTGAAATCAATAAACAGAGGTGTGGTCTTGTCCAAAGAAATGGAATGAGTAACAAAAATGAATTCACCCCCATAGGTCATTGGCTTGGGGAAGGGCAGAGCATAGTTGTATATGGGGCAGAATCACTGTTAGAACCACTGTGCTGTTACATCAAGTGCAAACACAAACGTCCTAAGGGTTGCGTATTCGAATCTCATCACGGAAAACTTTAGCATTTTGCAACTTCTTACTACTTTTTATCTACTTTTCAACTAACCCTTTAACCTAACTCCTAACCTTAACCTTAACCCCTAACCTAACGTAGCATATCATACTAAAGCCGTCAAATATAGCATATCATACTAAAACAGTTGAATATAATATATTACACTAAATGGGTTAGCTAACATGCTAAGTAGCTGCATAGTAGCTAGAAGTTGTAATTAGCTTAAATGCTAAAGTTGTCCGTGATGAGATTCGAACAAGCAACGCATGGGTTGTTAGATGTTTTCCTTAACTACTGTAACCTACTGTTTTATGTAACGTACCAAACATAACATACAGTGGGGCAAAAAAGTATTTAGTCAGCCACCAATTGTGCAAGTTCTCCCACTTAAAAAGATGAGAGAGGCCTGTAATTTTCATCATAGGTACACTTCAACTATGACAGATAAAATGAGAAACAAAAATCCAGAAAATCACATTGTAGGATTTTTAATGAATTAATTTGCAAATTATGGTGGAAAATAAGTATTTGGTCACCAACAAAAGTTTCTCAATACTTTGTTATATACCCTTTGTTGGCAATGACAGAGGTCAAATGTTTTCTGTAAGTCTTCACAAGGTTTTCACACACCATTGCTGCTATTTTGGCCCATTCCTCCATGCAGATCTCCTCTAGAGCAGTGATGTTTTGGGGCTGTTGCTGGGCAACATGGACTTTCAATTCCCTCCAAAGATTATTCTATGGGGTTGAGATCTGGAGACTGGCTAGGCCACTCCAGGACCTTGAAATGCTTCTTACGAAGCCACTCCTTCGTTGCCCGGGCGGTGTGTTTGGGATCATTGTCATGCTGAAAGACACAGCCACGTTTCATCTTCAATGCCCTTGCTGATGGAAGGAGGTTTTCACTCAAAATCTCACGATACATGGCCCCATTCATTCTGTCCTTTACACGGATCAGTCATCCTGGTCCTTTTGCAGAAAAACAGCCCCAAAGCATGAGGTTTCCACCCCCATGCTTCACAATAGGTATGGTGTTCTTTGGATGCAACTCAGCAGTCTTTGTCTTCCAAACACGACAAGTTGAGTTTTTACCAAAAAGTTCTATTTTGGTTTCATCTGACCATATGACATTCCCCACTCTTCTTCTGGATCATCCAAATGCTCTCTAGCAAACTTCAGACGGGCCTGGACATGTACTGGCTTAAGCAGGGGGACACGTCTGGCACTGCAGGATTTGAGTCCCTGGCGGCGTAGTGTGTTACTGATGGTAGGCTTTGTTACTTTGGTCCCAGCTCTCTGCAGGTCATTCACTAGGTCCCCCTGTGTGGTTCTGGGATTTTTGCTCACCGTTCTTGTGATCATTTTGACCCCACGCGGTGAGATCTTGCGTGGAGCCAGGGTCAGTCTGTTATATCTGGAGTATTATCCAGTGTCCTGTGTGAATGTAAGTATGCTCTCTCTAATTCTCTCTCTCTCTTTCTTTCTTTTTTCTTTCTTTCTCTCTCGGAGGACCTGAGCCCTAGGACCATGCCTCAGGACTACCTGGCCTGATGACTCCTTGCTGTCCCCAGTCCACCTGGCTGTGCTGCTGCTCGAGGGAGATTATCAGTGGTCTTGTATGTTTTCCATTTCCTAATAATTGCTCCCACAGTTGATTTCTTAAAACTAAGCTGCTTACCTATTGCAGATTCAGTCTTCCCAGCCTGGTGCAGGTCTACAATTTTGTTTCTGGTGTCCTTTGACAGCTCTTTGGTCTTGGCCATAGTGGAGTTTGGAGTGTGACTGTTTGAGGTTGTGGACAGGTGTCTTTTATACTGATAACAAGTTCAAACAGGTGCCATTAATACAGGTAACGAGTGGACAGAGGAGCCTCTTAAAGAAGAAGTTACAAGTCTGTGAGAGCCAGAAATCTTGTTTGTTTGTAGGTGACCAAATACTTATTTTCCACCATAATTTGCAAATAAATTCATAAAAATCCTACAATGTGATTTTCTGGATTTTTTTTCTAATTTTGTCTGTCATAGTTGAAGTGTACCTATGATGACAATTACAGGCCTCTCTCATCTTTTTAAGTGGGAGAACTTGCACAATTGGTGGCTGACTAAATACTTTTTTGCCCCATTGTATTATACTAAACAGCGAAAATAATGTAACCGAACATAAAGTAACATATACTAAATGGTTTGGCACAGATTTTTGTAAAAATAATACATTTTGCTCTGACCAGTCTTTTCTATCTTGAGCATGTTTTCTATGATTACATAAGAAGACATTCATAGTTACAGTGACCTCAAAATGTTGCCATGGATGTGTTACCCATTTTAAGGTTGAATAAGTACTGGGACATTAGTTTCAAATCAAATCAAAGTTTAGTTGTCACGTGCGCTGAATACAACAATGAAATTGAAATGCTTACTTACAGGCTCTAACCAATAGTGCAAAAAAGGTATTTGGTGAAAAATAGGTAGGTAAAGAAATAAAACAACAGTAAAAAGACAGGCTATAAAAGTAGCGAGGCAACATACAGGCACCGGTTAGTCAGTCTGATTGAGGTAGTATGTACATGTAGATATGGTTAAAGTGACCATGCATATATGATGAACAGAGAGTAGCAGTGGCGTAAAAGAGGGGTTGGCGGGTGGTGGGTGGGACACAATGCAGATAGCCCGGTTAGCCAATGTGCGGGAGCACTGGTTGGTCGGCCCAATTGAGGTAGTATGTACATGAATGTATAGTTAAAGTGACTATGCATATATGATAAACAGAGAGTAGCAGCAGCGTAAAAAGAGGGGTTGAGGCGGGGGGTGGGGGGCACACAATGCAAATAGTCCGGGTAGCCATTTGATTACCTTTTCAGGAGTCTTGTAAGATAGTCTTAACTTTAGGCTATTTACTGTATTACAAAAGTAATATTGAATTGTGTCTGGTTGACAGTGCAACCAAATATAATGCTTGGATAGTTTCATCTGAGCCACTGGCTTAATCCTATTCTTTAACTTTAATTTTGGTTTAGTTGGAGATGTGAATCCAGCATATCATTTGTTAACTTAACAAATTAATAGGCTATTTACTGTATTGCAAAAGTGATATTGAAATATCTTCGGTTGTCAATGCAACCAAATATTACCATTTGAAGGAGATGGATCTTTTGTGCCACTGACTTAGTCTGTTTTTAATTCCAGTTTGTCTACAAATTAATAATTGACATGTTGGAGTTAAAGAACAGGACTAAATCAAATCAAACATTTAAAGTTTGATTTGATTTAGTCATTTAGTTGAGATGGAGATATGGATCCAACATATCAATTATTCATTTGTAGAAAAACTGAAATTAAAGCCAGACTAAGTCAGTGGCACTATCTAAGCAGAAGATACATCTTCAAATGTTGATATTTGGTTGCATTGACAACCAAACACAATTCAAAATCCTGTTTGTCTACACTATATGTTGGATTTACGTCTCCAGCTCAACCAAAAAGTTAAAGAATAGGACTAAATCGAATCTAATCAAACTTTAAATGCACGTTAATTCTTGAAAGTCTATTAAAGCCATTTTGGGGGGGGTGGTTCTAAGCTGACATGTGGAATCGTTTTAAGGTCATGCCATGGACCATTTACCTATTTTATTTAGAATTTTAGCACCTCTTTAGGTGTAAAAACATATTTGATCAAAATATTGAATTTGGCCTTTACTACAATAGCTTATAGAAAAGCATTGAATAACACATTCATAAATAGCAACAACAAAAAAATGTATCATAATGAATAAGGTTTTGATGTGTCTGTCCTATATTTTGAAGATATAGGAAATATATATTTTTGTACACATATTTAACCACTTATTTTTGTTGGCACAAAACTACCTCCATACTTCCATTCATTTGTATAGCTTATTTTTAGATGAGTCCAGTGACACTTGTGGGGGTAGTGCAAGACAGAGAACAACATCCTGTTTGTGATAGTCTCCCCTTTCTACAGTGTGGTCATATTAGTTTGTAGCCCAAACGGTCCCGAGGCTACAGATGAAGGTTCACACATCGGCATTACTGACTTCAGACTAATCCTGTAGAGCTTGTAGGGGTTGTAGAGCAAAACAGAGAACACCATCGTGTTTGTGAGAGTCTCCCCTTTCTACAGAGTGGAATTCGTTCATAGGCCAAACTGTTTGGATGCTACAGATGGTTTTGTGAGAAGTCCTATTCTTTGTTTTATTTTTGGTTGAGATGGAGATGAGAATCCAACCTACAGTATTGATATTAACTGAAGATTACATTTGAAATCAAATCAAATCAAATTTTATTTGTCACATACATACACATGGTTAGCAGATGGTAATGCGAGTGTAGCGAAATGCTTGTGCTTCTAGTTCCGACAATGCAGTAATAACCAACAAGTAATCTAACTAACAATTCCAAAACTACTGTCTTATACACACAAGTGTAAGGGGAAAAAGAATATGTACATAAAGATATATGAATGAGTGATGGTACAGAGCGGCATAGGCAAGATGCAGTAGATGGTATCGAGTACAGTATATACATATGAGATGAGTATGTAAACAAAGTGGCATAGTTAAAGTGGCTAGTGATACATGTATTACATAAAGATGCAGTAGATGATATAGAGTACAGTATATACGTATACATATGAGATGAATAATGTAGGGTATGTAAACATTATATTAGGTAGCATTGTTTAAAGTGGCTAGTGATATATTTTACATCATTTCCCATCAATTCCCATTATTAAAGTGGCTGGAGTTGAGTCAGTGTGTTGGCAGCAGCCACTCAATGTTAGTGGTGGCTGTTTAACAGTCTGATGGCCTTGAGATAGAAGCTGTTTTTCAGTCTCTCAGTCCCAGCTTTGATGCACCTGTACTGACCTCGCCTCCTGGATGATAGCGGGGTGAACAGGCAGTGGCTCGGGTGGTTGTTGTCCTTGATGATCTTTATGGCCTTCCTGTGACATCGGATGGTGTAGATGTCCTGGAGGGCAGGTAGTTTGCCCCCGGTGATGCGTTGTGCAGACCTCACTACCCTCGGGAGAGCCTTACGGTTGTGGGCGGAGGTAGCAGGCGGTGATACAGCCCGCCAGGATGCTCTCGATTGTGCATCTGTAGAAGTTTGTGAGTGCTTTTGGTGACAAGCCGAATTTCTTCAGCCTGCTGAGGTTGAAGAGGCGCTGCTGCGCCTTCTTCACGATGCTGTCTGTGTGGGTGGACCAATTCAGTTTGTCTGTGATGTGTATGCCGAGGAACTTAAAACTTGCTACCCTCTCCACTACTGTTCCATCGATGTGGATAGGGGAGTGTTCCCTCTGTTCCCTCTGCTGTTTCCTGAAATCAACCAAAGCATGAAATCCTAGGCCTATTGTCTATTTTTAGTTGAACCCTGGGTTGAATTGAAACAATAGCTGTTGATGACTTTGCAAATGCTAAATAGGACTAAATAGTATCATTGATGATATATGACTTATAAAAGACATTTCATTTTCTCTTTTAAACTGACCCAATTGAATGACTTTGATAGCAACAGTGAATCTATTTAGTCATTAAGAGATCTCTCAATAGTCATTCTAATGATACCACATTGGTAGTACTTAGTGACAAATATCAAAGATAAGCAGGGCTTGGTTAAAACCCTGAATGGGACACCACATTGATAGCTGTACATAGATCAACTCTCCAATAGGCTGTGTGCTACCCAGTCTATTGTTTCTTTTTTGTCTGATAGTGGACATAATATTGAAGATCTGAAGTTGTTTCAAAAGTACAAATTCAGCATATTTTATACAAGGTTTGTCTATGTTGAAAATTGGTTACCATGATGACACAATCCTGTTGATGAAATTTCACCCTCAACACAACAGTTTACGTTCCTTTGCTAGAAACTGCATAGGATAGAGGTCAGGGTTTTGGGCAGATTTGGTTAAAATATCAAATATCCACAGCACCCTTCTTTCCGTGGCTATAGGAACAAGTATACAAACTTCCATTCTGAGTGACAACAATTCATTTCAAATAATCCATCAAATAACAGTGATGTTATATTTTCCATTTCATGCATTGGAATAGTTGAGCTTTTTCATCCCAACAGTTTGAGAAATATAAGTGGATCCTCCCCTAAACTGGTGGAGATGTCTCCAAAACATCACCATTGCCATGGTAAGTAAATAGTCTTTAGAAGAAGACTCCATGATGGGGAACTCTGTGTGTTTAAAAACAGAAACAGATTTATTACGTAAGAGCCACTTAAGGGTGTTGCCTGTATTACTCTAAAAGAAAAAAGAGGGGGAATTCTATAGCTGAATCATTTAGTTTTTTTCTGTGTCCATGTTTAATTTCCTTTCCATCCACTTAGTCTCACTGTTCTGCCACTGTACATTCTCCACTCTGAATTCAGAAAACTGAAAGATAAGTAGTTGGCTAACACAAAACTGCTGCATTAATTCAATTACCGTCAAGTTCATATTTATCCATCTCTAACTAGATGACAATGGCGAGAACTTATACAGGTCAGACACGTTCTGCATATTGATATTGTGGTCGAAAAGAATGTAAAAATGTAAGTGACACCTTGTAGTTATGTAGGCAAAGTTGTTTGAATACATCAAAACATGTGGGAGGCTTGTTGATGAGAAACCGGTCTACACGGGTGACTCTTATGAGACATACTAGCCTCAGAATACAAACACATACACTGAGGTCTTGTAAAATCATTAAACAGGAATAGTATCCATACTATCTTAACCACCATCAACTATTTTGGCTATGAGTCACTCTCTGAGGTTGTGGTTTCCATTGTCATGGAAACATTCCATAATTTACAGTAACATGAGGATCGGCCCTCCCTACCTCAAAGACTCTTGGGTAAATTTAAGGGTGTTAACTCCAAATTCATTAAAACCTCAGTAGCTTGGTGACAACTGTCCTCTGTCCTACATTTAGATTTGCTTGATAAACCTGTCTCAAAAATAGTTGATAAACTACATGCTGTGTATCATATGAGGTATTTGTGATGGCTCGAAAACAGCTGAATCTGAGCAATGTGTATACAGTATGTTGATAGCTCTCACATGAGGGAAGCTCTGGAATTAAAAGAGTTCACTATTTTAAGTGAAGTTAGTCACTCCCTTAGAATTTAACATGATAAACCTTCCCCAAAGGCATGCTGCCACATGATAAATTTAAAGTTGAAATATGATGCAACTGCTACAAAATTTCTGCAGTTAACAATATGTTTTAGCATATTAAATATTTCTCCACATGCTAACATGTTATTGGACAGAACTTGTTCATCGTACCAGTCTCTCTATTGTCTCATAAAGTCTCTTCCCTTCCCAGATACTTTAACCTAGCTGACAGTCCCTTGTTCACCTTTTCATGACCCATATATCCCAATCTCTTTATAAGGCTTCCTCATTGTGTTAATGTCAGTTTTTAAATAGTCACATTCTGTGCTCATATAGAGCGCTGACACACTGCTCCACCACTGTTATCTGGCCCTGGATGTGAGGACAGGGCCTGTTGCTACTCATTGATACTGTGATGGTGAAATTATTAACTCCCATCCGCCCAAAACTGTTTGAGTAATCTAGGCCTAGCTGGATTACCCACACTCAGGCATGCTGAGGATTACAACTGTTAGTAGCTGCAATGCCATTATGAGGAAGTTCCATTTTGGAACCATCAGTTATGTTTCAACTTTCTTGCTGACATTGATGCTTATTGACCTCCTATTTACATAAATGGACTGGAATAGGATATGACCGTGAGTAGCACAGCGTTTGAATGCAATTCAATAGTTCACTTGTTAAGATGCAGTGACATCTGGTGGAAGGAAATGAAAGTGATACATGTGAAACACTAGGCTACCTGCGTCAGTACTTTAAAATAAATGATCACTTATGACAAAGTTGTTCCTAATATGCATGTCAGTAATACATTAGTTCAATAGCTGTTTGGAATAAAAATGTATATTGAATATTCCCTTCAAGATTAATTCTAAACTGTCTCTCAACAATTGTTTTTGAAATGTTTTTTAGGTCTTGTAATAAATCAATAAAAAATTATGTGGTTGTACTTTTTTCTGGTAGCTTCCGTAATCAACCCACTTATCTATAGAAAATGACACATGTGTTTGGTACATAACAAAAAAGGCTTATGCTTTCAGGCATATTTTAGGATGTGTAACAAGTCAGCGAGTGTGTCGTCAATGTATGCTATCCTTCCACTGTGACATTAAGTTCCCTCTGCTAGAGAACTGATAACCAAACTACTTTGCATTGAAGTCACTCCCCGTTTCCACAATGTGCAAACTCAGCTCTCTCATCACAAGACTGAAGTTGAACTAATTCATTATTGAGATGATCTGCCTCTGAGTTCATCTGTATGAGACTGTGCACTTGGGCAGAGCCTTATTTTTCTCATTCCCGGGGGCAGTGGATCTTAATTGTCTAAACATTGAGACAGTGCAGACAGAAATATATAAACTCAGCAAAAAAAGAAACGTCCATTTGTCAGGACCCTGTCTTTCAAAGATAATTCGTAAAAATCCAAATAAATTCACAGATCTTCATTGTAAAGGGTTTAAACACTGTTTCCCATGCTTGTTCAATGAACCATAAACAATTAATGAACATGCACCTGTGGAACGGTCATTAAGACACTAACAGCTTACAGACGGTAGACAATTTAGGTCACAGTTATGATAACTTAGGACACTAAAGAGGCCTTTCTTCTGACTCTGAAAAACACCAAAAGAAAGATGCCCAGAGTCCCTGTTCATCTGCATTAACATGCCTTAGGCATGCTGCAAGGAGGCATGACGACTGCAGATGTGGCTAGGGCAGATGTGGCTAGGCAATCGCAATGCTGTGCGTTACAGGGAAGACATCCTCCTCCCTCATGTGGTACCCAGCCGGGATCCGGGCTATTCCCCCCCCAGAAATGTCCGGGAACTTGCAGGTGCCTTGGTGGAAGAGTGGGGTAACATCTCACAGCAAGAACGTGATCTTCCTGTCTGGGTTGGTACCCCCCCTTGGGTTGTGCCGTGACGGAGATCTTTGTGGGCTATACTCAGCCCTGTCTCAGGATGGTAAGCTGGTGGTTGAAGATATCCCTCTAGTGGTGTGGGGGCTGTGCTTTGGCAAAGTGGGTGGGGTAATATCCTGCCTTTTTGGCCCTGTGCGGGGGTATCGTCGGATGGGGCCACAGGGTCCAGGGTCTCCCGACCCCTCCTATCTCAGCCTCCAGTATTTATACTGCAGTAGTTTATGTGTCGGGGGGCTAGGGTCAGTCTATTATATCTGGAGTATTTCGCCTGTCTTATCCAGTGTACAGTGTGAATTTAAGTATGCTCTCTCTAATTCTCTCTCTTTCTTTCTGTTTTCTTTCTTTCACTCTCAGAGGACCTGAGCCCTTGGACCATGCCTCAGGACTACCTGGCCTGATGACTCCTTGCTGTCCCCAGTCCACCTGGCTGTGCTGCTGCTCGAGGGAGATTATCAGTGGTCTTGTATGTCTTCCATTTCCAAATAATTGCTCCCACAGTTGATTTCTTAAAACCAGGCTGCTTACCTATTGCAGATTCAGTCTTCCCAGCCTGGTGCAGGTCTACAATTTTGTTTCTGGTGTCCTTTGACAGCTCTTTGGTCTTGGCCATAGTGGAGTTTGGAGTGTGACTGTTTGAGGTTGTGGACAGGTGTCTTTTATACTGATAACAGGTTCAAACAGGTGCCATTAATACAGGTAACGAGTGGAGGACAGAGGAGCCTCTTAAAGAAGAAGTTACAGGTCTGTGAGAGCCAGAAATCTTGCTTGTTTGTAGGTGACCAAATACTTATTTTCCACCATAATTTGCAAATAAATTCATTAAAAATCCTACAATGTGATTTTCTGGATTTTTTCTTTTTCTAATTTTGTCTGTCATAGTTGAAGTGTACCAATGAAAATTACAGGCCTCTCTCATCTTTTTAAGTGGGAGAACTTGCACTATTGGTGGCTGACTAAATACTTTTTTGCCCCACTGTTAGGAAGTCAATTTCAATGAATTGATTAGCCCATTATCTAGGGATTCCACATGACGGGGCAGGAGTGCAGCCAATCAGAATGAGTTTTTCCCCACAAAAGGGCTTTATTAGAGACAGAAATACACCTCAGTTTCATGAGCTTTCTGGGTGGCTGGCCTCAGATGATCCCGCAGGTGAAGAAGCCTGATGTGGAGGTCGTGGGCTGGTGTGGTTACACGTTGTCTGCAGTTGTGAGGCCAGTTGGACGAACTGCCAAATTCTCTAAAATGACTTATGGTAGAGAAATTAACATTAAATTCTCTGGCAACAGCTCTGGTGGACATTCCTGCAGTCAGCATGCCAATTGCACGCTTTGTGTTGTGTGACAAAACTGCACATTTTGGACATTTATTGTCCCCAGCACAAGGTGTAATGATCATTCTGTTTAATCAGCTTTTTGATATGCCACACCTGTCAGGTTGGATTTTCTTGTCAAAGTTGAAATGTTCACTAACAGGGATGTAAACAAATTTGTGCACAATATTTGAGAAAAATAAGCTTTATGTGTTATGCACTTGAGTGAGGACCCAAAAGCGGTTTAACAAAAACAGAGTCCTTTAATGTAAACACAGGGAAGACATAGATCCTCTTCAGATGTAGATAATGGAAAAATAGACAACCCGCAGAGAGGGCGACAAATGAAACAAAAAGTCCTTCTGATAATTACAAAAGAGCCCCCTTCTTAGCAGCAGAGGAGAATAGCTGGGTTAGCGGCGACAGGCTGCAGGTCTCTCTGGGTAGGCGCGGGTCGTAGAGGAACAGTGGTACCTGATCTCACGTAGCATCAGATGAACTGGACACAGTACAAACGATAAGACAGTTAGCTGAGTACAGGATGCACTTGCCAGGCAGATTCCGACAGGACGGGACAAGGGTGAAGCAAACGAGACGATAGTTTGTTTCTGGCATGAGAAACTCAAACGAGAATCTGACAAAGAAAGAAGCAGGAACAGAGAGAGAAATAGAGACCTAATCAGAGGGAAAAAGGGAACAGGTGGGAAAAGGGTGAACGAGGTAGTTAGAGGAGATGAGGAACAGCTGGAGGAGGAGAGAAAGAGAAGGTAGCCTAATACGACCAGCAGAGGGAGACAGAGTGAAGAGAAAGAACAGGAACAAGACATAATATGACAAGACATGACATTATGTGCATATGGAAATTTTCTGAGATCTTTTATTTCAGCTCATGAAACATGGGACCAACACTTTACATTTTGCATTTATATTTCTGTTCAGTTTAAATCAGGCCAAAAAATATCCTGGACCCACTGTCAAAAAATCATTCCGGCATCTCTGGCCAGTAGCCTATAGAGCATTTTCTATAATTGCGGGTTTGATTATATATAGTCCTGCGGTTGCGGATGGGTTATTAGCAATTGCGGTGAGTGCGGCTGAACAAACTGCTGACCGCAAATATGGGTAGTGCAGTTTTTAGGGAATAGTGTGGCTTTTGGGACATATCTATAAAGTAGGTCATCATGGAGGATAGTCCTCTCATCATACCCTTCACACAGACTATCAGTCATCCTTCATTCCAGCCATAATCAGACTGTTAATTAGACAGGTAGTATGGAGATGGGGGGAGGAGAGAGAATAAAAGGAGGAGAGAGGAGAAGGAGAGCGAGGGAAAGAGTGGTTCAGTACCAGCCCAGCGACCCCTGGTGTGGGAGTTTTAGAGAGACCGGGGGGTGGATACAGTTTGTGGTACTTTTGGGAACCTGTTTGTGGTTGTTTTGAGTAGTATTGGTTATCTGTTTGAGGTGGTTTTGAGTACTTTTAGGTTGTTTTGGGTATCTGTTTGTGGTTCTTTTGAGTTGTTTGGGGTGATTAGTATGAACAGATACACCATCACCAGACACCATTTCCATAGACTTACAGTACACGTCATGATTGTAGAGCCAATAAGTAAAGAGCTTTGGAATATTTACTATGGATGGACCAGTCCATATACAATACATGTTTTCAGTAAAACTTTATTTTTTTCAGTGCATGAACAGAACACCATGTCAAACTCATTTCCTTTTAATCTACTTTAAATAAAAAAATAATGGAGCTTTCTATATATCTCTATTTTCTTCCCGAAAGAGCGAGTTTTTATAAAGGTGCTGTACAATATACAAACATTTACAACTACTGTACCCACATAATGTAGAGACCACAAGGATGTGTTTTTTCTAATGAAGCAATGAAAGGCCACATTATGATACAGAGACTAGATATGAGACTGGTTATACATGAATTTGCGGGGCCATACAACGGTGCAGAATACGTAAGTACTGTAATACGTTAATTATTTATTTCCAGTCTGTAACATGTAATTGCTTGCTACTAGCACCTTCAAGAACCACTGGAGGTTGAGTGTGCTCATGCATGCGATCAACAATCTATTGCGCAGAAAATGCCACTGGAAGGCTCTTAATGAATACAGTATGTCCACTCAGAGGCCTAGACCATTCTATCATCACACACTGGACCAAATTCAGAGCAATGTTGATATCAGGTCAAATCTGGCTTTAAATTGTAACTTCATCACCAGTCATCATTTGCTACTTTATTGCATTCCCTGAGCTCAGTTATAAACATGTCTTGATCCTAACTTAATTTCAACTTTAGACACATCTTATGTCCACTCCATTGTCCGTCAAGGTATGACCCCATACAAAAACAATTACACACAATCCGTTTTCGATATATAACATTTCTGTCTGAATGTAGCCTTACTTAGCCTACTCTGGTGTTTAACACAATCACATACCAAAACTCATTGCAGAAAAACTACATTTTGAAATGATGATATTGGCCATCAACAGTAAAACTACTTCAAGGGACATGGTTCCATAGTCGCAGGAAGTAAATAAATCACAAGGGGAAAAAAAGAAGAAAAAAAAAGAATGTGTGCACTCAGGCTTTATTACTCCTGTATGAGCAGAGAAAAATGCTCCTCAGCTGAGCGGGGACAAAAAGACCCCCCCCCCAAACAGCTTCCCGCGGCCATGCATGGTTCTGGTAATTTTCTCAATAAGCAATCATTTTGGCATTTAATAACAGAGAAGTTGCTTATCAAAATCATTGCTAATAGTACTGTAATGCATTGGCAATAATGTTAGGCATCACAAATGGTTATTTTCAAAGGAATCAAGCTTATCAAAAAAATATATATATTGTAATGCTACAAGTAGTTTATGTATAATATTACAACATTCACATATTTTTCCACAATATAACATTTAGAGCAATGTCAACTTCTGAAACATATGGCAGTCTGCATGTAGTACTGCACTGTATAAACGGTGCATTCGGAAAGTATTCAGACCCCTTTACTTTTTCCACATTTTGTTACATTACAGCCTTATTCTGAAATACATAATTATTTTTTCCCCTCATCAATCTGCACATAATACCCCATAATGACAAAGCAAAAACAGGTTTGTAGAAATTGTAGCAAATGTATCAAATCTAAAATACAGAAGAATTACATCTACATAAGTATTCATACCCTTTGCTCAGTACTTGGTTGAAGCACCTTTGGCAGCGATTACAGCCTTGAGTCTTCTTAGGTAGGCCCCTACAAGCTTGGCACACCTGTATTTTGGGAGCTCCTCCCATTCTTCATTGCAGATCCTCTCAAGCTCTGTCAGGTTGGATGAGGAGAGTCGCTGCACAGCTATTTCCAGGTCCCTCAAGAGATGTTCGATCGGGTTCATGTCCGGGCTCTGGCTGGGCTATTCAAGGACATTCAGAGACTTGTCCCGAAGCCACTCCTGCATTGTCTTGGCTGTCTGCTTCGGGTCGTTGTCGTGTTGGAAGGTGAACCTTCGCCTCAGTCTGAGGTCCTGAGCTCTCTGGAGCAGGTTTTCATCAAGATTCTCTCTGTACTTTGCTCTGTTCATCTTTCCCTCGATCCTGATTAGTTTCCCAGACCCTACCACTGAACAACATCCCCACAGCATGATGCTGTCACCACCATGCTTCACCGTAGGGATGGTGCCAGGTTTACACCAGATGTGAAGCTTGGCATTCAGGCCAAAGATATCAATCTTGTTTCTCAGGGTCTGAGAGTCTTTAGGTGCCTGAGGAGTGCCTTCCATCTGGCCACTCTACCATAAAGGCCTGATTGGTAGAGTACTGCAAAGATGGTTGTCCTTCTGGAAGGTTCTCCCATCTCCGCAGAGGAACTCTGGAGCTCTGTCAGAGTGACAGCCGGATTCTTGGTCACCTCCCTGACCAAGGCCCTTCTCCCCAGATTGCTCAGTTTGGCCCGAGTGGCCAGCTCTAGGAAGAGTTTTGTTGGTTCCATAATTCTTCCATTTAAGAATGATGGAGGACACTGTGTTCTTGGGGACCTTCAATGCTGCAGAAATGTTTTGGTACTCTTCCCTAGATCTGTGCCTTGACACAATGCTATCTGGGAGCTCTTGAGGACAATTCCTTCGACCTCATGGCTTGGTTTTTGCTCTGACATGCACTGTCAACTGTGGGACCTTATATAGACAGGTGTGTGCCTTTCCAAATCCAGTCCAATCAATTGTATTCACCACAGCTGGACTCCAATCAAGTTGTAGAAACATCTCAAGGATGATCAATGGAAACAGGATGCACCTGAGCTCAATTTCGAGGCTCACAGCAAAGGGTCTGAATACCCATGTAAATAAGGTATTTCTGTTTATTTTTTATGAATATGCAAAAATAAAAACTGTTTTTGCTTTGTCATTATGGGGTATTGTGTGTAGATTGATGAGAAAAATAAAAAATTGAATACATTTTAGAATAAGGCTGTAATGTAACAAAATGTGGAAAAAGTCAAGAGGTCTAAATATCTTCCCGAATGCACTGTATGTCATGAACGATGAAGACCCATGGCAGTTGCTACCACTAAAATGCATTAGAAGGATGGCGCAAGATGATTCTGGGAACCTTTGAACTCTTATCAAAACATGGAATGGCTCAGTATGACTACATACAGTATACATACAATATATATACAGTATATACATATATATATATATATATATATATATATATACACTACCGTTCAAAAGTTTGGGGTCACTTAGAAATGTCCTTGTTTTTGAAAGAAAAACATTTTTTTTTTGTCCATTAAAATAACATCAAATTGATCAGAAATACAGTGTAGACATTGTTAATGTTGTAAATGACTATTGCAGCTGAAAATGGCAGATTTTCTTTATGGAATATCTACATAGGCGTACAGAGGCCCATTATCAGCAACCATCACTCCTGTGTTCCAATGGCATGTTGCGTTAGCTAATCCAAGTTCATCATTTTAAAAGGCTAATTGATCATTAGAAAAACATTTAGCAATTATGTTAGCACAGCTGATTGTTCTAATTAAAGAAGCAATAAAACTGGCCTTCTTTAGACTAGGTGAGTATCTGGAGCATCAGCATTTGTGTGTTCGATTACAGGCTCAAAATGGCCAGAAACAAAGAAATTTCTTCTGAATCTCATCAGTCTATTCTTGTTCTGAGAAATGAAGGCTATTCCATGCGAGAAATTGCTAAGAAACTGAAGATCACGCTGGGGTACTACTCAAATCAAATCAAAGTTTATTTGTCACGTACGCCGAATACAACAGGTAGACCTTACAGTGAAATTCTTACTTACAGGCTCTAACCAATAGTGCAAAAAAGGTATTAGGTGAACAATATGTAAATAAAGAAATAAAAACAACAGTAAAAAAGACAGTGAAATACAGTAGTGAAGCTATAAAAGTAGCGAGGTTACATACAGACACCGGTTAGTCAGGCTGATTGAGGTAGTATGTACATGTAGATATGGTTAAAGTGACTATGCATATATGATGAACAGAGAGTAGCAGTAGCGTAAAGAGAGGTTGGCGGGTGGTGGGACACAATGCAGATAGCCCGGTTAGCCAGTGCGAGGGCACTGGTTGGTTGGGCCAATTGAGGTAGTATGTACATATGTACATGAATGTATAGTTAAAGTGGCTGTGCATATATGATAAACAGAGAGTAGCAGCAGCGTAAAAGAGGGGTTGGGGCGGGGGCACACAATGCAAATACTCCAGGTAGCCATTTGATTACCTGTTAAGGAGTCTTATGGCTTTGGGGTAAAAACTGTTGAGAAGCCTTTTTGTCCTAGACTTGGTACTCCAGTACCGCTTGCCATGTGGTAGTAGAGAGAACAGTCTATGACTGGGGTCGATGGGGACTTCAACAACTTTTAGGGCCTTCCTCTGACATCGCCTGGTGTAGAGGTCCTGGATGGCAGGCAGCTTAGCCCCAGTGATGTACTGAGTCGTACGCACTACCCTCTGTAGTGCCTTGCGGTCGGAGGCTGAGCAATTGCCGTACGAGGCAGTGATGCAACCAGTCAGGATGCTCTTGATGTTGCAGCTGTAGAACCTTTTGAGAATCTCAGGACCCACGCCAAATCTTTTTAGATTCCTGAGGGGGAATAGGCTATGTCGCGCCATCTTCACGACTGTCTTGGTGTGTTTGTACCATTCTAGTTTGTTGGTGATGTGGACACCAAGGAACTTGAAGCTCTCAACCTGCTCCACTACAGCCCAGTCGATTAGAATGGGGGCGTACTCGGTCCTCCTTTTCCTGTAGTCCACAATCATCTCCTTAGTCTTGGTTACGTTGAGGGAGAGGTTGTTATTCTGGCACCACCCGGCCAGGTCTCTGACCTCCTCCCTATAGGCTGTCTCGTCGTTGTCGGTGATCAGGCGGTTGTCGTTGTCGGTGTCCCTTCATAGAACAGAGCAAACTGGCCCTAACCAGAATAGAAAGGAGTGGGAGGCCCCAGTGCACAACTGAGCAAGAAGACAAGTACATTAGTGTCTAGTTTGAGAAACAGATGCCTCACAAGTCCTCAACTGGCAGCTTCATTAAATAGTACCCGCAAAACACCAGTTTCAATGTCAACAATGAAGAGGTGACTCCGGGATGCTGGCCTTCTAGGCAGAATTGCTAAGAAAAAGCCATATCTCAGACTGGGCAAATAAAATAAAAATAAAAGATTAAGAGGGGCAAAAGAACACAGATACTGGACAGAGGAACTCTCGAGTTTCAGAAGAAAGTTCTTTGTCTCTGGCCATTATGAGCCTGTAATAGAACCCACAAATGCTGATGCTCCAGATACTCAACTAGTCTGAAGAAGGCCAGTTTTATTGCTTCTTTAGTCAGAACAACAGTTTTCAGCTGTGCTAACATAATTGCAAAATGGTTTTCTAATGATCAATTAGCCTTTTAAAAATGATGAACATGGATTAGCTAACACAACGGGCCATTGGAACACTGGAGTGCTGGTTGCTGATAATGGGCCTCTGTACGCCTATGTAGATATTCCTTAAAAAATCCTGCCGTTTCCAGCTACAAAAGTAATTTACAACATTAACAATGTCTACACTGTATTTCTGATCAATTTGATGTTATTTTATTGGACAAAAAAATTCTAAGTGACCTCAAACTTTTGAACGGTAGTGTATGTATATATATATATATATATATATATATATATATATACATACACACACACAGTACCAGTCAAAAGTTGACACACCTAGTAATTCAAGAGTTTTTCTTTAGTTTGTACTGTTTTCTACATTGTAGAATATTAGTGAAGACATCAAAACTATTAAATTACACATATGATAAACAAATGAAAATATATTTGATATTCTTCAAAGTAGCCACCCTTTTCCTTGATGACAGCTTTGCACACTCTTTGCATTCTCTCAACCAGCTTCACCTGGAATGCTTTTCCAACAGTCTTGAAGGAGTTCCCACATATTCTGAGCAATAGTTGGTTGCTTTTCCTTCCCTCTGCGGTCCAAATCATCCCAATCCATCTCAATTGGGTTGAGGTCAGGTGATTGTGGAGGCCAGGTCATCTGATGCAGCATTCCATCACTCTCCTTCTTGGTCAAATAGCCCTTACACAGGCCGGAGGTGTGTTTGGTCATTGTCCTCTTGAAAAACAAATCATAGTCCCACTAAGTGCAAACCAGATGGGATGGTGCATTGCTGCAGAATGCTGTCGTAGCCGTGCTGGTTAAGTGTGCCTTGAATTCTAAATAATTCACAGACAGTGTCACCAGCAAAGCACCCCCACACCATCACACCTCCTCCTCCTCCATGCTTCATGGTGGGAACCACACATGCGCAGATCATCTGTTCAACTACTCTGCGTCTCACAAAGACACGTGGTTGGAACCAAAAATCTCTAATTTGGACTCATCAGACCAAAATAAAGATTTCCACCGGTCTAATGTCCATTACTTGTGTTTCTTTGCCCAAGCAAGTATTTTCTTCTTATTGGTGTCCTTAAGTAGTGGTTTCTTTTCAGCAATTCAACCATGAAGGCCTGATTCACGCAGTCTCCTCTGAACAGCTGATGTTGAGATGTGTCTGTTACTTGAACTCTGTGAAGCATTTATTTGGGCTGCAATCTGAGGTGCAGTCAACTCCAATTAATTTATCCTCTGCAGCAGAGGTAACTCTGGGTCTTCCTTTCCTGTGGCTGTCCTCACGAGAGCCAGTTTCATCATAGCACTTAATGATTTTTGTGACTGCACTTTAAGAAACTTTCAAAGTTCTTGAAATGTTCCAGATTGACTGATCTTCATGTCTTCAAGCAATGATGGACTGCCGTTTCTCTTTGCTTATTTGAGCTGTTCTTGCCATAATATAGACTTGGTCTTTTCCCAAATAGTGCTATCTTCTGTATACCACCCCTACCTTGTCACAACAAAACTGATAGGCTCAAACACATTAAGAAAGAAAGAAATTCCACAAATTAACTTTTTTTAAGGCACACCTGTTAATTGAAATGCATTCCAGGTGACTACCTTATGAAGCTGGTTGAGAGAATGTCAAGAGTGTGCAAAGCTGTCATCAAGGCAAAGGGTGGCTACTTTGAAGAATCTCAAATATAAAATATATTTTCAATTAACACTTTTTTGGTTACTACATGATTCCATATGTGTTATTTCATAGTTTTGATGTCTTAACTATTATTCTACAATGATTAAAATAGCAAAAATAGAGAAATACCCTTGAATGAGTAAGTGTGTCCAAACTTTTAACTGGTACTGTATATCTATATTAATCTATAATTCCAATAAATTACACATAGGTTATCATACACATGGTAAACAATATCTCAAACCACAAGTTTCTGGTCTTTTGTAATGATATATTTTGTATTCACGAATCATGACTATTGTCTTAGAACAGTCTAGAATCCTTCGTAAAGCTAATGCTTTCTGAATAAAGTCTGAAATCTCTACATGGTGTTAAGGTCAGAACTTCGGCATCAGTATTTTCACATCAGGTGAAAGGATCATACTCAGTGGAGTGGTAAAGGCGTGCAATAAAATAAACGTACGGACTGCATGCAGTTGAGCAAATCCCTTGGGAAAAGAGTGCCATGTGAAAAGGCCAATCCCAAGGTGCTTGCTGTAGATACCCAACATGAAAATAAAACCTTTACTGACAGCTTAACTTTGTGTGTGTTAAAGACCTTTCTGCTTGGTTGCATATGGGATAATAGTTGCATTATAATGGGTGAAGTATGGTTAGTTTTCATTCCACAAGATGTCCAAGAATAGGCCCTAAACATTCCAAACATGCGTATGGCCCAGATCAGAGATGTCTGAAGCAGCACACGAGGCAGGAAGAGAGATGAGTGTTGGCTTTACACGCCATTCCTAATGTCAAAGGCCAATAGAGCTTAAAAAAGTCCTCTTCACGGACACAGATGGACATGACACATGGCCGATAAGGTTGCCTGCCATTCCTCGTCCATCCCTCTCATTGGAGAAAGAAACAGACCAACAATATACAGCATGTTGTGGTACAGCTCAAGTCTGTGTATTATGTGTCCACACAGTGTTGTCCATACTGTATCAGTAAGGGGGATTATGCAGCACCTCAGCCTGGGAGAGGATTCTGGCTGAGCTGGGGACTTTCCAGGGGCCCGGGCTAATCTGACCCTTTTGGTTCAGAGTATCCTGCTGAATGGCATTTGGAGAGGCCTGTGTGTCTTTTATACTCTTTTCCTCTGTTGTAGAGGCCTCATAATATTTTCTAGTCTTTGCCTCTTTTAAGGAAGCCCCTATGTATTTTTTGCTTTTCTGCTCTTTGCGTTTTTCCTTTTCTCCATCTTGAGGTTTACTCTTCTCTAGAGTAACTTTCAGAATATCTTTCCATGCCCCTGTCTCCATAGGGGTTGGCATGTGATGTCCTGCCTCTGTTCCCACTTTCTTTTCAATACTGACCTGGCCATGGGCAGCCTTGGTCTTTCCCGTTATCCCTTCTCTCTCCTGTGTGCTTTTCCTGCCCTTTGAATCTCCCCTTTTGCTGTTTTTGTTTTCATCAAAGGGCTCCTTGCTGGAAAGCTCCTTTGATGTGCTCTGCTGTACCTGCTGTTTCTTTACATGCAGCTGGCTCGAGACTTCCTGTCTTTTTCGAGAAGACTTCTTGGGGCTGGGTGACCAACTTCCTTTCTGGCAGTGGGACTTCCTGTTTTTGCTTGGCTCTGCTTCCTGTCCCTTCCTCTCAGACTTTTTGGGACTCTGTGAGTGCTCTTTGGCTTTAGAGAATGTTTCACCTGTTTTCTTTGGGCTGCTGGGCTCCTTGGAGACTTTAGACCTGGTATGACCTGATTTGACCTTATAGAGGTTGATCTGCTCAGGGGTGATGGGAGAGAGCCTGTCAGCCTGCCTGTCTGCCCACTCTCCATTCCACTCCACTGAGCCAGTGCCCCTGCTGCACTGGGGGTGGAGCGTTCGGTGGGACAGGGAGTTCCAGTCAGGGGTCTCACTGGTGAAAGAGGAGGAACCTGAGGTGAAGGTGCAGGTGGAGAATGGAGAAGCGAGAGGGGATGTCTCTGAGACAAGCGCCTCTCTAGGAAAGCTTGTGGATGAAGTGACAGTTGGATCCAATTTACCTAGAAGTAAAATAAGTGATTACACAGATGTAAAATATTTATAGAGTGGCTCACAGATCCTTATGAAAATAACAAGTAACGTACAAGAGCAAAATTCAGATGAACTAGTTTAGACAGATGAAAGGAGGAATCAAGAAGGAAATGATAGGAATTACCAAGGTAAAAGAGGACAGGCCAGTAAAAACAGTGAAGTGGTTAGTGGTGGTGCTCGTTTGAGTAATAGCACACAGTAGAGGGGACGCAATCACCTGCAACAGGGGGAGGAGAGGAAGTGCCAAGAGAAAGCAGTTATATATAGACAGCAGAGGACTCCATTCATGAAACATCCCCAACACAGTTAGGCACTCAGTTTGGGTGACATTTCACATTAAGGGTACAGTACTTTAATTAACATAAATTAATGAAGTAGCCAACAGAGAGAGCTAAATCATTAATTAATGTGTTTACAAGGCATTGCTGCGTCAGTTCATGTTAATTAGCGCACCCTTGTTAAATGCTAGTAACATGTTATAACTCGCAACAACAAACAAGGATATTCAAACACCCTGCATCTCATACCACAAAAAAGGTAAATATTATCTTCTAGATCTAGACTTCTGTGTGTACTTACTGTTGTCTTGTACCAGACCCTGCCCTGGCCTTAACAGGAGCAGCACTTTGCTGCCTCCAGCCTGGATCAGCTCAATGGCGCGGGTATGGGTGATCCCCTGGGTCGGCTCCCCATTAATCTCCACTACCTGATCCCCCACCTGCTCATACAGGCACAATCTAGATGATCAACTCCTCAATGGCAACAAAATATGTAATTAGTCTTTTATAAGACATGACAGAATCTTGATATCATGAATAGTCTAGTAACAGTCATTTGTGTGGATGTTTCCTAAGGCACCGGGGGTCAGACTTACATGGATCCTGCTGTCCAGCAGGGCAGGCCCCTCCTCAGCCAGTCTCAGGATGTACAGGCCCATGTTGTACTCTGTCCCTCCCCTCAGACTGAAGCCAAAACCCCGGGACCCCCGGTCCAGCTCCACCGTGATACAGCCCTGCGTGGCGCATGCGTACACACACACATATGTACACACACGCAAGCATGCAAACACTCACACTCACATGCATGTAAGCACATGCACTCACACACACACACACACAAGCACACACAAGCACGTACACACACGTTATAACTTAAGTTATAACTTAGTGCAGTTTTTTCTGAGTCATATATTATTTGATTGATGTAAAATCTCTAAAACACCAGATAAAAACAATGACAGTAATAATGGTATGAGCCTTGCCTGTCTGGGGCCTGTAACACACATTGTTCCCTGTTCGCTCAGAGGCAGAGTTTTGTAGTCGGCCCAGGTGACTCCCTCCCTCTTCTCCTCCTCCAGATCTAGGTTATAACTAGAACAGACAACAGCATTCAGTAACACTATGTTATATCTTCAATAATGTACAGCGGTGTCTCCGCTGGGGGCACAGAGAACAAAGCAATTTTAATCATTAAGATGTTGTATCAGACATAAGTCTCTGGGTTGTTCTGCTAAATGCTGAAGCAGGGGTTTAATCCGTGTCTTGGTGTCGTAGTGAGATCAGGACCTTACCGCTCATCATGCATAGCTGACCTCTGACCCATAGCTCTGTGATGAGGGGCGGGGCTCTGCTTGGCTGAGCTGGCACCAGAGGGAGGGCCCTTGTATTCTGGAACAGACAAATACAAGTCACAACATTATGATAACACAAACACAAAACAACCATCCCACACAGAGATCATTGGTATATGACTGGGAATACTAGGGAAACCAACACAGTCCCATCCCATGGGTGACACTTCTGGTGAAGCTTACCGTCCTCGGGAACCACAGTAAGGGTGACAGCATTGCCAGCATCCTTGATGAGCTGAACGATGTCATTGTGAGACAGCCCCACGATGGACCGCCCGTTGACCGCTGAGATGCGGTCGCCTACATTCAGCAGGCCACAGCGGTCAGTGGGGCTGCCTTCGATGATGCGTCCGATCTTATGAGGGATCACTGCAAACAGAGAGATATCTAGTAATAACACACCCATCCCACCTGATGGATTCAGTCAGAAATATACAATAGGTATTTAAGGGACTATATTACTCAATAGTAAAGAAGTAATAATCTTTTCACAGGAAGAACCTTCAAACTCTGTTCCCGGATAATTTGGGTGATGATGCTATAGAGGAGAGTGGTGTGTGTGTGGTTGTGTCTGGGATAAGCAGTGCTAATGTTGGACATCGGGTCCATTCTCACCCCCTAGCGGGGGCTTGCTCTTGGAGGTGAGGATGACGAAGCCGAAGCCCTCGCTGTCCTTGCGGTGGAGGGTGATGTCGAAGGACTCGTGGTCCAGCACACTGGGCATCTGGATACGAGGGAGTCTGGGGGAGCCGTTCACCAACACTGGAGCCATGTGGAGCCCTGCCTCCTCCTCAGTCATATCTGATTGAAAAATGCATGGAGAGTATAGACTGAAATGCAGTATCAAATACATAGATGGCGTGTGTGTACTGTATGCAAGTGTGTGTGTGTTAGAGATCAAGGTGTAGAGGTTCCAGGCAGTCAGTGAGTGCTCACCTCTGTAGATGACTTTCCGACGCACGGTCAGCATGACCTGACCATTGCGGGCAGCGTTAGTCATCAGGTCCAGAACCTGCTTGTGGGAACGGCCCTTGACCATGATTCCATCGATGCCTATGAGCTCATCACCAGCCCTCAGGCGTCCATCCTTCTCAGCTGCACCAAGGTGCACGATGGCACCAATATACACCTGTCAGAGAGTTACACTTTGAGTCAGAAACACTGTCCATAGAAGACACAGTAGGCAATAGGCTTTCCTGGGTGTTGAAAATTAACAAAGATAATCTAACAGGGAGGAAGTTCATACTTCGGTACTCACTGGCTGCTCTGGACCTTCTCCTCCCAGAACACGGAAGCCAAAGCCAGTCTCCTGGTCCCTCTTGATGAACACATCCAGGTCTTTGGTGTGAGGCTCTGTGGACAGGGGTTACTGTGGTTAGATAGGGTATCATAGAGGTGAGCACCACCCAATCATCTGGTCAGCAGGGTGAACTCACAGGCTTATCTTGCAGCTCACATTGATACTGTATTCACAAATGTAGGATGACCATTAACAGATGGTCACGAACTTACAAATGGAACACTGGCATCCATTACAGAGCTATGGATGGAATAACTGAGCATAGGAGTACTAGGCCTCCTCAGTCTCTATGTGTTGCTATAGTATGTGCACTCACGCTTGCTCTCCAGCAGGGCCTTGGACTTGAGGTACATCTCTGTGGCGTCTCGTTTGGGGGAGTTGTTGCGCAGGGTTGAAGTGTTGGAGTGGAAAGGGAGGGTCTGGGGGACAGAGTCTGTGACACAGTCCAGAGTCTCTGTGCTAGATGTAATTTCCTGCCTCTGATGGGGCCACAGGGCCACAGACAGCGCAATTAGAGCACATTAAAGACCACACAGTCTATGTACATCTCATTACCCAGACACATAGCACAGGATGTAATGGTGATTGAATACTAAAGGAACGAAAGGTCATTCCACCGCAGGCTCCCGCATTGCTTTCACATTACCACCGCAAGCTCAATAGTAAACCAAAGGCCGATGGAATTTTGAATGTAATTTACCATTCACAGGCTAAAAAAGAGTTCCCTATGGGAACTCAGGCCTATTCTGATGAAAAGGCCAGCTTCATCTAAATCTGTCATACTAATATACAATATTATCTAAATAGGCTATGTGCTTCATTACCATTGAAATCCCCAGACAAAAAAAGGAATGCTGAATAGAAGTAATTAAGACCATTTTCAAAGCAAACATAATCAATATTCAAATGTATAGTTATCATTTAATGTGATGCATTGGGGCTTGCTGGTTAACTGCTTTCCACTCAAGGACAAAATACTTTAATAAGAAAATGGGGGATAAGCGTCTGGGCACACAATAGTAAAACACAGAGTATTATAAAAGTGTTTTCTTTTACTCACAGGTTTCAGGCTCTTCACAGGAGATGTCTGACCTGTGAAAAACACAAGAGTCATGGGAAGGTTTCCCCAAAAAAGTACTAATGAGACATCAACCAGTAGATGCCACTGTCTACCTAACAGAGAACGAGAGCAGTGAAGGAATAACAGTTTCAATAGTCTAGACTCAGGAGGTTTAAAACAGTGTTGTAGCCTAATCCATCAAGAAGTATGACATCACTGTGTTATTAAAGATAAATAGGAGATATGTAATTTTGAGAGAGGGACCTACATGAGAGAGGACTAGCATAGTGAGCGAGACAGAGAGAGACAGAGAGAGTCATGCATAAAATCCAATGAACAATAATGTTAACTGTACAGTACACACACATGTTCCATCTCTCACGCTCAGATTGTTCCCACTGTTAATATAGCTCCAGCATTAAATTGATTCACGAGCATGCACCTCTCTGGAAGCCTAAAGGGGATGACGGTTCAGTCTGAAAAGTGTGATAGGGTTTATGGACCCTGATGTAACCAGGAGATCTAGCTCAATTCTTTTGTTCCGATGTGAAGAATCTAACCCAAGGACTGTCATCAAGAACATATAAGATGATAAGATGAATTCAGTATCTTCACTCGCTCTTTCAATTCAATTCAAAGGGCTTTATTGGCATGGGAAACATATTTTTACATTGCCAAAGCAAGTGAAATAGATAATAAACAAAAGTCAAATAAATAATAAAAATTAACAGTAAACTTTACACACAAAAGTTCCAAAAGAATAAAGACATTTCAAATGTCTTATGTCTATATACAGTGTTGTAATGATGTGCAAATAGTTAAAAGTACAAAAGGGAAAATAAGTAAACATAAATATAGGTTGTATTTACAATGGTGTTTGTTCTTCACTGGTTGCCCTTTTCTTGTGGCAACAAGTCACACACGTTGCTGCTGTGATTGCACACTGTGGTATTTGACCCAATAGATATGTGAGTTCATTAAAAGTATGTGTCTCTAATATGGTCATACATTGGCAGGAGGTTAGGATGTGCAGCTCAGTTTCCACCTTGTTTTGTGGGCAAGCCTGTCTTCTCTTGAGAGCCAGGTCTGCCTTTGGAGGCCTTTCTCAATAGCAAGGCTATGCTAACTGAGTCTGTACATAGTCAAAGATTTCCTTAATTTTTGGTCAGTCACTGTGGTCAGGTATGGCTAGTTAGCAATTGCGCTAACTCTAGTTAGCAACTTCCTTCAAACTGCACGCAGAGACATAAATATGTATCCACAAGTTCATCTGACTATGGGGAAGCAGAAAAAATACTTTATTGTCAAAATCCCAAAGTGTCCATTTCAAGGGCCAAGGATATAGAAGCATGCAGAAATTCTCCGTGCCTCCGATGATGATCAAAGCAAATCCGAGCTCATCGACTTGTGTACCATTTCCCCAGGGCGACTGAGGATGGATGTGTGAGACGTTTGAAGGGTGCTTTCCCCTCCCTCTCTCCCCAGGAGCAGAGCAGACAGAGACCCGTGCTTATGCAACTTCCCTTCCCAGGCCTGCAACAGACTGCAGTATGAATGCCTGACAGAGAGCCTTAGTAGAAGCAGCCTGAAGAGATACAGTATATATCCTGTACAGGGAGATGTGGTAGAGATCTGTGCATACAGAGAGGTATTTATAGGAATATGTGAAAGGTATATTTGACAGGAGAGTTGGGTTGCATAGGGTGACTCTGCAATTGTCATTACTATGTGATAATTTATGCCAAAAAGGCAACAGTCCCTCATGTGTTCACCTATTGCAGACATAGTGACATCACCAAGATACCATACCATAGTGTGTGTACATGAGTGGTAGTTGATCCGATCTCTCACCTCCTAGTATCATCACATTGACCTGACTCACCAAGGACACTGAATGTCACATTGAGAAATCACTGCATCACACTAATGCTGCGGCAACAGTGATGTCGCAGCAGTAGGAACAGGCATAGTGTTGGTGTTATGTAACCACAAGGCAGTGTTAATAAGACACTGTGACTCACCTCCTCTGAGCACCAGCACGTTGACCTCGCTCCCCACCTGTAGGTCTTTGAGGATGTCCACCACCTGGGCGTGGCTCAGAGTCTGAACATTCTGACGGTTGATCTCCTTGATCACGTCCCCTTTAAGCAGGCCGCGGCACCACTGGGCGTCTAGGATCATCTTCACCTTCTGGCCAAGGGGACAGTCTGCGATGGCAAAGCCAAACCCCCCCGGGCCCTTCACCAGGGGCACGCTCACCAGCTCGGGCTGCAGCAGGCCTGTTCCCCCCTGCTCAGAGAGCCTCCCGTTGGGCAGCGCGGCCACCATTGGCCGTCCACTGGCGTCGGTGGTGACGTAGTGGAGCTCCTGGGAGGAGCCGTGCAGCACGTCGCCCTTCACCAGCAGGGGCTGGCCATTGATGAGGGGCACGGCAGTCACCACCTCGCCCCCCTGCAGGGGCGGAGGAGGTGGGGGAGGGGGGTTCTTGGTGTCCTCCGCCACGTCTGGGGGCAGCGGGTAGCCGCGGCACAGCACCATATCAACATACTGACTTACTGGGATGGACTGGAACATCTGAACCACCTCAGGGTGGGTCTTCCCCAGCACACATTTCCCGTTGATCTCCACGATCACATCGCCTGGCGGGGAAAACCACAGAGGGAGAGAAAGGAGAGGAGAGAAAGGAAGAGAGAAGGGTTGGAGAGAGAAGAAACAAGTCAAAGCAAACAGTGAGAATATACAGACATATCCATGGGCAATGTAATGATTGTTATGGCAATATAATAGCTTGATAGAAAGATGAGTGTCCTGTTTTTGACAGACTGAATTGACCATTCGCAAAGCCCAGCCCAGAATTGTGGGCAACCAATCGCAGAGCTCCAATGGATAGCAACTGTCGCCGAATCTGAAACCTCCCACAGGCTCACGTTTAAATTGCATGATAGCCAGTGAGGGCTATACCAAAAACTGAGTTTTATTCAAAATATAAATGTTTAAATGGCTAAATAATTTAACAGTGCACCAGGAGTACTTGCTATTGTGATTCCTGAAATGCAGAGCCTGTTGGAGTATTTTTCTAATCCAAAATTATACTTTTGTTACATTGTTTGTTAGCTCAGCAGTTTAGCTAGCTTTCAGTCTCCTTAAATAAAATAGTCCTTTAGCAGACCCTCTTATCCAAAGTGACTTACAGGAGCAATTAGGGTTAAGTACTTTGCTCAAGGGTATATCAACCAATTTTTCACCGAGTCGGCTCAGGGAGTCGAACCAGCGACCTTTCGGTTACTGGCCCAACGTGCTTAACTACTAGAATACCTACCGCCCATTGACCACCAAACGTTGCCAACACTAGCTAGCTAGCCACATAATATAGCTAACTTGTTTTCTCAAAATGTATGTTAGCTAGCTAAGTTAACAATGATGTGAATACTCCCATCTGCTGTCAACATCAGGATACAATTTGAGTACTACAGTCAACTCCATCAGTGATTATAGCTTTGACTGCAAGCTGAGAGTGAATTCAGAGCCATTCGGGTGGTAGCTACACTAGCTACAAACATAAATTTTACCAGGTTTCTGTGTAGCAATTGTAATGACAGTCCACCACAACATACCCAAGAGTTTCCTGATTAGCAAGTGGAAGTATGTGTTTCATTTCCTTGTGTATTAGAAACACAGTTTGAAATCATTGTGATAGTTGCCACCCCATCTTTTCTTCACGTTCATTCATCCTCCCATCTCTCCCAATCAGGGGTTTGGCTCAATTCAGAATTGAATTGAGAATGCCTCAAATTTCTATTAAATTCTTGAATTTGAATTGAAGTAGTTAATAGGATACAGAAATGCAATTTGAATTTGAATGAAAGGAAATGTAATATATAAACATATAATATATTGAATTCAGTGAAATTCAAATGCCTCTTCTATTTTATATTAGGTGTAGTCTATACAAATATTAAATCAAATTGTATTAGTCACATACATATATCGCGGGTGTAGTGAAATGCTTATGTCCCTATCTCCAACATTACAGTAATGCCTAACAATACCTAACAATACACGCAAATACCAAAAATCTAAAGAAAGGAATCAAGAAATATAGAAATATTAGAACGAGCAATGACAGAGTCCGTGATATAAATATATATGTATATGATGGACAGACATTATGGACAGTATATGACTAGAAAAGGTGTGTTCAGCATTAGTTATAGAGGATGAGCCTTGACAAGAATACAGTATATGCATATGAAGTGGGTAAAACAGTATGCAAACATTATTCAAGTGATCAGTGTTCAATGACAATGTACATAGGGCAGCAGTCTCTAAGATTCAGGTTTGACCAGGTTGTAGCCGGCTAGTAACAGTGACTAAAGTTCAGGGCAGTGTACTTGGGCGGAGGCCAGCTAGTAACTATTTAACTGTCTGATGGCCTGGGAATAGAAGCTGTTTTTCAGTTTCTCGGTGCCAGCTTTGAATGACCAGTACTGTCTCTGCCTTCTAGATGGTAGCGGGTGAAGAGGCTGGTACTTGGGTGGCTGAAGTCCTTGATTGTCTTCTTGGCCTTCCTGTGCCACCGGGTGCTGTAGATGTCCTGGAGAGCAGGCAGTGTGCTCCCGGTGATGCATTGGGCTGACCACACCACCCTCTGGAGGGCCCTGTGTTTTCCATACCAGACGGTGATACAGCCCGACAGGAAGCTCTCAATAGTATATCTGTAGAAGTTTGTGAGGGTCTCAAGGGCCAAGACAAATTTCTTCAGCCTCCTGAGGTTGAAGAGGCGCTATTGCTATTGTGCCTTCTTCACCACACTCTCTGTGTGGATGGACCATTTCAGGTTGTCAGTGATGTGCACACAGAGGAACTTGAAGCTTTTCAGCCTTTTCACTGTGGCCTGTTGATGTGGATCAAGCCATGCTCCCGCTGCTATATCCTGAAGGCCACGATCAGCTCCTTCATTTTGTTGACGTTGATGGAGAGGTTATTTTCCTGGCACCACTCCACCAAGGCCCTCACCTCTTCCCTTGTACATTAAACATATTGTACTGTAAAGATCTTGTACATAAAACATCAAACATGTTGTTATATCAAATATTGTTTACATTTTTTTATTAAATGAATGATCAAGGGAAACAACCTTTATGCTATTATATCTCATTTATCACTTACATTTTGTTTAAAATGGGGGAAGTACTACATTTCCCAGAGTGCACATTAGTTTAACCCTCAAGTTGACCCTGAGGCCTTCAAAACAAAGCCAAACAAATTAAATGATTGGTGGGACTGGAGCAGAAGGTGGATTTCTGAGGAGGAATGAAGGTGGAAAAAGAGTAAGAAGAGGTTGAAGAGAATGATTAAAGCAGAGGGTGAAGTTAAGTTTGAGGAAGATGGCGATAAAAATGGAGATGGGCTGTTGTTACGGATACAGTTATCCTGTGTGTGTGTGTATCCTGTGTGTGTGTGTGTATCCTGTGTGTGTGTTTCTTTTCTCTCCTTCTCCCCTCACAGGTGAACATCATCACTCCCCAATCAGTCAACAATCAATCATCAATCAGAAGACACACCTCCTCCTGTTTCCTACCCTATCACAGTTCCTTCCCCATGGTTTAAAAACCCCATCATTTGTTTGCTCTAGAGCTCAATCTCTCTGTAAATGTCATGTCTGTAGGTCTCTGTGTTTCACTCTCGCTTTGTGTCTTAACCTCTCTTTTGTTTGAGCACCTCCATAGCACTTTGTCATCCCCTGTGAGTATTGTTTTGGTTATGGTGTTTGTTTGTTGCTGGTGGGAAAAGGGGGAAACAAGACAAGTCGCCCATGGGCATACACTACCCGTAGGTAAACTTTGTTAAATACACTAGTTAGAACTGGGTGGACCACCCACTGTATTTTTGGTTAGTTAGTTAGCTGTTGTTAAAGTAGGCTAGTCTAGCTTAGGGGTGTTTTTGTATATTTATTGTTTCATTCCTTGGGTCCAGCTCAGCCCCTTTTCCTGCTCCCCCCCCCATTACCGTGTGTTTATAAATAAACCTGGAGTTTGACGGTAGATTTCTGTTGTCGTGGTTATTTCATTCACACTTTTACTTTGTCACAATAATAATTTGCATGAGATATGTTACGGGTCTCATTACCATCCCCCCTAGACTGTCGGGCCAAAAGGGATTCGTAACAGCTGTCGAAGAAGATTGGTGTCAAGTGCAAAAAAAGTGAGCCGAGCGCCAGACCGAGTTTTGGAGGTGAATTGGAAGTGAATGAGGGCTAGCTAAGGGAGGTGGAAGGTGTGCTGAAGAGCTCGGAACCTGAACCTGGCATTGATGGACATGATAAAGAAGAATCTGGTCCAGTAGGAGTGACATTTTTGGAGAAAGTGGATTCTTGCCTTTTGGCAGATCTGTTTGTGGTGTCAGGGTGGGTGGGAAAGGAGTTGGCTGCAGTTGAATCAGTCAAAGTGACCTGTAGTGGACTTCTGATATTTGTTTGTGCTCCATGTCACACCACTTGGATTGAGATCTGTTTCTTGTTTTGTGCTTAGGAATATGGCACCATTGAAAGGAGTGATTGAAGTTGAAGATTCCTGGTGTTTGTGACGCCCCCGCCGTTTGGTGCGACGCAGCAAGTAGTGAGCGTGGTGAAACAGACTCACTGTCAGTTCTTCTGAATTTTTACCTTTTAGTCTGAGTTTTTACCTGACAAAGTCATGTTTGGATATATCAGTTATCCTATTAGAGATTTTGTACTGAATCCACTTCGCTGTTTCCGTTGCAATGTTTATGGTCATGTTGCAGCAGTGTATAGGAGGGAGATTCCAAGATGTGGGAAGTGTGCAGGAGGGCATGGGACAGAGGACTGTGTAGTTTTGTTGGATACAATTATGTGTGTCAACTGTAGGTGTGCCCATGTTGCTGGGAATCGGAGGTGTCCGGTACAAGAGCGGCAGTTTGAGGTGGCCAGAGTAAAAATAGTGCAGAAGGTGTTGTATGCTGAGGCAGTGAAGAAAGTAGAGATGGATGGATGAAGGGTGAGGGGATCTGGAGAGGATCCCTGTGAGTAGTAGATCTGTGCCAGCACAGAGGGATAGGCCAATGACTGATATATGCTTCAGTAAGGTTGGATTCTTAGCATTCATAGCAATGGTTATCAACTGAGAATGTAAATCACAGTTGTGGTGGCAGCTGCAAAGTAGTATTTGGGTATACAAGATTTAAATTCAGAAGAGTTACAGGGTGTGGTGATGTCCTGTCCTCTTAGGTCGCTGGCAGGAGCAGATAGGGTCAAAGTAGTGGAATGGGGTAGTGGGTTTTTTATTATTTAGTGGTATATATTTTGGTATCACAAATGTAACATGATTGACTAAACACTACCGCATAATAGGTTGCGGCATGCACAAACAAAATGTACGAATGCCATGGTACCAAATAAGAAGAACTGATTGGTGGAAATAAAAATGGCTATTCTAAGCACTAAGGTTAAGATAGTATATTAACATTGTTTCCAGAGAAAAGTGATATATTTTTTGGTATCTGGAAGTGTGACCTGTCAGATTCAATGAAATTCTCATATTTTATGACTGAGTGGAATTTCTTTGAATTGCACTGAATTAAATTATACTTCCTGCCACTCAAACTAAAATTCTACATCATGTGGAGTGTGGTCAATTCAAATTTTAATTAATGAGTTGAATGGGAGTCAATTCCATAATTATGAATTGAGCCCAACCTTGCTCCCCATCCCTTTCATATTCTGTCCTCCTTACCTTTTTCCTCCCTGCCTATTCCCTCTGCTCCCTCTCTCCATTGTTCTAACAGACTTCAATTTGTGGTGCTTCTAGCCAGGCAAATCATTATTGCATGTAGGTGAGAGCTGTATCCTTTTACATCTCACCCTGACAGCTGGCTCAGAGAACAGCAACCGCCAGCCCCTCTCAGCTCACACAAGAAAAGCTGCTGAGGATGCAGAGCCCCAGACAGCATCAAAGCTAAAGGAAGATCAGAGTGTGCAACAAAGATACTGGGCTACACACAGAATGCACCATAACCTGTCTCTCTGACATAGCCGCGGAAAGTCGTTAGGGGTTGGGGGGGAATGTTTGCACAGTGCACTACTTTGGGAAAAAATTTAAATTAAAAAGATGTATTAATAATAAAAACAAATAGATATTTCAGGGGGTGCTACAGCACCCTCAGCAACAATACTTCCAGCAGCAATGCTCTCTGCCTAAAATGATCACCTTGAACAGAATTTCTGCTCTCCCTTTCACTGTATCTCTTGGGGAAGTGTTAGGGTAAGTACAGCCCCAACCAGGTTTTTATTAAGTAGCTGGTGAAAGTGTGTGGCTCCGCACAGGGCAGTGCAGCAGTGTACTTCTCACCGGAGGAAATCTTGTTGTCATGGGCAGCAGGGCTGTCGCTGAGGACGTTCTTCACCTGCAGGAACTCGTCATGGCGGTCGCCCCCTATGATGGTAAAGCCAAAGCCCTGGGAGCTTTTCCTCAGAGCAGTGTGGAACATCTCCCCCTGCAGCTGGGATGGGTCTGGGGTGAAGCCTGACGCACCCCCCTCACCTGCAACGTAAGTATGTCACAGTGGGAAAGTTAGAGGAAGTTGCATAACTAAATAAGGTGTTAAAACATCAACAAAGTAACAACCTTAAGACCAATGTAGTCACAATAGTCACATTTGCTTTGACTAAAACACTGCCCTGTATGATAACTAAAACAGTAACAGACAAAAGATTATAGCGTTAGTAGCTACATTATTTGTCTGACGTTCATTGTGGGATTCATTAACATGCTGTGGATTCAAACAGTGACATAACACCTCTGGAATTGTTCAGTAGGCATGAGGTCCTTTCTCATTTTCTCCCTATAGAGCCAGTGAGTCGGAAAAATACGTTTGGAACAACATAAGGTCATAGGCAGCATACATAGTCCAGTAAATAACAGGCTGTCAGAGGTATACTGCATTAAATGGGCCAGCTGAGCGTTTCCCTCGCTGGCTTTACTGTCCTATCAGCACTTTATAATAGAAGCATACCATCTTTTGTCTCTGCTTGACTGTCTCTACCTCTGTCCAGGCTAAGGTGGATTTGAGACACATTCCTGTCCTATATGATGTAGCAAAGCAGCCCTGTGCTGACTGTATGGTACTGTATGGCCCATAGAGACGTTGAGTGGAATAAAATACAGTGTGGATGGACTTTAGCTGTTGTGTTCAATGGCTCAAGAGAATCTAATTTACATATTCACAGTCAAATTGCTTGTCGGGTAGGGTGTTTAGAGTGTTTATCCGACTGGATAAAAAAATATATAATTGTGTCCGCCCCACTTCTAAAACCAAAGTTGCGCCCCTGGGTCAATCCAAGGTATGATGAAATGGTCTCCACTCAGCTCCCTTGGATGGTAGACACTGCAGATGAGCCTCTGTGTTGCATTAGATGCTCTGGGAATCTGTGGGCTTGGAGTATTGTAACGGGGGAACTCTAGCCTGAGGTGCAACTGCTGTTGTTTTGGGTACATCATAGCAACCGTCTGACAATAGTCTGGTGCAATCATGGGGTAGATGACTATCTCAGTCCCTCCCCACCTGGCTAGCAAGTAAGCTAGTTGAGAGATGGCCCTAAAGATGTGCTGTTCCAACAGCTGTCACGATTTCTAAGAGCCGCTCCCCTTCCCTCCCTCCTCTCAACCAACCCATATGTGTAAGCCTCGGCAGCAAAACATGACTGTCAATCTGTACTCCCCGCACTGTAATGTATTATACATCCACTGCAATGAAAGCATATTTAATTCATATGGTTTATTTTGGCAGAAGAGTGGCTTGTCAGGGTGGTTAAGGGTGCTGTACTGCAGCGCCAGCTGTGCCACCAGAGACTCTGGGTTCGTGCCCAGGCTCTGTCGTAACCGGCCGCGACGGGGAGGTCCGTGGGGCGACGCACAATTTGCCTAGCGTCGTCCTCGTTAGGGAGGGTTTGGCCGGCAGGGAAATCCTTGTCTCATCGCGCACCAGCGACTCCTGTGGCGGGTCGGGTGCAGTGCGCGCTAACCAAGGTTGCCAGGTGCACAGTGTTTCCTCCGACACATTGGTGCGGCTGGCTTCCGGGTTGGATGGCGCTATGTTAAGAAGCAGTGCGGCTTGGTTGGGTTGTGTATCGGAGGACGCAGGACTTTCAACCTTCGTCTCTCCCGAGCCCGTACGGGAGTTGTAGCGATGAGACAAGATAGTAGCTACTAAAAAACAATTGGATACCATGAAATTGGGGAGAAAAAGGGGTAAAAATAAATAAAAAGAAGAGTGGCTTGTCCCCAACCCTGGTGTGAGTGGGGGAGAACTTGTCCTCAGAGTTGATCATACATGGCTAGCTGCAAATGGCTATTTATGCATGTTGACACTTGACATGACTCCCACAACCTTGAGCAAGGAGATGGCTGCTACATTTTTTAAACCTATTCAACACAGAATTTATTTTACCTTTATTTAACTAGGCAAGATGGCGGTAAAGAAAAAGTTAGGTGAGCAGTGTCTACCTGGAGGTGGTGGTGCCCCCTGCTGGATAGAGACAGTAGTCTCCTGGCTCAGCTTCCTCTTAGCCTCCAGGACTGGGTTCTCAAACTGGGTTCTCTGGTTGATGTGACTGAAACAGAAACAATCCATTGAATGATTTACATTTTTGACACCAATTTACTTACAGACACATACAAGTTACCATGAACCATCTGTGTGTAATTCTGTGAACCATCTGTGTGTGATTAATTCTGAATGAATTATTCTGAATGGTTAAAGCATGTCTTATAGAAGGGACTATACGTTAATTCTCAATCAATAGGGATTCTCTTTAGTGAGATAATAACTGTCCCTCTAACATAACAAAGCTACATTGTTTTACACACAGTTAATTTTGAACTGGAACACTGGTAGCAATAAGTCCCCATCCATTTGTCTTTGACTCTCCTTGTAAAAACAAACATTTTGAGTTCTCTCTCCCCCACGGCCTCTACTAAGGAGGGACTTTTCTACAATACCAGTAATAAAATAAAGAGTTTCCTCTTCATCAAAACAGACTCCTTTACTTCTCCTAGCACCTCCTCCCCCTCCCGCATTGATAACTCTCACAACCCTCCTCCTCTCCCTACTGCTGCTATAATGGCTTGGTTTCAGAGATGTCCTGCTGGAGCAGCCAGTACTCACACATCTTCTGTAAACACACACACATACACACACACACACACACACACACACTGCTGTGTTTTCACCTGGGTAAATGTCATGTTACCAACAGAGCTTTAGTTTAGCACCCACTGAAAAACCAATACAAGCCTTGATCATGGAATAGTATTGTTCTCAAAATGTCTAGTAACACTTTATATCCCTGCTGTCTAGAGTGTACAAAGCATTAAGAACACCTCCCTAATATCGAGTTGCACCCCCCACCCTTTTGCTCTCCGAACAGCCTCAATTCGTCTGGGTATGGACTCTACGAGGTGTCGAAAGCGTTCCACAAGGATGCTGGCCCGTGTTGACTCCAATGCTTCCCATAGTTGTATCAAGTTGGCTGGATGTTCTTTGGATGGTGGACCTTTCTTGATACAAACAGGAAACTGTTGAGCATGAAAAACCCAGCAGCGTTGTAGTTTCTTGACACAAACCAGTACGCCTTTCATCTACTACCATACCCCATTCAAAGTGTTCTTAATTTTTTGTACACTTAGTGTATAGTGTACCTATGGTTAGTTTTTGATCTATGGTATTGCTGGGGAATACGGGTTTGTGGTATAGTATCTCTCAGATGTACAGGCAGGCTGGACAGACTTACTCTACATAATATGTTCCATACTGTGGGTCCTCTATCTCCTCCCAGCCATACGGGAGCTCTGTGGATACAGGAAGAGACGCATTGTGTTCAAGTACTATCACACAAAACATGCAAATGTACAGCACAGGATAACAGGGCATAGTGATGAGAAGAGCCCAGCAGACACCAGACACAATGATTTGGTTAACATTTTGCAGTTTTCGCAGACAGGCAGCCTGGCTCTTCACGCAAGAGAGAGCTTTGGAGCTGCTTTTCAGAGGCAGCACACCAACTAGCGTTCTGCCTGCCTTTAAAAATCCATTAGAAACAGCGGACCAGAGCCCTGTGTATCCCCCATACCCCCACTCTCTCCCTGCACTTAGCCCACGTCACAGCCACACACCCTGGGAATTGACAGGCAAACGAGTGGGCACTCCTGGTACTCCTGGCACCCCTGGCATTCAAGTTAATCAGTCAAGCTGATTAACTCATTGTTGAATAAAAACTCAACATATACAGTGCCTTCAGAAAGTATTCATACCCCTTGACTTATTCCACATTTTGTTGCATTACAGCCTGAATTCAAAATGGATCAAATATTTTTTTTTCACCCATCTACACACAATACCCCATAATGACAAAGTGAAAACATGTTTTTAGAAATGTTTGCACATTTATTGATAATGAAATACAGAAATATCATATTTACATAAGTATTCACACTATTGAGTCAATACTTTGTAGAAGCACCATTGGCAGCGATTACAGCTGTGAGTCTTGATGCATAAATCTCTTAAGAGCTTTCCACACCTGGATTGTGCAACATTTGCCCATTATTCTTTAAAAAATTTGTCAAGCTCTGTGAAATTGGTTGTTGATCATTGCTAGACAACCATTTTCAGGTATTGGATTTAAGTCAGGTAAATAGATTTAAGTCAAAACTTTAATTCGGCCACTGAGGAACATTCACTGTCTTCTTGGTAAGCAACCCAAGTGTAGATTTGGCCTTGTTTTAGGTTATTGTCCTGCTGAAAAGTTAATTAATCTCTCACTGTCTGGTGGAAAGCAGACTGAACCAGGTATTCTCTAAGATTTTGCCTGTACTTAGCTCCATTCCGTTTCTTTTTTTGTCCTGAAAATCTCCCCACTCCTTAACGATTATAAGCATACTCATAACATGATGCATCCACCACTATGCTTGAAAATGTGGAGAGTGGTATTCAGTAATGTGTTGTATTGGATTTGCCCAACACATAACATTTTGTATTCAGGACAAAAAGTGAATTGAACTGAGTTAGGAAGGACGTCTGTATCTTTGTAGTGACTGGGTGTATTGATACGCCATCCAAAGTGTAATTAATAACTTCACCATGCTCAAAGGGATATTCAATGTCTGCTTCTTTTTATTCATACCCATCTACCAATATATGCCCTTCTTTGCGAGGCATTGAATGTACTCCTGTGCTTCTACACCTGCATTGCTTGCTGTTTGGGGTTTTAGGCTGGGTTTCTGTATAGCACTTTGAGATATCAGCTGATGTACAAAGGGCTATATAAATAAATTTGATGTGATTGGAAATCCTCCCTGGTCTTTGTGGTTGAATCTGTGTTTGAAGTTCACTGCCGGACTGAGGGACCTTACAGATAATTGTCTGTGTGGGGTACAGAGATGAGGTAGTCATTCAAAAATCATGTTAACCACTATTATTGCACACAGAATGAGTCCATGCAACATATTATGTGACTTGTTAAGAAAATGTTTACTCCTAAACCTATTTAGGCTTGCCATAACAAAGGGGTGGAATATTTATTGACTCAATACATTTCAGCTTTTCATTTATTCATTAATTTGTTAACATTTCTAAAAACATAATTCCACTTTGACAGTATGGGTTATTGTGACACAAAATATAAATTTAATCAATTTCTATCTACCACAACATAATGTGGAAAAAGTCAAGGGGTGTGAATACTTTCTGAAGGCACTGTACATGTAGGCAGCCCACATGATCCTGAGCTGGGGGCATTTATTAAGGAAAGTATCATCATGTCAGGAGATGTTATACAATCCTGTCTGTATGGGAATGTAAAACTCATAGGCGTCTGTCTCCTGTTTCTGTAGTGAGGCAGCTTGATGTATAAGTACACCCCCTGGACAGGAAGCATGCCCTACCCCCAATCTATCTCCTTAATGCTGAGTGCCAGGTCTTTGGTATGACTCAGCCAGGTATCAAACTCCCACCCTTCCAATCTCAGGGTGGACACTCTAACCACAAGGCCACTGAGTTGGGAATGTCATACAGTCATACAGTACATATTTATTAAGCTGTGTGTATAGTATGTGTATGTGTATAATGCATAGTATACTGTAGGGCAGGGGCTGATGAGCATAGCCATGTGTAAAGCTCCATGTGTGTTCTGCAAGAACTTGATGTATGTATGGTCCATTTATACCCTACAGAGACAGAAGTTTCAGAGCGTAGCGCAGTGTCGCAATGTTGTTTTTCGTCACAAAAGGGGTGGCTCCTTGTAGTGCGCTCCGACATTCAATGTGCTCCTGTGCCACATGCTAATTGTAAAGCCTTGTTCACATTACCCATAAGCACTCCGTTACGGTGTGCCAGATGTCATGCATTTCAATGGTGACATCCACAACGGAGTGAAAACGCAAGCGTTAAAGGCTCCGTTGTGAGACGGACGCCACATACTTTTGACTTTTTTCAAACTTTGAGGTCGACTTCAGTCCAGACAGAGTCCGTTAAAGAACAGGAAGTTTCCAAAACAGTGAAGTAGATGAGAATATGTGGTTTTCGGTGAAGGCTTTACGTGAGCTAGCTGCTCTACACTGCAAGCTAGCTTTACCCGCAATAAAGTTAGAGAATGAAGTTGAGGTTACTCAACAAAACATTTTATATATGCCTATATATACAATATATGTATCCTGTCTTGAATGAAAAGGTCATATTTTGCCATTTCCCCAAATATATGAGATCTCTGGCGAGAGACAGGCTCTCCATCTTGCGTTACACACATTGGACTGGTCCATTCAGGACCAGGGCAAGGACTGTGAAGATGACGTACAGCGTAATGAAATATGACGTGAACAGGGCTTAACGCGCCATATCATTCCTATGAAGCTCGCTTGGTAATGAAGCTTGCTTGGTTCCTTGATCTGATCTATAGGCTCTACATCAAAATAGCCTATTTTGCATTGATAAGTAAATATAATTTCAGCAACTGTTCAAACAATAAACCAAACAACATTGTAGCCTTACTAGAATCCCCCCAAAGGTATTTTGTTTCGAAAAAAATAACAATTTATTCCAGGCTATTGGTGAAAACAACAGCGAAAGATGTGCGACCAAAACATGATGAGGTTCGATTTTTAGCTGATGGGAGTGAATACAGTCAAGCAGCATATCAAACTGGGATAACATATTAGGTTAGGTTAAATAATATTTATCAGGGCATATTATTTAATTATAAATCTGATTATTTCACATGGAGAAGTGGGAAGCTGAAAGGCTAGCTAGCTTTTAGCTAAACAATAAACCAAACAACATTGTAGCCTTATTAGAAGAAAAAAAACATGAGCTGGCGCACACCCAGAACATAGTTAGTGTGCGGGTGCTGACTAATGGCGAATAAACTATAAACAATCAAAATAAAGAAAGTAGCACTCTCCATGTATAATCTGCCAGCAATTTAATGGGTATTTACCAATGACTGTGCCTTCCTCAGGATAATGTCATAAACACTTGAACCAGGTTATGTAGACATCAATGCAATTAGTGTAACCAATGACAGTGGTGAGGGGTGTGTCATAATGATTATGTTAATAAAAATGAATTAGTGAAACTGTTAACAAAATAGTATATGGCATATTAAATATATTATGCTATTGTTATCATATAGAAACATAATGGAATATTGTACATCATAGGCTACCCATCACTAGTACCCTGGGGCGGCAGGGTAGCCTAGTGGTTAGAGCGTTGGACTAGTAACCTGACAAGGAACAAATCTGTCGTTCTGCCCATGAACAGGCAGTTAACCCACTGTTCCTAGGCCATCATTGAAAATAAGAATTTGTTCTCTGCCTGGTTAAATAAAGGTTTAAAAATATATATATGTACAGTGGGGCAAAAAAGTATTTAGTCAGCCACCAATTGTGCAAGTTCTCCCACTGAAAAAGATGAGAGAGGACTGTAACTTTCATCATAGGTACACTTCAACTATGACAGACAAAATGAGAAAAAAAAATCACATTGTAGGATTTTTAATGAATTTATTTGCAAATTATGGTGGAAAATAAGTATTTGGTCACCTACAAACAAGCAAGATTTCTGGCTCTCACAGACCTGTAACTTCTTCTTTAAGAGGCTCCTCTTTCCTCCACTCGTTACCTGTATTAATGGCACCTGTTTGAACTTGTTATCAGTATAAAAGACACCTGTCCACAACCTCAAACAGTCACACTCCAAACTCCACTCTGGCCAAGACCAAAGAGCTGTCAAAGGACACCAGAAACAAAATTGTGGACCTGCACCAGGCTGGGAAGACTGAATCTGCAATAGGTAAGCAGCTTGGTTTTAAGAAATCAACTGTGGGAGCAATTATTAGGAAATGGAAGACATGCAAGACCACTGATAATCTCCCTCGATCTGGGGCTCCACGCAAGATCTCACCCCGTGGGGTCAAAATGATCACAAGAACGGTGAGCAAAAATCCCAGAACCACACGGGGGGACCTAGTGAATGACCTGCAGAGAGCTGGGACCAAAGTAACAAAGCCTACCATCAGTAACACACTACGCCGCCAGGGACTCAAATCCTGCAGTGCCAGACGTGTCCCCCTGCTTAAGACAGTACATGTCCAGGCCCGTCTGAAGTTGTCGTGTTTGGAGGACAAAGAATGCTGAGTTGCATCCAAAGAACACCATACCTACTGTGAAGCATGGGGGTGGAAACATCATGCTTTGGGGCTGTTTTTCTGCAAAGGGACCAGGACGACTGATCCGTGTAAAGGACAGAATGAATGAAGCATTTCAAGGTCCTGGAGTGGCCTAGCCAGTCTCCAGATCTCAACCCCATAGAAAATCTTTGGAGGGAGTTGAAAGTCCTTGTTGCCCAGCAACAGCCCCAAAACATCACTGCTCTAGAGGAGATCTGCATGGAGGAATGGGCCAAAATACCAGCAACAGTGTGTGAAAACCTTGTGAAGACTTACAGAAAACGTTTGACCTCTGTCATTGCCAACAAAGGGTATATAACAAAGTATTGAGAAACTTTTGTTATTGACCAAATACTTATTTTCCACCATAATTTGCAAATAAATTCATTAAAAATCCTACAATGTGATTTTCTGGATTTTTTTTCTCATTTTGTCTGTCATAGTTGAAGTGTACCTATGATGAAAATTACAGGCCTCCCTCATTTTTTTAAGTGGGAGAACTTGCACAATTGGTGGCTGACTAAATACTTTTTTGCCCCACTGTATATTAGCGTCAACATACATTATTGTTTCATTCAATTTCACAATTTCGCATTTCATTTTTGTAATATTGGTTCAACCTTAATATATAATGAACATCCTCAACAGGGGGAACATATTAGGTGTACGCTAACAAGCTGTAAAAATATTTTTTACATTTATAAGACTCATAAAGGAAAATGTGTTCATAAGAAGAGCCTGAGATCAAAGTCAATATTCAGACCATTAGGGGTCAATGTTTTTAGATAGGATATCCAGTAAGCCTCTCTTTGTAGTAGTGGGATCTCAATGTTACCTCCTCTCCTTGGTAGAGCAACATGCTCAATGCCTGTGTATTTGAGAGAGGAGATGGGATGGTTCGTTTCAACAAAGTGAGCTGCTACTGGATAGTCAATGTTCTAAGAAATCAAATCAAATTTTATTTGTCACATACACATGGTTAGCAGATGTTAATGCGAGTGTAGTGTAATGCTTGTGCTTCTAGTTCCGACAATGCAGTAATAACCAACGAGTAATCTAACCTAACAATTCCACAACTACTACCTTATACACACAAAGGGATAAAGAATATGTACATAAAGATATATGAATGAGTGATGGTACAGAACGGCATAGGCAAGATGCAGTAGATGGTATTGACTACAGTATATACATATGAGATGAGTAATGTAGGGTATGTAAACATTATATTAAGTGGCATTGTTTAAAGTGGCTAGTGATACATTTTTTACATCAATTTCCATTATTAAAGTGGCTGGAGTTGAGTCAGTATGTTGGCAGCAGCCACTCAATGTTAGTGGTGGTTGTTTAACAGTCTGATGGCCTTGAGATAGAAGCTGTTTTTCAATCTCTCGGTCCCTGCTTTGATGCACCTGTACTGACCTCGCCTTCTGGATGAAAGCAGGGTGAACAGGCAGTGGCTCGGGTGGTTGTTGTCCTTGATGATCTTTATGGCCTTCCTGTGACATCGGGTGGTGTAGGTGTCCTGGAGGGCAGGTAGTTTGCCCCCGGTGATGCGTTGTGCAGACCACACTACCCTCTGGAGATCCTCACGGTTGTGGGCAGAGCAGTTGCCGTACCAGGCGGTGATACAGCCCGACAGGATGCTCTCGATTGTGCATCTGTAAAAGTTTGTGAGTGCTTTTGGTGACAAGCCAAATTTCTTCAGCCTCCTGAGGTTGAAGAGGCGCTGCTGCACCTTCTTCACAACGCTGTCTGTGTGGATGGACCAATTCAGTTTGTCCGTGATGTGTACGCCGAGGAACTTAAAACTTACTACCCTCTCGCCTACTGTCCCGTCGATGTGGATAGGGGGGTGCTCCCTCTGCTGTTTCCTGAAGTCCACGATCATCTCCTTTGTTTTGTTGACTTTGAGTGTGTATGACCTGATTGAGCTGCGGTGTTAATAGAATCCCCTCAAAAGTTATTTGGTTTCGAAGTGATAGTGTTATTCTAGGATATTTTGAAACATAAGAACAGATAGCCATGTGCATTAAAATTATGTTTAGCCCATAGACATTAAAAGCGCTGATGTCATCCAAGTGTTTCTATTAAAAAAAACTTAATGACACATGAAGCCGAAAGAACTTGAATTTGAAGCACGCCATATTGTTGAATGGGGCTGAATGGCAACAAAATATTGTTAAAGTGGCCGATCATAGTCGATGTTGTCGTTTTCATCCTGCCTGAGGGAGTCAACTTTAATGTCTATGGCATGAGCCTCATTGTAGCCTGCCAGCCTGTGATTTGTCTGTGTCAGCACGTGGTCCTATGTGACGACAAATGTAGTAGTCAGAATGGATCACTATTTCATTAAATATCATGATTTGTAGAAAACTTTAAAATAATTCATCGTGGGGATTGAACTTGATCATAATAATCCAAATTTAGAGCCCAAAACAGCCTTTGGGGCAGTTAGCGATCGTCATTTACATAGGCTTTATAGGTCAAACCAGGGCTTTTGGCACCGCTAAGTCGCTAATCAGTAACCGACCAGCAGAGCTTGTGACTTCATGCTCCAGACTGGACACTGGGGGCCTGGTTTAGCCAACTTGCTTGCAAAGGAAGACAACAAGACAACAAGAGAGACTCTTCTTTAGCTTTCACCACAAATGAGAAGACAAGAAAACCTCTGTTGCCCCATTGTGAATGTTGCTATTTGGGAGTCTGGACCGGCAAGGTATCATGTTACCAAAAGATCTATGCACATGAAGCTTGTAGAGGCCCAGAAGCCTTACCTCCATCCTCACACTTCTCTGGGGGCTTGGCCTTCTTGGCCAGGCGGGGGTCCAGCCAGGTGGTGGTCTTGCTGTTGTGACTGTTAAGGGCAGATAAGAGAAACATTCAAAAACCTGAGCCAGCTACTGACACTGGTATTTTCATGAGAGTAAAGGTAGACAGTCATGTACCCACCTACTCTATATTCTGTTATACTTTCTTTGAAAGCTACACAGGTCATTAACTGATTGACACATTTATACATCCTGCTATGCATTCAAATGAAGGAAAACTGAAACAGAGTATTCATTATGATATTGTGGCTGGAAGTAGATGCCGGCGACGTTCAGGCCCTACCTTACCAAGGCCTGATTGTTTCTGCCAAATTCAAGGCCCGGCCCTGTCCAAAACCCGAAATCAGAAATAACTTCCATCTGTAGTAAATTCATTAGCTGTTCTTCTCAGCCTATCACTTGGCGCTCTGAGTATCCATAGCAACAGCTCTACTTGGGCTGCTCATTGAAATTTTTTAAACTTTTATTTAACTAGGTAAGTCAGTTAAGAACAAATTCTTAGTTTCAATGACGGCCTAGGAACAGTGGATTAACAGATTTGTACTTTGTCAGCTCGGGGATTTGAACTTGCAACCTTTCGGTTACTAGTCCAACGCTCTAACCACTAGGCCCTAATGACAAGACATGAGAGAGCTGTTAGCTACTTTTCGTCACTCTAAACTCCAAAACTCAAGGAACATAATTCTTTTCTGTGAAATAATCTCTCGGTCTTACATTTGACGAGGTTGAAGCACTTCTGACACCATGTTATGATCTTAGTCAGATATGACTGCACTGCTCAGCAGAGCATGAACAAACGGCTCAGCTTCAAAATGTTAGTGATCAATTTAGTGATACCTGAGCCCTACCCGTAGCTAGTTATTGATGGAAAAAACTGCCTTACCCGGCCCTAACACGTCGGGCTCGGGTCGGGTAACAGAGATCTAGCTGGAAGCCAAATCTGTTTACAAAGAACTCAAGGGCTTCTGAGAGCTATATTTACTAAATTGTTCCTAAAACACAGTATTGATTTGTCAGGAAGTTGTCTTGAAGAGAAACCATCAAATTCATTAGCTTTGACCTGAACCACTTTTGGAACAATCATGTAAGCTAGGGCTGTAAGTCAATATAAGTAGATTTTAAAGAGTCCCACACCAGTCCAGGCATTGGCTTGTTTACCTAACTAACCTAAATCCTCTGTCTGTTCAGCATGGCTTATGTAACACCTGTGCTATGTGCTTCACTAATCTAATCAACAATGTCATGATACTTTGCATGATGCTGATCAGATATAGTCATCCATGCATAACCTGTAATGTACATAACATTCCACATTCAGTCTAGAGCAGAAATGCATGTTCTGCATTTGAAACATATTAAGCTCATATTAATGAGCTTTGAACTCAGGAGTTATCTATGCGCGTACAGTGTCGTAGCACTGTGTAACCAACCAGGACTAAAATGCTGTCTCTTTATCCTGTTCCTGAGTAGATATACAGGAGCTGGTGCAGTACTCACTCTATGAAGTAGACCATGCCCGTCTCGGTGTAGGCCATCTCCCAGTTGAGAGGCAGGGGTTCCAGGCTGTCATCGCCGGGCAGAGAGCTCCACATACGGAAGTCCATGGCACTGCTGGACTGGGTGTAGCTGGGCACCGCCTTCCTCCACGATGCCACTTCTTTGTGCTCTGTAGCCCGAGAGAGAGAGAGAGAGAAGGTTAGCCTGCATGGACACCTCCAGCCTCCCAGCATGCAGTGGAAGGGGGGAGGGTTTGATGTTGCTACAGGATTTGCATGCAAGAGATGGTGTGTTCTGTTCACCAATACTATTTTTTTCATTTGCATGTGCATGTACGTGTAAGCGTATTTATGCATATGTGGTACCCTACCCCTGGATTTAAATTATACAAGTAGCTGAGGTGGATTCATAGTTTAAAAAAAAGGCCATTTGAAGCAATTTTGGCACAATAATACTGTCCCACTGCTATTTATGGTTATTTCTATGTTTTAAAAAATGTATTTATTAATTTAATGAGAACTGCAATAAAAGCACACCAATCAACTTTGCACCCAACTGGTCCTTGCAAACTTCGGGCCATAAAAAGCTGCTAATGAAGGGACTGTTTGTGTAATGCTAACCTCTGCACAAGTATATGATACAATGAGGCTCAAGGCCACACAGCTTATTCTAGTTTATTCCCCAGAACTGATGCAGCCGATAAGCGTGTCAAATTTGTGCATGTGATTCTGTATTTCAGTAAATACTACACTACCGCATCCATGACTTTCTGTAAATTATTAGAATCAGGTGCACTAGATTAGGGTTGGAGCGAAACCCTACAGGACGGTAGCTCTTCAGGAACAGGGTTTGAGAGCCCTGCACTAGACACATTCAGGAAGTCAGCCAGGGGTCAGGGTTTGTCTTTCACAGAGAGACCAGGGAAGTTTGGGCATTATGCTTAATTTTTCCATGAACCTTCTGATCCGTTCATAACTGTTTCCATCTATGGTTGGTTTAGAATGAAAAGTTCCTAACACCCCCACATTGCTGCAGTACAGCAGACATGTGATTTATTTGACTTAGAAAGACTTGTTCCTGTCCATCTTGCATGCCTGATAATAAAACAGCAGCAGGCATACTGTAACCCATTTCTCTTACAGTCAGGCTATACTTGGGCACATACTTTAATTTCTTATTTAAAAAATGTTATTGTTTTTATTTTTTAAACTGCATTATTGGTTAGGGCTTGTAAGTAAGCATTTCACTGCAAGGTCTGCACCTGTTGTATTCGGCGCATGTGACAAATAAAATTTGATTTGATTTTGACTGCTCCTTTGAGAGAGAGGTCCTGATTGATAACACACACAGAGTCTCTGGTCTCTGGGTAAGAAGTCTGCTGCCTTCAAGGTAACCTGCACTCCAGTAGAAAGTGTTACTGATACTGAATGTGCTTGAGGCATAACCTTGAGATGGAGACTGCGGGAAGTGGCTGGCTATACAGTCAGAGCATGACAGATAGCACAGACTGGGAGTAATGGGGAAGATGATCAGAGCTCCATAGGTCAATATATATAGAGCAGAAATGTATAGAGCAGAAATATATTATAGAGAAAAAAATATATATTGTCCATAGCAGGGGTCGGAACAGGTTCAGGCAAAAGAACGAAAAACTGGAAAATAACAAAATAATTCTCAGAACGGAAACAGATCTGTAGTGTTCCGGAACAGAATCGTTATTTTAAAATCTTGAGAATCGTTTAATACTGTTATTTTTTGTTCCAAAAATATTCAGAATATCTAGTATATATTTCTGCAATTCAGTGTAGTTCTGATGGTAATAATAGCCTAAACACATTCCAATTCATGTCAGGTAATAATGTTCAGCGCTTCATGCCAAGCCCCCTACATGTCCATCCCTCTTTCTCACTCTCTTCCCATCTCGCGCCTGCACTTGTATGACCAATCAAACATGTAAACAACTAGCTTACCCATTCCGTAGAAAGTTTCTCTATCTACTATAAATGTAAAAACTATTCTTTTTTTGTAGGTTCAGAACTCTATGCTGGTCAGAAACACAGGAATGGAACAAAGAAAATAGGGGTTCTGTTCGTAGCGGAACAATTGGAAAATAATTTGTGTTCCACCCCTGGTCCATAGTCATCATAATGTAGAGATAAAAGTAGAACATGAGAGACAGATACTGGGAGAAATATGTGAGGTACAACAGAGAACTATCCTGAGGAAAGAGAGAAAGGGCAGGAGAGGGGTTTTGAGTATGAGATGTAATGACCTGGGAGGCCGTTGGTCAGAGGTGGCCTCTCATCATCGTCTTCTTCCTCAGGGACCACGCTGTCCTTCCTGTCCATCTTGCTGACTGACGTGGTGCGTTTTCGCTGGACCTCGTTGTCATAGTCCTCATCAAACAGCACCTGATCCACCAGGTCAGGCTGTACCAGGGTGGGCTCCGCTGGGGGCTTTGGGGTCCCATAGTAGTTACCTAGAAAGAGAGAGAGAGACAGAGAACGAGAGAGAGATATATGAGTGTCTGACACGTTCCCTATTCTTAACCATACCTGTAGCTGGTATGGTAAGATATTGCCATTTATTGCCATTTATTGTGCATTTAGGCTATCTGAAAAATAACTGGTTAAGTAAGGGGACCACAATCTTGGAATCACGGTACTGTAGCTTTCATGAGGCTTACACAAGTGTATGGTGGCAATTCCACCATTTTCAAACTCATTTTCATTATCTCCAGCACAAAACCAGTGAAAATGTACATCTACATTTTACATCTACATTTGTGAAAATTTAGCTTTTCTACATTTTACATTTTTTTAACTGCCTAAAAATATTCTGTGAAGATAACAGAGAATCATTTGCTAATTTAGGTCACGGATGGATCAATCTCTGACTAGCTGCTGAACACTCTGGGTATCTAAATTTATGCATAGAAAACATAATTATTCAACCTTCATTAAGATAGTTGAACACCGCCATTCTTTTAGCTTTCATGAGGCTTACACAAGTGTATGAGATCCTTAAGAGCCTATAAGAATACCTATAAGAATATGTTTGGATAGTTACCACTTTGATACATTATGTAAATAATACTATTATTTGTAGTATTATTATTATATTGCAATATATAATGTGCAAAAATATTCAAAGAATATTTTCATTTGCAGCATACAACCTTTTTTTTCACCTTTATTTAACCAGGTAGGCTAGTTGAGAACAAGTTCTCATTTGCAACTGCGACCTGGCCAAGATAAAGCATAGCAGTGTGAACAGACAACAACACAGAGTTACACATGGAGGAAACAATTAACAAGTCAATAACACAGTAGAAAAAAAGAGAGTCTCTATACATTGTGTGCAAAAGGCATGAGGAGGTAGGCAAATAATTACAATTTTGCAGATTAACACTGGAGTGATAAATGATCAGATGGTCATGTACAGGTAGAGATATTGGTGTGCAAAAGATCAGAAAAGTAAATAAATATAAACAGTATGGGGATGAGGTAGGTAAAATTGAGTGGGCTATTTACCGATAGACTATGTACAACTGCAGCTATCGGTTAGCTGCTCAGATAGCAGATGTTTGAAGTTGGTGAGGGAGATAAAAGTCTCTAACTTCAGCGATTTTTGCAATTCGTTCCAGTCACAGGCAGCAGAGAACTGGAACGAAAGGCGGCCAAATGAGGTGTTGGCTTTAGGGATGATCAGTGAGATACACCTGCTGGAGTGCGTGCTACGGGTGGGTGCTGCCATCGTGACCAGTGAACTGAGATAAGGCGGAGCTTTACCTAGCATGGACTTGTAGATGACCTGGAGCCAGTGGGTCTGGCGACGAATATGTAGCGAGGGCCAGCCGACTAGAGCATACATGTCGCAGTGGTGAGTGGTATAAGGTGCTTTAGTAACAAAACGGATGGCACTGTGATAAACTGCATCCAGTTTAGAGTATTGGAAGCTATTTTGTAGATGACATCGCCAAAGTCGAGGATCGGTAGGATAGTCAGTTTTACTAGGGTAAGTTTGGCGGCATGAGTGAAGGAGGCTTTGTTGCGGAATAGAAAGCCGACTCTAGATTTGATTTTAGATTGGAGATGTTTGATATGAGTCTGGAAGGAGAGTTTACAGTCTAGCCAGACACCTAGGTACTTATAGATGTCCACATATTCTAGGTCGGAACCATCCAGGGTGGTGATGCTAGTCGGGCGTGTGGGTGCAGGCAGCGAACGGTTGAAAAGCATGCATTTGGTTTTACTAGCGTTTAAGAGCAGTTGGAGGCCAGTTGGAGGCCACTTCCGGCCCGTCCAAGGACGGAATGGTGTCGTCTGCGTAGAGGTGGATCAGGGAATCGTCCGCAGCAAGAGCAACATCATTGATATATAGAGAGAAAAGAGTCGGCCCGAGAATTGAACCCTGTGGCACCCCCATAGAGACTGCCAGAGGACCCGACAGCATGCCCTCCGATTTGACACACTGAATTCTGTCTGCAAAGTAGTTGGTGAACCAGGCAAGGCAGTCATTAGAAAAACCGAGGCTACTGAGTCTGCCGATAAGAATATGGTGATTGACAGAGTCGAAAGCCTTGGCAAGGTCGATGAAGATGGCTGCACACTACTGTGTTTTATCGATGGCGGTTATGATATCGTTTAGTACCTTGAGCGTGGCTGCGGTGCACCCGTGACCGGCTCGGAAACCAGTAGCCAGGAGGAAGGCATGGCCAGCCGTTGAGAAATGCTTGTTGAAGTTTTCGATAATCATGGATTTATCGGTGGTGACCGTGTTACCTAGCTTCAGTGCAGTGGGCAGCTGGGAGGAGGTGCTCTTGTTCTCCATGGACTTTACAGTGTCCCAGAACTTTTTGGAGTTAGAGCTACAGGATGCAAATTTTTGTCTGAAGAAGCTGGCCTTGGCTTTCCTGACTGACTGCGTGTATTGGTTCCTGACTTCCCTGAACAGTTGCATATCGCGGGGACTATTCGATGCTATTGCAGTCCGCCACAGGATGTTTTTGTGCTGGTCGAGGGCAGTCAGGTCTAGAGTAAACCAAGGGCTAAATCTGTTCTTAGTTCTGCATTTTTTGAACGGAGCATGCTTATCTAAAATGGTTAAGAAGTTACTTTTAAAGAATGACCAGGCATCCTCAACTGATGGGATGAGGTCTATATCCTTCCAGGATACCCGGGCCAGGTCGATTAGAAAGGCCTGCTCACAGAAGTGTTTTAGGGAGCGTTTGACAGTGATGAGGGGTGGTCGTTTGACTGCGGATCCGTAGCGGATACAGGCAATGAGGCAGTGATCGCTGAGATCCTGGTTGAAGACAATACATATTTCTACATATGTAGAAACACAGTACCAGCACTAGTCAAAAGTTTAGACACACCTACTCATTCAAGGGTTTTTCTTTATTTTTGCTTTTTTCTACATTGTAGAATAATAGTGAAGACATCAAAACTATGAAATAACACATATGGAATAATGTAGTAACCAACTAAAGTGTTAAACAAATCAGAATATATGTTATATTTGAAATTCTTCAAAGTAGCCATCCTTTGCCTTGATGACAGCTTAGCACACTCTTGGCATTTTCTCAACCAGCTTCATGAGATAGTCACCTGGAATCCATTTCAATTAACAGGTGTGCCTTGCTAAAAGTTAATTTGTGGAATTTCTTTCCTTCTTATTGTGTTTGAGCCAATCAGCTGTGTTGTGACAAGGTAGGGTTGATATACAGAAAATAGCCCTATTTGGTAAAATACCAAGACTATGTTATGGCAAGAATAAGCAAAGAGAAATGACAGTCCATTACTTTAAGACATGAAGGTCAGTAAATGCAGAACATTTCAAGAACTTTGAAAGTTTGTTCAAGTGCAGTCGCAAAAACCATCAAGCGCTATGATGAAACTGGCTCTCATGTGGACCACCACTGGAAAGGAAGACCCAGAGTTACCTCTGCTGCAGAGGATAAGTCCATTAGAGTTACCAGCCTCAGACATTGCAGCCCAAATAGATGCTTCACAGAGTTCAAGTAACAGACACATCTCAACATCAACTGTTCAGAGGAGACTGCGTAAAATCAGGCCTTCATGGTGAATTGCTGTGAAGTAACCACTAATAAAGGACACCAATAAGAAGAAGAGACTTGTTTGGGCAAAGAAACATGAGCAATGGACATTAGATCCGTGTAAATTTGTCCTTTGGTCTAGAGTCCAAATTAGAGGTTTTTGGTTCCAAATGCCGTGCCTTTGTGAGACGCAGAGTAGATGAACGGATGATCTCCACATGTGTGTTTCCCACTGTGATTTATTTAGAATTCATGGCACACTTAACCAGCATGGCTACCACAGCATTCTGCAGCGATATGCCATCCTATCTGGTTTGCGCTTAGTGGGACTATCATTTGCTTTTCAAGAGGACAATGACCCAACACACCTCCAGGCTGTGTGAAGGCTATTTGACCAAGAAGGAGAGTGATGGAGTGTTGCATCAGATGACCTGGCCTCCACAATCCCCCGACCTCAACCCAATTGAGATGGTTTGGGATAAGTTTCGACCGCAGAGGGAAGGAAAAGCAGCCAACAAGTGCTCAGCATATGTGGGAACTCCTTCAAGACTGTTGGAAAAGCATTCCTCATTTAGCTGGTTGAGGGAATGCCAAGTGTGTGCAAAGCTGTCATAAAGGCAAAGGGTGGCTACTTTGAAGAATCTAAAATCTAAAATATATTTTAATTTGTTTAACAATTTACTCCATGATTCCATGTGTGTTATTTCATAGTTGATGCCTTCACTATTATTCTAAAATGTAGAAAATAGTCAAAATAAAGAAAAACCCTTGAATGAGTAGGTGTGTCCAAACTTTTGACTGGTACTGTATGTGAAAAAGGCACTTCTCCACATTTTGTAGAAAAATATATAAAGTAAAACATTTATGCCTCAAAAATAAAAAAAAGTGTGATTTTCAAACACTTCTGCCTTGAAACTCATTGCAGGTTTTGAAAATCACAGTTTTTCTTACTTTTAATCCTACCCTGTGATGTCACAGAGAAGCACTTTATTCTTATCTTTTTAACCACAGATCATAGAAACACGCTGTTTTCACATATGTTGACATTGGTATGGTGCTGGAGATAATGAATGAGGTTGAAAAGTGGTGGAATTGTCCTTTAATACGATGAACAGGAATAACATTTACTCTCACGGGTGGCCAGAAAATAACTATATGTAAGCTACGCCCCTGAAAATAAGCCACGCCTCCTGAAAATAACCTAATTACATAAAAAATTACCCAGCTGCTGGGTCAAACCAGCATGAAAGTGAATGGGCGCATTTGAGTGTTAAGGGTAAAACTAGACCAAAGACTGGGTAATCCCAAATTTGGGTAATCCCAACAACCCAACTGGCTGGGTCAAAATAACCCAGTGTGTGTTCTGTCCAATATTTACCCAGCGTTGGGTTACCAAATAACCACATTTTTAACCCAGCATTTTTTTGGTGTAGTGTTCACATTTCATCTAAATGTTGTAGCTACATAAAAATATTAAATAAACAATTTATTTGGGAAATATCCCGTCTTTGCTCTTTTCTTCATTAGAATCCTGATGATTTCAAGTTGTATTGGATTTGTTTTGTTCTGTTAAGGCATTGAATACATGTTGTTTAGTGTATTTAGAAATGTTTTGTATGTTTAGTTTACTCTGTGAGAAGCAAGTTATTTTAATGTTATATGTGATTTGGTTTATGTAGATACAACATTTCAATATTGTTTATACACAATGTTGCCAAAATCCTGATTTAATATCCATATTCATAATGAGTTTGCAGCATTTTTTTTAGCAATCAGTAGAATGTTCACCACAAGTTTATCAGAATTGCTTACCAGAAGTTTGCAAGTCTATGCAAATTTGCCGCAACAGTTTGCCACAAAACTCATTTGCATGTGAAAATATGATCTTGCTGTAAATTTGCGTCAAATTGGGCCAAAGATTTGCCACAAATGTTTGTCAGAAGCCTGTCTCCCCACTCCCCACTAGGGATTTTTTCTGCAACCAATTGCACTGATCATTGAATATAGCAATGAACTATCTGAGAGTTTTTTCTCCTGATGAAGAAAAACCTTGTGACACTGCCTATACATATTTTGTGAAGATAATAGATCGTAATCTACTCATTTAGCTCATGGGATGATCAATCTCTGACTAGCTGTTGAACACTGTGTATAAAAATGAATGCACAGAAAATGTAATTTTTCAACATTCATTAAGATATTTTTTAGATATTTTTTATGTGCACACTGATTTGAGAAGCCGACAATATTTTATGTGTATTTGTTTGCTAAACATGTGAATATGTTCATGGGAGTAATATGGAATTATATTTAGGCAATATTACATTTTAAGGTCAAATACTTACATTGCTTTACAAAAAGTAACAATTACACAGAGCCTATTCAGTGGAAACATAATTCATAAGCAGCTTAATTAAGGAACCGGGAAAAGATGCCACTGGGAAATAGGGTTTTCAGCAAAATAATTACCCTCTGTAAAATTGATCTCCTTTTCATTTGAACTGTGCTTATTTTCATCTTATAAACATTTTTATCTATCTCTCCACATATTAAAATGTAAACATTGCAGGTATGTCTATTATAGAAGATATGCACAAACTCAAAACACAGCTTTATTATCTCTCTATAAGGTAACAAAGTGGGGAAATAGGACAAAGACTTTAAAAAAAAGCAAGTGCAGCAAACACAACACAATGCTTGGTGGAAAATCCTTCCATTTCAATGACCAAAGAATACTTGTTCAGCTGTGTCTTTGAAAAGCCCCATCTCTGTCAGTCAAGGGCCCCTAACACTCAGAATGATAGTAGCTACAGTATGGTAAAGTGGATCAAAGCATCTCCCTCCAATTGTCATGTGTCGCACTATGGGCTCAACACTCACCACCGTTCTCCAAATGACACTCATCTGCATTTTTCAGAGATGGTTTCATTAACACCGGTGGAACAGAGATAGCAGGGAGAGATTGGGGGCCGCTCTCTAATCGCTGCCTGTCCCTGCCATTCATCAGTCAGAAGCTGTAGCACGTTGATGAATTACTTACAAAAACATATCTCTGGGTAAATGTGTGTCATAAATGTGAAGGAGTGTGAAAGCGCCCAGTCGGGAGATTTCTGCTATAATTTGTTATTTTAAACTACGGGGAGGCCTCAAACTGACAAGCATAGGGGTGGCTTGTTTGACATTACTTAAACATCGCAAATGCCAAGAGGTTGATGAGTCACCTTACTGTATAATATAATATGTACACTCATACTGCATAATTTCATATGTACACTCATACTGTATGTACTCACAGTTCTCATAGGAATCAGAATCATGAACACAGTGGGATTCCCTGGCCCAAGAACATTTGACAAGAATTTGAATTAGACAGACTCTCCCATTTCCTGGTAACAGTTATGTCAGCAGCCCCAAACCATGTGCTTTGTTCATTTCTGGGCAGCTGTCCCTGTGCTGTGCTGCCTGACCCGACCTGAACCACACAGAAGAGCAGCGCCAGAGTGAGGGCTGAGCCCAGACGGACTCCCTCTCAGAGCCTGGCACAGATGGCTGTGTCTGCTTGGCATGAAACCTGGGACCCTGTGGGCCACCCTGGCACGGACTGCATCCCAGCAGCACCGCCTGGGAGAAGGAAGAGGCCTCAGCTCACTGGGCGGGGCAGGTCTGGCATTGCACTGGGTGAGTCTGTGTGACAAAGCCCCTCCTTAACTATGGGGGATATACAGTGCCTTGCAAAAGTATTCATCCCCCTTGGCGTTTTTCTATTTTGTGGCATTACAATCTGTAATTTAAATGGATTTTTAGTTGGATTTCATGTAATGGACCTACACAAAATAGTCCAAATTGGTGAAGTGAAATTTTAAAAATTAATTGTTTAAAAAAATTATAAAAATATAAAACGGAAAAGTGGTGCGTGCATATGTGTTCACGCCCTTTGCTATGAAGCCCCTAAATAAGATCTGGTGCAACCAATCACCTTCAGAAGTCACATAATTAGTTAAATAAAGTCCACCTGTGTGCAATCTAAGTGTCACATGATCTGTCACATGATCTCAGTATATATACACCAGTTCTGAAAGGCCCCCAGAGTCTGCAACACTACTAAGCAAGGGGCACCACCAAGCAAGCAGCACCATGAAGATCAAGGTGCTCTCCAAACAGATCAGGGACAAAGTTGTGGAGAAGTACAGATCAGGGTTGGGTTAAAAAAATATATCAGAAACTATGAACATCCCACAGAGCACCATTAAATCCATTATTAAAACATGGAAAGAATATGGCACCAAAACAAACCTGCCAAGAAAGGGTCACCCACCAAAACTCAGACCAGGCAAGGAGGGCATTAATCAGAGAGGCAGCAAAGAGACCAAAGATAACCCAGAAGGAGCTGCAAACCTCCACAGTGGAGATTGGAGTATCTGTCGATAGGACCATTTTAAGCCGCACACTGCAGGGAGCTGGGCATTACGGAAAAGTGGCCAGAAAAAAGCTGTTGCTTAAAGAACTGCCAAAGGGGGCGGAGTTAGCCTGCAGAGTTCTGTCATACTATCCAGGTCTGTGGCCCAAAAAATTCAGCTTCTACATTTTAAAAATCCACCTTCTCACCCCAGCTGTGCCCTGGACACCATATGTGGAATGATTGCCCCCCCATCTATCGTCAGAGCTCATACTGTTAGGTGACCTAAACTGGGACATGCTTAACACCAGGGCCTTCCTACAATCTAAGATAGATGCCCTCAATCTCACACAAATTATCAATGAACCTACCAGGTACAACCCCAAATCCGTAAACACGGGCACCCTCATAGATATTCCTAACCAACCTGCCCTCCAAATACACCTCTGCTGTCTTCAACCAAGATGTCAGCGATCACAGCTTCATTGCCTGCATCCGTAATGGGTCTGCGGTAAAACGACCACCCCTCATCACTGTCAAACGCTCCCTAAAACTTTTCAACGTTTTAAGCAGCCCTTTCTAATCGACCTGGCCCGGGTATCCTGGAAGAATATTGACATTCCGTCAGTAGAGGATGCCGGGTTATTCTTTAAAAGTGCTTTCCTCACCATCTTAAATAAGCATGCCCCATTCAAAAAATTTGAACCAGGAACAGATATAGCCCTTGCTTCACTCCAGACCTGACTGCCCTTGACCAGCACAAAAACATCCTGTGGCGTACTGTATTAGCATCGAAATCGAATGCAACTTTTCAGGGAAGTTAGGAACCAATATAGACAGGCAGTTAGGAAAGCAAAGGCTAGCCTTTTCAAATGGAAATTTGCATCCTGTAGCACAAACTCCAAAAAGTTCTGGGACACTGTAAAGTCCATGGAGAACAAGAGCACCTCCTCCCAGCTCACCACTGCACTGAGGCTAGGAAATACTGTCACCACCGATAAATTCACGATAATTGAGAATTTCAATAAACATTTTTCTACGGCTGGCCTTGTTCTCCACCTGGCTACCCCTATCCCGGTCAACAGCCATGCACCCCCCACAGCAACTTGCCCAAGCCTCTCCCATTTCTCCTTCACCCAAATCCAGATAGCTGATGTTCTGAAAGAGCTGCAAAATCTGGACCCCTACAAATTAGCCGGGCTAGACAATCTGGACGCTCTCTTATTAAAATGATCTGCCGCAATTGTTGCAACCCCCTATTACTAGCCTGTTCAACCTCTCTTTCGTATCGTCTGAGATCTCAATAGAGTGGAAAGCTGCCAGAGTCATCCCCCTCTTCAAAGGGGGAGACCCTCTAGACCCAAACTGTTACAGACCTATATCTATCCTACCCTGCCTTTCTAACGTCTTCAAAAGCCAAGTTAACTAACCTCCAGATGAGCTTCAATGCCATACAACTTTTCCTCCGTGGCCTCCAACTGCTCTTAAATGCCAGTAAAACTAAATGGATGCTCTTCAACCGATCGCTGCTTGCACCTGCTTGGACGGCTCTGACTTAGAATATGTGGACAACTACAAATGCCTAGGTGTCTGGTTAGATTGTAAACTTTACTTCCAGACTCACATTAAGCATCGCCAATCCAAAATTAAATATAGAATTGGCTTCCTATTTAGCAACAAAGCACCCTTCACTCATGCTGCCAAACATATCCTCGTAAAACTGACTATCCTACCGATCCTTGACTTTGGCATTGTCATTTACAAAATAGCCTCCAACACTCTACTCAGCAAATTGGATGCAGTCTATCACAGTGCCATCCTTTTATTCACCAAAGCCTCATATACTACCCACCACTGTGACCTGTATGCTCTCGTTGGCTGGCCCTCGCTTCATATTCGTCGCCAAACCCACTGGCTCCAGGTCATCTACAAGTCTTTTCTAGGTAAGCCCCGCGTTATCTCAGCTCACTGGTCACCATAGCAGCACCCACCCATAGCACGCGCTCCAGCAGGTATATTTCACTGGTCACCCCCAAAGCCAATTCCTCATTTGGCCGCCTTTCCTTCCAGTTCTCTGCTGCCAATGACTGGAACAAATTGCAAAAATCACTGAAGCTGGAGACTCTTATCTCCCTCACTAACTTTAAGCACCAGCTGTCAGTGCAGCTCACAGACTGCACCTGTAAATAGCCCATCCAACTACCTCATCCCATACTGTTATTTATTTTGTTGCTCCTTTGCAGCCCAGTATCTCTACTTGCACATTCATCTTCTGAACATCTATCACTCCAGTGTTTAATTGCTAAACTGTAATTATTTTGCCACTACAGCCTATTTATTGCCTTACCTCCCTTATCTTACCTTATTTGCACACACTCTATATACACTTTTGTATTGTGTTATTTACTGTATGTTTGTTTATTCCATGTTGTTGTTTGTGTCGGACTGATTTGCTTTATCTTGGCCAGGTCGCAGTTGTAAATGAGAACTTGTTCTCAACTGGCCTACCTGGTTAAATAAAGGTTAAATAAATGTTTTTTAAAGAAACAAATAAGCAAATATGTTTGTTGGTTGCCAAAAGCCATGTGAGAGACTCTCCAAACATATGGAAGAAGGTACTCTGGTCAGATGAGTTTAAAATAAGCTTTTTGACCATCAAGGAAAACACTATGTCTGGCACAATCCCAACACGTCTCATCACCCCGAGAACACCATCTCCACAGTGGATGGATGGTGGTGACAGCATCATGCTGTGGGGATGTTTTTCCATCGGCAGCGACTGGGAAACTGGTCAGAATTGAAGGAATGATGGCTGGAGCTAAATACAGGGAAATTCTTGAGGGAAACCTGTTTCAGTCTTCCAGAGATTTGAGACTGGGATGGAGGTTCACCTTCCAGCAGGACAATGACCCTAAGCATACTGCTAAAGCAACACTTGAGTGTTTTAAGGGGAAACATTTAAATGTCTTGGAATGGCCTAGTAAAAGCCCAGACCTCAATCCAATTGAGAATCTGTGGTATGACTTAAATATTGCTGTACACCAGCGGAACCCATCCAACTTGAAGGAGCTGGAGCAGTTTTGCCTTGAAGAATGCACAACTGTATTTGGGGAGTTTCTCCCATTCTTCTCTGCAGATCCTCTCAAGGTTTGTCAGGTTTGGTGGGGAGCGACACAGCACAGCTATTTTCAGGTCTCTCAAGAGATGTTCGATAGGGTTCCTGTTCGGGCATTGGCTGGGCCACTCAAGGACACTCAGAGACTTGTCCCGAAGCCACTACTGGATTGTCTTACCTGTGTGCTTAGGGTCGTTATCCTGTTGGAAGGTGAAACTTCTCCCCAGTCTGAGGTCCTGAGCGCTCTGGAGCATGTTCTCAACAAGGGTCTCTCTGTACCTTGCTCCATTCATCTCTCCCTCGACCCTGGCGTGTCTTCCAGTCCCAGCCACTGAAAAACATATGCTGCCACCACCAGGCTTCACCTTAGGGATGGTGCCAGGTTTCCTCCAGATGTGACGATTGGCATTCAGGCCAAAGAGTTCAATCTTGGTTTCATCAGACCAGAGAATGTTGTTTCTCATTGTCTGAGAGTCCTTTAGGTGCCTTTTGGCAAATTCCAAGCAGGCTGTCATGTGCCTTTTACTGAGAAATGACTTCTGTCTGGCTCTATCATAAAGGCCTGATTGGTGGAGTGCTGCAGATGTGGTTGTCCTTCTGGAAGGTTCTCCCATCTCCACAGAGGAACTCTGGAGCTCTGTAAGAGTGCCCATCAGGTTCTTGGTCACCTCCCTGACCGAGGCCCTTCTCCCCCGATTGCTCAGGTTGGCTAGCTCTAGGAAGAGCCTTGGTAGTTCCAAACTTCTTCCATTTAAGAATGATGGAGGCAACTGTGTTCTTGGGGACCGTCAATGCTGCAGATAATTTTTGATACCCTTCCCCAGATCTGTGCCTCAACACAATCCTGTCTCGGAGCTCTACGAACAATTTTTTGTTCTGATATTCACTGTCAACTGTGGGACCTCATATAGACAGTTGTGTGCCTTTCCAAATCATGTGCAATCAATTGAATTTACCACAGGTGGACTCCAATCAAGTTGTAGAAACAGCTCAAGGATGATCAATGGAAACAGGGTGCACCTGAGCTCAACTTAATGTCTCATATCAAAGGGTCTGAATACTTATGTAAATAAGGTATTTCTGTTTTAAATGTTTAATACATTTGCAAACAGTTCTAAAAACCTTGTTGCATTGTCATTATGGGGTGTTGTGTATAGATTGATGGATAAAACAAATGTTTATTCAATTTTAGAATAGGGCTGTAACATAACAAATTGTGGAAAAAGTCTGAATACTTTCCAAATGCACTGTATCTACCTCCATCACTCCAGTATCACTGCACATTGCAAATATGGTATTGGAACTGTATATTTCCTGTATATACTATACTTACTTACTTTATTGTGTATTTCAAATGTTTTATTTTACTTTTTTTCTAGTAATAATGTACATTATTGGGTTTTGAGTTGTGCATGAAATTTGAACTTGAAACTGTCAATAGTCAGGACCTGCCAGTGCCAAGCTCCTTCAGAGACCCTGTGCGTCTGGTTGGTAAGACTCTTACTTCAGATAAAAGACACTGGAGAGAAGGATATGTGATATGGGCCAATCACTAGACCAGAGGTGCTCCTCTAACATTCAAAGCCTGAGTCCATTCCATTCTGATTCCACAGCAGGCAGCTAGGATTTGGTGTATGAAAGACTGAGCTTAAAGAGAAGAGATGATCATGCTATTGCCATAATCATCGGACAATGTGAGAAAAATCCTCGGCTCCAATTCTTCATGACATAAATACTCTGAGACTATTCAACCCCATAATGCAGGGTGACTACTTAATGTGCCATTGAAGTGCTATTAAAAAGTAAAACTGTAAAACTGATTCAACTCATTCAACTGTGAGTGACTACATACAATAGCAGGAAAACCCATAAACAGACATTCTTGTGTCAACACTGCAAATAAAATATATATGTATTTTACTATGTATGAACTGTCATCTGCTGCTATAACAACATTTGCTATGTTTACATACAGGAGTTCACAAAACAGCCAAGTTCAGCGTGTCATCACCAAGGCAAAAACGAAACAGATTTTCCTTTATAAAGAGGACACCTCTTTTGTCGGAGAGGATACCGCAAGGACGGCAGGCCATATAAAGACATCTGGTAGCTGCCAGTAGTTTTTGGAAGCATGCTACCTCATAGGTAGAGAGGGCCATAAATACATGAATAAACCATAGATAGCTTCTCCTAGTAGTAGTGGAGTAGTAGTAGTGGAGTCAGCTGTCCAGACACAGTTCAGCAGGTTAAAACATCTACAGAGGATCTTCTGAGGTTGGAGATCAGGTGGGGCAGCCTATCAGCACATTGCCGCTCTATAGATTAAAGGAGTTCTTAATGGATAGAGCAGCCCAAGGGCTCTTGAGTATCCTCGCCTCCTTGTGATCCAAGGTTTCAGTTCTAACAAGCCTCTTAATAATGTTTGCCTGATAAATTTATTTAGCCTTGGCCAATGCAATTCACTCTTGGCAGCTGTAATTAATTCAACAACTGACTACTAAGTTTATTAATCCATTATTGAACTCTTCTTTAGTGAATCCTCACCATCGTAGGTTCCACTCTCCAGCAGAAGGCCACTCCCCTCCAGGATACGGAAGTCTCCCACGCTGATGAAGTTGTAGTCCACACCCGGTACCTCCCTTTCTCTGGGCAGCCGTGTGGTGCCTGTTAATCACACAAACAAATACAAACATGAGCATATGAGAATGCAATAACAATTGAATATAGAATGAGCCCATGAACACTGATGCAAAGGGTAGGAAACATATGGAGGGAGGGCCTATTTCGTGCTCACTGTTATCACAGATAGATCAAAGAAAAGGACATGGGGATTGTGTGATATTAGCATTAGGGGGTTCACAGCATTCTCTCATTAACAGGATGTCTGTTTCTGTCTTCTTATGCCAGCTTTAGTCCCTGAAAATGTCCCCCATGAGGCAATTACTGAGGGCACCGCTACATGCCAAGCCTCTATCTCACCTGCAGCATCATTTAGATGTCACACCAATATTGCTGCTACTGTAACTATTCCATTGTCAACTTGTTGAGGGAAACATGAAGATGCACTGTGCTTTGCTTTGAGGGTGCTGAGTATCTACTTGGGAGCAGAGAGTCTTTGAGCACACTTTTAACTTTTTACCCCCAACACAGTCACAGTCACGTTCCATATGAATTGAATCACTTTCTCCTCCACCCATTTTAATTTGAATGAAATATTCCATACATGTTTGCTAATGGTAGAAGTGATGATACAATTACTATTTGGACCTGAATGTCAAAACATTCAGGAGATGGAGGTGTTCAAAGTTTACCCATTTTGCATACTCCACCCAACCATCAGATATCCATGTCTTCATCACTGAAAAAACTGTTGAGTTTGATATAATTTGAAAGTTGACAAAGTTTACAAAACAGGGTTGTCAATCTATTTAATGATTAATAAAATATATATATATATATATATATATATATATATATATATATATAAATAAATACACAGTACCAGTCAAAAATTTGGACACCACTACTCATTCACAGGTGTTTTTCTTTATTTTTACTATTTTCTACCTTGTATAATAATAGTGAAGACATCAAAACTATGAAATAACACATGGAATCATCTAATAACCAAAAAAGTTTTAAACAAATCAAAATAGATTTTAGATTCTTCAAAGTGGCCATCCTTTGTCTTGATGACAGCTTTGCACACTCTTGGCAATCTCCCAACCAACCAAATGAGCAATGCTTTTCCAACAGTCTTGAAGGAGAGCCCACATATGCTGAGCACTTGTTGGCTGCTTTTCCTTCACTCTGTGGTCCAACTCATCCTAAACCATCTCAATTGGGTTGAGGTTAAGTGATTGTGGAGGCCAGGTCATCTGATGCAGCACTCCATCACTGTCCTTCTTGGTCAAATAGCCCTTACACAGCCTGGAGGTGTCCTTTTGTCCTGTTGAAAAACAAATGACAGACCCACTAAGCGCCAACACAATGGGATGGCGTATCGCTGCAGAATGTTGTGGTAGCCATGCTGGTTAAGTGTGCCTTGAATTCTAAATAAATCACTGACAGTGTCACCAGCAAAGCCCCCCCACACCATCACATGTCCTCCACCATGCTTCATGATGGGAACCACACATGCGAGATCATCCATTCACCTACTCTGCACCTACTCTGCGTCTCACAAAGGCCAAAAATCTCAAAGGACAGGTTTCCACCGGTTTAATGTCCATTGCTCGTGTTTCTTTGCCCAAACAAGTCTCTTCTTATTGGTGTCCTTTAGTAGTGGTTTCTTTGCAGCAATTCAACCATGAAGGCCTGATTCACGCAGTCTCCTCTGAACAGTTGATGTTGAGATGTGTCTGTTACTTGAACTCTGTAAAGCATTTATTTGGGCTGCAATCTGAGGTGCAGTTAACTCTAATCGTCTACAGCAGAGGTAACTCTGGTTCTTCCTTTCCTGTGGCGGTCTTCACAAGAGCCAGTTTCATCCTGAGTGGTGTAGTGGTCTAAGGCACTGCATCTCAGTGCAAGAGGCATCACTACAGACCCTGTTTCAATTCCAGGCTGTATCACAACCGGCCGTGATTGGGAGTCACATAGGTTGGCCGGGGTTTGGCCGACGTCGGCCGTCATTGTAAATAAGAATTTGTTCATAACTGACTCGCCTAGTTAAATGAAGGTTACATTTTCTTTTTAAAAATAAACATTTAGCTGTTCTAGCCATAATAAGGACTTGGTCTTTTACCAAATAGGGCTATCTTCTGTATACCACCCATACCTTGTCACAACACAACTGATTGGCTCAAACGCATTAATTTGTGAAATTTCTTTCCTTCTTAACTTTTAACAAGGCACACCTGTTCATTGAAATCTATTCCAGGTGACAACCTCATGAAGCTGGTTGAGAGTATGCCAAGAGTGTGCAAAGCTGTCATCAAGGCAAAGGGTGGTTAAAAATCTCAAATATTACATATATTTAGATTTGTTTTTTGGTTACTACATGATTCCATATGTGTTATTTCATAGTTTCGATGTCTTCACTATTATTCTACAATGTAGAAAATAGGAAAAAATAAATAAAGACCCTGGAATGAGTAGGTGTGTCCAAACTTTTGACTGGTACTGTATATACACTACCGGTCATAAGTTTGGGGTCACTTAGAAATGTCCTTCTTTTTGAAAGAAAAGCACATTTTTTTGTCCATTAAAATAACATAAAATTGATCAGAAATACAGTGTAGATATTGTTGTAAATGTTGTAAATGACTATTGTAGCTGGAAACTGATATTTTTTTATGCAATATTTACATAGGCGTACAGAGGCCCATTATCAGCAACCATCACTCCGGTGTTCCAATGGCACGTTGTGATAGCTAATTCAGGTTGAAAACTCTTTTGTAATTATGTTAGCACAGCTGAAAACTGTTGTTCTGATTGAAGAAGCAATAAAACTGGCCTTCTTTAGACTAGTTATGTAATCTGGAGCATCAGCATTTGTGGGTTCGTTTACAGGCTCAAAAAGGCCAGAAACAAAGAACTTTCTTCTGACACTCATCAGTCTGTTCTTGTTCTGAGAAATGAAGTCTATGTGTGCGAAATATATGTGTCACTTTTTATGTCAATTATCCAAAAATGCATAAACTCCAATTTTTTCATGTTCATATACTATATTTTGTATCTTAGACCCTATTTTACATACTCTAAGGTGTTTGTGTTGTGCCCGCCATCTGTGGAGACACAGCATACTCTTGAATACAAACTGGGTGTCATGATTTGGCTAATATATTTACTAAAATGTGAATTATATTGAAATGTCTACTTTTAAAATGGTACAACAAAGATGGTTGGAGATCCACACACCAGAGAATGCTAACTTATCCATTGTTCTAAATTAAACTGTCCATCTTCCATAGGAAGAAATCACATAAATATAGAACATAGAATAATAGAATAGAATAAGACAATGGTGTACCAGCTATTGCAGTGGTCTGAAGGGATAGGTTCATTCTATGAATTATATTTCTATGATTGAAATGACACCCACCCTGTATTCAAGAGTATGCTGTGTCTCAACTGATGACGGGCAGGGTATGCAGATTGGGGCATGGGTCAGGTTATAGGTTAGGTAAGGTTTAAATGATGAAGTCAATCTCAATGTGACTTGGATTTTAAAGGATTAGCGCCTAGACTGGTGCAATAAATATTTTGGACCAATCACACATGAAGCAATTACACAACAGCGCCTCTTCAACCTCAGGCGACTGAAGAAATTTGGCATGGGCCCTCAGATCCTCAAAAATTTCTACAGCTGCACTATCGAGAGCATCTTGACTGGCTGCATCACCGCCTGGTATGGCAACTGCACCGCCCTCAACCACAAGGCTGTACAGAGGGTGGTGCAGATGGTCCAACACATCACTGGGGCATAGCTCCCTGCTCTCCAGTACATCTACACCAGGCGGTGTTTGAGGAAGGCCCGGAAGACCAGTCACCTGAGCCATGGACTGTTCACTCTGTTACCATCTGGCAATGCTGTATATGAGGAATGGGTCTCAGACCAACGGTAGAACACAATAAAATGTACGTTGTGGAGAACGTGGACAGAATCATGAAATCCAGACATTAGAATGGAATTTCAGCAATGTTAAAAATGTTTTAAATTTATTAGAAAGTGCATTAATTTGGCCAAGATTATTATAAGACATGAACAAACTGCATCAGTGATCCATATTTTCCTTCCATTTCTGAAGAGGCAAAGGCATAGGAATGCCCCTGTCTGTGTGTGAGTGCTTGTCTGCCTTTTTGTGCACTCGTTAGTGACGTTGCTAATGTAATGGACAACGGACTTCTAGTAGAGGGAAAGGTCCCCAAAAACCTTATAAATGAAATTCTAACTACAAAGTAGCTATGCCTACCTGGCAGAATGATATCATGATTATTTTCATCAGTACAGTGGCCATTTGTTTTGCAAACACTGCAATCACATGAGCGCTACAGAATCATCGCTAACCAAACGACAGTCTCTGGCTAGTGTGAAGTTGAATTAAGACCTCAAAAGTGGTCTCCTGATGTGGTTTAAGCATTGTTGAGCACTTAGAACATCCAAATTGTCTGTTTTTCTATTTAAAAAGTGTGGTTTTGAGACCAAAAACCATGAACAACAAAACACAGAAAACCCGAATTTGGGAAAGAAATAAACGGAATCAGGCAAAAAAGCATAACTGATTTTATATGGCCCTACAACGTGCTCCGAGACAGCTTCTACAATCAGGACATCACTGTTGAACAGCTAACCCTATCTGTCTCCCTGCACAGACCTGCACCTTAGTGACTATTTGCACCTAAGAGACTATTTGCACTCTCCACACATCCAAACCTTACACACAAGCACACACACCACAACCACCCACAAACAAACACACACACACCACAACCACCCATAAACAAACAAACAAACAAACAAACACACACACACCACAACCACCCATAAACACACAAACACACACACACATACACACAGCAGAGGAGCTATTGTAATGGCCAGAGTGGAATAAATGGAATGGTATCAAACATATAGAAACCATGTTTGACTCTGATCCATTTATTACATTCCAGCCATTACAATGAGCAGGACCTCCTATAGCTCCTCCCACCAGCCTCCACTGACAGACAGTTAAAAAAAAGGCCATTTGAAGCAATTTTGGCACAATAATACTGTCCCACTGCTATTTATGGTTATTTCTATGTTTTAAAAAATGTATTTATTAATTTAATGAGAACTGCAATAAAAGCACACCAATCAACTTTGCACCCAACTGGTCCTTGCAAACTTCGGGCCATAAAAAGCTGCTAATGGAGGGACTGTTGTGTAATGCTAACCTCTGCACAAGTATATGATACAATGAGGCTCAAGGCCACACAGCTTATTCTAGTTTATTCCCCAGAACTGATGCAGCCGATAAGCGTGCCAAATTTGTGCATGTGATTCTGTATTTCAGTAAATACTACACTACCGCATCCATGACTTTCTGATATTTACAACATATCCCCTATCTACTTGAAGGATGGGGAGGAACTGGCAAACTTCTCCAAATGAGTCTGACTCCTCATGCTAATCTGACACACACACACACACACACACACACACACACACACACACACACACACACACACACACACACACACACACACACACACACACACACACACACACACACACACACACACACACACACACACACACACACACACACACACACCACATCCACATCCACAGGCAACAATGCTGTTCTATTATACCTACAGTATCAGATTTCTACTCTGTTAGCAAGTGATAGCTAGTGATAGTGATTCACAAGCTCAACATATTTGAAATATCGCCAACACCTGGCATCGTTTGCCGGCCAGATTCAAAAACTTGAAAACCCCATTCCCTAAAGTTTAGGGGGACCATAATTCATGATGGTTTTTATTTTAGTTAGTTTTGCAGTCAAATAAAATAGTTTCTGTATAGTTTTAGTTTTCTAAAACTGTTTTGTTAATTATTATATATAAGTTTATAAAATAGTTTTTTCATGATTAGTTTTCGTTTTCATTTATTATAATAATCTTGATTCACATGGTCACGTTCATCTGAAGCAAGCACTTCTCCCTCAGCAGTGTAACTCTTGGCAATGTGTGTGTGTGTGTGTGCTTCTGTGTGTGTGTGTTTGTAGAGTATGTGTGTGTGTGTGTGTCTGAGAGAGATAATGAGAATGCATGAACATGTGTCTACCTTGGACCCAAATTGGCACTCCATCAAGTCGTTCATAAGCTCTCCCTTTCATATACTGCGGTCCTACTTTTTTAAGACCTGGCTAGCATCGATGCCACAGACACAGACAAAGAATCACGCCTCAGCAGGGACATCAGAGGCGGTTTCACTCAGAAAAAGAGGACCAGAAATATAACATGGCATTTTTTTGCATTATTTCATCTTGGCACTTGAAAATGCCACTGGGATTCGTGTGTCAAATACAGAGGGGGAAAAGTATTGCAAAAATGAGGAGCCTCAGTGCTTTTGTGGCCATAGCATTTACTTTGAAGAAGAGAAAATGGGTTAAAGATACATTTTTTATAAGTGTGCAGGAATTTAAAACAGCTTATTCAAGAACTGTCCCACTGGGCACACACTGGTTGACTGAACGTTGTTTCCACGTCATTTCAATTAAATTACATTGAACCAATGTGGAATAGACGTTGAATTGGCGTCTGTATCCAGTAGGGTATTACGTGAAAACACAAATTCAGGAAAATCATGTAATTCAAGGCCATGGCATGTCTCTTATAAAGATCTCAGAATAAAACATAATTTTGCGTGGCACTGAACTATATTCATGCCAAAAACTAAACGCAATGGTATTATGTCACCAAGAGCACAGCAGAGCCAGTTGCCTTTCGACAGCCTAACTGATGCCACACACTGGTGGGGTGCAGTACTGCACTCCCCTCTCAACAAGTCTACATAAGCCAGCAGAAAAAGAGAGTGCAGTTGAGAGGGGGGCTCAGGAGGCTGTGTCTCCTCAGGGAAGGGAAGTCGTACTGGGACTGAGTGCGACCAAGGGCCCTTTTCCCTCTCGGAGACTGCCTCCCATCTTTGTCCCCTTATGAGCTCTTAAGAGCTTCCTGCTGCGCCTTTGTTATATTGGAGGATGTGGAGGCAGTCTGAGGCAGTCTGAGGTCCAATGAAGGAGACTCAGGGATTACCATGGCATGCGGTAAGGTCCTGTGAGCACTCTTTCTCTCTTTCTTTCTCCCACTCTCTCTCTCTCCCCTCCTGGTTGTCCCATCTTTCATTGCCCTCACAGAGCCCATAATAGTGCTGTGCCATGGTCACGCCAAGGGGAGTGGGTAATGTTTGGGTTTTATAACAGAGCATCATCTTTATTATCATCCCAAAGTGATAGAAAGCTAGCTCTCAAAAGCACAAGGACAGAGTAGCCTTCCAGGACTGTATACTACACAGATGCAAAGGACAGATAGATAGATGTTTCTGACCAACAGCACTTAGAGCTGTGGAACTAGGTCATTGGCACAGTGACATGGGAGCACACCACATTTACTACCATCCCATAAACCAACACAAAAGGTATGATGGTTTGTGTGGTAGCAGTGTATTCTCGATGCTGGAAGTATAGACATGAATAAAATGCATGTTTGAGTGAGGCTTGTTGATCTAGGACTTCTATTAATCTCAGCATATTGAATTAAAAAAGATTCAGAGTAAAATAGAGAAAGAGAGAGGGGTAGAGAGGGAGTGAAAGAAAGAGATATGGAAGGCAAGAATGTCAGAAACAGTTTCCTATTTTGTTGCATTACAACCTGCAATTTAAATTGATTTTTATTTGGATATCATGTAATGGACATACACTAAATAGTCCAAATTGGTGAAGTGAAATGAAAAAAATTACAACAAAGTTGTGGAGAAGTACAGATCAGGGTTGGGTTAAAAAAAGGACCAGAAATTTTGAACATCCACAGAGCACCATTAAATTCATTATTAAGAATATGGCACCACAACAAACCTGCCAAGAGAGGGCCGCCCACCAAATATCACGGACCAGGCAAGGAGGGCATTAATCAGAGAGACAACAAAGAGACCAAAGGAGTCTGAGTCTCCCTGAAGGAGCTGAAAACCTCCACAGCGGAGATTGGAATATCTGTCCATAGGACCACTTTAAGCTGTACACTCCACAGACCTGGGCTTTACAGAAGAATGGCCAGAAAAAAGCATTGCTTAAAGAAAAAAATAATGGCATGTGAGACTCTCCAAGCATATGGAAGAAGGTACTTTGGTCAGATGAGACAAAAATGTAGCTTTTTGGCCATCAAAGAAACCGCTATGTCTGGCGTAAATCCAACAACTCATCACCCCATGAACCTCATCCCCACAGTGAAGCATTGTGGTGGCAGCATCGTGCTGTGGGGATGTTTTTCATCGGCAAGGACTGGGAAACTGGTCAGAATTGAAGGAATAATGGATGTTGCTAAATACATGGAAATTCTTGAGGGAAACCTGTTTCAATCTTCCAGAGATTTGAGACTGGGACAGAGGTTCACCTTTCAGCAAGACAATGACCCTAAGCATACTGCTAAAGCAACACTTGAGTGGTTTAAGGGGAAACATTTAAATGTCTTGAAATGGCCTAGTCAAAGCTGAGACCTCAATCCAATTGAGAATCTGTGGTATGACTTAAAGATTGCTGTACACCAGCGGAACCCTTCCAACTTGAAGGAGCTGGAGCAGTTTTGCCTTGAAGAATGGGCAAAAATCCCAGTGTCTAGATGTGCCAAGCTTATAGAGACATACCCCAAGAGACTTTCAGCTGTAATTGCTGCAAAAGGTGGTTCTACAAAGTATTGACTTTGGAGGGGGGTGAATAGTTATGCACGCTCAAATTTTCTTATTTAAAAAAATACATTATTTCTTGTTTGTTTCACAATAAAACATATTTTGCATCTTCAAAGTGGTAGGCATGTTGTGTAAATCAAATAATACAAACCCCACAAAAATCTATTTTAATTCCAGGTTGTAAGGCAACAAAATAAGAAAAATGCCAAGGGGGTGAATACTTTTGCAAGCCACTGTACTTACGTTGACTGTCCAAGAGAAGGCAGAAATCTTCAACTCACATATGATTGAAAGTGGTTGAGAGAAGGGATTGATTGAAGGGAAAAATATTCCTCCTTTCCAAAAATGTAAATATACATGAGAGGTAAGTGGCTTACTTCCCATAAAAAATGTCTCACTTCTGCCTACAATTCTCCACTCCACAAGACAGAGTATCTTCCAGCCCTGTGGGGGAGAGCAGGGAGCCTATCGCTGTGTTTGTGACAGTGCCAAGCAGAACTGTCTGTCATAGCCGGAGGAACAGTGGGACTGTGTGTGACTAAAACCTGAAGTATGCTCAAACATGTTGCTGTTCTGATTAGAGATGGTCCTTCTTTGGGAAAATGAAATGGAAAATATTATGCTCTAAATGTTGTCACATAATGTGTGTTAATAATGACATAATTACTACATCATTTGGAGATAAGGTCTCTGTTCTCCATGAATGTTCATCCTGTCTTCTATCAGAACCGCATTATTTTCCTACTCTTAGCACACATCTATTATGACCATTGAGGAGAGGATAGCACATCTATATCTATTCTTAACTGAAGGCTCTAACGGTCATTCAGACTAAAGTTAATGCAAATTGAAAGTAATTCTCATTGAAAGTAATTCAGATTGAAGGTAATTCAGATTGAAAGTAATTAGGATTGAACGTAATTTGCAGATTGATTGTTTCAATAACACACATCTTGCACCACAAGCTTTCGTATAAAAGACCACAATCACAGTCACAATTTGGAGCAACGTCTGGGTTTATGAGGATTTCTTAGTTTTTGCTGTCATGGTGAGCTTTAGGTGTGTGTGCGAGACCTGGCTCGGTGAAGTGTGTTGTGTGAGGGGTGGTGTGAGGTGTGGTGTGAGGGGTGGTGTGAGGGAGGGTGTTGTAAGGGATGGTGTGAAGGGTGGTGTAAGGGGTGCGTGTGAGGGATGGTGTGAGGGGTGGTGTGAGGGGTCCGTGTGAGGGGTGGTGTGAGGGGTGGTGTTAGGGGTCCGTGTGAGGGGTCCGTGTGAGGGGTCCGTGTGAGGGGTGGTGTGAGGTGTGGTGTGAGGGGTGGTGTGAGGGAGGGTGTTGTAAGGGATGGTGTGAAGGGTGGTGTAAGGGGTGCGTATGAGGGATGGTGTGAGGGGTGGTGTGAGGGGTCCGTGTGAGGGGTGGTGTGAGGGGTGGTGTGAGGGGTCCGTGTGAGGGGTGGTGTGAGGGGTCCGTGTGAGGGGTGGTGTAAGGGGTGCGTATGAGGGATGGTGTGAGGGGTGGTGTTAGGGGTCCGTGTGAGGGGTGGTGTGAGGGGTCTGTGTGAGGGGTGGTGTGAGGGGTCTGTGTGAGGGGTGGTGTGAGAGGTGGTGTTAGGGGGTGGTGTGAGGGGGTGGTGTGAGGGGTGGTGTGAGGGGTAGTGTGAGGGGTGGTGTGAGGGGTGGTGTTAGGGGTGGTGTTAGGGGTGGTGTTAGGGAGTGGTGTGAGGGGTGGTGTGAGGGGTGGTGTTAGGTGGTGGTGTGAGGGGTCCGTGTGCGGTGCCTCTTAAATGTCACCCTATCCCCTCTAGTGCATTACATTTGACCATGGTCTGCATAGGGCAGAGGTTGAGGAGACTTACAGGGGATGGTGCGCAGGTAGAGGTTGTCTCGGATGACCTGCTGCAACTTGTGATCCAACGAGCCCTTCTGGAACTGCAGGCTTAGGTAGTGGCGCAGGTCTGTGTTCAGAACCTTCCCTGAGCAGACAGAGACACACAGTGTTATTACAGGGCCAGTGTACTAGAGTTACAGTGTCAAGAGGTTAGAGGTCAAACAAGAGGTTATAGGTCAAACAATATGCCTTCCCTTTCCATTCGTCACTCCTGTGAAGACACCTCATCTACACAATAAAACTGACAACAAAAAGGTTTTATATAATATGCATACAATGATAGACACTCATCGCAACAATGACAACCAAGCATAGGCCAAAAGCTTATATTCCAAAGGAACTGTGAAGTCTCAATGCAAAAATTTGAGTGAGGGGTTTTAACGGAAAACTCTCAGGAGCATCTCCTAACCAACCCCCCAATGACTGTGTAAAAACAGAGGAAGTTCACAAAGTTTGAGAGGAGACGGGAGCTTGAGAGTCATCCTGTGAAAGCAGGTGAAAGTTTGCTGAGAGTCGGAAAAGATGAAGAGGAGAAAGAAAAGAAAGAGTGGAGAGAGAAGGAAGAGACCAGATCTTCAGTGTCTTGGATGTGAGCCTAGTCCCCTGGCTGACAGTGGGGGGAAAAGTGGCTTTGAAATGGCTCGACTGGCGCTGAGCTTCAGTAATCATCATGTTCCCTCTCTCTCCTCTCTACTCTCTGCCGAGCGGACAAAACTCTGCTTAACACAACTCTGTATGCATGGCTATGAATACTAATACATCCTTTCAGAAAGGAACAGCCCCCTACAGTAGATATAGCTGGTAATACAATGGGAATGCAGCGTAGGGTGTAATATACTGAACAAAAATAAAACATGTATTTTTACATGCGCCGAATACAACAAGTAGATCTTACAGTGAAATGCTTACTTACAGTGGCTTGCAAAATTATTCACCCTGTCATGACGCTAGCCCTTTCAGTGATTTGGCTAGCAGAGATGTGAACAACCCCCCCACCTACCCCTCTCCTGTTAGGAGGGGAGGAGGGTGGGCAGTTTTATGACCTTACAACCACGTCGTAAATACCACAGAGACTCTCCCTGACCATGCAATTGAGAGAGTTTCACAGTAAGACAAAGGGATTCTCCCGCCCAATTCTACTAAGTCCCAGAATTTGAGAATTGAACAATATCCTATTTTGGAGAATGTGTAAACAGTCGGTAGAGAAGCCAACTACGACCCGGTCCGTTTAGTTTGTAACCTTATGAAAGACAATACAGCCACATTATCCTAACTCTGTTCATACAGGTCCCTCAGTTATGAGGTTTGCATCTAATTCTTGTATAAAATGAATGAGTAAAGATGAGACTATTTGCGAAATGATGTAATGTGATGTTAACTTTTAAAATAAGAAAATTGTCTTCCCTGTAAAGTTTAACTAAGTCAGTAGCCACACCCAAGCGAATAGGCATTGGTTGGAAATTATGAACCAACCCATTTTCTACATTTATATAAGAGCCCCCGTGACCCAATTCACGTTGAACTAAGCAAACCCCAGCGTGAGCTGTGGTGGCAAAAAGTTGAATAACTGCATAACAAAAAGTCAAACAAGTTCCGAATACCGTGAGGATTTGTCCTCACGTATAAAAGGGCTCATTCTAATGTCAACCATACAGGCCAGGAAACATGGGAGCTTGCTCTCCACGCGAAATGATATGAACTCTGAACTATTGATCACTCAAGAAGAAGTGAGTCCTAGATGATAGCCTTACAGACTGCAGCTGGAAAGGTAGCAAATCTAGTACGAGAACACTGACCGACGTGGACCAATCTCCAGAGTGAGATGAACCTCTCAGACCATGTGAACTTCTCACACAACAACCTGGAAGATTCCACAAAGGACAGGGCAACATCAACAGGGCAAACCAGAGCATCACATCACCAGCTTCACGTAAATACAATGCATTGCTTTTCCGAATGAGCGATCATTAGTGGCACATGTATTTATGTGAGAATAGCTTTTTCCCAGGTTCGATAAAGACCAATATTCCTTAGTCTTCCTTCCAAAACCCCCTTCTCTTCTCTCTGAATCTATAGTGTTATAACCTAACTGTTTTTGTTTAGTCCACTATGGATGGTATAATGTTATTATGTATTGTATATTCTGTAATTGTTTAATTAGCTAGTAAATAAATAACTGAGCCAATTGGTGTATGGATGATTTATAGTAAAGGCTGGGTTCGTGCAGATAACCAATAATTTACGACATTCAGATGAGACTGACGAAGGTAATAATAATAATTAATTAATAGAAGACTAATTGATCAGATATTAAAGTATCTGAAGAGTTATTTTCAGAAAATTCTAACTTTGTAATATGAACATTTTCCATGGTGCCCCGACTTCCTGGTTAATTACATTTACATGATTAGTTTAATCATGTAATAATAAATACAAAGAATTGATTTGATAAAATAACAGTCTTCACCTTTAATGACAGTAAAGACACGACAACCCCCCTTTGCATTTTTCCTATTTTGTTGCCTTACAACCTCATCATTTGACTTACACAACATACCTTCCACTTTGAGATGCAAAATATGTTTTATTGTGAAACAAACAAGAAAAAAAACTTGAGCATGCATAACTATTCAAACCCCTCCAAAGTCAATACTTTGTAGAGACACCTTTTGCAGCAATTATGTCTCCATAAGCTTGGCACATCTAACCACTGGGATTTTTGCCCATTCTTCAAGGCAAAACTTCTCCAGCTCCTTCAAGTTGGATGGGTTCCGCTGGTGTACAGCAATCTTTAAGTAATTCCGCAGATTCTCAATTGGATTGAGGTCTGGGCTTTGACTAGGCCATTACAAGACATTTAAATGTTAAACCACTCAAGTGTTGCTTTAGCAGTATGCTTAGGGTCATTGTCCTGCTGGAAGGTGAACCTCTGTCCCGGTCTCAAATCTCTGGAAGACTGAAACAGGTTTCCCTCAAGAATTTCCCTGTATTTAGCGCCATCATGCCTTCAATTCTGACCAGTTTCCCAGTCCTTGCCGATGAAAAACATCCCCACAGCATGATGCTGCCATGGTAGTTCTCGGGGTGATGAGAGGTGTTGGGTTTACGCCAGACATAGCATTTTCCTTGATGGCCAAAAAGCTCAATTTAGTCTCATCTGACCAGTACCTTGTTCCATATGTTTGGAGAGTCTCCCATATGCCTTTTGGCGAAACACCAATGTTTTCGCTTATTTTTTTCATTAAGCAATGGCTTTTTTCTGGCCACTCTTCGTAAAGCCCAGCTCTGTGGAGTGTACAACTTAAAGTGGTCCAATGGACAGATATTCCAATCTCCACTGTGGAGGTTTTCAGCTCCTTCTGGGTTATCTCTCTTTGTTGCCTCTCTGATTAATGCCTTCCTTGCCTGGTCTGTGTGTTTTGGTGGGAGGCCCTCTCTTAGCAGGTTCGTTGTGGTGCCATATTCTTTCCATTTTTTTATCATGGATTTAATGGTGCTCTGTGGGATGTTCAAAGTTTCTGATATTTTTTTATAATCCAACCCTGATCTGTACTTCTCCACAACTTCTGCTTGGTCTTCATGGTGCCGCTTGTTTGGTGGTGACCCTTGCTTAGTGGTGTTGCAGACTCTGGGGCCTTTCAGAACAGGTGTACTGTATATATACTGAGATCATGTGAGAGATCATGTGACACTTAGATTGCAAACAGGTGGACTTTATTTAACTAATTATGCGACTTCTTGATGTAATTGGTTGCACCAGATCTTATTTAGGAGCTTCATAGCAAAGGGTGTGAACACATATGCACGCACCACTTTTCCGTTTATTTTATTTTTTGAATTTTTGGAAATAAGTAATTTTTTTCAGTTCACTTCACAAATTTAGACTATTTTGTGTATGTCCATTACATGAAATACAAATAGAAATCCATTTAAATTACAGGTTGTAATACAACAAAATACAAAAAACGCCAAGGGGGATGAATATTTTTGCAAGGCACTGTACAAGTCCTTAAACAACAATGCAGTTAAGACAAACAAGTGTTACGAAAGTATTTAATAAATAAACTGAAGTAAAAAAATAAAAATAATAATAATACAAAAAATTGAAATTACAAATAATTAAAGAGCAACAATAAAATAACAGTAACGAGGCTATATACAGGGGGTACCGGTATAGAGTCAATGTGTGGGGGGCACAGGTTAGTCGAGGTAATTGAGGTAATATTTACATGTAATATTGTTAAAGTGTCTATGCATTGCTAATAAACAGAGAGCAGCAGCAGTGTAAAAATGGGGCGGGAGTCAATGCAAATAGCCCGGGTAGCCATTTGATTAGCTGTTCAGAAGATGTATGGCTTAGGGGTAGAAGCAGTTTAGAAGCCTCTTGGCACTACGGTTGCAGTGCAGTAACAGGGAGAATAGTCTTTAACAAGGGTGGCTGGAGTCTTTGGCAATTTTTAGGGCCTTCCTCTGACTCTGCCTGGTATAGAAGTCCTGGATCGCAGGAAGCTTGGCCCCAGTGATGTACTGGGCCATACGCACTACCCTCTGTAGTGCCTTGTGGTTGGAGGCAGTGTAGTTGCCATACCAGGCAGTGAAGCAACCAGTCTGGATACTCTCGATGGTGCAGCTGTAGAACCTTTTGAGGATCTGAGGACCCATGCCAAATCTTTTCAGTCTCCTGAGGGGGAATAGGCATTGTCATGCCCTATTCATGACTGTATTGGTGTGTTTGGGCCATGATAGTTTGTTGGTGATGTGGACACCAAGGAACTTGAAGCTCTCAACCTGATCCACTAAAGCCCCGTCGATGAGAATGGGGGCGGGGTTGGTCCTCCTTTTCCTGTTGTCCACAATCATCTCCATGTTGAGGGAGAGGTTGTTGTCCTGGCCTCCTCCCTATAGGCTGTCTCATCATTGTCTTTGATCAGGCCTACCAGTGTTGTGTCATCGGCAAACTTGATGATGGTGTTGGAGTTGTGCCTGGCCAAATAGTCAAGAGTGAACAAGGACATAATGACTACCGACCCGTAGCACTCATGTCTGTAGCCATGAAGTGCTTTGAAAGGCTGGTCATGGCTCACATCAACACCATTATCCCAGAAACCTTAGACCCACTCCAATTTGCATACAGGGACTATGCTGGTCTGCTTGAAACATTTTGGTATTATAGACTTGGTCAGGTAGAGGTTGAAAATGTCAGTGAAGACACTTGCCAGTTGGTCAGCGCATGCTCGGAGTACACATCCTGGTAATCCATCTGGCCCTGTGTCCTTGTGAATGTTGATCTGTTTATATGTTTATATTCTGAATGTGTTACAATGCTATTTTATTGAAAGGCTCCTGGTGCTGGCACGCAAGCACACATGCACTCACATGTACACACACACATGCACACACACACAACCATGTCACCAACCCCATGGCTGTACAGTGCCGTCTTTGTGGCCTGCTCGGTCCAGTCAGAAGGTGTTGTTTGTTGAGGTTGTCACATCAGAGATGAGTCTCATTCCTCCTCTTTACAGATAACATTGTATCAGCTTTCCTCTCTTCAGGTGGAGACTCAATGGCCTCCACTGTACCCAGTCAGCCCTGTATGCTGTATGCTGTATGTACTTCTAGTGACTGCAGTCAACCAGAGAGAGAGAACTTCACCTCACATTCTTTGCTCTACCAGCTCTCTCTCTGTACCCCCCCTCCCCCGTGCCTCTCTGTACTGCCACAGTACCTATCCATTTCCTCCATCTATCTACAGTGACTCTTTCCATTACCGTACACGCTATTGGAAGCAACATGGGGAACCAGAATCCTTTCCAGGTATTTCAATCAGGGCATGATTCATAAAGATAGATTCCTCTGATTAAGAGCTTTTCAGTCAGTCTCTATTTTTGTACCTATTTATTACACTACCTTTTCATCCTCAAATTCGTTAGAGATGAATGAGTCACTCACAAGTGGAAGGTCACCCACAGGAATTATTCAATATCTCTTTGGAGTTTTCTTTAGCATCAGCAAACAAGTAATCCTCTGTATAGCCTGTAGCATCTCAGGGCAGATACCAGCAGAGAGGCGGAGCAGACGGAGCCGAGTCAGGCGCCCCTGGTGAGGTGCTTGACTCAGAGCCTCCACACTTACACTAACACCTTGCTACTGAGGGAAGAACATGCTCGCAAGCACACACACAGACACCCACACAGAACACACACACACACGGCAGCATCTGACTGGCATCATGCAGAGAAGAGCAGGGCTGAGGAATGTAGAGCTGGCACTGGGTGAAGGAGAGACAGATATCACAGTCACCTAATTGGTCTGTTTCCAAAAGACACAGCTATGCAGCTTATGGTGACTTGTTGTTCTGTTCCACATCTCTTGTATGTGCATGTGGAATTCTTCAGGGAGGTCATTTATTCTGTTATCTGAATGCCACAAAATGAAGATTCCCCTAAACCAACAGGTTTAGTACCAGACCGCAACATACCAAGGCATCTTCTCTATTTGGCCGAAAGTTTTTTCCTAGATAAGTCCCAAATTTGGGTAATACAGAGGACATGCCCATGCATTCCCTTCCTCCATATGGCTGAGTTGTTTGCTGGCCCCAAGGCGTTTACTAGCATAGCAGTGGGTGTATGTTCTATGGGTGTATGCTCTAGCTCTATGCCACAACACGGTGAGGCCCAATCACAACACTACATCATGTGATTAATGGCAGGCTGTTGGTGTCCTGTTCATCATGGCTTCATATTCCCCTCTCTCTCTCTGTAGGTGCAATGCGGGTCAAGCTGCAACTCAGACAGTAAACGGTGTCTGGATTGAGCCTGTGTAGGAGTAGGAAAGGCTATCGTCTCACTTCAGCCCTGTAAATTAATTCTCTACACTTATATAACCAGCACTTTGTGTAGGCTTCAGCAGCTGCAACTGTCTAACTGAGTACAAAGCACTAGAATAGAGCCTCAACCTATAGCAGTATTTGCAGAGCTTGCTGAAGCAGGCTCACATGGTCACAGCTGCACCCATATTAAAGTTAACCAACCATAAGCTACCTCCATACCTCCCCCTGCAGAGCCAAAGAGCAACGGAGAGGAGGGATGACCTTCCTCCTCTCAGGTTCATGATTAGCAGCAGTCAGCAGAACAGTGACTGTAATGAGGATCCCAGCATCCGTGAGGGGGCGAGGGAGGAGAGGGTTACCCTCAGGACACTGACTCATGGTGTCGCTCTCTCTCACTCTTTATCACATTTCCCCCCTCTAACTTCTGTTCTAGTTTGCTCTCCTTCTTCCTCTCAGTCATTCTGCATCTCTTCATTGTCCATCTCTCTGTCTCCCTGCTGTAGGCGGTCCCTTCTTGTTATATAATTTGTGGGTCCGTGGAGTCTGATACAGCTGGAGAGTAAAACACACACACCTACCTCATCTCAGTGAGGAGCCTCATTTAGCATCTAGCTCAGATCAACAGAGGAATCAGTATGACTACACTCACATGTGAATGGAGCACATTTATCCACCCAATCCACTACAGTGTAACATACTGGCCCATTTCTCTCTCACACACACACCCAGACAAACATGCACGTACGTACGCACATACTCATATTACCGCAGCACTCTGCTGGAGAGAGACAGATGTGAATTTCATAGTTCTATCCAAAAACAAGTGTGACTCAAGTAGACTGTGTTGTTCAATATGGTTCAGAAAAGGCCTTCGTCCTAATCCCAGGCCTGTTGTCAACTCATGTCTCCGTAAAAGTGAAGTCATGTTTCTGTGAAGCAAGAACACGGCCAGATGTACTCCATAATTGAAAAGGAAAAAAAAGAGAAAAGAAATGAGGGAAAGCAAACCGGCATAGAGAACACGGTGAGGAACATGGGAGAGAGAAGCACAGTGATGCACAAACCCTGCCACTTTCCCTGACTTCAGGTGACACATCGTCAGACAGAGTGGCAGAGTCGCTTCCCCTCCAAGCATACTCCTTTCCAACCACAACACATACCACAACAGAGAGAGCATAACGTTACACTCACATCAGGAAGTAATCAATCTAGCAGGCAGCCGCAGGAAGAGAATATGATTGAATCAGAAAGCATTTACAGGGCTGTTTATTTGTTGCTATTATACTGAGTGTCGAAATCAAAACACTAAAAGGCCTTAATTTGCAATCACTTCAACTGCATCTCATTAGCTTTGGCACATATTGACTTAAACAGTAAAAGATAATCATGAGAATAATGTGGTTGAGTCAATCAATCAGTACCATCTCCTGCTGGCTGGCTGGCTGGGTTCAGCATTAGTGCTGTCATCCGCTAGTGAATGATGAGGGAAATGTGGGATTTTTTCACAGTCATCATCCTCAATGGCCTCAGATATGAGCCTGACTACAACGTGCTTATTAACCGCGTGCCATTGTGACGGGGGAATTAAAGGCCAATCAGAGAAGATGGATCCTGGTCTGAGGCATGACTGACTGACTGAAACTCCAATTATCATCGTAGCCATTGCTGTTACGATCATATCTGCTCCAGTCACTGTTTTGTGGCAGGCAGCCCTTGAGTGATGCACAGGCTCCCTTTCCTCCGTGAACTCTCCACTCACTCACTCACTCACTCACTCACTCACTCACTCACTCACTCACTCACTCACTCACTCACATTGTGAGAACACATTCCTTCCAAGGCTACTGATCTATGTCAAGGTTTCGACTGAAGGAGCTAATTTCTAAATTAATTTATGTGTGTGCTTCTCGACATTTAGTTGAGACTGAAACAAGAGTAAAGGATCTGTGCAGCAAAATAAGTGTATTCTGCTACTCTCTCTGTTTGACCACAGGCCACTGCTCCTCTGTCGTTTGTCAGCGTCTTGTTGCGGGAGAAGAGAGGTGAGTCTCTTGAAGTGATAGGTTATCGTCCCCCAATGCTGTGCATTTCATTGTTGAGTGAGCAAAAAGCGTCTCGAGGGCTAGCGGCCGTCTTCAGGAGAGTGAGGGATTGTTGTGAGAGCTCGACCCCACTGCCCCACCTCTCAGTCTCCTCACAACATTATGTTGTGTTGCTTGGTGCAGAGATCCTTTGTTTGGCTGTAGCGCTAACTTGAGATGAAGTTCAATCTGAATGAGACCATGAAGAGTCAGATTAGACCATTCCTAAAATGTCTACTCTTTGGCTGTGGACACTCCTAATGTTCATCTCATCTTAATGCCTATCCAAATCCTATTATCCAAGATTGATCAAAAATCTGTTTTGAAACGATACTGGTAAATGGTAAACGATACTGGTAAATGGTAACTGGTAAATGGTAAACGATACTGGTAAATGGTAAACGATACTGGTAAATGGTAAACGATACTGGTAAATGGTAAACGATACTGGTAAATGAAACAAGTAAATGGTTTAGGACTTTACAAGACTTGAATATATACCTTCACATTTATTAGGTGTTAAACCTGGCCTCTCCTGCTGTTACTGTAGGAGAGGAAGGAGAAAGGATGGTGTTGTGTGCCAGGTTAATAAGACAGCAGATAAATAGCACAGGGACGTTTGCAGCAGCCTAGCTCTCACCTGCCCATCCCCATCATAAGGCCTTATTGGGGGAACTAAGCTGGTTAGCTAAACCCATAGGGAAACATTTGGACTGGAAACAGAGAATGCACATCTCTAATTGGCTGGGTGCTGGGCCATCCACTACTGCTGCAGACATCTTAGACACCTGGGCAGGAGCGGGATAACGAGCTCTGTGAACCACAGTCAGGCCTAGAAAAGCACTTGGACATGTAAAAAGAGTCTAAATATAACTGTATAGGAGCTGTACTTGATTCACTAACCATAGCACAGCAAATTAGTGCAGAAAGATGTGGTGGTTGCAGAGATATGATTGCAACATGGCTGCTCTGCTGGTTGTGTGGCTTGCTGGCAGGCAGAGGAAGGCCGTGGTACACAGCTGGGGATAGCCCTTTAAGAGAGAAATGCTCCACTAAGCCACTTCTCTCCAACACCACCTAGCTCAGAGATGTACCATAGACCTGCAGAGAGAGTCCCTAGGCAGACCCCTAATCCTGTGGCGCTGTAAAGTGTAAGGTGGTTATCATGGCCACACTCAGAGGCACTCAACTGATACTCAACACATGACAGAAAAGGGATTTCATGTTTCCAATGAGGAGCTGAGCAAAATCAATCATGTGCTCCGACGGCCGGGGACGAGGGCCTGCCTGCCACCCAGCTCACTGCTGAGGGAGCTCTGCCAAGTGTGCTGACACTTCCCATCCACTTCCAGGCTTGTAAAGCACTGAAGGCTTGTCTCTACAGTATATGTCTGTTTCTTAGTGGAGCTCTTAGCCCTACTGGACCCTGTCAATTGTAATAGACAAAACGCAGAGATAGAAAAGTGCTGACTGTCTCCTGGGGTCATCTCTGTATGACTTGTATGAAAACCTGGCTCAAAGGTTCAACTGGAAGGCCAGGTTTTTGCCATGACCTTTGTAAAGGTGAGTAAAGAGAGGTGAGTAGAGTGGTGAGTAAAGAGTGGTGTGTAAAGAGAGGTGAGTAGAGTGGTGAGTAAAGAGAGGTGAATAAAGAGTGGTGAGTAAAGAGTGGATGTGTTGTATGATAAATGGGAGAGAATACTGAGAGGAAGAGAGATGTACCCAGAGACACCAGAGATGGAAACTTCCCTCCGAGGACTACAAATGTTTCCACATGGGCCACTGCACACACAGATACGCACGCACACATGCACAAACACGCCTGTGTACACACACACACGCATGCATACACTCTCAAATACACACACACCAGGATTCGGCAAATGAGGTTTCAGGGTAGGTTCCACCGCAAGCTCCACTTTGACCACCAGAAGGATGCCCACAGCTTAAAGGGAAGCCTTGCGCTTAGAGCGTTGGGCCAGTAACCGAAAGGTTGCTAGTTTGAATCCCTGAGCCGATAAGGAAAAGTCTGCCAATGTGCCCCTGAGCAAGGCACTTAACCCTAATGTCTCAAGGGTCGCCGTTGATATTGGCAGACCCTGGCCGTGACCCCACTATATGAGGGTGTCTCAGGGAGAGATGAGATATGCAAAAAAACACATTTCCAATTCACATGTGTATTAATACACACTTGTACATGTGTGAAATAGGACAAATATAAGTCCCCAACAAATTATTACAAACAAACATACACACAGTCTGCAGCTGTGATCTGCCATGTAGAAATAATATGTTTTCAAAACCTATGAAAACCTGATCTGCTGTAAACATTAAGAAGAATTCAATTTCTGTCTCCCATTTTCACGTGGCCAAATTCATAGGGCCTGCTAATTCTCTGAGGGGAAATCGATGATGGATGCATAGTCGATAGAGACATATTCAGGTGCGGGCCATTGAAGGGAGATGGAACAAGCTCTTTCTGCAGACACATTATGCAACAGACCTCTCCTCTGGTATTCTTAGAGCAGTCTGACTTGAAAATGCATTTCAGTAGGAATGTCTGCTGAGCAAGTGCATGATGTAACGTGATGAATCCCTGGAGACATGAGGGATGAGATGGAAAGTTGGACATTTATGAAAATGCACGCTTCTCTCTCAGGCTCTTCTGCATGCGCTGATGCAGAGGACATGCCTCTCTCTCCTCACTCCCCTCACTACAAGGGCCTCCAACCTTCTACTACCATACACAGACAGGGGGATGAAACAAGGAGTGTTGGCAGCCATTATCCTAATACTCATGAGGGGGGATGACACTACGAGTGCTGCTGAGGAGTAATTGCTCCGCCATAGTAATTATCAGGCATAAACACTACTGGCTGCTTGGCCCTTCAGAAGAACCACCAGCTGTAATTATTTCAATTGAAAGGGAAGTTTTGATTTCCTTCTATGAAACTACTGAACAGGACTTTAGGTTTTCACTAATGTAATGAAAGGATTTTACTATTTAATACAGCCTCTGCAGCCGTATGCTCTGCCATGGCACAGATGAGCTGGCTTCAGATCAGCGAGAGAGAGAAGAGGAGGAGGAGTAGGAGGAAGGAGGGTGAGAGAGTATGAGAGCGAGAGAGAGAGAGAGAGAGAGAGAGAGAGAGAGAGAGAGAAAGAAAGAATGAAGAAAATGAGAGAAAAGAGAAAGAAAGGGAAGGGAGAGGGAGGGAAAGAAAAGAGAGAGAGAGAGAGAGGGGGGGAGGGGGAGAGAGGGAGAGAGAAAAAGAAAGAGAGAGAGAGAGAGGGAGGGAGAGAAAGAAAGAGAGAGAGAGAAGGGGAAGAGCAGGGGGATGATGATGAGGAGGGACAGTGTTTATCGTGATCATCTCAAGGTTAAGTTAAGTATCCTATCTGTAAAGCTTCATTGGGCATGTCCTCCCTTTATGGGCCATAACACCCATAAACCCCCCACATCCCATAGCACCCCTGCCCCCACCCCCCCACCTCACAGTGCTAATCAGACTGTAACAGGACAGCCTATCATATCCATAGATGAATACTAATAAGTACAGAACATAGCAGTCAGTCAGTGTGCAGAACCTAAAATACATGCAGCATACATCAGAGACCACAGCAATCTAATGGTCAATCAATATATAAGACAATATGTGACGAAAAGTATTTGATCAAATGACAGCTTTTTTCTATTACAGCTGCAAATCAGTTTGACATCACTATAGACAACACTGCCACTCACTCTTAGCTTGGTCTTCCCCTGGTGTGCAAAGGGAGCATACATACAATACATCACACCCAATGAACATAATCAATTAAAACCTGTTATTAGCCTGCTAGGAACAGTTATTTAAGAATCAAGTATGAGTGAACTTTCCTCCAGACCATGCAGCTCCACAACATAATCCTTGCAGCTCCACAACAATTCACACAGGATTAGCACCCGAGGGAGCCTCGCTGTGAAGAGTGAAGAGGGACGGGTGCAGAGAAAGGGAGTTGAGAGGGAATGCAGTGGAAGAGAGGTAGAGATGACATGGGTGGTGGGTGGGGAAGTGGTCTGAGGGACCCTATGGGGGATGAGAGAGGGAAGTAAGGCCCTAATCAACCATAGTGGGCTATGGAATAGGAGAAGAGACAAGAAGAGATGTGTAATGTTTACAAAATTTACAGCTGTATATGTAGATAACATATTCACATTGGTGATGTCACAAATCCCGCCGAAGGTGGTTCCTCTTCCTGTTCGGGTGGCGGTCGTCTTCGCCGGTCTACTAGCTGCCACCGATCCCCTTTTCTGTTTCAGTTAGTTTTGTCTGATTTGTTGCACCCGTTTCTTGTTTGGGTTTTGATTTGGGCTATTTAAACCAGGTATTCCCGCCTGCTTATGTGCGGGCTTGTTTTTCTGTTCATGTGGTGTGTATTCTCGTGGACTATTTTCTCAGGACTGTTTGGTCCTGCTTTTGGGCTGGTTTAAGTGATGTGCCTTAGTGTTTGGCGTTACCGTTACTTGTTGTTCCGGATTAAAAGATCACGATTGAACTACCTCTGCTCTCTGCGCCTGACTCCTCCACCCACTACTCCTAGAAGCTGTGACAGGTGACTTGAAGGCATGAATAAATGATTCAAATATTTGGCAGATGTTATCGCGGGTGTAGTGAAATGCTTATGTTCCTAGCTCCAACAGTGCAGTAATACCTAACAATACACACAAATCTCTAAAAGAAAAAGAAAGGAACTAAGAAATATAGAAATATTTGAACGAGCAATGAGTCCGGAATATAAATATATATGCAGTGCATTCAGACAGTATTCAGACCTCTTTATCCACATTTGGTTACGTTACAGCCTTATTCTAAAATGTATTAAATTGTTTTTTCCCCTCTAGTCTCCCAGTCCCTGCCGCTGAAAAACATCCCCACAGCATGATGCTGCCGCCACCATGCTTCATTGTAGGGATGGTGCCAGGTTTCCTTCTCCCCAGATTGCTGTTTGGCCTGGCGGCCAGCTTTAGGAAGAGTCTTGGTGGTTCCAAACTTGTTCCATGTAAGAATGATGGAGGCCATTGTGTTCTTGGGGACCTTCAATGATGCAGAAATGTTTTGGTACCCTTCACCAGATCTGTTCTTCGACATAATTCGGTCTTTCTGAGCTTTACGGACAATTCCTTCGACCTCATGGCTTGGCTTTTGTTCTGGCATGCACTGTCAACTGTGGGACCTTATATAGACAGATGTGTGCCTTTCCAAATCATGCCCAATTAATTGAATTTACCACAGGTGGACTTCAATCAATTTGTAGAAACATCAAAAACATGATCAATGGAAACAGGATGCACCTGAGCTCAATTTCAAGTCTCATAGCAAAGGGTATGATTACTTATGTAAATAAGGGATTTCAGTTTTGTAAAACCTGTTTGCACTGTGTCATTATGGGGTATTGTGTGTAGATTGATGAGGAAAACAATTAATTTAACATAACAAAATGTGGAAAAAGTAAAAGGGTCTGAATACTTTCCGAATGCACTGTATATGTGTATGATGGTGTGTATAGACATTATGGACAGTATATAAATAGAAAAGGTGTGTATAGAAGTAGTTATATAGGATGAACCTTGACTAGAATACAGTATATACATATAATGTGGGTAAAAAAAATGTGTAAGCATTATTAAAGTGACCATTGTTCAATGACTATGTACATAGGCCAGGAGTCTCTAAGGTACAGGGTTGAGTACCGGGTGGTAGCCGGCTAGTAACAGTGACTAAAGTTCAGGGCAGGGTACTGGGCAGAGGCCGGCTAGTGGTGACTATTTAACAGTCTGATGGCCTGGAGATTGAATCAGTTTTTCAGTCTCTTGGTCCCAGCTTTGATGTATCTGTACTTGCTCCGCCTTCTAGATGGTAGAGGGGTGAACAGGTCATGGCTCGGGTGGCTGAGGTCCTTGATGATCTTCTTGACCTTCCTGTGACACCGGGTGCTGTAGATATCCTGGAGGGCAGGCAGTGTGCCCCCGGTGATGCGTTGGGCTGACCGCACCACCCTCTGGAGAGACCTGCAATTGCAGATGGTGGAGTTGTTGTACCAGGTGGTGATATAGGCCGACAGGATGCTCTCAATGGTGCATCTGTAGAAGTTTGTGAGGGTCTTAGGGGCCAAGCCGTATTTCTTCAGCCTCCTGAGGTTGAAGAGGAGCTGTCGCACGTTCATCACCACACTGTCTGTGTGGCTGGACCTTTTCAGGTTGTCAGTGATGTGCACGCCGAGGAACTTGAAGATTATCACTCTCTCCACTGTGGCCCTGTCGATGTGGATGAGGGCGCGCTCCCTCTGCTGTCTCCTGTCCACGATCAGTTCCTTTGTTTTGTTGACGTTGAGGGAAAGGTTATTCTCTTGGCACCACTCCATCAGGGCCCTCACCTCACCTTTGTAGGCTCTCTCGTCGTTGCTAGCAATCAGGTCTACCACTGTTGTGTCATCTGATGATTGAGTTGGAGACGTGCGTGGCCACACAGTCATGGGTGAACAGAGAGTACAGGAGGAGGCTGAGCATGCACCCTTTGGGGCCCCAGTGTTGAGGATCAGCGTAGCAGAGGTGTTGTTGCATACCTTTACCACTTGGGATCGGCCCATCAGGAAGTCCAGGACCCAGTTGCACAGGGCGGGGTTGAGACCCAGGGCCTCAAGTTTATTAATGAGCTTGTAGGGTACTATGGTGTTGAATGCTGAGCTGTAGTCAATGAGCAGCTATCCTACATAAGTATTCCTCTTGTCCAGATGGGATAGGGCAGTGTGCAGTGTAATGGCGATTATGTCATCTGTGTATCTGTTGGGGTGGTATGCAAATTATAGTGGGCCTAGGGCAGTGGAGGCTGCTGAGGGGATTACAGCTTATAGTAATGGCTGGAACGGAGTGAATGGAATGGCATCAAACACATGGAAACCATTTGTTTGATGTATTTAATACCATTCCACGTATTCCGCTCCAGCCATTACCATGAGTCCGTCCTACCCAATTAGGGTGCCAACAACCTCTTATGTCAGGTAAGCTGGAAGTGATGATCCTTAACTAGCTTCTCAAAGCACTTAATGATGACAGAAGTGAGTGCAACGGGGCAATAGTCATTTAGTTCAATTACTTTCACATTCTTGGGTACACAAACAATGACAAGTGGGGACAACAGACTGGGATAGGGAGAGATTGAATATGTCCGTAAAACACTCAAGCCAGCTGGTCTGCACATGCTCTGAGGATACACAAATTCTCTGATGCTCATGCTCTGATTCACACGAGTCATTCTGTATATCTGGACTACGGGTAGTGTTGCCTACAGTATGCGATTGCAGTAGAGTTTTTCTACGTAGAGAATTAGAAAGTGTGATAGCTGATTACTCTATTTACAGTATTCAAGCATTCCTTAATTACAGTCAATTATATCTGTCGCTTGCGGCTCAGCTCTAGAAGGCATATAACTCAACTTCCTATTTAAAGCAGCCAAGCAGAGGTGTGATACTGCCAATGGGGGTGTGCTGGGTTGGCTGGGGCTGGCTGCGCCGGGTTCTGGAGCCTTTGATTAAAGCCCTCCATCCCTAGCCTAATGTCCTGCCTGCCTTCCCCTGAATTATTCACTGGCTTTGTGGAGTGGGCTGGGGTGTGTGTACTGCATGCTACAAGCCTGCTATGTGTGTTAGCCAAAAAACATAATGCAATAAAGCTCAGCCATCCATAATGGATGGGATCCCAGGACCGCCACCCGCCATGGGAATCCAGAATTAGAGATGAGGGATCAGGAGAGCTCAACGGCAATGTCACCAAAACATTGGTCTCCTATGTCGCCCTCATTCTCCGTCCATCCATCTCTCCCTTCCCCCCTAAAACACAGTTTAAAATGCTCCATCATTGGACAGTGATTCGTCAAAGTTAGCATAGTTTTTCTTCTTTGCCTCTTTGCCTTCCTCACAACCACTATCTGAAAGTGCACAGGGCCAAAGCACTTCTGTGGGGGTCAGAGGTGAAGGGTGTGTGTTTGTGTTTCTTCACCATATAGTATGAGGAGGCTACAGTAATGAGCCCTACTCTCATCTCAGGGGGGCAGCATCCTCAGCTGTTCCTCACATAAAGGAAATGAGCCTTCTGACACACCGACCAAAAAAATCACCTCACAGCATAACCTAACAGTGGCTCCCTCTCCCACAATCACTAATTCACACTCTCTGTGTCTCAGACATCACTGGTATGAATGTACTCTAGCTGAGGAGCGCTCAACACCATTCCCTTATATCGAGGTGGAGTTGAATACTGATAATTGGTCGTACGATTTTCTATTAACAACAGTGAGTCACCATCAGTCGTAAAAATGTGTAAGAATTTAAATTCTGAAAACGCTTACGTGTACCTATGTTTGTCCTGTACAACTGTGGCCCTTCTGTGGGGTGTTGAAATTCAAATTCAAATTTTGATAAAAACTTTTATTGAATACAACCACTGAATTTTTACTTAAGTCCGAGATCTGTATATAAGGACGAGATGCTCATGTCTCTGCCCTAACAAAATAGGAGTCGTTGTCCCAAGGTCGGAAAGGCAGGCGACAAGCTTAGGTCCAAAATAAGCCCATAGAAAACCATTGGGTTATTTTTGACAGATTTTGGCAAGAGTGAAACCTCTCGCTTCGCCTCTTCCTCTCTATTTGTGTTGCTCAAAGTTTTTATTAAAAGTATGAATTTAATTGTCACTTTTTGTCAACAGTCTATTGAAAATACTCCGTCAAAGTGGAAGAAAAGTGGAAGAAAAAACATTTTAAAAATGAATACAAATATGACAATGAAAACAATATCATGGTATAAGTATTCAGCCCCTTTGTTTAGGCAAACCTAAATCACATAATAAGTTACATGGACTCACTCTGTGGGAAAATATAGGAGTTTACATGATTTTTAAATGACTAACCCTTTCTCTGTCCCCCATAAATACAATATCTGTAAGGTTCCTCAGTCAGTTATTGAATTTCAAGCACAGATTCAACTACAAACACCAGGGAGCTTTTCAAAGGCCTCATAAAGAAGGGGAGTGATTGGTAACAATATCAAATCCGACATTGAATATATCTTTAAGCATGGTCAAGTCAATAATTATGCTGTGGATTATGCATTAAACCACCCAGACACATTAAAGATAGTCAACCTTCTGAACTGAGCTGCAGCATAGTAAGGAAACTGATAAGGGATGTTACCATGAGGCCATTGGTGATTTTAAAACAGTTACAGAGTTCAATGGCTGTGATGGGAGAAAACTGAGGATGGATGAAGAACATTGTTGTGACTCCACAATAATAACCTAAATGACAGAGTGAATAAAATAATACAAATATTACAAAACATGCATCTTGTATGCAACAAGGCACTGAAGTAATATTACAAAACATGCATCTTGTATGCAACAAGGCACTAAAGTAATATTACAAAACATGCATCTTGTATGCAACAAGGCACTAAAGTAATATTACAAAACATGCATCTTGTATGCAACAAGGCACTAAAGTAATATTACAAAACATGCATCTTGTATGCAACAAGGCACTAAAGTAATATTACAAAACATGCATCTTGTATGCAACAAGGCACTAAAGTAATATTACAAAACATGCATCTTGTATGCAACAAGGCACTAAAGTAATATTACAAAACATGCATCTTGTATGCAACAAGGCACTAAAGTAATATTGCAAAAAGAAACACAGCAAAGGAATACACTATTTGGCCTAAATGCAAAGCCTTATTTTGGGGTCAAATCCAACACTACGCTTCACTGAGTAACTGCCTCCTTAATTTCAAGCACGGTGGTGGCTGCATCATGGTATGGGTAAGCTTGACATCGGAAAATACTGGGATGGAGCTAAGCACAGGCAAAATCTTAGAGGAAAACCTACCTCAGTCTGCTTTACACCAGACACTGGGAGAGGAATTCACCTTTCAGCAGGACAATAGCCTACAACAAAAGGCCAAATCTACACTGGAGTTGCTTACCAAGAAGACAGTGAATGTTCCTGAGTTCCCTTGAACATCTATGGAAAGACTTGACAGAGCTTGAATAACTCTGAAAATAATAATGGGCTAATATTACACAACCCAGGTGTGTAAAGGTCTTAGAGACTTACCCAAGGTGTTTCGAACATGTATGGACTCAGGGAGATGAATACTTATGCAATGACTACATATTAGTTATTTCATTTCTATATTTAACAAATCTTTTTTTTCAATCTTCCACTTTGACATTACAGAGCATTTTGTGTACTGACACATTTTTTTCAATTAAATCCATTTTAATCCCACTTTGTAATACTTTTGCAAGGCAATGTAGGTACAGGTAAGCGTTTTCAGGATTACCATTTTTATGAGTTTCAACTGATGGTGGTGACTCAATGTTGTTGCTAGCAAATCGTGTGACCAGTTAGCAATACTCAACTCCACCTCGATATAAGAGAACGGAGATGAGCGTTCCTCAACTAGCATTATTGTAGGTTAGAGGACTACTAAACATAGACACATTTAAGGGCATTGGACAGGAACATGGGATTGGTAGGAGAGCATTACATCTCCCAATCAATATGCGGCTAGTGGAACAGCTCCATCAGCAATTCATTTAGTCTGGCAGCTGCCAGAGAGATGGCAGTGTTGCTGTGAATGCAGGGCCTGGGGTGTCTATGTAGGAGCTGACCACCCAGACTGGGGAATATGTTTTATATGCTGTGCCAGGGAGAGCTGTTAGTGAAATGACCAACAAAATCAAGGCCACTGTTGAGGACCCTGAATACATCCCTAGTAAGTCACAAAGAACTGTGAAATGCTGGTATGTGTATGACAGTATCCAGACACGGACTGGAATAGACGTATGCACAGGTACACTATGTAAATATTGAATAAACTAATGTAAAGCCTAGCAGAATGTTACTGAGCATGCATAAGCCCTTTTTATTCCTTCTCAGATCTTCTTTTACATTACCATTTATGAACAAACACATATAAAAACCTGTTACAAATAATTCTAATTTAGAGATTATAGAACAACTCACAATGACAAAATCCATAATAATAATAGTAATAATACCTGGGAATTATATAGTGCTTTTCAAGGACAAAACAAAACGTTAGACTAAACAAAAACAGGAATAAAGAGAGGCAAGGTGGTGAAGGGTTTTGTAGGTCAGAAGGAGAATCTTGTAATCAATGTGTTGGGAGACAGGGACCCAGTGGAGTCCACAGAGAACAGGGGTGATGGACAGTGTTGGCGAGGAGTTGGGTTTTTAACCATTTGGAGCTTATGGAGAGCGCTTGAGTTGATGCCGGAGAGTAGTGAGTTGCAGTAGTCAAGACAGGAGGAGATGAATGCATGTTTGAGGGTTTCAGCGGCAGGGCGGGAGAGGGAGGATCTGACTTTGGAAATGTTGCAGACCTGGAAGAATGAGGATTTGACAGTCTGTCTTATGTGGTGGTTAAAGGAGAGGGTGTAGTCCAGGATGATGCCACGTATGTGTGTAATTCTGCAAACTACAACTACAGATGTGTTAGAGTCATCATGGCTAAAACTCTGTCGGGCTTGGAAGCTTCTTAACTTACTGAATTATGTTCCCCTGCAACCCAGACATCTTCCAGCACTTAGTCTGACAATGCTCTGCTAAGGAGAGTAGCTGTTGGCATAATATAGTACATTAGCCTTTCACTATACTGTAACTGGCTGGCTGCAGAAACTACTGCCCTGGGAATATCCCATCCTCTACACTCAACTGCATTCAAATGTCTCATCTATTCATTTAAAGAGAGCTAACTAAAGAGGGTCCCAGGCTTTTAATGGCTGCCTCACTAATAATTTCAGCATAATAACATCATTTATCTGGTCCCAGATAAAAACATAAGGCAATTATTCAACACAAAGGAAGTAAAGCTTTAAATAAATATCCCAAACCCCTCCTGTGTATTTGTCAGAAGTATAAATAAAAGGGAAAATTGGCAGCCGACGCATGTTCCCCAGCAGGGTTTGAGACAAAACAACGCTGTCGAAACAAGAGGAAGCGAGTACACATTGAGCAACAGCTTATGATAAAAAGAAAAGTAAGAAATCAACTGTCAACATGCGTGTTGAGAAGAAGAAGAAAACAAGCGGAGGATCAATGGTAGATGAACGGGCATCCACATTAGGCCTGCTGTGGTGATACTGGCAGACAGATGGGGTGCTATGAACGTCTGCTGCTAACGCTTGTGGACACCACTGTGACGCCAGTCTGGAGCCGAGGGGCATCCCAGTCACACAGCAACATGGCGGAGTGTGTGAGCGTTTGTGTGTACATTATGTGTGTGTGGATATGTGTGTGTATGTGGGTGTGCATGCGTGCCTGTGTGTCCGCATGGGGGAGTTATGGCCTGTCACATCCTGTCTGAACAAAGACCCAGCACCCTGGGGAAAACAGCCCCGGGGAAACAACCAGGTCATGGATTAGCAAACATTTATCCACCCTGCTGCCCTATCACCAAGCTGATTGGAATAAAACATGGAACAGAGCATTTCATTGGTACTCTATGGTTATGTTATTTTTCCACATTTAAAGAAGTTGACATTCAGACTGGCGTCATTTCAGAAGTGAATTCAAATTAAAGGGTATTGGGGTAAAAGATTTTTTGAAATTATAAGATCATTTCACCATCTCTGTCTTTGGCTGGGGGACAGGTGCAGCGGTCAAACCAATTGGCCTGTGATAATTAAGGTACGATACACTCTTGACCCTCAGCCTGGAGAAAAACAAAGGCCCAGTGAGGTTGTCATCCTGGCATTGCTTACTGTGCTCATTAAAAGGCTCTGTCTGGTCAACAAGACAATGAGCGGTAGAACAGACAGGCAGGGTGAGGAAGTGAGAGAGAGAGAGAGAGAGAGAGAGAGAGAGAGAGATGAGAAAGGGAGAGATAATGCATATCAATACATTTGATACATCCCATGTACACTGTAAAAGAGGTAACAATCCTTTGCATGAACAACTTACATTTTTACAAATATGAATGGTTAATTATGGAAAGGATTTGTAATATATATATATATATATATATATATATATATATATTTTTTTTTTTAATAGCTATGCATAATGCAAATCGAGGTGAGGGCGATGGAAATGCTTTTGGCGGTTGATCTGCCTCTGTTCTGTGGGTGGCACTGTGTGCTCTTATAGAAGGATGGGTCCCAGTATTTTGGGGATCCGGGGGGCGGTGGTGGTCTGCCAGTCACTGGGATGACAACCCAACTTGGGATGGGGAGGGGTTTTAGCTGGTGGAATAGGGGGGAACAATTGGAGGTTTACTTAGTAGCAATGCAAATATCATGGTATAGCTATATGGACACTCAATCACTATGGTCCTTTTAATGGTGAGTTTATAAATATATATTATGGTAAATAGATTTTAAACTTGTATTTCATTATGGTAAATAAGCTATAATCGTATGGGCCACTTTTAAATGTGCCTTTAGAGGCCATGCAATTCAGTACTCATCTCTAAAATAAGTCAAAAGAAGGTGTAACAGAACATATAGATAGCAATAAAAAACTGTACCATAGAGGCTCAGAATACGTTAGAGCAAAAACAAAAAGAAATGGAGGAACTTATTCAAGAAAGATCCAGTGTAATATATTATAATAATAAAGACAACTGGATGGAATATGGGGAAAAATGCACCAATTTATTTTTTAAATCTTCAACATAGAAATGCTACCAAATATAATTTACTATAACTTGTCACAAATGATGGAGTCACCCATGATTCACCAAACAATATTTTGAAAGAGTAAGTAAAGTACTTTAAGCGTATGATTTTGTTTTCAGTCTTCTCCATCTCTACTAACCAAAGCTAATTGTATGGATTTCTGATATTGCTACTACGCAAGTAACCATTTACATACCGTTTACACCTTCTGTAGAGACCCATCCACTTAGCAAAATATTGATATATAAAATTAATAAAATTAATATTGATATCTGTGGTCATAACATGATTTTGTGTCATACCACACAGACTCACTAAATACATATGCTTTGTTTGTAAATTATGTCTGAGTGTTGGAGCGTGCCCCTGGCTATCCGTAAAAATAAATAAATATAATATATATATATATATATATATATATATATATTGGGCTGTCTGGTTTTAGGAATTTGAAATGAGTACATTTTAGCAATTCCATTTACTTTTGATAGTTCAGTATTTTTTAAACCAAATACTTTTAGACTTTTACTCAAGTAGTATTTTACTGGGTGAGTTTTACTTTTACTTCAGTCATTTTCTATTAAGGTATCTTTACATCTGGACAATTTCTGTTTACCTGGAATTTTTCCTTATTGTAGGGTACTACCACTTTTAGTCTTAATCTTTACTACACTACTCACTGTTTCGCACATGACCTCACATGAGAATCCTTAAGGAGATGGGTGGGGCTGGCTTAACATGTCACGCCCTGATGTGTTTCACCTGTTCCTGTGATTGTGTCCACCCCCTCCAGGTGTCGCTTATTTTCCCCAGTGTATTTATCCCCGTGTTTCCTGTCTCTCTGTGCCAATTCATCTTGTATTTTAAGTCAAGTCAACCAGCGTGTTTTTCCCCATAGTCCTTTTGCTATTCTCCTTTTTCTAGTCCTCTTGGTTTTGACCCTTGCCTGTTTTCTGGATTTTGTACCTGTCTTTCTGACCATTCTACCTGCCACTCTGTACCTCCTGGACTCTGATCTGGTCATGACCTTTTTGCCTGTCCACGACCATTCTCTTGCCTACCCGTTTGGATTAATAAATATTTTAAGATTCCAACCATCTGCCTCCTGTGTCTGCACATTGGTCTCGCCTTGTGTCATGATATAAGAGGGTGTGAACAATGCTGAATAGGTGTAGACAAAGGAGAGCTCTCCAGTAAGTACCAAAATATTAAAAGCCCCTTTTCTCAAGTGAGTTTACAAGTGTATTAACTTTCAAAGCAGAATTACTTTCCCATTGTTCCTCAAAAATGAGGTGTATGATATACCATTTTGTAGTCTCTACTTTTTACCAATGTAAAAAAAACAATTTCAAAATTTGCTAAAATAAGACCGAATCCAGGTGGTGAGTCACAAATATCATTTTTTTTAACAAGCCATAGAAAGTTGGTTGCAATTTCAGTTTAATCCACCAGAATAGACAGAACAAATATTGTGGTTGAACGCAAATATAAAAAAAAAAATGCAATATTCTATAACGTAAAAAAAAGCTAATCTTTGTCAATTATATTAATAAGTAACCGTTCAAAAGTTTGGGGTCACTTATTAAATGTCCTTGTTTTCCATGAAAACATACATGAAATGAGTTGCAAAATGGATAGGAAATATAGGCAAGACGTTGACAAGGTTATAAATAATGATTCTTAATTGAAATAATAATTGTGTCCTTCAAACTTAGCTTTCGTCAAAGAATCCTCCATTTGCAGCAATTACAGGCTTGCAGACCTTTGGCATTCCGTTTGTCAATTTGTTGAGGTAATCTGAAGAGATTTCACCCCATGCTTCCTGAAGCACCTCAAACAAGTTGGATTGGCTTGATGGGCACTTCAATCCCACAACAGCTCAATAGGGTTGAGATCCGGTGACGGTGCTAGCCACTCCATTATAGATCAGAATACCAGCTGACTGCTTCTTCCCTAAATAAACTCAGCAAAAAAGAAACAGCCTTTTTTCAGGACCCAGTCTTTCAAAGATAATTAGTAAAATCCAAATAACTTCACAGATCTTCATTGAAAGAGTTTAAACACGGTATCCCATGCTTGTTCAATGAAACAATTAATGAACATGGACCTGTGGAACGGTCGTTAAGACAATAACAGCTTACAGATGGTAGGCAATTAAGGTCACAGTTAGGAAAACTTAGGACACTAAAGAGGCCTTTCTACTGACGCTGAAAAACACCAAAAGAAAGATGCCCAGGGTCCCTGCTCATCTGCATGAACATGGCTTAGGCATGCTGCAAGGAGGCATGACGACTGCAGATGTGGCCAGGGCATTAGACAGGGCAATTGCCCCCAGAAATGTCCAGGAACTTGCAGGTGCCTTGGTGGAAGAGTGGGGTAACATCTCACAGCAAGAACTGGCAAATCTGGTGCAGTCCATGAGGAGGAGATGAACTGCAGTACTTAATGCAGCTGGTGGCCACACCAGATACTGACCATAACTTTTGATTTTGATTTTGACCCCCCTTTGTTCAGGGACACACTATTCCATTTCTGTTAGTCACATGTCTGTGGAACTTGTTCAGTTTATGTCTCAGTTGTTGAATAGTTTTATTTAGTATTTTTTTTATGTTCATACAAATATTTAGACATTTAGACAAGTTTGCTGAAAATAAACGCAGTTGACAGTGAGAGGACATTTCTTTTTTTGCTGAGTTTAGTTGGGAAGAGATTTCAATGTACCGATTCCATGGCACAAGGTTTATTAATTGACAAACCAAACAACGCCGGATTCAAAACTTAAAATATTTTTAATTAAAAAAAAATATTTTAATTTGATTTTTATTTAACTAGGCAAGTCAGTTAAGAACAAATTCTTATTTACAATGACGACCTACCAGGGAACAGTGGGTTAACTGTCTTGTTCAGGGACAGAAAGACAGATCCAGCAACCTTTCGGTTACTGGCCCACAACTAAACAACCTGCCACCCCATTATATAAATGGGGGAGGTGGAGGTTAGAGGAAGGCCAGGACTAAAAACAAACTAAATTAAACTATTGTAAATAGATTGTGTCTTTAAAATGTATATAGTATGTATAAGCTGTTGTTGTTTATTAGTTTACTCAAATTAGGGGAGGGGTGGTATGGATTGCAGAAAATAATAAAGAAAAATATTTAAAAATAAATATATATGTATGTATATTTTTATATGTGGGTATGTATATGTATATATAAATATGTATATTTATATGTGTGTATGTATATGTATATATATATATATATTTACCCCAAAGAATATATGGGGGATTGGAAATGATGCAGGCAATTACATTGATGGAAGCTAATCTATCTGCAGTATTAAAGCTGATCTACCTCCTACAAAAAGAAAATATATATATTGTGGTAGACCAGGGGGTTGGGTCAAAACGTTTACACAGATCAGACACGGACAGAGTAGGATTAGCTCAGTTTCAAAGGTGTTTATTAAAATAATTGTCCAAAAGAAAATAATAGGTCGCCCCTAAAAGACCCTCTCTGGGATACCATCTTCTGGGCTCTGGGTCTTGCTGTATCCTGTGGGGATCAAAACTGAACTGCCTCCTCCTCTCGTACCAACCCCAAATATATGAGATTCCTTCTCTCCCCCAGTCCCTCTCCCTTGTGTGCTGCCCTTCTGGCAGCTATATGGGACTTGTACAGCTTTATTACTCACCAATCAACAATCAGACCCAATTAGTCCTGGCTGGAGAGCCCGTCGAGATCTGGCACGTCCAGCAGATAGAGCCATCGCCTCATGACGTATACTCCGTCTGTCACCAGGCCTCGAAGAGTCTCCCCCTCGTGGCTGACCTGCTGTATACCACCCTCCACCCCCACCCCCACCCCTAAGTTCTGTCGGGGAGGGGACTGTCATCCGTGCGACGTATGTCTCCCTTCTCAATAGGGCATCCTCGTTTCCATGCTTCACCCCTGACCTTTGCACAACAGAAAAAGAGAAGCGTTGAAGGGACAAGAACCACAAGGTGACCAGTTCGTTTGTGTCTCTTCCCCTGGCCATCCAGACCAGGGGAGCATGATCCGTGACCAGGGTGAAGTGGGTACCTAACAGGTAATACTTGAGAGTGTCTAGCGCCCACTTCACCGCTAGAAACCATTCTCAAAAACAAAGTATTTTTTCTTCTTTGGGTATCAGCTTCCAGCTTCCAGCTGATACCTGGAGCACCCAGTACTGATACAATCCATCTGTTGTCGAAAACGTCATCTTCTCCCGGGAGGAGGCTGCCAACAATACCTGCCAATATCCTTTGGTCAGGTCAAGGGTGCTGATGTACCGGAACTTTCCCAATCGGTCCATGAGCTCGTCCACCCTCGGCATGGAGTAGGCGTTGAACCAGCTTATGTCGTTCACACCCCGGAAATCATTACAGAAGGGGAGGCTACCGTCTGGTTTGGGCACCAACACGATGGGGCTGCACCATGCACTGTGAGACTCTTCCACGACCCCCATCCTCAGCATAGCCTCCACTTCCTGTTTCACAGCCTTCCTTCGGGCCTCAGGAATCCGACTTGGCCTCTTTCGTACCGTTTACCCGGGCCGGGTACGGATGTGGTGTTCCATGAGGGTCGTGCGGCCCGGCTTCTCAGAGAACAACGCCGTGGTCCGATCAACGAGCTCCCTGAGCTCAAGCTTCTGTGCTGGGTCGAGGTCCTCATTGCTTGGGACCATCACTGGTACCGTTGGCATCCTGGGTCCCGACCATAACACAGCCAAGGCTGTCCTCTTCAAAAGGTTCATGTGGTAAATCTGTTGGGGTTTCCATCTCCCGGGCTGCCGTACACGGTAATTGACACGTCCCAGCTTCTCAATCACCTCGTAGGGCCCATGCCATGTTGCCAGCAACTTACTTTCGGCCGTGGGGATTAAGACCAACACCCTGTCTCCCACCTGGAATTCTCTGGGTTGGGCTTCCCACACCTCCTTGGCGAGGTCCAGTAGGCAGCGTGGCCTCCTCCCGTAGAGGAGTTTGAAAGGGGAAAACCCTGTGGAGGACCGGGTACTTCTCGGATTGAGAACATTAGGTGGGTTCTTCCCGTCCTGCTCGATGACCTTCTGCAGCATCTGTTTGAGCATTTTATTGAACCGCTCGACGATTCCATCCGTCTGCAGATGAAATACGAAGGTCCGGATCTGCTTGATCTGCAGGAGAGCACACAAATCTTTCATTAAGCGGGGATATAAACTCAGGTCTGTCAGGATCTCGTTCAGGATGCCAACCCGGCTAAAAAGGTGGAACAGCTCCCGGGAGATTCACTTGGATACCACCGCCCGTAGGGGAATGGCCTTGGGATACCGGGTCCCACTATGTCCATGGCGATGCGTTCAAAGGGCACCCCGATGATCAGTAGGGGGACCAGTGGGTTTTTGAAGTGTGCCTTTGGGGCAGTCATTTGACACTCTGGGCAGCTGCGACAATAGTCTTCCACGGCCCTCCTCACCCCGGGCCAGTGGAACCGGGCGGCGATCCGTTCCCGGGTCTTCTCCATTCCCAGGTGCGTCCCCAACAGGTGGGTGTGAGCCAGCTGAAGAACAGTTCTCACATACCTTCGGGGCAGCAACAATACCTCTCGAAGTTCCTCCTGTTGGCGCGACACCGGATACAAAAGGTTATTCTTGATTTGGAAATTGGGGTATTTCCAGTCACTCACCCCTGGAAGTAGCTGTCCATTCACTGCTATCACTTGGGCTGCGGCGGCTTTTAAGTTTGGATCCTCTCACTGGGCCGTCCCGAATTGTCCCCTCGGTTGGCCCCCAGGGGGTGTCTCGACTGGCCCCTCGAAATCGATGAGGGGGAGGCTGGTCTCTTCCTCCCGTGTTTCCCCAGAGGGGTCAGGTTCCGGCAACCCCCTCTGACTGACTTCGAACCCATAGAAACAGGTTGGTCAACCGTTTGCTTCCAGGCCACACAGGCGATGGGTCATCCTCGAACTCGTCTTCAGACGGCTCGTACCTTCTTCCTCAGCTCGTGCACCCACAGGACCGCGAACAGTGGACAATCTCGTCCCACTAGGAGATGTACAGGCAACTCTGGTACTGCACCCACCATCCTCTGGCAGTTTACCTTGTGGCGTCACGATGTTGGCCCATACAGTTGTCCCTGTGAACACAGGAAATGGACATCTCCCTACCACTTTCGGTCTTCTGGTTCAGCAGGCTCGTGTTTACGAGGGTAACCATACTTCCGGACTCTAATAGAGCTTCCTTGCCGTGTCCGTCAACCTTCACCGGGACCATGGGTGCAGTTGATCCGTGGTGTGCCCAACAGGAGGTGACGTAGTTCACTGCGTAACCTACTTTGCTTCCGGGGCTTGCTGATGGCATCGACTCCTCTCGAGCCGGGCAATTCCAGGAAATGTGCCCCCAGACGCCACACTCAAAACACCTAATTTGGTCTCCATCTACCTGGGGTCGTCAGTGGTGGGTCGGCCCTACACCAGCCGTCTCTTTACGGGTTTGCGGTGTTTGGCCCTGCCGACAGTCAGTTCGGAGTACCCAGCAGTGGGGCTGTCCTTCCGACTTCTTGAATCGGTCGACGACTCGGCCCAGCTCCCAATCAGCAGGGCCTGAGTGTTCTGATGCGTCTCTGCTTCCAGAAGGCCCTCCAAGGTCTAGGGCACTCATAGACTCGCTGCCCTCTTCATGTCGTAGGTAGTGCCCGTAGGAAGCAATCCAGGACCACTTTGTCTAGGATGGAGAGGGTGGGTACGTCGGTTAGGAGCCTTCCCCTGGTGACACGCAGTAGGCCACTCATCTGGTCTCGGGGGGATGTGTCGGCTACAATCTCCAGTTGTGGAATAGCTGAGCCCAATGGGCCAGGCTGTACCCGTATCGGCTAAGTATCTCCCATTTGAGTCCGTCGTAGTTAGCCGCCTGTTCATCGTTCAAGTGGCAGACTGGCCCACTTCTGCCTTGGTCATCCTTCCCGTAGTGCTGTCCATTCAAACCTACAGAGGTACGTTTTGATGTCGTAATTTTCTGTTAGCTTGATTAAAAACTGGTTTGGATGTGATTCAGTAGACACTCCTCCTTGTAGCTTCCCGATTTCCTTAATGAGGTGAATGTTTTGTAGCCGCTGTTCCTCCAGCGTTCATTCCTGAACGGCTTGTTGGGCCCGGATGAACTGAGCTATCAACTTGTCCATGCTGATGCTGCGTAAATGTCAACCCTGATCTGACCACGTTGTCAGTGCCTCCGTTCCAGGGGGTTGGGTCAAAACGTTTACACAGATCAGACACGGACAGAGTAGGATTAGCTCAGTTTCAAAGGTGTTTATTAATGTAATTGTCCAAAAGAAAAGAATAGGTCTTCCCCAAGAGACCCTCTCCGGGATACCGTCTTCTGGGCTCCGGGTCTTGCTGTATCCTGTGTGGATCAAAACTGAACTCCCCCGTTACCTCTGGTACCTTCCCTAACTATACAGGAGGAGTCCTTCTCTCCCCCAGTCCCTCTCCCCTGTGTGCTGCCCTTCTGGCAGCTTTATGTGACTTGTACAGCTGGTGAGCAATCAGCCCTTGATTACTCACCAATCCCCAATTAGCCCCAAGTAGTCCTGGCTGTAGAGCCCGTTGAGTCTCCCCCTGTTGGCTGACCTGCTGACCTGCTGTACGCCACAATATATATATATATATATATATACACACACACACAGTACTGTTCAAAGGTTTTAGGCAGGTGTCACCTGAGTAGTTTTCCCCCAGTGATGTGTTGTACTGATCGCACCGCCCTCTGGAGAGCCCTGCGGTTGTGGGCGATGCAGTTCCCGTACCAGGTGGTGATACTGCCCAACAGGATGCTCTCAATTGTGCACCTGTAAAAGTTAGTGAGGGTTTTCAGTGACAAGACACATTTTTTCAGCCTCCTGAGGTTGGAGAGGCACTGTTGCGCCTATTTCACCACACTGTCTGTGTGTGTGTGGACCATTTCAGTTTGTCGGTGATATGTACAGTACACCGAGGAACTTAAAACTTTTCACCTTCTCCACTGCTGTCCCATTGATGTGGATAGGTGGGTGCTCCCATTGCTGTTTCCTGAAGTCCACAATCATCTCTTTTGTTTTGCTGACGTTGAGTGAGAGGTTATTTTCCTGACACCACATTCCGAGGGCCCTCACCTCCTCCCTGTAGGCTGTTGCATCTTTGTTGGTAATCAAGCCTAACACTAGTGTCGTCTGCAAACTTGATGATTGAGTTGGAGGCGTGCATGGCCACGCAGTCGTGGGTGAACAGGGAGAACACGAGGGGGCTGAGAACGCACCCTTGTGGGGATCAGTTTTGAGGATCAGCTGAGTGGAGATGTTGTTTCCTATCTTCACCTCCTGGGGGCGACCTGTCAGGAAGTCCAGGACCCAGTTGCACAGGGCGGGGTCGAGACCCGTGGTCTCAAGCTTAATGATGAGTTTGAAGGGTACTATGATGTTGAATGCTGAGCTGTAGTCAATGAACAGCATTCTTACATAGGTACTCCTCTTGTCCAGATGGGATAGGGCATCAATAAGGGATCATAGCGTTCACCTGGATTTACCTGGTTAGTCTATGTCATGGAAATAGCATGTGTTCCTAATGTTTTGTACACAGTGTATGTATCTTCTCTGGATTAGTATTCCTTACAGTTCCAAGACAGCATCCATCATCCCTACTATGAGACAAACAACGAGATCAAGATTTTTATTGATGTATTATATTAAGTTAAAATAAGTGTTCATTCAGTATCGGTGAAATTGTCACAAATTGACACGTATCAGGCTCCACCCCCTTCCCGCCCCTTCTGTCACCCACCGCCTTCCGCCAATAACACCCCTATGGTGTGTCTGCTAGAGGTCGACCGATTATGATTTTTCAACGCCGATACCGATACCGATTATTAGATTTGTATTTATTTGTAATAATGACAATTTCACCGATACTGAATGAACACTTATTTTAACTTAATATAATACATCAATAAAAATCTATTTAGCCTCAAATAGATAATGAAACATGTTCAATTTGGTTTAAATAATGCAAAAACAAAGTGTTGGAGAAGTAGAAGTGCAATATATGCCATGTAAAAAAGCTAACGTTTGAGTTCCTTGCTCAGAACATGAGAACTATGAAAGTTGGTGGTTCCTTTTAACATGAGGCTTCAATATTCCAAGGTAAGAGGTTTTAGGTTGCAGTTAATATAGTATTTATAAGACTATTTCTCTCTATACCATTTGTATTTCATATACCTTTGACTATTGGATGTTCTTATAGGCACTCTAGTATTGCCAGTGTAACAGTATAGCTTCCGTCCCTCTCCTTTCCCCTACCTGGGCTCAAACCAGGAACACATCAACAACAGCCACAACCTGAAGCAGCGTTACCCATCGCTCCACAAATGCCGCGGCCCTTGCAGAACAAGGGGAATAACTACTCCAAGTCTCAGAGCGAGTGACTTTTGAAACACTATTAGCGCACACCCAGCTAACTAGCTAGCCATTTCACATCGGTTACACCAGCCATTAGGCTGATAGGCTTGAAGTCATAAACAGCCCTGTGCTTGCGAAGAGTTGCTGGCAAAACGCACGGAAATGCTGTTTGAATGAATGCTTACGAGCCTGCTGCTGCCTAACATCGCTCAGTCAGACTACTCTATCAAATCAAATACTTAAACATAATAACACACAGAAATACGAGCCTTTGGTCATTAATATGGTCGAATCCGGAAACTATCATTTTGAAAAACAAAAAGTTTATTATTTTAGTGAAATACGGAACCGTTCGGTATTTTATCTAATGTGTGGCATCCCTAAGTCTAAATATTCTTGTTACATTGCACAACCTTCAATGTCCGTTCGGTATTTTATCTAATGTGTGGCATCCCTAAGTCTAATTATTCTTGTTACATTGCACAACCTTCAATGTTGCAGGGTAGCCTAGTGGTTAGAGCGTTGGACTAGTAACCGGAAGGTTGCAAGTTCAAACCCCCGAGCTGACAAGGTACAAATCTGTCATTCTGCCCCTGAACAGGCAGTTAACCCACTGTTCCTAGGCTGTCATTGAAAATAAGAATTTGTTCTTAACTGACTTGTCTAGTTAAATAAAAAAATTATGTCATAATTACGTAAAATTCTGGCAAATAAGTTCGCAATGAGCCAGGCTGCCCAAACTGTTGCATATACCCTGACTCTGCGTGCAATGAATGCAAGAGAAATGACACAATTTCGCCTGGATTTCTTTTAGCTAAATATGCAGGTTTAAAAATATATACTTCTGTGTATTAATTTTAAGAAAGGCATTGGTGTTTATGGTTAGGTACAGTCGTCCAACGATTGTGCTTTTTTCGCAAATGTGCTGTTGTTAAATCATCCCCCAGCGCTGCATCGATTACATGCAACGCAGGACACGCTAGATAAACGAGTAATATCATCAACCATGTGTAGTTATAACTAGTGATTGTGATTGATTGATTGTTTTTTATAAGATAAGTTTAATGCTAGCTAGCAACTTACCTTGGCTTCTACTGCATTCGCAGGCTCCTCGTGGAATGCAATGAGAGGCAGGTGGTTAGAGCGTTGGACTAGCTAACTGTAAGGTTGCAAGATTGTATCCCCCGAACTTACAAGGTGAAAATCTGTCATTCTGCCCCTGAAAAAGGCAGTTAACCCACCGTTCCTAGGCCGTCATTGAAAATAAGAATGTTCTTAACTGACTTGCCTAGTTAAATAAAAGTATAATTTTTTTATAAATATAAATCGGCAAATCGGCGCCCAAAAATACCGATTTCCGATTGTTATGAAAACTTGAAATCGGCCCTAATTAATCGGCCATTCCGATTAATCAGTCGACCTCTAGTGTCTGCTACTGCACCTCTCATGGTAACGCATGCAGATGGGGACAGATGTGTTGTTTCACAGGGACTGGTGGAGCTTCACCAAGCGATATACTGCTGGAGCATCTGGACTTGATATGACACCCTAAGAAGCATCACAGTAATTATCACAACATCTACCATGTCTAAACACCATGCAGCTAACCCAAACACAGAGGACTGTACTGCAGCAGTGCACTGCACTTAACCACAGCTGTTTACGTGCACCCTGTCTACTCCTCCTCCCCCCTTCCTCCCCCTCCCTGTCACTTCCTCCCTTTCTCCTCCTTCCTCTCTCCTCCCCCCTGTCTCCCCCTCATGTTGATCACAGCCAGAAAAACATGGAAAAAATGTTTGATATTTTTCCTCTCCGGCCAAACAGAACCCACCGTACCACCCTCCCTCCATCTCTATAGCCCTTTACTTCCCTCCATTACACTAATAAGGCTAATCACCCCTCTGGCTTGTGCAGCCCTGGGCTGGGAGAACATGTCAGAAAGGGAAGATCAATGGACCACATCAAAGGCTGGAGCTGCACACAAACCGCCCCTTGCAAGGCTCTGAAGATAAGGCTGCTCTCTTCATTTTTCATGAGCTTATCCGGAAGCGCTGTTCTGTTCCTTGCCTGTGGATGGAGTGGAGCCTGCCTGTTTTATTGAGCAGGGGGCTGCAGCCCAGTCGTACAGCATGCGAGTATACACGCACATGAACACAAGTAAAATTTGCTTGGTTGCTACACACCCACATGCAGACGCGTTCAGTGCACACAGACACACACACACACATACTCACAAACACTCAGGAAGTAAAATAAGCAAAGGCTGAATAATATTATGACAGGGGAAACTAAATAATGTAAGGTGAGGGTGTGTTTCTCAGAGTGCATGTGATTTCTGCCCTAGAACATTGGGTGCCAGTATACTAATTTATACTTGTCTAATCTTCGGAACACTGAATAGATGTATTCATGTCATAAAATAAGGAATTCCCCTTTACCACGCCCACAAATTGGGGAAAACAAACATTCTTTCCCATTTAACCCCATTGTAAAGGGGCCAACTTCGTAGTCAATTTTTTGTTTTACAGAAATAACAAAACATGCCGAAAAGCTGCTGTGTTGTTCAAAAATCCGGACCTACGGTTCGCAATTGTCCCATGTAGGGAAATACAGCCTGCGAGAAGAACCCTGTGGCTTCAGGCTATTCGATGTGGAGAGTGAGAAATTGTGGGGACAGGTAAGACATTTAACTCGTTTAGTATAGTCCGTTTGTAACTTCACTCACTACTTGTAGCTTTATAGTCCGTTTGTTTGTGTTGTTGGTCTTGGCTGGCTTAATATTTCTGGTCGGTAGCTAGCTAGCACTCACGTGGCTAACGATACTGCCGTCATGAAAAGGGGGATGAGGGAAGCTCTACAATATTACGTTTTTCTAAGCAGTGAGAACGCTCGGGAGCACGCAATGTTGAAAATTAATCTTTTGACATGTTCTACTTTTTAAAAATGTAGTTGTCTAATTGACTGAAACAACCATGCAACAAAATAATTACATTTTAAAAAGTAAAATTTTTGCTGTGAGACAATTGGGTGACCAAGGTAACCAACAGGTTGCTTTCCACACAGGCGGGCGGGGCCGCAACATAGTATTTAATACCGACTGGAACTATGATACATTCTGAGAAGTGACCCCTTTTCACATATGACACCTTGGTCAAATTTGGCCAATGTGGAAGATCTACATCTTGTATTAGCTGAGAAAGGTCAAGCTGCGGACCTCAACAACGTAAAGAAGCATCTCATTAGAAGGAACCATGGAGCTACTGTAGGGTGTGTTTCACCACCAGACTGCAAAACATGTCTCTTCAACACAGCTATAAATCTGCCTTAAGTCTCAGTCTAAATATATCACCATGCTGTGAATGGAACATACCACCACCACTGGTAGGAGGGGGACACTTTAACTAATGGAATACCCAGAGGAATGAGTGGCGTTTGATATCCACATCACACCTTATTTGCAAGCAGGTGGTTTTCTGATGATAGAGGAAACAAATATTTACTTTAACCAGCAAATTACATTTTGTGACATTTTTCATATGTCTGAGGGAAATGCCATGAACTGCAGCAAATAGTTGCGTACAGATTTGATGAACAAATATTGACAGAAAAGATCATAAAAAGTAACTGAGAAAGGTAGATTTTCTAGATACTAGATACTAGCTGGCATTTATAACACCCACATTGTGTCTAGCATACAGAAACATAAATGTCTATGCTGCAGTGGACCCAACAGAACACCAGTATGTAAATGCAGCAGATCCTAAATCTCCCTATGTCCATTATATGATGTCAATCAAACTCCCTGTGCAGCTGAATCAGTGACAGGTACTAAACAGCTGTCCGTCCCTGTTAGGCTCAAACTATAGGACTAAACAGTGTTGTGTCATATGGGTCAGGTGGAAAAATGAAATATATCTTTGTCTGACTTTTTATCTGTTGGATGTCAATTCCTCATCTCCACTGATTTTCACATGAACTCGTCCGCGTGCACACATGCACACACACACCCACACCCACACACAGTGAAGAGCAGCCATTCTGAAGACTTTACTATACTGTGTTCCTCATTACTGCCCAAGTTCCATAACTATAAAATGTACACTCTCTCGCTCTGATGCTTTCACACAAACAACCCTGTATCTCTCTGACCTCTATCATCTTTTTATGTGAATATAGAGCCTGTCAAACAGAGCTTCCTTACCATATAGCCAAACTCCCTTGTGGATCCTCCAAACCCGTGTGTTGAAATGTAAATGAATCCGGACCATCGCTCTGGACAGAGGCCTGACTGATTTACTGAACACACATCATACACAGGCCAAAAACACCCAGATTTTACATTCACCAGCACACACACATTGTTCACTCTAAGAGCTGTCTCACCAAGCCATTCATGCATTGTGCTTTTTGTAGTTGTCAAAAAACACATTTCCTGTTGTGAGGATGAAATCCAAGCTAATTGTATGTGATGTAAGTTGAATGTGAATCCATTAATTCACGCACTGGATGCATGGCCTACTTACAGTGCCTTGCAAAAGTATTCATCCCCCTTGGCATTTCTCCTATTTTGTTGCATTGCAACCTGTAATTTAAATGGATTTTTATTTGGATTTCATGTAATGGACATACACAAAATAGTCCAAATTGGTGAAGTGAAATTTAAAATCCAAAAAAATCCAAAATCCAAAATCCCCCCCCCCCAAAAAAATGTAAAACAGAAAAGTGGTAAGTGCATACGTATTCACCTCCCTTTGCTATGAAGCCCCTAAATAAGATCTGGTGCAACCAATTACCTCCAGAAGTCACATAATTAGTTAAATAAAGTCCACGTGTGCAATCTAAGTGTCACATGATCTCAGTATATATACACCTGTTCTGAAAGGCCCCAGAGTCTGCAACGCCACTAAGCAAGGGGCACCACCAAGCAAGCGGCACCATGAAGACCAAGGAGCACTCCAAATAGGTCAGTGACAAAGTTGTGGAGAAGCACAGATCAGGGTTGGGTTAAAACTATATAAAAAACTTTGAGCAACCCACAGAGCACCATTAAATCCACTATTAAAAATGGAATGACCACAGCAAACCTGCCAAGAGAGAGCCACCCAATAAAACTCACAGACCAGGCAAGAAGAGCATTAATCAGAGAGGCAGCAAAGACACCAAAGATAACCCTGAAGGAGCTGAAAACCTTCACAGCGGAGATTGGAATATTTGTCCATAGGACTACTTTAACCCATACACTCTACAGAGCTGGGCTTTACGGAAGAGTGTCCAGAAAAAAAGCCATTGCTTAAAGAAAAAAATAAGCAAAAACGTTTGGTGTTCGCCAAAAGGCACGTGGAATACTCTCCAAACATATGGAAGAAGGTACTCTGGTCAGATGAGACTAAAATTGAGCTTTTTGGCCATCAAGGAAAATGCTATATCTGGCGCAAACCCAATACCTCCCATCACCCCGAGAACACCATCCCCACAGTGAAGCATTGTGGCATTGCGGCAAGGACTGGGAAACTGGTCAGAATTGAAGGAATGATGGATGTTGCTAAATACAGGGAAATTCTTGAGGGAACCCTGTTTCAGTCTTCCAAAGATTTGAGACTTGGACGAAGGTTCACCTTCCAGCAGGACAATGACCCTAGGCATACTGCAAAAGCAACACTTGAGTGGTTTAAGGGGAAACACTTAAATGTCTTGAAATGGTCTAGTAAAAGTCCAGACCTCAATCCAATTGAGAATCTGTGGAATGACGTAAAGATTGCTGTACACCAGCGGAACCCATCCAACTTGAAGGAGCTGGAGCAGTTTTGCCTTGAAGAATGGGCAAAAATCCCAGTGGCTAGATGTGCCAAGCTTACCGAGACATATCCCAAGAGACTTGCAGCTGTAATTGCTGCAAAAGGTGGTTCTACAAAGTATTGACTTTGGAGGGGGGTGAATAGTTATGCATGCTCAAGTTCAGTTCTTTTGTCTTATTAATTGTTTGTTTCACAAAAAAACATATTTTGCATTTTCAAAGTCTTTTGTAAATCAAATGATACAAACCACACAAAAATCTATTTTAATTCCAGGTTGTAAGGCAACAAAATAAGAAAAATGCCAAGGGTGGTGAATACTTTTGCAAGCCACTGTAAGCCATACACTCATACACACAAACACACATGCACTCAAATACACATGCACGCATACAGACACACGACTCAAACTACAGTGTGGTGTGGTGACCAATTTATGTCAGCCTACACAGCACATTTGCGGGTGTTACAATCTCGGTGTTATCTGAGGGTTGAGGGTTGATTCCACTGGGGTTAACACCAGAAAGGAATCTGGGAAAATCTCACCCTAAAAGTTGTTTCAAAGAGTCAAATCACATTTGTATGTATTCCTCAGAGATCCTAAGATTCCAAGAACACAGGATGAGATGTTACTATCCTTTGTGCAAGCACTTCCAAGAGTTAATGAACAGTGAGCGTGGTGAAATTTGGGGAGCGCATCGTCAGTAGTGTACCTTTGGTTCCTAGGGTGTTTCGGCCTTTCACACTATACACCCTCCCCAAAGGCGGCCAGCGACAGGGTGATCAATCCTACGCTTGCGTCCCATTCCCAATTAGTCATAGGAGTTGCCTTGTTGTTGATAGCCAACATCCCATGGGACTATGCATGGCAGGGGCGTCCTCCTCCCTGAGTCAAGCATTGTTGACCGCATACCTCCTGGCCCTCTCACTTCGGGGCCCAGCTGGGGTCTTTCCTCTTCATCCAGAGCCACTGACTGCTGCCTTCTGCCGCCTCCGATACAGCTTTGATTGCCGAACGCTGGCTCTGGCCCTTAATTCCCAGGTCTCTAAGCAGTCTGGTTGTAGATGTTGCCACAAATGTTACTGTGAGCTCAATGATGAAGACCTTATTGAGCGAACGGGACAAGAGCACCATGTCAGGTCTTAGGGTGGTGGTTGCGATCTCCGGAGGAAACACAAGTTGCCGGCCAATGTCAGCTAGCATTTTCCAGTCGCGGGCAAAGCACAGCTGGTCTCGCTCTAATGGTGTAGAGCAGAAGGTAGGAGGTAATAAGACTTCACTATATCATTAGGGGTGTAGTATATCCTATAGGACACCATATTTGGTCAGAGAGCGACGCCTTCATGGCACGCCGATGACACGGGCGGTCATCACTTGAATGACTGTATCTTTGTCAAATAAGCACCAATCTGGGTGAAAGCTAGCTAGCTACCCAATGAGCTGGGTTTTACGGGAGTATCCGGAAACCATGTATAAGTCGTAAAATGTAGCTACTAACCTTGTACGACAGCATGCCTTTTCAATTTGGACAAAAATTATGAGGATATTAAGTTGCGAAATTATGAAAACTGGTTGTTTGCAAATGTTGAACTTATAATATGGCTACTAATACTTGGAGTCCAAAATGTTTCCTTTCAAATGGTACCAAGAATATGCATATCCTTGCTTCAGGGCCTGAGCTACAGGCAGTTAGATTTGGGTATTTCATTTAGGCAAAAAAGAAAAAAAGAAAAGGGGGCTATCCCTAAGAAGTGTAAACCAGGAGTTTCAGACCACTGTTTTAGGGCAAAACTAAGCTGTCAAAAAAAGTAATGCATTTGTATGATAAAATATTTACCTAGGCACTCACTTGGTGAAGGCTACAGGACTGAAAGCCATTGAATGCAACAATTATGTCTCTGTCACTTGCAAACACCGTCATGGGTGATACTGTTACCTATAAAATTCACTCGAAAAGCACGCTGGGAAATAAATATGCAAATAAGGCTTTACACCCTACAGTGTTGAAATAACACCCCAAAACATGTTACTGTAACACCACATGCGTTAATTCCCTAAAACTGAGAATGTGTAACAGCATCAGCTCTAATAAAGTGTTAATTTAAGTTGTGATGTTTAACACCCATTGTGTTAGGAACCCAACACTCTTGGGGTGTTAGTTTAACACTATTTGAGATGATCACATATAATTTCTAAGAAAGTATACAATATAACACTGTGGGTGTTACAATCCGATCACAAATTTGCTGTGTAGAGTGGATTACTCTTTCCATCTGTCAGAGGAGAGAATCCAGCAGGATAACTAGATCCTTGTAGTACCAGAGAGAGCTCTCCTGGGACACTTTCACACTGGGCTGCCATAGGCACATTCTTCTCAGCCAAACCCTCATCTGTGTACTACCTACTCTCCTCAGCACCAATCAACTTTTTTTTTGTTCTAATTTATTTTACCCCCTTTTCTCCCCAATTGGTAGTTACAGTCTTGTCCCATCGCTGCAACTCCCGTATGGACTCGGGAAGGTTTATGAGCCATGCATCCTCTGAATCACAACCCGCCAAGCCGCACTGCTTCTTGACACACTGCTCACTTAACCTGCACCAATGTGTCAGAGGAAACACCATACAGCTGGTGACCGAAGTCAGCGTGCATGTGCCCGGCCCAACACAAGGAGTTGCTAGAGTGCCAAACCCTCCCCTAACCCGGACAACGCTGGGCCAATTGTGCGCCGCCTCATGGGTCTCCCAGGCGAGGCCGGATGCGACGCAGCCTGGGATTGAACCTGGGTCTGTAGTGACGCCTTAGACCACTGCGCCACTCGGGAGGCCCAGCATCAACCAACTTACAAATGACTCCAGAGTGCACTTTGAAAACCTGCTAAAAATTCTGCAACATGCCATGATAAATGTTATCCCGTATAGCATCTCCTTCAATAAATAACAAATGAAATTGGTACTTAAATGCTCAGGTTATTTCTCTAAATCAAAATATCTATTTCTAAGTGTTAATCGGAGCAGAGTCAGGTTGAGAGCCATGTTGCTGTGTATGTTATGGAATGTGACTGTTTACATACACCTGAAACCTGGAACTGGCCTTAGCAGAGGGAAGGGGTGTGAGTGAGCATGTTCACATGCACAAGTCTGTGTGTATGAGACTGAAATATGCACCTCGTTCCTCTCTATGATTGCAGCTCCTACCACTTCGCTCTCCTCTACTCTCTCATTTCCCTCTTCTCTACCTCTCTACTTGTCAATGCCGCGCTCTCTCTCTACCTCTGTTTAGCTCTCTCTCTCTACCTCATTTTATCTCTCTTTCTCTACCTCTCTACCTCTGGTTTTCTCTCTCTCTCACTTCCTCACTCTATGAACTGCGACACTACTCATCCAGAAGCTCTATCCCTCAATGCCAGCCCCATGTCGGTTGCCTCCCGCTTGCCATTTCTTAACTGTGGACTTCATTACCTGTTCTTCCATTTCATAGAACGGTCATTTACCCAAATGTCTACCATGCTGAGGGAATAACAGGTGTAAAATGACAGGCAATTATTGATAATTGGGAATGTGAATGTCAGCATCGCATCGGCAAAATAAAAAAATAAAAAGCTTCCATAACTTAAACATGGTGTTCTTATGCATTTACTGTGCATAGCACTGGAGGGAGGGGGAATACAAGGTGAAGTTCAGCAAACATCTGCTTTGGTGGCAATTTCCTTAGAATACTCCTCCTTCCAACACTCTGATAATGTTATCCAATGACCGTAGGCTGAGCATAAATAGACATGGATTGTACTGTTGTTGTGACAGATGAGCAGTGTTGGTCAGATCTCCAGTGTAGAGAGCCTCGGGTGATAGTGACAATGCCGTAGCTCTCACCCCTGTGCCCACTCTGTGGTAGTGGTCCAGTGGCGGGTTAGACCCGGCTGTCTTCGGGGTGACTAGTGCATTTCTAGGGTCTGATTCATCATTTCTGATGGATATGTTCAATTTCAAAGCTATTGCTTTTTGCCACGTCTATGTATTCCAAATTGCATCAACTAGAAATGTGTATGTATACATTGGTTTATGTGTGTTTGGTGTTTGTGTGAATGTGTGTGTGTACTGTACGATGAGTGTGTCAACCATACTGCTTAGATTGTCTTTCTCCACCCCTCTATTCATGCCCATGGCAGTCACAGGCCCCTTCTCTACCTGTCCCTGGGGACAGTACCTCCAACAGAACCATGTCCCTGCCATGCTGTCTGCTGTTACAGTCACAGAGCCATATGACAGCTCTGCCTGCCACCTCACCACCTCACCAACTCCTGGTGGCCTTGATCGACTCCATCTCTTTGTGTCGATGCCTCACCCCTCCAGGTTGTCTACCAGGACTAATCCTGGCCATCTGGAGACTTAAGATGATGGATTCACAAGCCTTTGGCTCAGGCTATAGACACGAAATCACGTCAGTATTGTCACAGGAGCCACTGAGATTCCAGTTTTGCTAAGCTCCTCAGAGTACTTTTTATTGAGATGTTAGCTGGAAACCTGGATCCCTTTCAGGCAAAGTAAGGGTGCATTGAGAGAACAAGCTTTGTTTCAGATCTGAATCAGTTTGCTTCATTTGAGGAAAAGTGTGAACAGCGTAGGCTAGTGCTGCACAAACAAAGGATGTGCCAGTTACCAAAGGATGTGCCAGTTGTCTGTTAACTTATGAAACATAAATGAATGACGACTGTAGTTGTTGCACACCCCCGATGTTTCCACTCAAAGAGAATTCTGAGTAGTTAAAAACTTTAAGTAGGTCAGGTTTGTGAGGAGAATATGAGTCTGAGTTGAACTTGAAGCCATGTTGTGAGCAGCAGAGGCATACTGATTGTCAACTTCCTTCTATGTCACTTCACATTGAATCGCCAGTGGTAAGCATGGAAAGGTCAGACGGTATGTGTGTGAATGATTTAACAAATTTGAGGTGCAGCAAGAGCCAGACAAGATGAGAGCTACCTTTCTTCAAGAACACAGGTTCAGAATCCTCAAAGCAGAAAAGGCCCTTCAGGCTTAGTCTGTGCACTCCCAGAGAAACCCTGGGGACTTAGATGTTATTGGTTGAGGTGCAGGGAAGCCCCTACACAGCCTTAAAGTGTTATTTCCCTTAACCTGGTTAATTCCATCATGACAGATTGCTGCAATGAAAATGGTATCTAACATTTACAAGGGAGTAGCGAGCCCTACCAACCTCTGCTGCCTATAAGCGGCTGTACTGTGCTTTGGTAAAACTGCATTCCGACTGGGCAAACATTGATTGAATCAAAGTTGTTTCCACGCCATTTCCATGAAATTACGTTGAATCAATGTGGAGTAGATGTTGAATTGACGTCTGTGCCCAGTGGGTTGGCTGTGGTTGATGGAGGAGGTCTTTTAATAAGTCCACCTGACTACATTTGACCTTTGACCATCAAGACCACAGTAGAGCATCCTCAGTGACATCATCTACTGCCTTGAGGTGCTCCGTGCTGGATATCCAATCAGCGCTGTTCATCTGTTACAACCAGAGACATGGGTTAATACATGGTGGCTCTGGTTCCAATCACGGTCCATGTCTATTCATGGCATATTAAAGATGTCTGATCAGTTACGTCATAGGCTTCTTCTGAGAGACAGAGGGGCGAGTAAAGGGGAGAGGGGGAGGGTTGATGAGTGGGTTCCTGAAGAGAACACCCTGGCTTGTTCCCTCACGCTCACTGCTTTTCGTTCAAAGTGCAGCTCAAGGCCTCCACTCCCTGTCCGTCCGCAGCACAGAGCAGAGCAGGATGTTAAAGCTCTTAAAACACTGACGTTTGCTACTCGCTCAACTGATGAGAAAGATTTCCTGCACTGTCCCTGGAAGGAGAGGGGAAGGAAAAAGGAGAGAGGAAAATGTGGATAGAGCTCGCGTGAGGCCTTTGAGGGAGAGATGCAGAGTGGCAGATAGTTGCATGTGTGAGAGAGAGGGAGAGTGAGCGAGAGTGAGGGAGAGAGGCCCAGAGTGACAGAGTGAGCGAGCAAGAGACAGAAAGAGAGAGAGGCAAAGCGAGAACCGTGCTGATCCGACCCCAGCTCCACTGCAACAGATAGATCTCTATTTTAAAACGACGCTGCAGGACGTCTAGTTAGGAAGCAGGCAGCAGCAACATCTCAGTGGCCCTGCTGAATATTCATACTGACTGATTAATTCCGTAGGAGTTGTCTGTCTGACATGTTCCAACGGCTATCCAACCCTATCCTGTGAATAGGCTGAGCAGCTGTATGGATCTGTTGCTGGGCTTACTGCATAAGGGAGAGAAGTGATCATGCTAAACCAATTTCCACATTCAGAACAACAAAAAGGGTATTTTCATATAATATAAAAACTTTTTTAAATGTAACCTTTACTTAACTAGGCAAGTCATGTAAGGACAAAGTCTTATTTACAATCACGGCCTACCCCGGCCGAACCCGGACGACGCTGGGCCAATTGTGCGCCGCTGTATGGCACTCCCAATCACTATACAGCCTGTATCCAAATTTGGGACTGTAGTGACGCCTCTTGCACTGAGATGCAGTGCCTTAGACGACTGCGCCACTCGGGAGCTCTACTTAAAAGCCAGATCAGTGATTATTGCAAAACAAGCAGGTTAAACTATTGTGATACAATAGTACAATTATTAGTGGGTCTTATGGATGTGGAAGGCTTATATTTAGCCTAAGTATATTTTCACAATCTCTGAATTCATTAGATTATTGCTGACTGTTTGAAATGGAGTGGATTTTACCTTTAATTGTACTACAAAGCTTATTGAGAGAAAACATATTAAATCATTGAGATACTGTACATTCATGGGTTGCACTGCCGTCACTCTGTAGACGTAGTTCCCATTGTTATCAATGTTCTACAGATGCCGCAGCATATTGATGTCCAACTGATGGTTGATTCTCAGTCTTTCTGAACGGGAGCTAATAACCATTTTGTCAAAATTACACTAGTGGCCTAGTAGACAAATAATTTGAAGAAAACAACATTGGCATAAATATGATGTCATCAAGTTTACTTCAGACAGATGACAATGTTGCCAAGAGCTAGCAGAGTTTGTTAGAAATAGCTAGTAATGCTAACGTTTAATAGCTAAAACGTCAGTGCTCTTAGCTAGCTAACTAAAGTTATACTGCATCTAAAGTCAATCTGGTGACATCACAATGATGACAAAAGCTTGTCCTACTAATTAGTTGCCTAATTTTGAAATGTCAGTGTTTCCAAGCCGCAGTCTATTGAGACTGCATTGAGTAGAATGCTCTGCTGGGCATCAGTCCTAAAACGAACATTCAAAACAACATTTTGATGAATCGTGCATCCATGAATATTATGAATCGCCCATAAGTTAAAAAAATACAAAATACAAAATTCGCCCAGGCCTAGCAGAGATCCAAGAACTTTCTCTCCATGTTGCTGCATTTGTTTGTCTGTGTTTGCATGTTCCCGTGCTTCTTGGATTGATTCCAAAGAAGCTTGTGTTTGAATACAGTGTGAGCATCTTGGAGTGGAGTCTGATGCAGTTACCCTATGAGCCAGGGGCCGTCATTCCATACCAGTGTCATGTGGCACATTAACATCCTGCAGGTACTAGCAGCCTGCCAGGCAGACCCTCAAAGTGGAACATTGGAATGCCAGCCAGTTGACTGATGTGCTGTTGTTTCAGCCATGCTATCTCTGGCACTCCTCACACACTGCTCTATTGTCACTCTGCTCGGCTCCTACAGATAGCAATCTCACCTCACAAACCAGAGAGAGATAGGGTATGCTAAGCAGTGGGGCTTTATATAAGCCTCCTTGGGGTGGGGGGAAGGGGGGGCTTATATGACATTTTTCCATCCAAAAAAGTAAACTATTGTTATGCTTTGTCACATGGGATCAGCAGAGAGACAGAGTGATACTGAAGGAGTAGAAGAGGGAGAAGAGAGAGCAAGAGAGCGAGAAAGGAGAGATGTCACTCACTCTGTGTCCTTAGTGACAAAACCTTATTGAATTTGTTTGTCTTGCTCAACAGTTGAGATGAATCTCATTTCTTGTGGCTGACAGCTAGGGACAAGCACATCAAAGAAGGGCCTCACACAGACAAATGTATTTTCCTTTAATAATGAATACAAGGAAGGTTGCCCTAAGGAAACCAAACAGTGATAACATGTCTCTCCCAGGGAACAGGGCAAACGGAGGCTCTACACAAAGATACCCCATTATCCTGGAAGCATGCACTAAAAATAGGCCTCCCACTGACAAACCATTAGTGGAGTAGGATGAGGAAGTGGAATGGAGGACAGGGAAATCAACCAGGGATCTTTAAAGAAATTCATGGTGCACAATGCACATCACTACCAGGAAATACTGAGGAACACACGTGCTTCTACACCTGCATTGCTTGCTGTTTGGGGTTTTAGGCTGGGTTTCTGTACAGCACTTTGAGATATCAGCTGATGTACGAAGGGCTATATAAATAAATTTGATTTGATTTGATTTGATTTGAAATTCTAATGTTGCATAGGCAAAATCGAATGGTTTGATCCAACTGGTCATACGCCTTATCATAATTCTTTGTCTGATGTAGACTGTAAGGATGTAACGATTCACCGATACGCATCGACCCCCAATTCAAATGTTTAAGATGCGAGTGCATCGCCGTGGACCCCAAACCGATCCAAATGCAGTAGCAGTGCGTGGGTAAAATCAATGGGGAAGTCAAGCCAGGAGTATTATATAATTTTTTACATTTTATGTTGAGATAATTGCGTTGTTTGCTCTATAACCCGTTAGAAATGCATGTATGCGTCATCGTGATAGCCGATATAAGGCCGATAAGCCATAGCCTACATCATTTCACAGACCCAATTCCAAAAGACAAGTGGCACAAATTGGCAGAATACATTCAACCACACATTTGTGTATCATCACAGTTAAAACCGGAGAGCAACATATGTCCTGTTAAAGTCCACAAAGAAAATATTGCATGTAAAAAACAGTTACATGATCTACACAGCATGATCAAATGCAAGTCAAAGTTAGTAAACAGTAAGATTAAAATAGTCTAATGGGCAACACAACTGTAACGCACTTCAACTTTGATATGTTGTAGGCTAACTATCGGGAGAAGACACAGGAATACTGTTGTTAACAAGTGGGTAACACCCAAGATGTGCATTAAAACAGCACACTCTAACTATTGATTCAGGACCACGGAAAGTTACCGGAGATCGTGACCTAACGCTATCAGCACCGCCAGCTGGACAGCGCCTCTCATGCGGAGGCAGCATTTCAATGAGCACATTCACACTAACTCTTCACAATAATATATGTAACAATAAACATGTTGATAATATATGCCCACAGCCCACAAGATATTACCATTTTGGGGCGAAGATGGAAGCAAACATGAAATAAACCTAACAAAAAAGTTGAATAACATGGTACGCACATTGTAAACATTTCGGCGTTGATCATCTTAAGACGAACATGAGAACACAAACCACTGCATTTTTATTTTCGTCACTCTATGGAGAGTTGTATCCCGTTGAGTCATGCAACAGCACCTCCTCAACCTCAGGAGGCTGAAGAAATTAAACTTGGTCCCTAAAACCAAGTGGAGACAGTACAGGTACATCAGTACAGGTGCATCAAAGCGGGGACTGAGAGACTGAACATCTGCTTCTGGTTCCAGGCCATCAAATGGTTAAATAGTAACCACTAGCCAGCCTCCGCCCAGTACCCTGCCCTGAAATTTAGTCACTGTTACTAGCTGGCAACTAACCGGGACTCAACCCTGCACCTTAGAGACTGCTGCCCTATGTACTGTGGCGTATAGTAGGTCAGCCACTGGGGGAGACTCGTCGAGGCCTGGTGACAGATGGTGTATACATCACGAGGCGATGGCTCTATCTGCTGGACGTGCCAGATCTCGACGGGTTCTCCCGCCAGGACTAATTGGGGCTGATTGGGTGTTGGTGAGTAATCAAGGGCTGATTGCTCACCAGCTGTGCAAGGCCCAGAAAGCTGCCAGAAGGGCAGCACACAAGGGAGAGTGGGGGAAGAAAGGATTCCCGTGTAGTTGGGGACGGTTACAGAGGTAAGAGGAGTGAGTGCAGTTTTGATCCCGACAGGATACAGCACGACCCGGAGCCCAGAAGACGGTATCCTGGAGAGGGTCTCATGGGGGAGACCTATCCTTTTCGATGTATTATTTAAATAAACACCTTTGAAACCGAGCTAATCCTACTCTGTCCGTGTCTGATCTGTGTAAACGTCTTGACCAAACCCCCTGGTCTGCCACAAGTGGTGGAGAATGCGGGCACTCTAACGTGGTCAGATCAGGGTTGACGTTTACACAGCCTCAGCACGGAGGAGTTGATAGCTCAGTTCATCCGGGCCCAAGAAGCACAACAGGAACGAACGCTGGAGGAACAAGAACTACAAAACGTCCGTCTCGTTGAGGAAATCAGGAAGCTGCAAGGAGGAGCGTCTCCTGAATCACATCCCAACCAGTTTTTAATCAAGCTAACAGAAGATGATTATATCGAAACATACCTCTGTACGTTTGAACAGACAGCGCTACACAAATCGGTATCCAACTGTATGGGCCAACATCGTGACGCCACAACGGAGCTGCCAGATCATGGTGGGTGCAGTACCAGAGTTGCCGGTACCTCTCCTAGTGGGACGAGATTGTCCGCTGTTCATGGCCCTGTGGGGGCACAAGCTGAGGAAGAAGGTACGAGCTGGCCAAAGACGACAGCGAGGACGACCCATTGCCTGTGCGGCCTGGAAGCAAACGGTGAACCAACCTGTTTCTATGGGTCCGGAGTTGGAGGGGGTGTCGGAACCCAACCCCCATGGGGAACCATGGGAGGAAGAGCCCAGCTTCCCCCTCCTCGATTTCGAGGGGCCAGTCGAGACACCTGCGGGGGGCCAACTGAGGGGACAATTCGGGAAGGTCCAGTGGGAGGATCCTAACTTGAATGCCACGCAGCCCAAGTGATAGCGGTGGATGGACAGCTACTTCTGGGGGTGAGTGACTGGTGATACCCCCATTTCCAGATCAAGAATAACCTTTTGTATCAGGTGTCGCACCAACAGTGGGAACTGAGAGGTGCTGCTGTTGCCCCGACGGTACGTGGGAACCGTTCTTCAGCTGGCCCACACCCACCTGTTGGGGGCGCCCCTGGGAATGGAGAAGACCCGGGAACGGATCGCTGCCCGGCTCCACTGGCCCGGGATGAGGAGGGCCGTGGAAGACTACTGTTGCAGCTGCCCGGAGTGTCAAATGACTGCCCCAAAGGCACACTTCCGAAACCCAAGGGTCCCCCTACCGATCATCGGGTGCCCTTTGAACGCATCGCCATGGACATAGTGGGACCCCTGATAAAAAAATCATGAAGACACAGGTACATCCTGGTAATAGTAGACTATGCCACCCGGTATCCCAAGGCAATTTCCCTACGGGCAGCGGTATCCAAGGGAATCGCCCGGGAGCTGTTCCACCTTTTAGCTGGGTTGGAATCCCGAACGAGATCCTGACAGACCAAGGAACTGAGTTTATGTCCTGCCTAATGAAAGATTTGTGTGCCCTCCTGCAGATCAAGCAGATCCGGACCTCCCTATTTCACCCGCAGACGGATGGGCTCGTCGAGCGGTTCAATAAAATGCTCAAGCAAATGCTGTGGAAGGTCATCGAGCAGGACGAGAAGACCTGGGACCAGCTACTACCCCACCTAATTTTCTTAATACGAGAAGTACCCCAGTCCTCCACAGGGTTTTCTCCTTTCAAACTCCACTACGGGAGAAGGCCACGCGGCCTATCAGACCTCGCCAAGGAGGTGTGGGAATCCCAACCGACCCCATTACACAGCGTGGTAGAGCACGTGGAGACGATGAGGGAGCGGATGACAGCCATATGGCCAGTCGTGAGGGAACATATGAAGAAGGCCCAAAGCGTCCCAGCCCAGATCTACAATCGGGGATACCAGCCCCGAGAATTCCAGATGGGAGACAGGGTGTTGGTCTTAATCCCCACGGCCAAAAATAAGTTCCTTGCAACATGGCATGGGCCCTACGAGGTGATCGAGAAGCTGGGACCTGTCAATTACAGCGTACGGCAACCGAGAAGACAGAAACCTCAGATTTACCACGTGAACCTATTGAAGAAGTGGCACGAGAGGACAGCCTTGGCCGTGTTATGGTCAGGACCCAGGACGCCAACGGTACCAGTGGTGGTCCCGAGCAACGAGGACCTCGACCCGCCCAGAAGGAAGAGCTCAGGGAGCTTGTCGATCAGAACACGGCGGTGTTCTCTGAGAAGCCGGGCAGCATGACCGTTATTGAACACCACATCCGTACCCGGCCCAGGGAAACGGTACAAAAGAGGCCATATCAGATTCTGGAGGCCCGAAGGAAGGCCGTGAAACAGGAAGTGGAGGCTGAGGATGGGGGTCATTGAAGAGTCTCTCAGTTCATGGTGCAGCCCCATAATGTTGTTGCCCAAACCGGACTGTGCCTCCGCTTCTGTAAAGATTTCCAGGGTGTGAACGACATATGCTTATTCGACCCCTAACCCATGCCGAGGGTGGACAAGCTCATCGACCGATTAGGAAAGGCCCGGTACATCAGCACCCTTGACCTGTCCAAAGGATATTGGCAGGTACTGTTGGCAGCCTCCTCCCGAGAGAAGACGGCGTTCTCGATCACCTGAAGGGTTTGTATCAGTACCGGGAGCTCCCTTTCGGTCTCCATGGAGCCCCGCCCACCTTCCAGCGACTGATGAACAGAGTGCTTTGACTCCGCCAACAGTACGCAGCGGCATATTTGGATGATACCATCATCCACAGCCAAGGTTGTGAAGAGCACCTGATGCGCCTCCAGGCGGTGCTGGAAGCGCTCCGACAAGCCGGGTTGACCACGAACCCCAAGAAATACAAACTAGGTTTTGAGGAGGTGGAGTACCTGGGGTATTTGATCAGACCGGGGAACGTCAAACCCCAGGAGAGGAAGGATCATGCGGTACGTGACTGGCTCGTTCGACGCACGAGTCCTTCCTGGGACTGGCCGGATACTTTAGCTGGTTTATCCCCAGCTTTGCGGCTATAGCTTACCCCCTCACGATCTAACCAGGGCCCGCCTCACCGAAAACAGTGAGATGGACGGACGAGACAGAAGCGGCGTTCAGCCTTCTGAAGAAAACATTGTGCTCTAATCCAATTCTCGTAACGCCTGGTTTCCAGGTGCCGATGGTGGTCCAGATGGATGCATGTGAAACGGGACTAGGGGCTGTTCTGTCCCAGATACACAATGGGGAGGAGTACCCCCATCATGTACATCAGCCGAAAGCTGATACCTAGAGAACAGAAGTACTCTATTGTTGAGAAAGAGTGTCTAGCGGTGAAGTAGGCGCTAGACACTCTCAAGTCTTACCTATTAGGTACCCACTTCACCCTGGTCACGGATCATGCTCCCCTGGTCTGGATGGCCAGGGGAAAGGACACAAATGATAGGGTTACCAGGTGGTTCTTGTCCCTTCAACGCTTGTCTTTTTCTGTTGTGCACAGGTCAGGGGCGAAGCATGGAAACGAGGATGCCCTATCGAGAAGGGAGACATATGTCGCACGGATGACAGTCCCCTCCCCGACAGAGCTAAGGGGGTGTGGCAAACAGCAGGTCAGCCACCAGGGGGAGACTCTTCGAGGCCTGGTGACAGACGGTGTATACATCACGAGGTGATGGCTCATCTGCTGGACGTGCCAGGTCTTGACGGATTCTCCAGCCAGGACTAATTGGGGCTGATTGGGAGTTGGTGAGTAATCAAGGGCTGATTGCTCACCAGCTGTGCAAGGCCCAGAAAGCTGCCAGAAGGGCAGCACACAAGGGAGAGTGGGGGAAGAAAGGATTCCCGTATAGTTGGGGACAGTTACAGAGGTAAGAGGAGTGAGTACAGTTTTGATCCCGACAGGATACAGCAAGACCCGAAGCCCAGAAGACGGTATCCTGGAGAGGGTCTCATGGGGGAGACCTATCCTTTTCTTTTTGATTTATTATTTAAATTAACACGCTTGAAACCGAGCTAATCCTACTCTGTCCGTGTCTGATCTGTGTAAACGTCTTGACCAAACCCCCTGGTCTGCCACAGTACATACATAGTCATTGAACACTGGTTACTTTAATAATGTTTACATACTTTTTTACCCACTGTATACTGTATTCTAGTCAAGGCTCATCCTACATAACTACTGCTATACACACCTTTTCTATTCAAATATTTTTATTTGAGTGTATTGTTTTGTATTGTTACGTATTACTGCATTGTCGGAGCTAGGAACATAAGCATTTCGCTACACCCGCGGTAACATCATCAAAATATTTGTACGTGCTCAATACAATTATATTTGACCCCTGTATCATATCGGAGCCCATGTATCTAGATAAGTATCGAATAGACTTGAAAGGAAAAGACGCACATACTTCTTTTTCTACTTGCACTCTACAATACATACCAATGTAGACGTTACAGTAACGTGATTGCAGTAGAAAGAGGCTGTCTACATTATCTATACAAAAGGTCTGCATAGATGGAGGCTGTCCGCTTCATCTGAGCAAAAAGCCTGTGCACCTCTGGCTATTGTGTCCATGCAGACCCTAGAGGCGCTGTGGATATTGCAATATCATAGGTGGTGAGGTATGAAAGCTCCAGGCAGCATGAGAATGTTACATCTGTGTCTGCACGCAAGCAGCAGTGTACTTTCTAGTTTAGATTTTTTTGTAAAGGCCTTAAGCCAAACCTAACCGAACAACACCTGTTGCGCCACCCAAGCTACAGTAACTCTGAGGCCACATCAGAGGATCACCAAAGATCTTTGGTACATTTTCATTCTGCTACTCTCCTCCTGTGGTGGTAAAAATCACAGCTGCATGCATTGTTGTTAAGTAGCTAATTATGGTGGACTGTCTGTTCTGAAAGGCCTTTTTCCATTTGGGCTTTTCTCCAGGACCAGCTCATATTGCGCTAATAATGATGACAACTGTGAAATATTCTTCAGCCATGGAAACTGAAACACTGCTTAATCTCTGCCAAACATGTCATTTGTCTGTTGCTTCATGGAATAACAAACCCACTGAGTCACAATAACTCCATGCATGGGCCCAGATATTAACCACCCTTTATTGCAAACAATTCAAGCTGTGGTCTAAAGCAGAGGCCCTCAGGCTGCTGGTCTCGTGGGAGGTGAACACAATCTGAGAGGTTTGTTTTTATGAAGCTTACGCAGGCTCTTACAGGGAAGCTCTTTGTCCCGTGGTCAAATACTGTAAAAACCTACTACTACTATTACACCGGGTATACTTCTCTCACAAGTAGAGGCTTACAGTTTTCAGAATAAGAAGTGTGTGTGTGTGTGTGTGTGTGTGTGGGGGGGCAGTTGTAAACAAAGACACTGTGTAAACATTGCTATGGTGGGTTGCTTCCCCTAAATTCAGTAAATACCTGTGAAACAGGAAATGGGGAAGTTGGCTCTGAGGAACACTTTGTCAAAAGGCTGGAAAAACATTTGAAAAAACAACTACAGATGACACGGTTTGCTAAATGCCAACCATTGGCTCAAACAGTGTTTAATTGGGTTTAATAATGTTTTAAGACAAGTGGCAGAAGCTCGAGAATATTTAGGGCTAACAACTGGCTGCCTCAATAAGCACAATTAGTTTGCTGCTCCATGGCAGGGAAAGCAGATTGTTGATTTATGTAGAGTCCTCAACAACAAGCAGCAGCAGAAACCATGCGTAGACCTTGGGTCTACCAAGGAAAGCATGAATTTAATTAAGTCCCATCTTACAAGGTGTGCATATGCTGGGAGTACTGTAATGAAACCCTAATGCCATCAGCAAATTGGTCTGACATGCTGCTAAAACAGATGCCTGCCGGTGTGCTCATATAGCCCTTAGGGAGGGAGCCAGCCAGGCAACCAAGCAGCTAAATTGCAAAGTTAAGGTATGATGCATGCTCAGAGGTATATGGTCTAACAGAGAAGTCCCATGCTGGGTAATTAAGCGCTTATGGTGTGTGGCTCTGGAAACACGGAAGCAGACAGGACTTTGGCCTTCACACCTGACTAGGGTAAAGGGCCGACGAAGGGCTCCACTTCCTTTCCTTCCCAAAGGTCCATCAAATATTTCATTTCATCCTCCCTTGAAATTCTATACGTGTCAATGAGTGAAGGTGTGATCTCTGACCAGTCCTTCAATAACGGTGCCTTTTGTTTTTTTATCAGGATTTTTTTTAAACCAAATGTTTTATTCATTTTGTAATTTTCTTTGTTGGGGGGGGTTACATGTAGAGGTACAATATATAATATATACAGTACATTCTGTGGGCTGCCATGCAAAAAGAAAACAAAATAAGTAAAAAGTATTGAATCATTTTAATTTGGAAATATGTTGCCTACATCACCAACCCCAATAATGGTGCCATTCCTTAATTGAAGCAATTTTCAGATAGGAAATCATAGAGTGGATGTAATAATCTTATGTAAGTCTTTACAATGGCCTGCTGATGGCAATTGCCAGATTACTCTGCTGCCCATGCTGAATCCTAACCAAGAGAAAGACTGCTGACGCCAATATTCCAGTCACTTCTGTGTTCACTCCAGGAAAGGCAATACAATAAGAATAGTGCAACACAAATGCAATACAGGTAAAGCTTCCTTTAAATGACTTGCATGATATTACATAACACTCCAAATGATGTTTTGCTATTTCATATTCAGCAAATTAATGCTTGAAAATACTAGTATAAAAGAAGAGAACATTTGCATTTATGGATATTTATGCAATGCTTCATATGGAACACAGATTACTAACTTCTGTCTAACTGTTGGAGAAAAACAGAACACAGGGTGATTTGTCTTACCTTTCTCCCCTAGGCTGTTCTATGCCAATTACCACTAGCAGCATTCAATTCTGCACTGGGTTAATTTGAACCATCTCATATTCATGAGTGTTGGCCAAGTGTTTCATTATTGTCACTATGACTGCATTCATCACAGCCTCCGTGCCTACCTCCACAGTGATTAACGTAGCACCACAACAGTTTACCCCCAAAAAAGATTCAATTTCAGAATCTGGCAATAACAGTGTAATTGGTGTGATGGAGAGACGAGATAACAGAATAAAAGAAAAGAAGGAGAAGCGGGGAACTGGCAGAGAGCTGGGAGAGATATTTGCCCAAGGTCATGAAGTCTCTTTCTCTGTTCCTCTCTCTCTCTCTCTCTCTCTCTCTCTCTCTCTCTCTCTCTCTCTCTCTCTCTCTCTCTCTCTCTCTCTCTCTCTCTCTCTCTCTCTCTCTCTCTCCGTCTTTCTCAAACAGAAAAGTATTACCCCAGAGAGATGAAACACTGAGCCTCTATCATCGGCTTTGTTTCACATTTACATTTTGAGTAGCCTGGGTTTCCATGGGGATGTCGTCGGGGTTGTGAATGGGGATAGGAGGATGAGAAGTGGGTTAATAAAAGGAGTAGGGGGGTCTTTGATCTGACACCTGAGGCTGTCCGCCTTCATCTCTGATGAGGTTAGATGAGTCACGTTTTCGACTGACGACAGGCGGATTGAAGGTTAATGAAACGTCTCAGTGTTGGTGTGCCTGGCATGCTGACAGTAGAGGTGTCACACAGCTTTAGGTCCACAATCATAATAATCATACTGATCCTGTGAGGTGGCACTTGTCTCTTAGCACCTTCCCTCTCCCTTCCCCTCACTGTAAAAAAAATATAGTTGTTTCAACAAAACATTATTAAGTAAATGGTTCCACAGCATTTTCAGTTAAGTGTTACCTGAAAAAGAAATAGGAGTATTTATGTTTTTAATGAAGTCCTTTTGTGAGGAAAAAAATCATTCTGATTGGCCGGACCTGGCTCTCAAGTGGGTGGGCCTATGCCCTCCAAGGCCCACCCATGGCTGCACCTGCCCAGTCACGTGAAATCCATAGTTTAGGGCCTAATGCATTTATTTAAATTGACTGATTTCCTTATATGAAATGTAAAATTTTGCATGTTGCAATACAATGTTTCAATTTACATATTTGACACACATTGACATACATCATTATATTGTGCAAGTTCATTTATACAGTAATTAATATTCAACATGTCCTCAACTGGAATTCAAACTCACAATCTCTTGGTTCACAGCATTCCAATTTACCTGCTACTCCACCATGTAAATCAAAGTAAATCTCAGTTCTGTTAAAAATGCACTCAAGAAAAACGGAGTAACATTAAAACAGAGTATTATGCCCCACCAACAATAGACAACTATACAGAAAGACCTAAAATTGCTTAAATAAGTCAATCCAATCAATAATGAGAGAATAGTCAGATTCATTTTTAATTGACGCAGACATGGTGGTGTAGCAGGAAGATCGGAGTGCGATAGACCAAAATGTTGTGAGTTCAAATCTCAGGTGAGGACAATAATTACTGTACAAATGTACTTGAAGATACACAATGTAATCAAGTGTGTGAAATATTTAAGTTCAAAACACTGTGAAACCAGTTGCACAGCCTTTTTTTGTTAATCATTTATAGTTGAATTAACATACAGTATGAGATAAGTTCAGCAAACACATCATTTTAAATTGATTTCATTTTGCCAAAGTTATCAAGTTTGGGCCAATTCATTTTTCTTTTGTTCAGGTAACACTTGGACTAAACATTTGAGTTTTAAAAAAAGGCTTTGGAACCAGTTACTTCATAATAATTAGTTGAAACAACTAGATTTGTGTTGTTGTTTTTTACAGTGCTTGAACCAAATCAACCACAAATTAGGTACTAACTCCACTGATACTCAACCTATCAGGTGTTGAGTTATTTTTTATTTTTTTTGTGCTGTTCTTTAAGTTTTTTGTGCGAGAATGTATGCGCTATCGTTTCCTATGACCAACAAGAGCTGCTGGACATCAGAACAGCGATCACTAACCTCAATTTGGATGAAGGTTTGTACTTCAGTGAGTCTTAGACGCAGGACATACTGCTCACCCTGGACCAGGCCCTAATCCCAGAGACACGGAAAATAAAGGCGGCGGCGTAAGAGAGGCCGACATGTGGACACCCTGACGAAACCCTGGCGAACGTACAATCACTGGAGCACAAACTGGACGAGCTCCGTTCGAGACCATCCTATCAAAGGGACCTGAAAGACTTATGTCCTATGTTTCATGGAGTCGTGGCTGAACAAGGAAGTTAACATATATACACTACCTTTCAAAGGTTTGGGGCCACTTAGACATTTCCTTGTTTTTGAAAGAAAGGCACAATTCTTTTCTATCAAAATAACATCAAATTTATCAGAAATATAGTGTAGACACTGTTAATGTTGTAAATGACTATGGTAGCTGGACACAGCTGATTTTTAATGGAATATCTACATAGGCATACAGAGGACAATGGCACGTTGTGTGGAGTAAAGGTGATCTAGAATTCTTTCGCCTCTAGTTGCACCCATGACATGCTGGTAGAAATTAGGTACGACGGATTCAGGAGCACCGACGCTGGATAACATTTTCATGTTTGCTTATGGCCCTATACAGCTCGTTGAGTGCAGTCTAAGTGCCAGCATCGGTAGTAAATAGACAGCTACAAAAAATATGAAAATTATCTTGGTAAATAGTATGTTCTTCAGCTTATCATGAGGTATTCTAACTCAGGCTAGCAGAACCTCGAGACTTCCTTCATTTTAGAGATTGCGCACCAGCTATTGATAACAAAGCGACACACACCTCCTCCCTTGAGCTTAACTGATGCTGCTGTTCTGTCTTGCCGATGTATAGAAAAATCACCTAGATGTACACTACCGTTCAAAAGCTTGGGGACACTTAGAAATGTCCTTGCTTTTGAAAGAAAAGCCCATTTTTTGTTTCCCTGCCACTGAAAAGCCACTGAAAAGCATCCGCACAGCATGATGCTGCCACCACCATGCTTTACCGTAGGGATGGTGCCAGGTTTCCTCCAGACGGGATGCTTGACATTCAGGCCAAAGAGTTCAATCTTGGTTTCATCAGACCAGAGAATCTTGTAAGATGGTTGCCCTTCTGGAAGATTCTCCTATCTCCACAGAGGAACTATGGAGCTCCGTCAGAGTAAACATCTAGGGCACCTCCCTGACCAAGGCCCTTCTCCCCCGATTGCTCAGTTTGGCCAGGTGACCAGCTCTAGGAAGAGTCTTGAAGGTTCCAAACTTCTTCAATTTAAGAATGATGGAGGCCACTGTGTTTTAGGGACCTTCATTGCTGCAGAAATGTTTTGGTACCCTTCCCCCTGTGCCTCGACACAATCCTGTCTTGGAGCTTTACGGACATTTCCTGCGACATCATGGCTTGGTTTTTGCTCTGACATGCACTATCAACTGTGGGACCTTATATACACAGGTGTGCTTTGAAAGGCTGGTTATGGCTCACATCAACACCATTATCCCAGACACCATGGACCCCCTCAAATTCACATACCGCCCCAACAGGTCCACAGGTGACGCAATCTCTATTGCACTTCACACTGCGTTTTCCCAACTCGATTAGAGGAACACCTATGTGTGAATATTGTTCATTGACTACAGCTCAGCATTCAACACCATAGTGCCCTCCAAGCTCATCACTAGGGTAGTGCGTACAGCCCAGTACAACACTGGAGCCGAGCTCCCTGCCATCCAGGCCCTCTATGCCTAAAAATAGACAAAGACTCCCACCACCCAAGTCATAGACCGTTCTCTGCTAATGCACGGCAAGCATTACCGATGCACCAAGTCTGGAACCAACAGGACACTGAACAGCTTCAACCCCTAAGCCATAAGTCTACTAAATAGTTAGTTAAATAATTAACCAAATAGGTACTGGACTATCTGCATTGACCCTTTTTGCACTAACTGTTTTGTCTCATCACATACGCTGCTGCTACTGTTTATTATGTGTAACTTTATTCCTAGTTATATGTACATACAGTATCTAACTCAATTACCTCGTACCACTGCACATCGACTCGCCTGTGTATATAACCAAGTTATCATTACACATTGTGTATTTATTACTACTTTTACAATTACGCATTTTACTTTTCTAGTATTTCTCTATTTTCTGGGAATGGCCCATAAGTAAGCATTTCACTGTTAGTCTGGACCTGTTGTTGAAGCATGTGACAAATAAAATGTTATTTTTATTACATTTCATTTAAAGAAGCAGGAGTGAGAGGCATTAGATCAGGAGCCAAAGCCATCTCACTGGGGAAGTGGTGTTGACACATACCTTAATAGCCTCAGCACTGCTTTGTGAGACCTGCTGGCTGGGTAGATGATGAGAGATATGAATGTTTTTTTTTATGACACTGCAATAACTTAAGGTGTCAGCGTTCTGCAAGGGAGCTTTAGTGGAAATAGGACGGGAATTAGGCACTGTATCTTACGATGATTGGGGGAGACAGATCTCGAAGGTGGGAATTGAACAGTATGCTCTCTGGAAAACACATTCATTAATATTTGAAATGAGAACCAAGGACATGGGTTGGAGGGGATGATCCAACACATTAAGTCTAAACTACTATGTGACAGTGTCACGCCCTGACCTTAGAGAGCCATTTTATTTCCCTATTTGGTTCGGTCAGGGTGTGATTTGGGTGGGCATTCTTTTTTCTAGTTCTTTGTTTTTGGCCGAGTGTGGTTCCCAATCAGAGGCAGCTGTCTATCGTTGTCTCTGATTGGGAATCATACTTAGGCAGCCTTTTTCCCACCTAATGTTGTGGGTAATTATTTATTTTCTGTGTATGTTCGTGTGCGCCACGGTTGCGTCATGTTCGGTTTCTGTTTACCTGTATTTTTGTGAAGGTTTCACTTTTTTAAAGATGTGGAATTACATGCACGCTGCGCCTTGGCTCATCTATGACAGGGAGTTTGAAGACAGTGAACGTGACAGACAGGATATAAGATGGTTGGTGATCTTAGATCTCAGACCCCTAATACAGCACTAATAAGACTATTATTACCTATCACTGTCTGAAATCCTACAAAATGGGTTTGGCCTTCAGAAACATTATCATAAAATCTTTATCTAATGTATGAAAAATACATGTTCTTTTCCACCACACAAACAAAGAAATAATGAAATCCCTATGAAAAGTTCCAGCCAAAACATATTACAGTAAATGGACCTCTATGGGCTTTTAAGAATACTTTAAAAACACATCTGTGAAGCTCTAAGAGTAACCGTTGGATGGCCTTCTCTTGTCTCAACTAATTTCCAAGAATCTGCATTGTTTATCAGCCACACTCTGAGGTCTCTCACAGAACAAAGTTGTGCCCAATGGCAAAGCTTGCAACTTGCATGAATGAAGGGCAATGACTTTAGTTATTTTGCAATACATTTCAATGTTGGATTCAAATACAGTACAGTACAGACAATGAAAACTGACCAACTCACTCCCCAGTATGCATTACATTTCCCTAGACATTGTGTCCTCCAGGCCAATGGGATCCTTTGGATGACTTTCCCCTGAACAGCTACAGATGTCGAATCTTAATATGACCCATTTTGTCACAGGAAGAGAATAATCCTGCAGCAGGAGGATTTGAATAAATATTTGAAATGTATAAATTGCCGCCAGGGGGCAGCTGGAAGCGGTGTTTGTAGGCTATACAATGCAATAACGTACCTAAGGGGCCATGGTTTGGGGAAGGCTCTACAAACCAACAGACCTTATACCATCAAGAATCATCAAGTACTGTATTCTCACGGCTAGATAGAGCATTGTGAACTGTCGAGTGCAGTGGTCTGAGCAGCATGCTTTGGCTCCTAGCATCACGAGTTCAAGCCCAGTGCTGGGCAATCATTTTGACACTTTTTATGAATGGAAACTAATGTTGGTGTAGCATACTGAATGTTATTATTTTATTCATTTCCTATTTATGTTATCCAAAAGTGTCTGGTAGGGTCAATTCTTATCAAGATCGGGGGTAAAATAACCCTGGACTGTCCATATTTGAAATGTGTAAATACATCAAGTCAATCAGGGGATTTAGTTATTTGTGCCAGAAGAGTGTGGGCCGGAATCAAATCCACGCCAACACGGTAGGCCTATATGTGCATGCTGAAGGTAGCAGCCTTAACTGCTAGACCACCCCAGACCTTAGGATACAAGGGTCTAGTGTATTTCATAGCCTAGTGGAGACTAATATGTACAGTATCTTGTGTTATTAAGCTATATAAAATGATGATTGTGGATGTGCATGCTTGCATTTCAGATAGATTTTTGCACATTTGAATGTTGCAGTAATACGACCTAGGCCTAGCGTTTGAACGAGCGAGAGAGAACATAATTTTGATAGCAAGCCCTGAACCCAATGACTCGACTGCCCCCGCACGGAGAAATGCTCATTTTCAGCCACTCACGAGGCTCATTTGAATTTTCTGATGCAAAAGAGTGATCAACATCTATATCACAACAGGGACTAAGTGAGTCCCTCGGTCTCCCGGTATCCAGCCATCGCGCTTTGCCTGTGTGTAATGAGATTATGGCCAGCTCCTGGCAAATCTACTCTGGAACAGATGAGACCAATTAGTCTGTTGTCTGCCCCAAAGAGAGACTGAGGCTGCCACTCTAAAGTGATTACTTGAGTACAGTCTACTACACACCCTATAACAAAAGTCTTCAAATAAAGAGAGTGCCTGTTTGTGTCAAATTGATGGCAAAGCTTCTTATCATGGCCAAGGTTAAAGAATTTAAAAAATATATATAAAGAAATCTGCAAATAATATATCAGAGGACAACAATCTATTCTCTGACAAAGGGCCCATCATCTGTGAAACGTTGACACCTCCAGTCTATTTCTCTCTCTTTCAATCCAGTGACAGTGATCTTGTCAGAGGACAAGCATACCAATGGGTGGCAGAGCTCTGTGCCTCCCCAGCAGGCCCATGGCTGTCTCCCTGAGGCCAGTGCTACAGTAGGCAAGAGGTACAGCACAGGACCCGGTCCGTCAGTCTATGAGCTAATTAGCCTCTGCACTTTTGTCTTCTTCACTTTAACCTTTGCAGGCACCAGCGATCAATTCTGTAATTGTAAAAGTTTTAGGGCCCCGATCCCAGGTAAGTGCTTCTTTCGAAAGTCTCTTAAAATATCTGTGTTCCAAAGCCCCTTGGTCTAGCCCCTCTCTGAGAGGGGTTGTTAAAGATTTGGGGTGTTGAGACAGACACACAGAGATGGGCTTTGGGATATAATAAAAACTCAATGTGAACCATAAAACCAAATAATTTGGAGTCCACGAGTGTTCTCACTACACCCTTTAACCCAATTACAGAATTATGATCCATATCTCCAGCTGTAATAAACATTTGTATTGCTATGGCTGGCCTCTGGAAGACACATGAAACATATAGGGGCTGTTGCTCTTCAAATAACTAGACGTTCAGTGTACTGGGTATCATGGTGAGAATCAATAGTAGAGTGAACAAGTGTAGAGTTTGTAGGGGATTACTTATTCCCCTAATTGATCAATCAATCTATCCAATCCCCAGGAGAGCTGCGGTCCACGGCTTCACAGTCGTTCTGCAGCAAACTCCAGCAGGGGTGGGTAACAAGCAGAGCTTGTGTTCCAAATCCCCATGCCTCCAAGAAGATATGCTTCCCTGGTGTGTACAGTTGAAGTCGGAAGTTTGCATACACTTTGGTTGGAGTCATTAAAACTAGTTTTTCAACCACTCCACAAAATTCTTGTTAACAAACTATAGTTTTGGCAAGTCGGTTAGGACATCAACTTTGTGCATGACACAAGTAATTTTTCCAACAATAGTTTAATGACAGATGACTTCACTTATAATTCACTGTATCACAATTCCAGGGGGTTAGAAGTTTACATACACTAAGTTGACTGTGCCTTTAAAGCTTGGAAAATTCCAGAAAATTATGTCATGGCTTTAGAAGCTTCTGATAGGCTAATTGACATCATTTGAGTCAATTGGAGGTGTACCTGTGGATGTATTTCAAAGCCTACTTTCAAACTCAGTGCCTCTTTGCTTGATATCATATCATATCATATCAAAAGAAATCAGCCAAGACCTCAGAAAAAAAATTGTAAACCTCCACAAGTCTGGTTCATCCTTGGAAGCGTTTTCCAAATGCCTGAATGTACCACGTTCATCTGTACAAACTATAGTATGCAAGCAAAAACACCATGGGACCAAGCAACCGTCATACCGCTCAGGAAGGAGACACGTTCTGTCTCCTAGAGATGAACGTACTTTGGTGGAAAAAGTGCAAATCAATCCCAGAACAGCAAAGGACCTTGTGAAGATGGTGGAGGAAACCTGTGAAAAATTATCTATATCCACAGTAAAGCGAGTCCTATATTGACATAACCTGAAAGGCCACTCAGCAAGGAAGAAGCCACTGCTCCATAACCGCCATAAAAAAGCCAGACTCTGGTTTGCAACTGCACATGGGGACAAATAAAGATGGTACTTTTTGGAGAAATGTCCTCTGGTCTGATGAAACAAAAATAGCGACCATCGTTATTTTTGGAGGAAAAATTGGGCGCTTGCAAGCCGAAGAACACCATCCCAACCATGAAGCACGGGGTGGCAGCATCATGTTGTGGGGGTGCTTTGCTGCACCATGAGGAAGGAACATTCTGTGGATATATTGAAGCAACATCTAAAGACGTCAAAAAGTTAAAGCTTGGTCGCAAATGGGTCTTCCAAATGGACAATGACCCCAAGCATACTTCCAAAGTTGTGGCAAAATGGCTTAAGGACAACAAAGTCAAGGTATTGGAGTGGCCAACAAAGCCCCGACTTCAACACCATAGAAAATTTGTGGGCAGAACTGAAAAAGCATGTGCGAGCAAGGAGGCCTACAAACTTGACTTAGTTACACCAGCTGTCAGGAGTAATGGGCCAAAATTCACCCAACTTATTGTGGGAAGGTTGTGGAAGGCTACCAGAAACATTTGACCCAAGTTAAACAATTTAAAGGCAATGCTACCAAATACTAATTGAGTAAACTTCTGACTCACTGGGAATGTGATGAAAGAAATAAAAGCAGAAAAGCATCAAATAAAACATACAATTATTCTGACATTTCACATTCTTAGGGATAGGCGTCCCACTAGTGGGACACCAGCCGACAACATCCGGTGAAATTGGAGGCGCGCAATTCAAATAAATAATCGTAATAAACATTCCTGAACATACAAGGGTCTAATCATTTAATAAATCCTCTTAAGCCCACCCGACACGCAGACGTCTCATCTAGCCATCAGCAAATGCAAATGCGCTACGCCAAATGCTAATAGCACTCGTTAAAACTCAAACGTTCATTAAAACACACATGCAGGGTACTGAATTAAAGCTACACTCGTTGTGAATCTAGCCAACAAGTCAGATTATTAAAATGCTTTTCGGCGAAAGCATGAGAAGCTATTATCTGATAGCATGCAACACCCCGAAATACCCGAAGGTGACGTAAACAAAAGAATTAGCGTAGCCGGCGCTACACAAATAGCAGAAATAAAATATAAAACATTCATTACCTTTGACGAGCTTCTTTGTTGGCACTCCTATATGTCCCATAAACATCACTATTGGGTCTTTTTTTCGATTAAATCGGTCCACATATACCCAAAATATCCATCTATGGAGACTGTGATTCAGAAAAATACACCGTTTCATAACGCAACGTAATTTTTTTAAATTAAAAAAGTCGACGATAAACTTTCACAAAACACTTCGAAATACTTTTGTAATCCAACTTTAGGTATTAGTAAACGTTAATAATCTATCAAATTGATCACGGGGCGATGTGTATTTAATAGCTCCACGTCTTCAAATCATGTTCGGAAATCTCTCTTCCAAAACTTCCTGTCGGAGACCGGAAGGAATGGGCTCTCTCTAACTCATTTGACCAAGAAACAACGGGCAGGCAATTGACAAGACTGGCGACATCGTGTGGAAGCTGTAGGACTTGCAATCTCAGCCCCATTTAATTTGGTGTCCCTTAAACAATACATGCAAGTGGCGTATTGATATTTTTTCCAGTTTTCAGTGATCAGTTTTTCTTGCGCTTTTCGATGAAACACACGCTCTGTTATAGTCACAGCCGTGATTTAACCAGTTTTAGAAACGTGAGAGTGTTTTCTATCCACACATACTAATCATATGCATATACTATATTCCTGGCATGAGTAGCAGGATGCTGAAATGTTGCGCGATTTTTAACAGAATGTTCGAAAAAGTAGGGGGTAGGCTTAACAGGTTTTAAGAGCTTAAATTCTTGTTAATCTAACTGTTGTTCGATTTTAAAAAGGCTTTACGGTGAAAGCATACCATGCGATTGTCTGAGGACGGCGCCCCACGTCAACATATTTTTCAACCAGCACAGGCTTCATAAAATCACAAATTGCAATTAAATAAATCACTTACTTTTGAAGATCTTCCGCTGTTTGCAATCCGAAGGGTCCCAGCTAAAACATGAATGGTCGCTTTGTTAGATAAAATCTTTATATGCCAAAAAGTGAGTTTAGTTGGCACCATCGATTTCAGTAAACCGTTCGTTCAACATGCAGACAGAGTCCAAAAAGCTACCTCTAAACTTCGTCCAAACAAGCCAAACCCAAGTTTCTATTTTATCCTCAGTTTTATATGGAAAGTAGTATGTTCAATATGAAAGGAAAATTAGTAAGCGCGCCCTCTCCCTCACGCGCCGAAAGACAAATTGTTCAGATGGTCTCCTAACCAAAACTCCAAATACTTTTTTGTTTTTCAAAAAACAAGCCTGAAACCTTGAATAAAAACGTATTCAACAAATCTATTGGAAGCCATAGGAATTGCAATATGGCAGACAGATTTACATAGAAACAATAGGTATCCATCCATAATAAGAGCCTGGGACCTCAAAAAAACAAAAATCCGATTGGATTTTCTTCAGATTTTTGCCTGCCATATCAATTCTGTTATAGTCTCAGACATCATCTTAACAGTTTTAGAAACCTTAATGTTCTATGTTCTATCCAATGTTCCAAATTATATGCATATCCTGGCTTCTGGGCCTGAGTAACAGGCAGTTTACTTTGGGCACGTCAGTCAGGCGGGAATTCAGGAAACTAGACCCTATCCCTACCACGAAATCCCTAGTTTGAAACTTTACTGGGCCAGCCCCCTAGCAATTGGAGTTCCAGACAATTAGCTTTACCCCTCGCAATTTGAGTTACAGCTAGTAAGATGTACACACATCAGAGCGAGAGAAAGAACAATGATGTGGTGCACATATCTGCACATACTGTATGTGACGTAGTATGCAATTTCCGGGGACCACTTTAGGCTCTTGAGCACTACTTTCAGAACTACTTGCTAAAAAGTATACCAAACAGAATATCTTTAAAGGAATAAAACACTTTAAAGTCCACAAATGCACCTTTAGCTTCACAAAAAGGACATTACCAGATAATACCAACATTATTGGTTTCCTTACAGTATGTTTGGTAGCCAGATAGTGTTTGTTTTTACCACCACTGATCAATAATTCTTAATGGTCTCATTAATCCTCATTAGGGACAGGTTGACTTCATTTAGACTACCATCCATTTATAAAGAGGGATGACTTACTATTAGGATAAATTGGCTTCCAGGTCCCCCCATGGACTGAATTGAACCAGCGCCATGTTGTCATCGATAGAGAAGTAAACAGATTGATTTTGCGTTCAAGCACTTCAGGAGAGAAAGCCCTCATGAGAGTGGAACACAAATCACATTATTCTCCACACACTCAAAGACTGCTACCGAGCCAAGCTCACTATGCAAATGGACAGCATCACTTACACTCTCTACAATGGCTGCTTTCAGCAGTAGCAGTGTGTGTGTGTGTGTGTGTGTGCAGACAGCATAGGCTACACAGAGATTCCAAAATACATAAGAGATGCATCTCTTTTTACTATTATAAAACCCATACAAACCAATTCGGTACAAAGTCGTGCAACAATCACAGCCATGCCCCAGATCTATTCAGGGAGGTATATGGGAACACAGATTTGAGTGGAGCAATGTAACAGCATGGGAAAAGGGACCAGAGAAAAGCAGACAACTTCAAAGTAGCAGTGTGAGCCGGTAGCTCAAAGAGAACTGATCTTACGCGATGTGAAATCTACAGTAGGATCTCAACATTCAGAAGCAGCTCGATATAAGCTCTTTAACATAAGGTTACATATCATATTTCTCTATAAAACTTTTCAGAGATTTATCTGGAAACTATTTCAGCTGACATTGGTTGGAAAAAAGGTGTTTGTGGTTTGAGCGTGTACGTTTGTGCCATTTGGCCTACATTTACTATGTTTGAGTGCTGATGCATCTGTCCATCATATGGTGTTACAACACCCATGACAATTCCCCTTAAACTGTGGCCTACGTGACAGAGCCATCATCTCTACTATTGCCCATGACCTAGCCCTTCCCTGGAGTCCATGTGAACTTCTGCACCAGAATCGCTGTCCCATTTCCCCTGTCCTCCCACAGGTATGGTCTTAGGAGTGTGCATGTCCTGGCCCATGACACATCTCCAATCTGGAAAGACAGGCTTATAACAGAAACTAGACATATTTAGAGCCTCCCTCCCACTAAAGAAACACAGACGGACGAGCATAGCCAGTTCTCCTCAGCCCTTTGAATCTGTCCAGCTCTTCAGTAAACAATGGCCTATTTATCTAGCCATCGCTTTATCCTCTAGCTCTCTGGACCCTGCCATCAGCCGGCCCTCCCCTCCCAACACACACAAATGCAACGAAATGTACACGTAAAACACAATGTTCTATTCAATTCCATCAGTGTGCTCACAACAGAAGAGGGAAGAAGGAGTTCTCTTTTACAGGCAACGCTTGAATGATCAACCTTATGACTCAAGGGTTTGTGGTTAAGACACAGACATACCTTGGCACATTCCCCCAGGGCCTAAACAGGAGGAGGAAATAAATGTGTGTGGCACAGGGAAGAAAACAGACTGGAGAAAGAGAGTGAGAGAAAGGAGGAAAGGAGAGAAAGGGAGAAGGAAAAATGGAGATAGGGGGCACTTGGCGCGGAATTTCTTCACTGCCTCTGCGGCCTGCCACCTCGCATCACAGAGCAGGGGCTGACAGACGAATGCAGGAGTGGCCCAATAATAGAAACCGTTTGGCCAGGAATAAACCCCTGGATTGGAAAGGAGCATATACACATCTAGGAAGAGCACTGTGGATGGGAGAAACAGGACAGTCCTTCACATTCCTAAGAGCCCATACACTATACAATGGCACAAGGTTTACATGATCTCTCCTCCTCCTTCCTCTCATCTCCCCTCACTGTCGTGCCACAATGGGTCCATGGACGCTCACAGAGCAGCGCTAACACCATGTGACCTGTTCTCATATGCTCGCTATTCCCTTTCTTTACGCTGTCCCTCTGCCGTCATTCACCTCTGAAATGTCACCAGAAGATAGTAGTCTTGACCAAATTCTATGTGCCATTGTCTCAAAGTCAATATGCGGCTAGCTGGCCACTTGCACACACAACGTTCTGCCATGAGGAAGAGAATCTGAACAGAGAGTGTGGTGTGTGTTGGGTTTTTCAGGCTGAGCTAATGTACACTACCGTTTAAAACTTTGGGGTCACTTAGAAATATCCTTGTTTTTGAAAGAAAAGCCCATTTTTTCTTTGCAGAGTTGCAAAGAAAAAGACATATCTCAGACTGGCCAATAAAAATAAAAGATTAAGATAGGCAAAAGAACAGATACACTGAACAGAGGAACTCTGCCTAGAAGACCAGCATCCCGGAGTCACCTCTTCACTGTTGACGTTGAGACTGGTGTTTTGCGGATACTATTTAATGAAGCTGCCAGTTTAGGACTTGTGAGGCATCTGTTCTCAAACTAGACTAATGTACTTGTCCTCTTGCTCAGTTGTGCACCAGGGCCTCCCACTCTTTCTATTCTGGTTAGTGCCAGTTTGTTCTGTGAAGGGAGTAGTACACAGCATTGTACCAGATCTTTAGTTTGTTTTGCAATTTCTTGCATGGAATAGCCTTCATTTCTCAGAACAAGAATAGGCTGATGAGTTTCAGAAGAAAGTTATTTGTTTCTGGCCATTTTGAGCCTGTAATCAAACCCACAAATGCTGATGCTCAAGTACTCAACTAGCCTAAAGAAGGCCCGTTTTAGTGCTTCTTTAATCAGGACAACAGTTTTCAGCTGTGCTAACATAATTGCAGAAGAGTATTCTTATGATAAATTTGCCTTTTAAAATTATTAACTTGGATTAGCTAACACAACTTGCCATTGGTTGCTGATAATGGGCATCTGTTCGCTTATGTAGATATTCCCTTAAATCAGCCGTTTCCAGCTACAATAGTCATTTACAACATTAACAATGTCTACACTGGGCCTCCCGGGTGGCGCGGTGGTCTAAGGCACTGCATCGCAGTGACAGCAGGCCGCGACCGGGAGGCCCATAAGGCTGCGCACAATTGGCCCAGCGTCATCCGGGTTAGGGAGGGTTTGGCCAGCAGGGATATCCTTGTCTCATCGCGCACTAGTGACTCCTGTGCCGGGCCGGGCACAGCGCACGCTGACCAGGTCACCAGGTGTACGGTGTTTCCTCCGACACATTGGTACGGCTTCCGGGCTGGATGTGCATTGTGTCAAGAAGCAGTGCGTTTAGGTTGAGTTATTTTTCGGAGGACACGTGGCTCTCGACCTTCGCCTCTCCCGAGTCTGTACGGGAGTTGCATTGATGAGACAAGACTGTAACGACTACCAATTGGATACCACCAAATTGGGGAGAAAAAGGGGTAAAATAAAAAAATTCTACACTATTTCTGATCAATTTGATGGTATTTTAAATGGACAAAACATTAGCTGTTCTTTCAAAATGAAGGACATTTCTAAGTGACCCCAAACTTTTGAATGGTAGTGTACATTCAACTCAGGTAGAGTACAATAAGGCTACTGGGATGTCTCCCATGTCTCAATAAAACTCTAATAGTCCGAGTAAAATGAGTGATACGAGAAAAAAAAATTAAATCCAGCTTTTTCACTCCTCCAATGCCTTTTCAGTTCAGACAAAGACATCCATGACACACTGAAATTCAGTCCAGGAATATGACAAAAACATAAGCATTACAGAAAAGAATAGACCTCTCTACTCATAACAAGCACCGACAGTATGTTACAACTGGGAACATTACAACTGGGAGAATATTATGGGAAAGCAGCTGTGGATGGATTTGGTATAGACAGGGCATAAGAGTTCAGATGAGGCTAGAATGTTTTCTATCAGGCTGGGTGGATGTGAATACCAATGGGTTTAATCATAAGCTTAGGAAACAGGATCATCAACTCAAGCGGTGTACTGTGCATGCCCATCGCCTGCTGCCTAGCAGGGAGGGGGTGTTTCAACTCAGGTGACAAACACACTGAGCAAAACATTTGTTCTGTTTCATACCTGTCTGGTGTTCAACCACGCTCTGGAATGCAATCATAACTATTAGGGCTGGGAATTACCATGGACCTCACATTATCACGATACGCAAGGTGCCGATACGATATGTATTGCGAATCTATGCACAGCGATTCAATACTGTTATTTTATTGGAATTCGATGCTCATCATATGTCTGCTGCAGTGGGATAAGAGAGAGAGAAATTATTTCTGATCAGTCATGGAAATCAAAGTGCTGAAAACAAATGGTCTCCCTATCTAAAAAGAAGATGGAGAACAAGTTATGGGAAAATATCTGAGTTTTGGTGCAGGTACAGTCAACTAGCCCAAAAATAATATAGCGATATTGTCAAAACGATACATTGTCAAAAATAATAACTATGGATTTCCCCCCCATCACTAATAACAATGCCTTGTAAAAAATTACAACACCCCTGTCCCGCTAATTCAAGAAAGTGTTCTCATGTGTTCTCATTCTCATGTGATCTCATCTTTCAGAGGTACATTTTGAGATCTAAATGGTGATATGGAAAGCAGGCAAGGTAACCAGTACAGATATCCAACTGATGTGAATGTACTGGAATCAGCTGTCTACATCTGCATTGACAAATACCATGAGCTACGCTATAAAAATGAAGTGGTGACCCTAACTGACCTAAGACGGGGAATTGTTACTTGGATTAAATGTCAGGAATAGTGAAAAACTGAGTTTAAATGTATTTGGCTAAGGTGTATGTAAACTTCAACTAATATATATATATATATATACTGCTGGTCAAAAGTTTTAGAACACCTACTCATTCAAGGGCAGGCAAAGGACAGGTCAAGGTCAGGCAGGGGTTGGTATCCCATGGCAGAGTCTCAAAGGTACAGAGCCTCAGGCAGGGTCAGGGGCATGCAGAGGTCAGTAATCCAGGGCAGTGGCAAAAGGTACAGAACGGCAGTCAGGGTAGGCAGAATGATCAAAACCGGGAAAACTATAAAACAGGAGCTCAAGGAAACAGGAGTAAGAAAAACACACTGGTAAGCTTGACAAGATGACCTGGAAACAGACAAGCAGAGAACACAGGTATAAATGCACAGGGGATAATGGGGAAGTTAGACGACACCTGGAGGGGGGTGGAAACAATCACAAAGACAGGTGAAACAGATTAGGGTGTGACACCTTCATGTCTTAAAGTAATGATGGACTGTCATTTATCTTTGCTTATTTGAGCTGATCTTATCATAACATGGACTTGGTCTTTTACCAAATAGGGCTATATTCTGTATACCCCCCTACCTTGTTACAAAGAAACTGATTGGCTCAAATGCATTAAGAAGGAAAGAAATTCCACAAATGAACTTTTAAGAAGGCACACCTGTTAATTGAAATGGATTCCAGGTGACTACGTCATGAGAGGTTGGGAGAATGCCAAGAGTGTGCAAAGGCTCTTATCAAGGCAAAGGTTGGCTATTTGAAGAATCTCAAATATAAAATATATTATATATGTTGTAACCAAATATATGGTTACTACATACTTCACTATTATTCTGCAATGTAAAAAATAGTAAAAATAAAGAAAAACCCTTGAATGAGTAGGTGTTTGAAAACTTTTGACCAGTAATGTAAATTATTATTATTAATATTTTTTTTAACAAAAAGTATCGATATCGTCCAAAATAACGTATCGATTTTTTTGCCCCGTCGGTAATGTCTAGGTGTTAAGTAGCCATATCAGTTAGGAAAAGCCAAAGCTGCATTCCCATATTCCGTCATCTATCTAACCTCTGCAGTGCCACACATCCCAGCAGCAGCCTGTGTAATCTACTAATTTCTCATGCAGGTCACACTGCAGCGCCCAGTCAGCCTGCCTATCTGGCTCAGCCCCCGCTCCACTCTCAGGTAGCTAGAGCATGCATGGCTAAGAGTAGGATAGCTTTTCGCCTCTCTGGAACAGTAAGTGATGTCTGTGTGGGCAGGGGAGGAGGTGACATAGCCGACTCCACTGTGAAGTGTGAGTGAGATAAAACCCTGCTCTAATACTTTATCAATCAGACACAGAGTAAGCCCAGAGCTGTTAACACTGGAGAGGCAGGCATTACAGGCAGATAGATCCACATGGTGCTCAGAGAGACCCAGAAATAGTCATGGTGCTCAGAGCAAAAGACTGACTGCCCAGTCAGTGCGATACTTGCTCTCCATAACTCCACTCCCTTACATACATTTGAAGTTGGAAGTTTACATACACCTTAGCCAAATACATTTAAACTCAGTTTTACAATTCCTGATATTTAATCCTAGTAAAAAAATCCCTGTTTTAGGTCAGTTAGGATCACCACATTATTTTAAGAAGTTTTAGATATGACAGTAATTCTGCCCATAGATTATGCATGTACAGTTGAAGTATGAAGTTTACATACACTTAGGTTGGAGTCATTAAAACTCATTTTTCAACCACTCCGCAAATTTCTTGTTAACAAACTATAGTTTTGGCAAGTTGGTTAGGACATCTACTTTATGCATGACACAAGTAATTTTTTCCAACAATAGTTTACAGACAGATTATTTCACTTATAATTCACTGTATCACAATTCCAGTGGGTCAGAAGCTTACATACACTAGTTGACTGTGCCTTTAAACAGCTTGAAAAATTCCAGAAAATTATGTCATGGCTTTAGAAGCTTCAGAAAGGCTAATTGACATCATTTGAGTTGATTGTATGTGTACCTGTGGATGTATTTCAAGGCCTACCTTCAAACTCAGTGCCTCTTTGCTTGACAGAAAATAAATTGTAGACCTCCAAGTCTGGTTCATTCTTGGGAGCAATTTCCAAATGCCTGAAGGTAGCACATTCATCTGTACAAACAATAGTACGCAAGTATAAGTAAGTATAAGCAAGTATAAACACCATGGGACCATGCTGTAGTCATACAGCTCAGGAAGGAGACACGTTATGTCTCCTAGAGATGAACACACTTTGGTGCGAGAAGTGCAAATCAATCCCAAATCAATCCCAAAACAACAGCAAAGGACCTTGTGAAGATGCTGGAGGAAACAGGTACAAAATTATCTATATCCACGGTAAAACAAGTCCTATATTGACATAACCTGAAAGGCCGCTCAGCAAGGAAGAAGCCACTGCTCCATAACCGCCATAAAAAAGCCAGACTACGGTTTGCAACTGCACATGGGGACAAAGATCGCACTTTTTGCAGAAATGTCCTCTGGTCTGATGAAACAAAAATAGAACTGTTTGGCCATCATGACCATCGTTATGTTTGGAGAAAAAAAGGATGCTTGTAAGCCGAAGAACACCATCCCAACTGTGAAGCACAGGGATGACAGCATCATGTTGTGTGGGTGCTTTGCTGCAGGAAGGACTGGTGCACTTCACAAAATAGATGTCATCATGAGGCAGGAACATTATGTGGATATATTGAAGCAACATCTCAACACATCAGTCAGGAAGATAAAGCTTGGTCGCAAATGGGTCTTCCAAATGGACAATGACCCCAAGCATACTTCCAAAGTTGTGGAAAAATGGCTTAAGGACAACAAAGTCAAGGTATTGGAATGGCCATCACAAAGCCTTGACCTCAATACCATAGAAAATATGTGGGCAGAACTGAAAAAGCATGTGCGAGCAAGGAGACCTACAAAGCTGACTTAGTTGCACCAGCTGTCAGGAGGAATGGGCCAACATTCACCCAACTTATTGTGGGAAGCTTGTGGAAGGCTACCAGAAACATTTGACCCAAGTTAAACAATTTAAAGGCAATGCTACCAAATACTAATTGAGTATGTACACTTCTGACCCACTGTAAATGTGATGAAAGAAATAAAAGCTCAAATCACTCAACTATTCTGACATTCCACGTTCATAAAATAAAGTGGTGATCCTAACTGACCTAAGACGGGACATTTTTACTAGGATTAAACGTCAGAAAAACTGAGTTTAAATGTATTTGGCTAAGGTGTATGTAAACATCTGACTTGAACTGTATGAACTACACATTGACACATCCAGCCCAAAGCGGGAGGTTGATAAAAATATTACTAGTTGCCAAAGTTCCAGAGCAGGTCTTTGTGTTACCAGTTAGCAGTCTCATTTTGATCACTGGGACCTTGCTTACATCTTAGGGGGTTCTGATCTGTGGCAAATAGATTTCCAAGGAATGATTTCCAACTCAAAGTGAAATAATTAAGCTGACATTCCCTCCCCAATGCAATTAACAATGAATGCAGTACAATCTGTGACCTGTTTGATTCCATGGGTATGTTTCTTATTACTTGTCCATGATGCATAGCAGTTTCTAATGCAGCGAGGCAGCAGCATGTCACACTCAGGGATATGTTTAGTTCAGTGCAATCTGCCCATGAGACATATCTGGTTCAATGATCTGGTGTTGTATGCTCGGCATGCTTGTGTACAAATTAGCCTGCTGTCAGATATGTGAGCTGCTCTGAATTGCATTAGCGTGTGTATTCATTAACTTGTCAATTCGAGTGTGTGTGGGGGAAAATTGTGTGTGCCTATATTTAGTTGTTTGTTAAATAATGTATTCTTATGATTTGCTTGTAATGTGTACTGTAGATCTTTCTTTTCCATTTTATTTAACCCTTATTTTACCATGTAAATTGAATGATAACACATTGTAATTTACAGCAGCGGCCTGGGGAATAGTTACGGGGGGATGATCGACATCTAGCTGTTCCCTACACACCACTCAACCAGTGGGCATGGTAAAGTTAACAGCTTCAGAGAGGAAGGGATGTACTTTTGTGGGTGAACATTATACTTCAAGTAACAATTTTAGGGAGGATAATGTTCAACCACCTGGGTCCTTACTAATCTAATACGGAAGCTAAAGTAGTACAGGCAGTATGAGCACTGTTTGGAAATATTGCAAAAATATTAGTTAATCTTGTTTTCTACAGAGACCGTCGGTACTGTAAGGGGCCAAAATGCAGCAGAATCTGACTGTTAAGCCCAGGCTCAGACTCCATATGTGTTCCACTTTGCAATTTTTCAATTTCCACATGAGAACCATGGATATTGTAAACCAGTAATTATAAGCTCATTAGTGATTAGCATAATATGTTGTTGCTTGGTAGGGAGTTTCAGTTATTTTGAATATCATGTGAAAATGTGTTGACCGTGCACTGACAATGAACTTGTTACTTGTCCAATGCAGATTATTTTTGCCTATTTGCTTGATCATAAAATAAAAACTATTAAATTGAATACAGGGTTAACTGAATGACAACAGAGACAGAATACAATCTGGAATTGTATTGAATAGTTTCGGGTAGGCCTTGTCTCCGAGGAATGCTCGGAGATGCATGATGACAGGTTGCCAACCCCCCCCCCATGCTGAACATGGATCATTATAACCACTACAATGTAAATACCTGATATACTGATGAGTGAGATAGAAAGCGATGTGAATTATGTGTTTACTAGATTAATAAAAGTGAGTCATTCAGACCAGCCTTCCTGATTGAACTGCAAAAAAACGACATTTTAATTTTTTTAAATTACCTCATTAGTAACCATGTAGCGGGAGTGACTATGGACGACAGGTAACTGAGCGCTGTAAGAGATACAGGAAGTGGAAGGTACTACTCTACTACGTCTGGCTCAGTCTGCCTGTAATGTCTGTGTCTAGAGTCATTGGCCCGCCCTCTAACTGTCCTGAGACCCTCTGTCCAGCCCCAGGGCCTCAGTAGTTACAGCTAAACACCTGTCACATCTGCTCTCTGACCTTTGTCATTGGCGGCGGGGGGGCTTTTGATAGGTCACGTCCTGTCAAGTTAACATCAGTGTGTCTGGAACAGGAGCACACCCAGGAATTAACCAACCCTCGGTTCCCTGGACAACACAGTGAGGAAGAGGAATCACCAGTCTGGAGAGTTAAGCACAGGAGATTAGAGCTGGATTTAAGGACTGGGCCTGATTACTGCTGGGGGTTTAGGAAGTGTGTTGTGAAAATAAACACCCTGCTTGTTGTGCAGCTTAAAGGACATAAGGATATTTAAGGGTATAATCGTGTAAGCTCTCAATAGCCTGATACCACCCCAGAGTGGCTAGTAAGTTACTGCCGTAATGCCGCGAGGAGATTTGCAGGCCGTCGTATCAGTGTACCGCTTTCATTGGAAGCGATTGCTCTGCCAATGCTTCACACGTGGGGAAAGCTAAACCACTGTTAAATATTCTAACTCTCCAGAGAAGAGCATCAGAATGTTTGCAGCAAAGAATCCAGAGCTCAAAGCCAAGTAAGAAGGGAAAAAGCAGCAGGAGAAATGGACCAACCACATTATTGTCCAAGAACAGGGTGTGTGTAAACCACTGAAGAGCATAGAAACATTACTAATTTTCCTGTGTGAGGACAGATATTGTTCTGTTTCTAGTCTGTTCTGCTGCTCTATGGCTGCAGCCATTGTTTGCAGGCGTAATTGGAAGTGTATAAACTGTAAGCGCTTTGATATGTTTGTAGGGAATGCATACTCTCATAGCGTCCTTGGTAACATATCTAACCAGCCTCTCTTGTGCTGGTACCATGTGGCTGCCATACAGCTTCGACCTGTGCAACCTACAGTGGAATCTATACATGTGCATGATATGAGACAAGCTCAGTAGCAGAGGAGAATAGCTTTTATGGCAGGGAATTGCAAGGGACTTCACGATACAATATTGTCACAATACTTAGGTGCCAATACGATAATTATTGCGATTCTCACTATTCTGCGATTTCATGTTCCAAACATATTGCACACTAAACACTGAGTGTACAAAACATTCTGCTTTTTCCATGACATAGGTGTAAGCTGTGAACCTTTATTGATATTACCTGTTAAATCCACTTAAATCCGTATAGATGAACGGGAGGAGACAGGTTAAAGAAGGATATTTAAGCCTTGAGACAATTGAGACATCAATTGCCATTCAGAGTGAATGGGCAAGACAAACTATTTAAGTGCCTCTGAACGGGGTATGATAGGTGTTAGGCGCACCGGTTTGTGTCAAGAACTGCAACACTGTCTGGTTTTTCACCCTCAACACTTTCCCGTGTGTACAAAGAATGGTCCACCACCCAAAGGACATCCAGCTAATTTGACACAACTGTGGGAAGCACTGGGGTCAACATGCGCCAGTGTCCCTATGGAACGCTTCGACACCTTGTAGAGGCCATGCCCCGACGAATTGAGACTGTTCTGAGGGCAAAAAGGGGGGTCTGAATGGCAATATGTCCGTCACATGGTCTGAATGGCAATATGTCCTTCACATGGTCTGAATGGCAATATGTCCTTCACATGGTCTGAATGGCAATATGTCCTTCACATGGTCTGAATGGCAATATGTCTACTTCACATGGTCTGAATGGCAATATGTCTACTTCACATGGTCTGAATGGCAATATGTCTACTTCACATGGTCTGAATGGCAATATGTCTACTTCACATGGTCTGAATGGCAATATGTCTACTTGACATGGTCTGAATGGCAATATGTCCTTCACATGGTCTGAATGGCAATATGTCCTTCACATGGTCTGAATGGCAATATGTCTACTTCACATGGTCTGAATGGCAATATGTCCTTCACATGGTCTGAATGGCAATATGTCTACTTCACATGGTCTGAATGGCAATATGTCTACTTCACATGGTCTGAATGGCAATATGTCTACTTCACATGGTCTGAATGGCAATATGTCTACTTCACATGGTCTGAATGGCAATATGTCTACTTGACATGGTCTGAATGGCAATATGTCTACTTCACATGGTCTGAATGGCAATATGCCCGTCACATGGTCTGAATGGCAATATGTGCTTCACATGGTCTGAATGGCAATATGTCCGTCACATGGTCTGAATGGCAATATGTCCTTCACATGGTCTGAATGGCAATATGTCCTTCAAGTCAGAGATTTTGCTGATGGTATTTTGTCACTCACATAAGAGAGACAGACCATGACCAAACATACCAACAAATACCATCAGCAAAACGTAAATAATATTTATAGGGCACTATATCTATGATGGGTTTATTTGCTGGTTAACAGTGATCAAGAGTAATAACTGAATGGCATCCATCTCTACCAGCTATCAGTAGTTTATGTGCAGCCAAGATCCATGCAATGAGCAAGTCCTCCGCTTTCTCTCTGTTTGCCGAACGGGTGTGTGTCACTTGTGTGTTTGCCGTTTCACTGGCTGTGCTTGTTTCGGGGGGGCAAACCCACTGTAGCTCATAGAAAACACTAAGTAAATCCCCGTCAAGAATAGAGAGACGGAAACCCTGCTAGCCTGTAGTTTTAAATGGAGGTCGCTAACAAACATTTTCAACACTGCAGGAGCTGTTTATTTTGCTCTATTACAATGTGGACCGTCCAGACTTTCAATGTAACAATTGTTTGCTTGCAGAGAACTACGGGGTGAAGTGGGTACTCTTTGCAAACAAGTAGCTAATGTACACAAGCTGCTGGGGACTCAAAGTTCACCTAAATTTCCCTTTCTCTTCTACTCCAGTAGCTGGACACCGCTCTGGCCTGGTGGGAGTGTCATCGCCGTGTCGTGCCCTGCAGGGTTCCCTCCCCGAAGGGGTCTCCCCCTATCCCTGGAGAATGGAGTTAGTAGGATGACCCTGGGATGTTCCTATTCTTGACCCTACCAACCAGTCATGGAGGCACGTCACTCGCAGTGGAAGTCAAAAGCAGTGGCCTTTGGCAAAAGCGGCCTCTCTGGCGGTGGGAAGCCTGGACCGGATACAGATTTCAAACAGCTTCGCCGCACTGGATCCAGACGTTCAGGCGCCTTCGTCCTCTGTTCTGTTTCCCTGTCTGGTGGCTTCTACGTGAATGAGGCTTTGTTGGTTATGGGAGGTTCGAACCGGGTGCCAAGAGTTGCGGACGTGCGAGATTCCGCCTCTCACAAGTCCTCAACGGGTCTCCCGAATCATGAGTCTGCCACACACACACTATATGATACATTTATTAAACATAAGAATGAGTGAGTAAGTGACAAAGACCCTCTTATAGGACCAGGACACAAAATAATATAATAATCAATCATTTCTCTTTATTTAACCGTCTTACATATAAAACCTTATTTGTTCATTGAAAATTGTGAAAAACTCACTACAGGTTAATGAGAAGGGTGTGCTTGAAAGGATGCACATAACTCTGCAATGTTGGGTTGTATTGGAGAGAGTCTCCGTCTTAAATTATTTTCCACTCACAGTCTGTGCCTGTATTTAGTTTTTATGCTAGTGAGGACCGAGAATCCACTCTCACATAGGTACGTGGGTGCAAAGGGAATCGGTATCTTAACAGCGCGATTTGCCAAGACAGGATACTCTGAGTGCAGCCCAATCCAGAAATCTGGCAGTGTCTTCTGATTAAATTTAATTCACAGAACCGCTTGCTGCAATTTTGATGAGGCTCTCTTGTTCCGATATCGGTAAGTGGACTGGAGGCAGGGCATGAAAGGGATAACAAATCCAGTTGTTTGTGTCATCAGTTTCGGGAAAGTACCTTCATAATTGTGCACCCAACTCACTCAGGTGTTTTGCTATATCACATTTGACATTCTCTGCAAGCTTGTTCATTTGCTCACAAAAAAAATCATATAATTACGGAAAGGCCTGTGCGTTGTCCTTGTTATTGCAGACAGACAAGAGCTCCAACTTCTTAATCATAGCCTCAAATTTGTCCCGCACATTGAAGTTGCACATTGAAGTTGCGGAGAGTCCCTGTAATCCTAGATGCAGATCATTCAGGTTAGGGGGAAAAACATCACCCAGATAGGCAAGTCGTGTGAGAAACTTATCATCATGCAAACGGTCAGACAAGTGAAAATTATGGTCAGTAAAGAAAACTGGAGGTCATTTTGCAGGGCTCTGGCAGTGCTCCTCCTGCTCATCCTTGCACAAAGGCGGAGGTAGCGGTCCTGCTGCTGGGTTGTTGCCCTCCTACGGCCTCCTCCACGTCTCCTGATGTACTGGCCTGTCTCCTGGTAGCGCCTCCATGCTCTGGACACTACACTGACAGACACAGCAAATCTTCTTACCACAGCACGCATTGATGTGCCATCCTGGATGAGCTGCACTACCTGAGCCACTTGTGTGGGTTGTAGACTCCTTCTCATGCTACCACTAGAGTGAAAGCACCGCCAGCATTCAAAAGTGACCAAAACATCAGCCAGGAAGCATTAGAACTGAGAAGTGGTCTGTGGTCACAACCTGCAGAACCACTCCTTTATTGGGGGTGTCTTGCTAATTGCCTATAATGTCCACCTGTTGTCTATTCCATTTGCACAACAATGTGAAATTTATTGTCAATCAGTGTTGCTTCCTAAGTGGACAGTTTGATTTCACAGAAGTGTGATTGACTTGGAGTTACATTGTGTTGTTTAAGTGTTCCCTTTATTTTTTTGAGCAGTGTATATATTTTTAAATGCGAATCACATTTTTATTGCCCCAGATGGCATTGCGCGTACCCCAGTTTGGGAATACCTGCTCTACAGGAATGACAGAGTCCGTCCAAATAATCTTAGCTCCTGGACCCTGTCTGCACATTTCAAGGCTGCATTGAGACAATGAGTTATCTGTTTCACCTCTCCTTGTTCTTATCTCCACCCACCTCCAGGTGTCACCCTTCTTCCCAATTATCCCCTGTGTATTTATACCTGTGTTCTGTCTGTCTGTTGCCAGTTCGTCTTTTTCGTTGCTTTTTTGTTCTTTTTCGTTGCTTCACAGTATGATGGAGGGGTTCCAGGCCACAGCCGAATGTCACGACCAAGCATTGGACATTTTGCGGGACCAAGTCCTTGGGTTGCCTATTAGGCAGCCAATCGCAATGGTAACCTCCCAGCCCCTCTGTAACCCGGCTGGCAGTAGTGCCGTCACCCTGGTTTCCCGGGGAGATTCCAGAACCTGCCGGGTCTTTCTCTCCCAACGCTCCCTCGTTTTCGAGCTGCAGCCTTCTTTGTTCCCCTCGGAGCGCTCGAAGATGGTGTATATTATTACGCTGATGTCCTGGAGGGTACTTGCCTGGGCCACAGCGGTGTGGGAGCAACAATCAACCGTGAGTGAGTACACTGGTGTATCTGAGAGATAATTGTTCTTCTCCCCTTACTCACCACCCTGCTGTGGGGCGACCAGTCCAAATCTCTCCAGGTACTCATTGACTCGGGGGCTGATATGAGTCTCATGGATGTTACACTGGCATCCGAGCTGGGTATCTCCACTCAACCCCTCTCCTTTCCCATGGGTGTTAGAGTGCTGGACGGGCGCTCTATATGCCGGGTCACGTACCAGACTACCCCCGTCAGCCTACGGGTGTCGGGGAACCACAGAGAGGCTATCCAATTCCTGCCGGTTGAGTCTCCACAGGCGCCCATGCTATTGGGATTCTCTTGACTCCATCGACACAATCCCTCCTTTGACTGGGCTACAGGTGCCATCATGGGCTGTCTTTGCCTGCCCCTGTTGCTACAATAAACTTTGTTACTTCGACAGTCTGTATCTGGGTCTTACCTTGATTCCTGATAATCAGTGACCCAAGCACTGCTCAGATAGAGACACTATGGTAGGGATTGAGTTGTCATAGTGCTGCTGCAAATGTACTTAGTCCCAGGGGAGTTGGCATAATGTAAGTAACCTAATTTATATCCTTTTAACTCCCCTGAATGCCTCTGTCAATCCTACAGCTATTGTATGCAGTAATCATGCACCTATGAACCCGAGTTATACTGTTAGCACTGAGGGAGTTTTCTCTGGTAGGAAGTCCAGTAGGAAGTGCAGCTCACCCTGCACTATCAGCTCAAACATAATTATCACTGTCATGTCTACCTCTGATAAGCCTCCCAGTAAAGCAATAAAAACAATCAAGTATTCCAGAAAAGTGTTAACAATAGCCCACATTAACATATGTAGCCTAAGAACCTAGGTTCAAGAAATTGATAACTTGCTAGTAACAGAACATTCACATACTATCTCAGAAAATCACTTAGATAATACCTTTAATGATACAGTGGTAGCAATACATGGTTTCAATATCTTCAGAAGAGACAGGAATGTCAGTGGTGGAGCTTAGAGAGGATCATGTCAACTGCCATTGAAGTAAAATGGCTACAGGTTCACATGCATCACCTAAAGCCCATTCTTGTGGGAGATGCAATAGACCACAGAGTGCTAACAGTCAGTATCTGGATAGTATGTGTGAAATGCTTGATAATGTATGTGATATCAACAGAAGTATATTTTTGGGTGACCTAAATATTGACTGGTTTTCATCAAGCTGCCCTCTCAAGAAAAAAGGTTAAAACTGTAACCAGTGCCTGCAACCTGGTTCAAATTATCAGTTAACCTACCAGTGTATTTACAAACTGCACAGGAATTAAATAATCCTCATGTATGGATCACATCTTTACCAATGCTGCAGAAAACTGTTCTAAAGCAGTATCCACATCCATCAAATGTAGTGATCATAATATAGTAGCCATATCTAGGAAAACCAAAGTTCCAAAGGCTGGGCCTAATATAGTGTATAAGAGGTCAAACAAGAAGTTTTGTAGTGATTTCTATGTTGAAGATCTAAATAATATTTGCTGGTCTGTGGTGTGTAATGAGGAGCAACCAGACACTGCACTTGAGACTTATGAAATTGCTTTTTCCAGTTCCTAATAAGCATGCACCCTGTAAGAAAATCTAAACTGAAATCCCTGTGAATTGATGAGGAATTTAAAAAATTGTATGGATGAGAGGGATGAGGCAAAAGGAATGAGTCTGGCCAATTGGCAAACAAGTCAGCAAATAAGTCTGGCCAATTGGCAAACATACTGTAAATTGAGAAATCATGTGACTAAACTTAACAAAAATAAAAAATAAACTGTACTATGAAAGAAAGGTAAATTATATAAAAAATATATAGTAAAAAGCTTTGGAGAACCTTAAATTTAAATTTGGTCAAAAATGGGAAGTTGGTTACATCATTCATTGAATCAGATGGCTCATTCATCACAAAACCCACTGATTTTGCCAACTACTTTAATGATTTTTTCATTTGCACGAAAATTTAGGCATGACATGCCAACAACAAATTCTGAACCTACACATCCATGCATAACTAACAAAATGATGAAAGACAAGCATTGTAATTTTGAATTCCGTAAAGTGAGTGTGGAAGGGGTGAAAAAAGTATTGTCGTCTATCAACAATGACAAGCCATCTGGGTTTGACAACTTGGGTGGAAAGTTACTGAGGCTGATAGCGGACGATATTGCAATCTCTTCAGTCTAAGCCAACAGGAAAGTGTGTGCCCTCAGTGTTGTGAACTTGAGTGAGGACCCAAAAGCGGTTTAACAAAAACAGAGTCCTTTAATGTAAAAACACAGGGAAGACATAGATCCTCTTCAGATGTAGAAAAATGGCAAAATAGACAACCCTCAGAGAGGGCGACAAATGAAACAGAAAGTCCTTCTGATATTTACAAAAGAGTCCCCTTCTTAGCAGCAGAGGAGAATAGCTGGGTTGCGGCGACAGACTGCTGGTCTCTCTGGGTAGGCGCGGGTCGTAGCGGACAGAGGTACCTGATCACACGTAGCATCAGAAGAACAGGCAGATTCCGACAGGATGGGACAAGGGTGAAGCAAACAAGACGATAGTTTGGTTCTGGCATGAGAAACTCAAACGAGAATCTGACAAAGAAAGAAGCAGGAACAGAGAGAGAAATAGAGACCTAATCAGAGGGAAAAAGGGAACAGGTGGGAAAAGAGTGAATGAGGTAGTTAGAGAAGATGAGGAACAGCTGGGGGAAGGAGAGGAAGAGAAGGTAACCTAATACGACCAGCAGAGGGAAACGGAGTGAAGAGAAAGAACAGGAACAAGACATAATATGACAATACATGACAGTACCCCCCCACTCACCGAGCGCCTCCTGGCGCACTCGAGGAGGAAACCTGGCGGCAACGGAGGAAATCATCGATCAGCGAACGGTCCAGCACGTCCCGAGAGGGAACCCAACTCCTTTCCTCAGGACCGTACCCCTCCCAATCTACTAGGTACTGATGACCACGGCCCCGAGGACGCATGTCCAAAATCTTACGGACCCTGTAGATAGGTGCGCCCTCGACAAGGATGGGGGGAAGACGAGCGGGGGCGTGAAGAACGGGCTTAACACAGGAGACATGGAAGACCGGGTGGACGCGACGAAGATATTGCGGGAGAAGAAGTCGCACTGCGACAGGATTAATGATCTGAGAAATACGGAACGGACCAATGAACCGCGGGGTCAACTTGCGAGAAGCTGTCTTAAGGGGAAGGTTGAGTGGAGAGCCATACTCTCTGACCGCGACAATATCTAGGACTCTTAGTTCTACGCTTATTAGCGGCTCTCACAGTCTGCGCCCTATAATGGCAAAGTGCAGACCTGACCCTCTTCCAGGTGCACTCACAACATTGGACAAAAGCCTGAGCTGAGGGGACGCAGGACTCGGCGAGCTGAGACGAGAACAGCGGAGGCTGGTACCCGAGGCTACTCTGACTGACGGAAGCTCCAATCAAACGGCAAAACTCCCTCCAAAATTGAGACGTGAATTGCGGACCCCTGTCCGAAACGACGTCTGACGGAAGGCCATGAATTCTGAAAACATTCTCGATGATGATTTGTGCCGTTTCTTTAGCAGAAGGGAGCTTAGCGAGGGGAATAAAATGAGCCGCCTTAGAGAACCTATCGACAACCGTAAGAATAACAGTCTTCCCCGCTGACGAAGGCAGTCCGGTGATAAAATCTAAGGCGATGTGAGACCACGGTCGAGAGGGAATGGGAAGCGGTCTGAGACGGCCGGCAGGGGGAGTTACCGGACTTAGTCTGCGCGCAGACCGAACAAGCAGCCACAAAACGACGCGTGTCACGCTCCCGAGTGGGCCACCAAAAACGCTGGCGAATGGAAGCAAGCGTACCCCGAACGCCGGGGTGGCCGGCTAACTTGGCAGAGTAAGCCCACTGAAGAACGGCCAGACGAGTAGGAACAGGAACGAAAAGAAGGTTCCTAGGACAAGCGCGCGGCGACGGAGTGTGAGTGAGTGCTTGCTTTACCTGCCTCTCAATTCCCCAGACAGTCAACCCGACAACACGCCCCTCAGGGAGAATCCCCTCGGGGTCGGTGGAGACTACTGAAGAAGTGAAGAGACGAGATAAAGCATCAGGCTTGGTGTTCTTAGAGCCCGGACGATAAGAAATTACGAACTCGAAACGAGCGAAAAACAGCGCCCAACGAGCCTGACGCGCATTAAGTCGTTTGGCAGAACGGATGTACTCAAGGTTCCTATGGTCAGTCCAAACGACAAAAGGAACGGTCGCCCCCTCCAACCACTGTCGCCATTCGCCTAGGGCTAAGCGGATGGCGAGCAGTTCGCGGTTTCCCACATCATAGTTACGTTCCGACGGCGACAGGCGATGAGAAAAATACGCGCAAGGGTGGACCTTGTCGTCAGAGAGGGAGCGCTGAGAAAGAATGGCTCCCACGCCCACCTCTGACGCGTCAACCTCGACAACGAACTGTCTAGAGACGTCAGGTGTAACAAGGATAGGTGCGGATGTAAAGCGATTCTTGAGAAGATCAAAAGCTCCCTGGGCGGAATCGGACCACTTAAAGCACGTCTTGACAGAAGTAAGGGCTGTGAGGGGAGCTGCCACCTGACCGAAATTACGGATGAAACGACGATAGAAATTCGCGAAGCCGAGAAAGCGCTGCAGCTCGACGCGTGACTTAGGAACCGGCCAATCAATGACAGCTTGGACCTTAGCGGGATCCATCTTAATGCCTTCAGCGGAAATAACAGAACCGAGAAATGTGACGGAGGAGGCATGAAAAGTGCACTTCTCAGCCTTCACATAAAGACAATTCTCTAAAAGGCGCTGGAGGACACGTCGAACGTGCTGAACATGAATCTGGAGTGACGGTGAAAAAAATCAGGATATCGTCAAGGTAGACGAAAACAAAGATGTTCAGCATGTCTCTCAGGACGTCATTTACTAATGCCTGAAAGACAGCTGGAGCGTTTGCGAGGCCGAAAGGAAGAACCCGGTATTCAAAGTGCCCTAACGGAGTGTTAAACGCCGTTTTCCACTCGTCCCCCTCCCTGATGCGCACGAGATGGTAAGTGTTACGAAGGTCCAACTTAGTGAAAAACCTGGCTCCCTGCAGGATCTCGAAGGCTGAAGACATAAGAGGAAGCGGATAACGATTCTTAACTGTTATGTCATTCAGCCCTCGATAATCTATGCAGGGGCGCAGGGACCCGTCCTTCTTCTTAACAAAAAAAAACCCCGCTCCGGCGGGAGAGGAGGAGGGGACTATGGTACCGGCGTCGAGAGCTACAGACAAATAATCTTCGAGAGCCTTACGTTCGGGAGCCGACAGAGAGTATAATCAGAGGGAAAAAGGGAACAGGTGGGAAAAGAGTGAACGAGGTAGTTAGAGAAGATGAGGAACAGCTGGGGGAAGGAGAGGAAGAGAAGGTAACCTAATACGACCAGCAGAGGGAAACGGAGTGAAGAGAAAGAACAGGAACAAGACATAATATGACAATACATGACACTCAGGCATGGAGGGAAGCAAAAGTCAACCCAAACAGCTGACCAATCAGCCTGTTACCAACCCTTAGTAAACTTTCAAATCAAATCAAATCAAATTTTATTTGTCACATACACATGGTTAGCAGATGTTAATGCGAGTGTAGCGAAATGCTTGTGCTTCTAGTTCCGACAATGCAGTAATAACGAGCAAGTAATCTAACTAACAATTCCAAAAAAAACTACTGTCATACACAGTGTAAGGGGATAAAGAATATGTACATAAGGATATATGAATGAGTGATGGTACAGAGCAGCATAGGCAAGATACAGTAGATGATATCGAGTACAGTATATACATATGAGATAAGTATGTAAACCAAGTGGCATAGTTAAAGTGGCTAGTGATACATGTATTACATAAGGATGCAGTCGATGATATAGAGTACAGTATCAACGTATGCATATGAGATGAACAATGTAGGGTAAGTAACATTATATAAGGTAGCATTGTTTAAAGTGGCTAGTGATATATTTACATCATTTCCCATCAATTCCCATGATTAAAGTGGCTGGAGTAGAGTCAGTGTCATTGACAGTGTGTTGGCAGTAGCCACTCAATGTTAGTGGTGGCTGTTTAACAGTCTGATGGCCTTGAGATAGAAGCTGTTTTTCAGTCTCTCGGTCCCAGCTTTGATGCACCTGTACTGACCTCGCCTTCTGGATGGCAGCGGGGTGAACAGGCAGTGGCTCGGGTGGTTGATGTCCTTGATGATCTTTATGGCCTTCCTGTAGCATCGGGTGGTGTAGGTGTCCTGGAGGGCAGGTAGTTTGCCCCGGTGATGCGTTGTGCAGACCTCACTACCCTCTGGAGAGCCTTACGGTTGAGGGCGGTGCAGTTGCCATACCAGGCGGTGATACAGCCCGCCAGGATGCTCTCGATTGTGCATCTGTAGAAGTTTGTGAGTGCTTTTGGTGACAAGCCGAATTTCTTCAGCCTCCTGAGGTTGAAGAGGCGCTGCTGCGCCTTCCTCACGATGCTGTCTGTGTGAGTGGACCAATTCAGTTTGTCTGTGATGTGTATGCCGAGGAACTTAAAACTTGCTACCCTCTCCACTACTGTTCCATCGATGTGGATGGGGGTGTTCCCTCTGCTGTTTCCTGAAGTCCACAATCATCTCCTTAGTTTTGTTGACGTTGAGTGTGAGGTTATTTTCCTGACACCACACTCCGAGGGCCCTCACCTCCTCCCTGTAGGCCGTCTCGTCGTTGTTGGTGATCAAGCCTACCACTGTTGTGTCGTCCGCAAACTTGATGATTGAGTTGGAGGCGTGCATGGCCACGCAGTCGTGGGTGAACAGGGAGTACAGGAGAGGGCTCAGAACGCACCCTTGTGGGGCCCCAGTGTTGAGGATCAGCGGGGAGGAGATGTTGTTGCCTACCCTCACCACCTGGGGGCGGCCCGTCAGGAAGTCCAGTACCCAGTTGCACAGGGCGTGGTCGAGACCCAGGGTCTCGAGCTTGATGACGAGCTTGGAGGGTACTATGGTGTTGAATGCCGAGCTGTAGTCGATGAACAGCATTCTCACATAGGTATTCCTCTTGTCCAGATGGGTTAGGGCAGTGTGCAGTGTGGTTGAGATTGCATCGTCTGTGGACCTATTTGGGCGGTAAGCAAATTGGAGTGGGTCAAGGGTGTCAGGTAGGGTGGAGGTGATATGGTCCTTGACTAGTCTCTCAAAGCACTTCATGATGACGGATGTGAGTGCTACGGGGCGGTAGTCGTTTAGCTCAGTTACCTTAGCTTTCTTGGGAACAGGAACAATGGTGGCCCTCTTGAAGCATGTGGGAACAGCAGACTGGTATAGGGATTGATTGAATATGTCCGTAAACACACCGGCCAGCTGGTCTGCGCATGCTCTGAGGGCGCGGCTGGGGATGCCGTCTGGGCCTGCAGCCTTGCGAGGGTTAACACGTTTAAATGTCTTACTCACTTCGGCTGCAGTGAAGGAGAGACCGCATGTTTCCGTTGCAGGCCGTGTCAGTGGCACTGTATTGTCCTCAAAGCGGGCAAAAAAACTTTTGGGAAAAAATGGTGTTTGACTAGGTACAACGCTATTTCACAGTAAACAGATTTTCAGCACGCTTATAGAGAAGGGCATTCAACATGGTGTGGCTGTTGAACAAGTTGAGAAGACTACAATCTAAGGTAACACCAAGTAATTTAAACTGTCATGGTCAAAACATATAAAGATTAAATAGTTGTAAAGATGGGGGAGGTTTGTCCGTAATAAAGAGATGCTCGTCATGTCTGCTCCCGCTCTTCCCCCCCTGGCGCTCGAGGGTGCCAGGCTGCCCTGCATCACGCACTCCTGCCATCATCAGTTATGCACACCTGCCTTCCCTCGTCACGCGCATCATATTGGATTCACCTGGACTCATTCATCACCTGTTTATTACCTCCCCTATATTTGTCAGTTCCCCTGCTCTGTTACCTGCTGATGCATTAATTGTTTTAGTCTGTATTACTCGTTTGCTGACGCTGTTCCTGTCTCGCTCCATGTCCGTTCTTTATTAAATGTTTGACTCCCCGTACCTGCTTTGTCTCTCTCTCCAGCGTCAATTCATGTGACAGAATGCAACGGCCAACATACAAAGCATCGGGGAGTACTGGAGTTCCTGTGTGTGGTGACATCAGCTCTGGGTCGCTGCTGATGGAACCGGCGGTGCCTAGCCAGCTCGTTGAGCTTCCATGCCCTAGCTGGCTCGAGAAGTTTCCTTGCCCCGGTTGGCTAAGATGGCACCCATCCCACATCGGGCCTCAGCCAGGTCGTCAGTTCTTGTTTGTCTAGCCGGTCCAGGAGTTTTTTGTTTTGTTGGTGACGTAGGGTTGGATTCCGCCGCCGATGGAACCGGGGATGCCTAAGCCGGCTCGTCGGGCTTCAATGCCCTGGCTGGCTCGAGAAGTTTCCTTGCCTCGGTTGGCTTGGCAGGTTTCCATCCCAAGTCACGCTCCACTGGATCATCCGGCTCCCTTGCTGCAGCGGGATCGACAGGCGTCTTGCCTCAGCCGGATCGTTGGGCTGCCATGCATCAGCCGGCTGGCCAGGCTCCCATGCTCCTGCCAGTTCGTTGGGCTTCGTTGGGGGGGGTACAGTTACGTCTGCTCCCGCTCTTCCCCCCTGGCGCTCGAGGGCCATCATCAACTCCTGCCATCATCAATTACGCACACCTGCCTTCCCTCGTCATGCGCATCAGCGATATAGGATTCACCTGGACTCACTCAATCACCTGTTTATTACCTCCCCTATATTTGTCAGTTCAACTGCTCTGTTACCTGCTGATGTATTGTTTTAGTCTGTATTACTTGTTTGCTGACTCTGTTCCTGTCTCGTTCCATGTCCGTTCTTTATTAAATGTTTGACTCCACGTACCTGCTTCGTCTCTCCAGCGTCATTCCATGTGACAGCTCTGATTTTTTGACACCACACAAAGCAAGTCCTGCACGCTCTAGTTTACCTTATCTTGTCCAGTCATATGGTAAAGTGCTGCAAAGAAAGACCTAGTTAAACTGCAGCTGGGCCAGAACAGAGTGGCAATTTTGGAAATTCCAAATTGTTTGCACAGTCAACACACACACACACACACACACACACACACACACACAGCACTGACACATACCCTTACTCCCAACAGACATGCCACCAGGGGTCTTTTCACAGTCCCCAGGTCCAGAAGAAATTAAAGGAAACATCCAGTATTATACAGAGCCATGAGTGCATGGAACACCCATTCATCTCCTATGAACAGCAAATCTGGTTCAAAAAACAAATACAGCAACATCTCGCGGCACAACACCTCTCCCCCATGTGGCCTACTTGTTGTGTGTATGTACTAATATGTATGTGTAACTGATAGATGCGCACACACACGCACATTACATGTTAATGTTTTCAAATGCATGAAAATTGTAACTTATTTAGTCTATAATGTGTTTCTCGTTATGTGTCGGATCCCAGTAAGACTAGCTGTCGCCATTGGCGTTGGCTAATGGGGGATCCTAATAAATCAAATCAAATGACCTGCCACTGACTCTGAGTAAAGTCTGTATGTCTATGTATGCTGATGACTCAACACTGTACACATCAGCTACTACCGCAAGTGAAATCACTGGAACACTTCCACTAAATCATGTAATTAATAATGTGGAAATTGAGCAAGTTGAGGAGACTAAACTGCTTGGAGTAACCCTGGATTGTAAACTGTCATGGTCAAAACATATTGATACAACAGTAGCTAAGGTGGGGAAAGTCCATAATAAAGCATTGCTCTGCTTTCTTAACAGCACTATCAACAAGGCAGGTCCTACAGGCCCTAGTTCTGTCTCACCTGGACTACTGTCTACTCGTGTGGTCAGGTGTCACAAAGAGGGACTTTGGAAAATTACAGCACGGCTGGCCCTTAAATATACACGGAGAGATATAACATTAATAATATGCATGTAAATCTTTCCTGGCTCAAAGTATAGGAGAGATTAACTTCATCAAATCAAATGTATTTGTCACATGTGACGAAAACAACAGGTGCAGGGCTGCTCCATGCAGACTGGCAGCTCTGGCTGCTCCATGCAGACTGATAGCTCTGGCTGCTCCATGCAGACTGACAGCTCAGGCTGCTCCATGCAGACTGACAGCTCTGGCTGCTCCATGCAGACTGGCAGCTCTGGCTGTTCCATGCAGACTGCTCAGGCTGCGCTGAACAGGCAGGAGACTCCGGCAGCGCTGGAGAGAAGGAAGGCTCTGGCTGCGCTAAACAGGCGGGAGACTCCGGAAGCGCAGGAGAGGAGAAAGGCTCCGACAGCGCTGAACAGGCGGGAGACTCCGGCAGCGCTGGAGAGGCGAGGCGCACTGTAGGCCTGATGCATGGTGCTGGCACTGGTGGAACTGGACCGAGAACACGCACATGAAGCCTGGTGCGGGGAGCTGCTACCGGAGGGCTGGAGTGTGGAGGTGGCACAGGATGGGCTAGACCGTGAAGGTGTACTGGAGAGCCTGAGAGCAGGGCTGGCACAGGACATGCAAGGCTAGGTAGGTACACGGGAGGCCTAGTGCGTGAGGCTGGCACAATTTTCACCAGCCGACTAACACGCACCTCAGGACGAGTATGGAGCGCTGACCCAGGTGCCATCAAATCCCCGACTCGCTCCGTCAGACGAATATCGTACCTAAAGCACCAAACTAGCAACTCCCTCATTACTCTCTCCTCCAATTTCCCCATTAACTCCTTCGCAGTCTCTGCTTCGCTCACCTCTAACACCGGCTCTGGTTCTGGTCTCCTCCTTGGTTCCTCACGATAAACAGGGAGAGTTGGCTCAGGTCTGACTCCTGACTCTGCCACTCTCTCCCTGAGCCCCCCCCAATACATTTTTGGGGCTGACTTTCGGGTTTCCCTCTGCGCCGCCGTGCTTCTCTCTTCAACTCCATTCTCCTATAGCCTGCTTCGCACTGCTCCAGCGAATCCCAGGCGGGCTCAGGCACTTTCTCTGGGTCGACAGCCCACCTGTCTATTTCCTCCCAAATAGTGTAGTCCCGATATTGTTGCTCCTGCTGCCGCTGTTGCTTCTCCTCATACCAGCGCCTCTCGGCTCTCGCCGCCTCCAGTTCTTCTTTGGGGCGGCGATATTCTCCAGGCTGATCCCAGGGTCCTTCACCGTCCAGTTCGTCTTCCCATGTCCAGTCCCTCTCTCGATGCACCTTGGTGCGGCTACACTCCCCTGGTTTAGCCCAGGGTCCTCTCCCGTCGAGGATTTCCTCCCAAGTCCAGAAATTCTTGTCGCGCTGCTCCTGCTGCCGCTGTTGCCTGTTACCACGCCACTTGGTCCGGGTGTGGTGGGTGATTCTGTAACGGCTCTCTTCAATAACAATATAAACACAAAATACTAAGACCAGGGCGTGACATGCAGACCTTATCGTGAAATGCTTACTTACAAGCACTTAACCAACAATGTAGTTTAGAAAATATTTACTAAATAAACTCAAGTAAAAAAATAAAAGAGCAACAATAAAACAACAATAATGAGGCTATACACAGGGGGTACCGGTACCGAATCAGTGTGCGGGGGTACAGGTGAGTCGAGGTAATTGAGGTAATATGTACATGTAAAGTGGCTATGCATAGACTATGCATAGATAATAAACAGAGAGTAGCAGCAGTGGAACAGAGGAGACTGTGAAGACACACACACACACACACACACACACACACACGATAACATACTTACTATGCACATACGTACACATGGATTTTGTGTTGTAGATATGTCGTAGTAGAGTAGTGGCCTGAGGGCACAAACTTAATGTTGTGAAATGTAATGTCATGTTTTTAATTGTATATAACTAACTGCCTTAATTTTGCTGGACCCCTTGGCAGCAGCTAATGGGGATACATAAATACAATACAATAACCGAAAGGTCGCTGGTTAAAACCCCAGAGCCGACAAGGTGAAAACGGCAGAGGCACTTAACCCGAATTGCTCCTGTGAATCGCTCTGGCACCTGTACATAGCCCATCTGTAAATAGCCCACCCAACTACCTCATCCCCATATTGTTATTTTCTTTTTGTTGCTCCTTTCCACCCCAGTATCTCTACTTGCACATTCATCTTCTGGAAATCTATCACTCCAGTGTTTAATTGCTCATTTGTAATTATTTCGCCACCATAGCCTATTTATTGCCTTTCCTCCCTAATCTTATTTCATTTGCACACACTGTATATAGACTTTTCTATTGTGTTATTGACTGTACGTTTCTTTATTCCATGTGTAACTGTGTCGCACTGCTTTGCTTTACCTTGGCCAGGTCGCAGTTGTAAATGAGAACTTGTTCTCAACTGGCCTACCTGGTTAAACATTTAAATAATAATAATAATTATGCCAGCTGATTCATGATTTCGACTGGCTGAGAAAAGCTGTCTGCCTGTCTGTCTCGTCCCAACACCTTCATTAATATGGGACTGCTGGAGATTAATTTTCAATATTGAAACAATGTTGCAAATCTATGAGAGACAGACAGCAAGGTTTATACACATTTTTGCTGTTGAAAACCATATTCTAGTCTAAAAGAAATGGGAGATAATGTCTAGATGATTTTAATAGTGGAGATAAAGTTTATAAATGGTCTGGCTTGGCTGATGAGACCGTGGATTGCGCAGTCAGATGGAACAGAGTAAATATTATTTTAACGTAATAGCTTTAGCTGGTGGTAACTTGTGGAATAGACACCAGCTGGAATGCGGTTTTAACCAATCAGCGTCCAGGATTAGACCCACCCGTTGTATAATGTGCTATAATAATTCAGTCAATATCTGATGGATTATAGAAAATCAAGAAGGTTGGAGAACCTTCGTCCATTGTCCAACTGTTGCATTTCAATGACCGTTGCTAGAGGACAGCCAGGCTAATGAACGGCGCAGAGGCGCCAGGTAGCCTAGTGGTTAGTGTGTTGGGCCAGTAACTGAAAGGTTGCTAGATCGAATCCCAGAGCTGAGGAGGTAAAAATCTTGTTCTGCCCCTGAACAAGGCAGTTAACCCACTGTTCCTACGCCATCATTATAAATAGGAATTTGTTCTTAACTGACTTGCCTAGTTAAAATTCAAATAAATGAATAAACCATGTCAAAACAAAAAATCATTATCTGTAATGAGCCTGTGGAGACCATAATGCTGCACCACCTGCACAACGCAACTACTGTGCACAACCCCCTGCTGTATAGAGAGAGAGACATGCACAAACACACATCCACTGGGCCTGTCAAACAGGTCAGATCTAAATCCCCTCTTTTCTCAGCTCAGAACACACTCTGCCAGGGGCAGCGTCACTTATGAATATTCATATAGTCATTCTCTCAAGAAGATCACAACCTGACATGGCGTGAGATGTTTTATGGCAGAGAGAGGAGGGGTGGTGTGTCATCGTTAACACATTTATGGGTTGCTTACTGCATATCACTATGCATTACACAATAAAAGCTGCTATAAAACCAAGCTTGTCTCATCTCTTCAACCTCTAAAAATGTGCTCCATCACCGAGTCAGTACCCCTATACGAACCTGTTTATAGACAGATCACAGCCAGAGATGGCTCCACTTTGGTGCTATTGCATGTAGCTGAACTGCTCAACATAGGTTACAAGCATATGGGGCAGATTAACATCAAATCAAATGTTATTGTTCACATACAAATGTTTAGCAGATGTTATTACAAGTGTAGTGAAATGCTTGTGCTTCTAGTTCCGACAGTGTTGCAATATCTAATAACTAATCTAACTAACAATTTCACAACAAAGACCTAATACACACACATCTAATTAAAGGAATGGAATAAGAATATACACATATACAGTAAATATATGGATGAGCAACGTCAGAGTGGCATAGGCAAGATGCAATAGATGGTATAAAATACAGTATACACATACGAGATGAGCAATGCAAGATATGGAAACATGATTAAAGTGCCATTTTTATAGTGGCTAGTGATCCATTTATTAAAGTGGCCAATGATTTCAAGTCTATGTAGGCAGCAGCCCCGCTGTGTTAGTGATGGCTGTTTAACAGTCTGATGGCCTTGAGATTGAAAAATAGCTTCTGTGTCTCGGTCCCAGCTTTGATGTATCTGTATTGACCTCGTCTTCTGGATGGTAACTGTGTAAACAGGCAGTGGCTCGGGTGGTTGATGTCCTTGATGATCTTTTAGGCCTTCCTGTGACATCGGGTGCTGTAGGTGTCATGCAGGGCAGGTAGTTTGCCACCGGTGATGCGTTGTGCAGACCGCAACACCCTCTGGAGAGCCTTACATTTGAGGGCGGTACAGTTGACGTACCAGGCTGTGATACAGCCCAACAGGATGCTCTCAATTGTGCTTCTGTAAAAGTTTGTCAGGGTTTTGGGTGACAAGACAAATTTCTTCAGCCTCCTGAGGTTGAAGAGGCACTGTTGCGCCTTCTTCACCACACTGTCTGTGAGTGGACTATTTCAGTTTGTCTGTGATATGTACGACGAGGAACTTAAAACATTCCACCTTCTCCACTGCTGTCCCTTCGATGTGGATAGGGAGCTGCTCCTTCTGCTGTTTCCTGAAGTCCACTATCATCTCCTTTGTTTTGTTGATGTTGAGTGAGAGGTTGTTTTCCTGACACCACCAGATAAGAGTGGATCCCATGGGGAAGATTTCACACACACAACCTGCCCCGTTCCCCCCGTGGCTGCCATGGGGTTATGGCTCTATGGTAAACCTATGAGGAATACTACAAATTACGTAACCTCTTAAAGACAGACGTTCTCTCAGGACATCACTTTCTTAGATTCCCTTGGTAATCCAATGATCATAGACCTAGAGGGAGGAGAGATTTGGCTAGATGCTTGGTATGAGAGAATGTGTTCTCAATGACCTAGATACCTGGTTAAATAAAAGGTAATACTAAATATTTGTGGACCTAGACTATGATTGAACTACTCCTATCTGGGACCTGTTAAACTCCATTATGCATTACTCTAAAATGGGGACAATCATGATTTTGCTTTGCCCTGCCTATGGGTTGCTCAGTCTAAAGCAGTGGTACTCATTGCACGGCCCTCAGGCTGAGCCCTTAATTTGTAGTTAGTGGTGATTTTCCATTCATGATACATGACAATGACACAATTTATATTCAATGTGTTTAATGCAGGTGTGAATCACTTCATTGAATATATCTATTGTTCCTTGGATGGCAGATAGATGGCAGTATAGCACAGCTGTTGAACAGAAAGGCCGAAATAGAAAGCAACTGCTCAGCTACCGACACACTTTTATTTTTTTAACTAGGCAGGTCAGTTAATAACAAATTCTTATTTACAACGACGTCCTACCCCGACCAAACGACACTGGGCCAATTGTGCGCCGCCCTATGGGACTCCCAATCACAGCCTGATGCGATGCAGCCTGGATTCATACCAGGTACTGCAGTGACACCTCTTGCACTGAGATGCAGTGTCTTAGACCATCAGTTTCAGTTTGCTACTAGCTAATTTTGCAGTCTGCTCGACAAGGTTTGAGTTATTGTAAAAAATAAAATAAAATCTATTGACAATTAAATTGAGGGGGAAGAGTTGGAGAACAATGTGACAGCTATGAACGAACAACTACCGGAGCACCAGGAATATCAGGAAGATGGCAGCGGGGAAATGTAGTCAGCTAACGTAGCTAAGAGAAGGATACGGTCGATTCAAGAAGGACACAGAAAGTTCCAAGAGAAATTAACAGACAATTATTTTTTTGTACTGCATGATGGGACTAGCTCACTTTGTCTTATTTGCCAGGAGGCAGTCAATTGATTTAATTAAACAAGCAAATTTAGAGCAGTCACACCATACCCACTTTGAAGAAAAATATCCGCCACAAAGCAACCTCAGAAACAACAAAATAGCGCAACTCAAAGGGACAACAAATGATGGACAGATCTAGCATGGTTGAAGAGAAAACAACAGAGGCAACATATGAGATTACTTGGATACTTGAGAGAAACATGAAGGCATTTGCAGATGCGGAGATTGTCAAATATTGTTTTTTGGCCTCAGCCGAAATATTGTATGCTGATTTCACAAACAAGGAAGCTATTTTAAAGCAAATTTACCTCTACGGGATCAGTGTCCCCCCATGGGACGGTTGAGCTAACGTGCGCTAATGTGATTAGCATGACGTTTTAAGTAATAAGAATATTTCCCAGGAATTAGACATATCTGATATGGGCAAAAAGTTTAAATTCTTGTTCATCTAACTGCACTGTCCAATTTAGAGTAGCTATTAGTAGGTGAATGAATATAATGGTATTGTTTGAGGAGAGTGCACAGTTATGAACTTGAAAATGTATTAATAAACCAATTAGGCATATTTGGCCAGTCTTTTTGAACAGAAACGCAATGGATAATTGGCTCAGTCTAAAACCTTGCACATACACTGCTGCCTACTAATGGCCTAAATCTAAATTGCACCTAAGCTGGAAATATACATTATGGCATTTCTCTTGCATTTCAAAGACGGAACAAAAAATAAATACAAAATATGCATGTTTTTTCTTTGTATTATCTTTTACCAGATCCAATGTGTTCTTTTCTCCTATATTAAATTCACATTTCCACAAACTTCTAAGGTGTTTCCTTTCCAATAATATCAATAATATGCATATCCCTGCTTCAGGTCCTGAGCTACAGGCAGTTAGATTTCGGTATGTCATTTCAGGCAAAACATTTTTAAAAAGGGTCCGATCCTTAAGAGGTCTTAAGGGACTGCAACTCTCAGACTCGACCAAAACAAGACATCGGTGAGGACATCGGTAAGCAACTGATTACTGACATATCCGTGGTGCCGTGTTTTAGTATTGCGCTTGACGATGTAAATGACACTGCCCAATTATATGTTTGGGTCTGCTTCCCTCAAAAGAGGAACTTATGTTTATTGACCATCCAGGGACAAACACGGGGAGAGGTTATTCTGAAACAACTTGTTACATTTTTTGCTGATAACAATATTGACTGGTCAAATCTGGCATCTGTGTGCACTGACAGCGCCCCAAACATGCAAGGGAAGGAGAAGGGACTCATAGGCCTGATGAGAAAGAGAGAGGATATTCCCACATTTGCTACGTTTAATTATATCATTCATCAAGAAGCACTTGTGGCTAAACTCAATGACTGTGACTTACAGAAAGTGATGCAGCAAGTCGTGCGCGTGGTCAACATTATTATTGCGAGGGCACTGAATCACCGGCAATTCCGACAGTTGCTGGAAGAATACCAGACAGAATACTGTGACTTGATATTTCACAATGAGGTGAGATGGCTGTCTCGTGGCAGAATTTTGAAAAGATTTCTCTCTCTCCTTCCTCAGATTCATGAATTTGTTGCAAGCAAAGACATCGAGGAGCCAGAGCTGGATGATCCACAGTGGATATTAAAGCTTTTAACTGACATCACCTGCCACCTGAACACGGTGAATCTCCAGCTCCAAGGTGCAGATAAAACTCTGGGCAAAATGCTGCGTGTGGTCACATTTTGCATTTCAAAATAAAATCACCACACTGTTCATACCTGACAGACAGTTTGTTCATTTGTGCATGTGTGTGTGTGTGTGTTGGAAGAGTTGAAGTTGGAGTCAAAATTCAAGGAATTTTTTAAAATGTTTATTTTATCCCCTTTTCTCTCCAATCTCGTGGTATTAGTTTGTGAAAGAATAACAGTGTAGTTACTTTCTTGTCTCATCGCTAAAACTCCTGTACGGGCTCAGGAGAGACGAAGGTCGAAAGCCATGCGTCCTCCGAAACACAACCCAACCAAGCCGCACTTTCAGCCTGGAAGCCAGCCGCACCAATGTGTCAGAGGAAACACCGTACACCTGGCGACCTAGCGCGCACTGCACCCGGCACGCCACAGGAGTCGCTGGTGCGTGATGAGACAAGGATATCCCTACCGGCCAAACCCTCCCTAACCCGGGTGACGCTAGGCCAATTGTGCGTCGCCCCACGGACCTCCCGGTCCCGGCCGGCTGCAACAGAGCCTGGGCGCGAACCCAGAGTCTCTGGTGGCACAGCCCTAGACCACTGCGCCACCCGGGAGGCCGAGTACAAGGAGTTTTTAAACTTCATTGAGAACCTCATGTGCCAGTGTCATCTCTGACACAAGTCATCACAGCCCTCTGTCCTGACCGTGCTGGAATAGAGAGTGAGATAGTGGAGCTGCAGGCAAATTACACAGGTGAACTAAGATCAGGTGTTACACATTTCTGGAGCCTTGTGTCAGACAGAGTATCCACTTCTGAAGCAGTATGTGCAAAAGGAGACATTTTTTGTCAGCACTTATTCATGTGAAGCAACATTTTTAACAATGAACATTGTAAAACAAAAACAGAGAAACAGACTGACCAATGCACACCTGGATTGCATGACAAGGATAGCAACAGAAGACTATACATTTAGAATGAATTCAGTCAAGGAGCAGAAGGGACACTTTCACTCATCAAACTACTAAGGTAACCCTTAATATGAGTTTTATACATGTGATGTAGCCTATTTGATGTGTGTATGTATATATTTGTGATGTGCTGTACATCAAAATCAATTGCATGTGCTCTATTGCACTCAAATGATAATTGATCATATTGGAAGAAAATGTACAACAAATTAAACATCTGTGCGGCCCTCTGAATGATTGTCTCAACCCAAAGTGGCCCCCTTACAAAAACATTGTGAGTAACACCGGTCTAAAGTATACTGTGAAAAGCCCATAGTACAGAGAACGAATCGAGCTGGAGTATCCAACACTGTCCTTTGAAGAGAGGCATGAGGACAGCAGAATGTTGTTGATTATGGGAGTAAGAGAAAAGCCCAGTGCTCCTGGATGTGAGGCTCTGGGAGCCCATGTCATCCTGTAAAGGACTCTTCAGTCAGTCTGAGGCTCTGCCACTGCCTTGGCCCTGTATTGTCTCATTGGCATTCATCAACACGCGGCCAGTAATAGAGAAAACACATCGCTCTGGACGACAGCCTACCGTTCATCTGCCATTTGTTTGCTCTTCGTTCACTTGCTGACGGTAGGTGTCTGATGCCAGGCATTTTCTCTGGTTTCTACATGTAGAATCAGTTTGCAAATTATGGCCGGCACTCTATTGAGAGGTGCTAAGTACTCATTGTGCTAACGCTAGTTGCAATGCAAATCTCCCCAATGTGTGTACTGCCTGCCTGGATTCACACACACATTAACACTGCCCTGGCACTAACCCTGAGAGAGCCATCTCCCTCCCTGGCCCCCTCCTATCATCAACATCATCATCGCCACACTGAGCTGTATCACTGGCAGGTTTCCCATCACAAGCTTCACACACACACACACACACACACACACACACAAAATAAATCTATCCATGGCTGATGTTTATAACGGCCTATCAATTGGCCAAAGTCAAAAAACTAAGCTGGTGGCTATGTTCCTTTAAAAGAGCACAGTAATGTCCAGGCCATTACCTTGGAGCGATTTAAAGGTGGCCTGAGTTCATCGTCCAGTGGATGAACACCAATGGGGAGGGGACATAATAATAAATGCTGCTGGATTAAAAGTGACACTCTGGTCTGGGTAGTTAGTCAGTAGTGGCTATAGTGACATCTCACATCTCTGGCCCATGCTTAAGGGGAGAATCAATGACAGTTGTTCCTAAAGCGGCTGGAGTTCATTGTTGAATAAAGATAATATCCTTCATGATGGGAGTGTTTGGGTCAGTGACTGTAGAGAAACAGTCAGAGAGGTGCCCAAACATTTTTATCCATAGAATGGTCCTTTGGAAGAATGATAGTTGACATCGCAATTTGTATCTAAAATTATAATTGAGAAATAATTAATCAAACTTGGCATATGACATTTTTGGCCATACCCGGGCCTCCTATAAGACTCCACAATATTTCATCTGTAGGTGCTACAAAGCAAAAATGTGTGTCATATCAAGCTTTACTGTTTGCCTGTAATATGAGTAGTACTTTTATTTCAATATTATAATTGTTTACATCAATTTATGAATATTGAAAAATATTAACATGAGTATTGAAAAAATGTCATGTTTGATTTGGCAAATGTTTCTATATATTAGTAGAACATAATATACTTTATGGATATATCAAAGTTACAGAGTGCGATCTCTGCTAGTTTTAAAGTTCTGCACCATTTAATACAGAAAAATTGGCATAGTAGGCAATGTAACCAATCACAGCACTCCTTTAACTTCTATCATTTCACATCCTGCAAATCACCAGTAGCGGGCAACCATTTTGAATCCATTTTCACATTCAGTCTGTTGGTAATGCTTACAAATTGGATCATAACTCAACAAGGTGCAGAGATCCCACTCTGGAACTGGAACTTTGATATTATTTCAGGAGTATATTATGTTCAACAATATATTGAAAAACTAGCCAAATCAAAAATGATGATCTTTCAATATTCATGTTAATATTTTTCAACAAATGTCAAATATGCTGTATGTGAACAATCCTTCCTCCAATGGACCATTCTATGGATAATATTTTGTGAAGATCCCCCAAATAATGGTATTCTTTAGTCCTGTTTCGTGAGGAATCACTCAAAACCAGTGACGCAGACCCATCACTCAACCCAACCCGATAAGGACCAACCCTGGTGACTACACTTTATTATGTTATGTTTATTCTAAAATACAGGATGAATGATGGTGATATTTCAGTAAATTATTCCATTAGAACCAGATGCACTGCTGCAGGACAAAGCAGTGTGGTTATACATCACAGTCCGTGACATGTAGAATCAATCAAAATGGAAAATACAGCAGCTATTAGCTATGTCATCTATGCTGACTGAGAAAGACAGAGAGAAAGAGAAGCAAAGAGGGGACCTTCCAAAAAAAATTGAGATTGAGGAAGAGAGTGAGCCATCGCATAGAGAGAGTCAGGGCAAACAGACACAGGACTCTTGGTCTGAAATCAGACAAAATGTACTCACACTATCAAACATTGTTAGTTCATGCGACAATGTGAACCAGAACAATACAAAGAAAAGGTGCTCTCACTGGGAGGGATTTCATTGCATAGGGTGATCATGCAATTTCCCATAATGTCTTCATCTAATAGAGCAGGGATTTGTGAGATTATGTTGTTGGTATATCCTATTAATCTGTGACACCCCCTCCCCCTCCATCCTCTCTCTCTCATTGCTCATTAAAACAGTGACATTGTGACCTATGAATGTCATCACTGTTACATGTGATTCCCCAGGCACTGGAGGACTATGATATCCCAGCAGCCCCAGCGCCTTACTATATATCCTTGCACATGGCTGCTGACAGGATGCTTGACAGGCCAATTATGCCATCAGCCAATCCATAACCAATTAAATCTTACATAAAATAAAGATGAACAAATTCTGCCTCTATGGAGGCTGCATTGTGCCTGTAATATTGTAAAATCTTCCTTCGTTCTATTTCAGTGATTAAGAATACACACACTGTGGATCAAGCCATCAGTCACCATCAAATCTACACACACTGTGGATCAAGCCATCAGTCACCGTCAAATCTACACACACTGTGGATCAAGCCATCAGTCACCGTCAAATCTACACACACTGTGGATCAAGCCATCAGTCACCGTCAAATCTACACACACTGTGGATCAAGCCATCAGTCACCGTCAAATCTACACACACTGTGGATCAAGCCATCAGTCACCGTCAAATCTACACACACTGTGGATCAAGCCATCAGTCACCGTCAAATCTTCACACAGAAGCTATAACTATAAGCCAATCCCTCTCAGGAGCTCCAGCCATCATCCAATCCTAACGTAGAAGCTTCAGCCGTCACCCTATCCTCACAGACTACAAGCCTCCTTTTCCCCATGTTTTCTATTCCAAGGCGATGCTGGAGAGTGAGAGCAACACCAATTTGATTATGGTGGGACTAAATAGGCAGCAATAGGGACCGCAATGTACTGTAATACCACCAGTACGCACCGCACACACACAGGGGAGAGTCTACAGAGTAGCTGCCTCTCCTAAATGAATTATTGAGCACTAGAAGTAGGGTTGGAATAGACTTCACGCTTGTTTGTTTTTGTTGTACCGTCTTACTCTTCCCCGCCATGACATACACAGACCATTGCATGTGAGACTGGGTTGTGTTGTAAACTGAGATGTTTAGAAGATGTCTGATGAGAGGGGAGTGTTCTGGGAAGGACGGGGATGTAGGCTAGCTGTGTGAGGTAAGCCAATAGTGAGTGCCTAGCGGCAGCCTAAGGCTCTGGTCGCAGATGGTAAAAGAAGTAAAAACAGGAAGTGAGCAGGATGTTTAAAGAAAGGTATTTTGTGTGAATGGGTGTCCTTGGTGATTGAAGTAGACTACAGAAGACTGTCATGCTTCTGGGGAAGAACATTGCCCACACATTCAGTGATCATTAGAAACACTTGGAGAAACACTTGCACAACTTATTGTCATGCTCTAGCATTGCGGCAGCAGCAGCAACCTTCTTAGTTCCTGACAGGCTCACATATCCCTCTGTGGCACGGATGTTGGTGACTACAGTGTTAGTGGCATGCTGGTAGTAGTCTCTGAATAACGATGTGACAAAGTGCTTCAAACATGCTATTTGTAGAAGATTAGATCCACATATTGGGCTCCATTGTAATCATCATCAGCGCCTGCTGCTAGGAACACAGCTAGGGTTGCAGAGCTACGGGTAATTTACCAGAAGTTCTTATGTAATTTTGGTCATTAAAACAGGTAATCTATGGCAATCTAAGGTAATTTTGGCAATTTTTTTTGTGTTTTAGAATCTTATTTAATGATTTTATATTTTAAATGTGATAAGGCCACACAGAGCACCAGAGATTATAGACACCTGTGATAATCTGAAGTACCCAAGAAGGCCACTAATGTAATTTTATAAAAGTCCCAAAATAACTTGAAAGTTACCAAAATGCTGGTAGTTTACTAGTAAACTTAAAAAGTTTCCAGTAATATACACTCCCTTTGCAACCCTAATCACAAGACAAGCTCTATCAGATGTGTGAAGCTTGATGAAGATGCATATAACTGTACTGGGCCTGCAGGACCTCAATATGCTTTTCACATCACGTTGACTGATGTAAATCAAATCAAATCAAATTTTATTTGTCACATACACATGGTTAGCAGATGTTAATGCGAGTGTAGCGAAATGCTTGTGCTTCTAGTTCCGACAATGCAGTAATAACGAGCAAGTAATCTAACTAACAATTCCAAAAAAAAAAACTACTGTCTTATACACAGTGTAAGGGGATAAAGAATATGTACATAAGGATATATGAATGAGTGATGGTACAGAGCAGCATAGGCAAGATACAGTAGATGATATCGAGTACAGTATATACATATGAGATAAGTATGTAAACCAAGTGGCATAGTTAAAGTGGCTAGTGATACATGTATTACATAAGGATGCAGTCGATGATATAGAGTACAGTATCAACGTATGCATATGAGATGAACAATGTAGGGTAAGTAACATTATATAAGGTAGCATTGTTTAAAGTGGCTAGTGATATATTTACATAATTTCCCATCAATTCCCATGATTAAAGTGGCTGGAGTAGAGTCAGTGTCATTGACAGTGTGTTGGCAGTAGCCACTCAATGTTAGTGGTGGCTGTTTAACAGTCTGATGGCCTTGAGATAGAAGCTGTTTTTCAGTCTCTCGGTCCCAGCTTTGATGCACCTGTACTGACCTCGCCTTCTGGATGACAGCGGGGTGAACAGGCAGTGGCTCGGGTGGTTGATGTCCTTGATGATCTTTATGGCCTTCCTGTAGCATCGGGTGGTGTAGGTGTCCTGGAGGGCAGGTAGTTTGCCCCCGGTGATGCGTTGTGCAGACCTCACTATCCTCTGGAGAGCCTTACGGTTGAGGGCGGTGCAGTTGCCATACCAGGCGGTGATACAGCCCGCCAGGATGCTCTCGATTGTGCATCTGTAGAAGTTTGTGAGTGCTTTTGGTGACAAGCCAAATTTCTTCAGCCTCCTGAGGTTGAAGAGGCGCTGCTGCGCCTTCCTCACGATGCTGTCTGTGTGAGTGGACCAATTCAGTTTGTCTGTGATGTGTATGCCGAGGAACTTAAAACTTGCTACCCTCTCCACTACTGTTCCATCGATGTGGATGGGGGTGTTCCCTCTGCTGTTTCCTGAAGTCCACAATCATCTCCTTAGTTTTGTTGACGTTGAGTGTGAGGTTATTTTCCTGACACCACACTCCGAGGGCCCTCACCTCCTCCCTGTAGGCCGTCTCGTCGTTGTTGTACATATCTAGCCCACTAAGCTCTCTACCTCTATGATGTCAGAGTTCTCATTGCAAGTGAGATCAATGGGATCTCAGCAGCAGTGGCATCGTTTGGGAGTGGCTAGCTCAGCTCAACACGCTCTCTCCAGCTGGGTCGTTCTACAAAAAGAGTGCCTTCGATATTCTAGATAGAAATTGTGAACCAATATTTGCATTTTAAAAGCCTATATTATTAAATAAAGTGCCCTTTAATATTGACTACATGGAGAATTCAATAAAGCTGATTTTTTTAAATGAATAAAGGCTTGCTAAAGTGCCACAATTCAGTGTAACTTCTAGGAAGATTTCAACCCACTTAATGAAATAAAATCTCAAAGTTTCACAACCATTGCAAAGCCCTAGTTATTTTGTTGCTTTGACAGTCATTTCTGAAGATCATTATTTCTTTCATGTGATTAGTGATTCATTAACGTCTGTCCCTCATTTTAAGGTCAACCCTGTTCCATGAACTGAACTCTTGTTTTAAAATGGTGAAACTTGCTTTTTTATTATTATTTTGCGCCATTTTCTCAACAGGTCGAGCAAAACACATTTAACCCTGTTACCCATAGATCGAGAGGTAGCATTTTTTTTCTGAAGCTTGCATTCAATTGCCACTCCCTGTCCCTGGGATTTAGGGATGATTTAAGATGAAATCGCCAACTCTGTTGTTACGGTCAACACTTACTATAAGTACATGTTTTTACAGTACAAGTCAAAAGTTTGGACAAACCTACTCATTCAAGGGTTTTTCTTGATTTTTACAATTTTCTACATTGTAGAATAATAGTGAAGAAATCAAAACTATAAAATAACACATATGGAATCATGTAGTAACCAAAACAAAGTGTTAAACCTTGAAAGCTTTGCACACTCTTGGCATTCTCTCAACAAGCTTCATGAGGTAGTCACCTGGAATGCATTTCAATTAACAGGTGTGCCTTGTTAAAAGTTCATTTGTGGAATTTCTTTCCTTCTTAATGCGTTGGAGCCGATCAACTAACCGGTGTCCTTGCACATTACTTTAAGACATGAAGGTCAGTCACTACGGAACACTTCAAGAACTTTGAAAGTTTCTTCAAGTGCAGTTGCAAAAACCACCAAGCGCTATGATGAAACTGAATCTCATGAGGACTGCCACAGGAAAGGAAAACCCAGAGTTACCTCTACTGCAGACGATACGTTCATTAGAGTTACCAGTCTCTGAAATTGCAGCCCAAATAAATGCTTCACAGAGTTCAAGTAACAGACACAGTAACAGACACATCTCAACATCAACTTTTCAGAGGAGACTGCGTGAATCAGGCCTTCATTGTCAAATTGCTGCAAAGAAACCACTTCTAAAGGACACCAATAATAAGAAGAGACTTGCTTGGGCCAAGAAACTCGAGCAATGGACATTAGACCGGTGGAAATCTGTCCTTTGGTCTGATGAGTCCAAATTTGAGATTTTTGGATCTAACCACTGTGTCTTTGTGAGACGCAGAGTAGGTGAACAGATGACCTCCGCATTTGTGGTTCCCACCATGAAGCATGGAGGTGGTGTGATGGTGCTTTGTGGGTGACACTGTCAGTGATTTATTTAGAATTCAAGGCACACTTAACCAGCATGCCTACCACAGCATTCTGCAGTGATACACCATCCCACCTGGTTTGCGCTTAGTGGGACTATCATTTGTTTTTCAACAGGACAATGACCTAACACACCTCCAGGCTGTGTAAGGGCTATTTGACCAAGAAGGAGAGCGATGGAGTGTTGCATCAGATGTCCTGACCTCCACAATCACCCAACCTCAACCCAATTGAGATGGTTTGGGATGAGTTGGACCGCAGAGTGAAGGAAAAGCGGCCAACAAGTGCTCAGAATATGTGGGAACTCTTTCAAGATTGTTGGAAAAGCATTCCAGGTGAAGCTGGTTGAGAGAATGCCAAGAGTGTGCAAAGTTGTCATCAAAGCAAAGGGTGGCTACTTTGAAAAATCTAAAATATATTTTGATTTGTTTAACACTTCTTTGGTTACTACATGATTCCATATGTGTTATTCCATAGTTTTGATGTCTTCACTAGTATTCTACAAAGTAGAAAATAGTACAAATAAAGGAAAACCCTTGAATGAATAGGTGTGTTCAAACTTTTGACTGGCACTGTATTTATTTTTTAATTCTTGAGATGGGAAAATGTGTTTTTTTTTGTGAAGTTGAACATGTGCTCTTTATGACAGAATGCTAAGGCACCAAGTTGGTGGAACGACCCAGCTAAAGCAGAAGCCAGATGTGTGCCCGACCAGAGGGCCTCTCAGCTTGTGTTCCTCTCCATTTTTTTAGGCAAACGACCAACACGAATCTCATTCCAATGACAGGTCCTACTTTATCAAGACTCTAGAGCCACTTTCCAGATAGATATGGAGTTATCCATTAACGTGATTAACCCACACCCACCCTCTCCATCGGTACACTCACCATCTCTCAACATTTCCATCATGAATTCTAATCCCTAGGTGGAACCTGCAGAAACATACATTTATTAAAGCAAAAGTTTCATGATACATGCATATTGCTGTAGCTTTTAATAAAAGCATTCCCCAGTTTAATCACATTCTCTATTGAATAAAATGCACACGTGCCACAGGTTCTTGCCTTTGGCTCTATGTGCCACCATCATCAAATTTGCAGACGACAACAGTGGTAGGCCTGATCACCAACAACGACGAGACAGCATATAGGGAGGTGGTCAGAGACCTGGTAGTGTGGTGCCAGAACAACAACCTCTCCCTCAATGTGATCAAGACTAAGGAGATGATTGTGAACTACAGGAAAAGGAGGACTGAGCACGCCACCATTCTCATTGACTGGGCTATAGTGGAGCAGGTTGAGAGCTTCAAGTTCTTTGGTGTCCACATCACCAACAAACTAACATATTCCAAGCACACCAAGACAGTCGTAAAGAGAGCACGACAAAACCTATTCCCCCTCAGGAGATTGAAAAAAATTTGGCATGAGTCCTCAGATCCTCAAAAAGTTATACAGCTGCACCATCAAGAGCATGCTGACTGGTTGCATCTCTGCCTGGTACAGCAACTGCTTGGCCTCCGACCGCAAGGCACTACAGAGGGTAGTGCGTACGGCCCATCACCGGGGCCAAGCTTCCTGCCATCCAGAACCTCTATACCAGGCGGTGTCAGAGGAAGGCCCTAGAAATTGTCAGAGATTCCAGCCACCAAATTCATAGACTGTTCGCTCTACTACCGCACGGCAAGCGGTACTGGAGCGCCAAGTCTAGGTCCAAGAGGCTTCTAAACAGCTTCTCCCCCAAGCCATAAGACTATTGAACATCTAATCAAATGGCTATCCAGACTATTTGCATTGCCCTCCCCCCTTTTTAACACTGCTGCTACTATGTTATTATCTATGCATAGTCACTTTAATAACGCTACCTACATGTATATATTACCTCAACTAACCGGTGCCCCTGCACATTGACTCTGTACCGGTACCCCCTGTATATAGCCTCCCTATTGTGAATTTTACTGTTGCTCTTTAATTATTTGTTACTTTAATTTCTTATTTTTCTTTAGGTATTTTTCTTAAAACGGCATTGTTGGTTAAGGGCTTGTACGTAAGCATTTCACTCTAAGGTCTACATCTGTTGTATTCGGCGCATGTAACAAATACAATTTGATTTGATCTACCAACGCTTTCCAGCACAGCTATGACTTAAGATTTAAAATGTCTCAAACAGCCTAATTCCCACAAAGTGATTAATACTGCAGTTATACTACACTCCCAACTCCTTCTCCTAGCTCTTCCTTTCAGCTGTCAGCAGATACAGGAAGTCCACCAGCTCCATGGTCCAGGGGAAAGAGAGCAGAGGACCTGGCAACAGCAGCAGTAGAACATCTGGTGGACCAAGCTCTGTCAGCTTCATCCCCTCACACTCTGCTCTCCCCTCTCCCGCCAGCCATTAGCACTATATCACAGCTTATCTTCCTGGCCCATCACCACTACGTACCGCACCGCCCCCATCAGCATGAAGATAGAAACACCTGCTGTCTCAATTATGCAAAAGGTGTGAATTAAACATGAGCTTACGGCACAGGAAACACTGTGTGCACACACGTGTGTTCATCCACGTGCGCAAAGACACACACACACAAACTATTACAGCATAGAATCAAATACTGATCATACAAAAAGCTGTTCGTTACAGGCGTTTCTGTGTGAGATTTGACCATTGTAGCAACAAACATTGCTAAGGAGGAGTCTCTGCAAGACAGTATAAGCCCTCACTGTCACCCGTCATATAGACATTCACGGAATAATAAAGTTAGCTCAGGCCGTTGTTGCTGCTGGTGATGATGATGATGAAAGTAGAAGGTAATGAGGAATATTGCCATCATTACCAACTTAAGAACAAAAACAGCATAGTGTGGGAGTTGAACCTCGAGCCAAAGGCTGAGCTGATTCCTTCTCTCTACCATGCCCTTTATTTATCAACCTTGGTAAGTGGGGCATAGTGTGTGGTGTGAGGAGCTCTGGGGGCATGCATTGGAGGACACACACAAACTCTCACTCTCCCACACACAGCTGATGTTCAGTGCTACTGGCCTGGAGGCCAAAGAATCAGACGCTGCTGATGCAACCTTTTGCACAGTCTCAGTTGTTGTTTAAGTATTTCAATTCAAATACACAGCACCCCTTCCCCTATACCAGATAAACAGCCAGCCAACCATCCAGCCTGGCTGACATCGGAAGCCCGTAGAGTTCATACAGACTGCAGAAACCCGGGATCTATTAGGCCCATAAGATAGGAATTGATTAAACTGGCATTTAGCCTTTAAAGCTGGAATCCATAGCTGCTACATCCATTTTTGGACTTCCCAATTAATGATATACCCTACCCCATCGAAGGGGTACACTGCGAAGCAAGCTAGATCTACTCCGGCTTTAATAAAGTTAGCCAGCTTCAGTTAGCTTCACATTCCATGTCAGGCTTCATCCGTACTACGACGGTAGATACCACTTGTTGGCCTTCCACAGACTCTTGGAGGCTTGTAACTGCGAGTGCATGTCGCACATGGCTAGTTGAACACCTAACTCTTCAGAGACAATGCTGAAACATCAGTTTGAGTAAAAGGCAGAACAAAAACACAAGAAATAAAAATAAATACATGAGAAAGTAAGAAGCTATAAATACACAGTTGCAGTCAGAAGTTTACATAAACTAGTTTTAATGACTCCAACCACTACACAAATGTCTTGTTTACAAACTATAGTTTTGGCAAGTTGGTTAGGACATGCTCTTTACGTATGTAGGTAAAAAGCATGTCCTAACCGACTCTGTTTATCATAAATTATATCCTTACCACTATACATAGCTACCTCTATCACTCCAGTATCCCTGTATATTTTAAATATGGTATTTGAAGTGTGTGTGTATACACACACACACACACACACACACACACACACACACACACACACACACACACACACATATATATGTACACACTTAAAATACCATATTTACAATATACAGGGATACTGGAGTGATAGAGGTTGCTATGTATAGTGGTAAGGATATAATTTATGATAAACAGAGTAGCAGCCGCGTAAATGATGGTACCAGTAATCCATGGGCGAATCAGTGCCACATTTTCATTTGTGCCAAAATCAAATAAGTTATCTTGCAAATTCAGCAGGCTATGGTGTGAAATAGTGTAGTCTTTATTTTATTACTTATCATTAATGCAGTCTTTGGTGTGCTTATCAATGCACAATCACATTTTTCCAACTCCTATTGCTTCGTCTGTGGAACAGCTTGATATGTTCTAGCCATAGACATACACTATTTATGCAAAAGTATGTGGCCACCCCTTCAAATTAGTGGATATTTCAGCCACACCCATAGCTGACGGGTGTTTAAACATCAAGCACACAGCCATGCAATCAAAGACAAACATTGGCAGTAGAATGGCCTGACTAAAGAGCCCAGTGACTTTCAACGTGGCACATCATAGGATGTCACCTTTCCAACAAGTCAGTTTGTCAAATTTCTGCCCAGCTAGAGCTGCAAGTGCTGCGATTGTGAAGTGGAAACGTCTAGGAGCAACAACGGCTAAGCCGCGAAGTGGTAGTCAACACAAGCTCACATAATGGTGTTGTGCCAACTGTAAAGTGCCAACTGTAAAGCTTGGTGGAAGAGGAATAATGGTCTGGGGCTGTGTTTCATGGTTCAGACTATGGGCTTTGGGATGAATAGGAAAGCCGACTGCGAGCCAGGCCAAATCACCCAACACCAGTGCCCGACTTCAGAAATGCTCATGGCTGAATATAAGTAAGTCCCGGCAGCAATGCTCCAACATTAGTGGAAAGCGGGACCAATTTCATATGAATGCCCATGATTTTGGAATGAGACGTTCGATGAGCAGGTGGCAACATACTTTTGGTCATGTATAATCCATAGAAGGGTTTTGGAACCTCTAACCCTGGCAATTTGACTGTTAAATCTACAATATGTAACTTTTTGGGTGACTTGACCAAATTCACATAGGAAATGTGAGTTATAGATCTGTCACTCTCATTGAAAGCAAGTCTAAGAAGTGGTAGATGTGTTCTATGTGCACCATTTCTATGCTTCACATTTTTAAGTTTATTTTTTGTTTCTTCTACTTTTGTTTTCATACAACAGCTTCAAACAGCTGAACATGTTTTTGAAAATGTGGTTATGGAAAATATATTCCACAGTGGTTTAGATGGTAAAATGACTGCCTGTTTTGTCACAAACTGAAATTAGGCAAAGTATTAGAATTTTTGCAACCAGGAAATGGAGGAGCGATTTCTGCAGTGCACCTTTAAAAAACTCATGCGTACGATAGCAATGGCTGCCAGGCTTGAACTGAATGGGAACTGCCATCTATTGATTATAGGTCTATGGTTGGTTGCAGCTGTCAGCCAGCCTTTAGCAAATTTCTAAATACAAAATCAGGCAAAAAATGTACAGTTTGGAGAGTAAATGCTGTCTTTAACTAAATGTATAATGTATTATAAAAAAATATACTACACAAAAAAACATAGGATTCATAAAATAAACAAACAGTCGTATTCCTCAAATAAAAGGGGATGATGACGCAATCTTTGCAAGATGGAGGGTATCTGATTTCTTTGGTCATCAACTCGGGGCTCAGACACTTAATTTAGGATAAATGGAGTTAGCCTGCTGTGCAGCAGGTTAGTTCTGAAGGATTCGTTGCCATTGAAAATTTACCTGGCTAAAAGGTGAGCCACTTTTGTGGTACAAGTTGTCTCGAGTTGAACCCAGAGTTGACCAAAGTTACCTAGCTAAGTCCTCAAACCTGATTCATAGTATAGGGCTCTGAACCCAAAATAAAAGCTTGTTTACATCAATGACTGTAAGCAAATATAAACAAACCTGTATAGCCTCAAAACACAGTTAAAACTATAATGTTGATATCATGGATTTTCAGTCCTTGCATCCATAGCTCTGTCTATGAATTTGACAGTGGTTACATTTACTGTTGTTTTATTTCTTTACCTACCTATTGTTCACCTAATACATTTTTTGCACTATTGGTTAGAGCCTGTAAGTAAGCATTTCACTGTAAGGTCTACACCTGTTGTATTCAGCGCACGTGACAAATAAACTTTGATTTGATTTGATTCTCCAGGCACATCCCTCAGCTTTTTACCAACACACAGGCTGGGTGGCTACTTTGTTATTGCTTCAATAAAAGGAGTCTTGCTAGAGGTAGGGGTCCATGTCTGTACAGTGGGGTTAAATTACTTGCCATGCCACTCACATCACAACCAGCAATGTGAGAGGCATTGGCATTTATCAATATCAGAAAGCAGACTTGACCAACGCTCAAAGCCAAATGGCATATGTGACGAGCCCCAGTAAGGGATGGACATTGCCTCCTCTGTATGACAGTGTAATCACTCCAAGAAATATGTAGGAATAATAAAAGGGCACGACATTTTACATTGAACTATAGCTAGAACAACCGGTATAATTAATGGACACCGCAAGTATGCCATTTTGTTATCCGAAACAAAAAAAGAAAGTCATATAATAAATGGTAAATACCACTATAAAATATGTACTTACTTATAAAAAAGAATTACACACAATTATTCAACTGGTAATGTTAGTTGGTTGACTACTCTGGCATAGAGCATATGTAGGCTAATGTAGTGAGGCCACTTTTGTACATCAAATACTTGAAGTAAAAAAAGAGGGCGCACCTGGTTTGACGGTCTTCAAACGAATGGGCTCCCGAAAGTGGCGAATGACAGCATGCGTGTCGCGGTTTGTAAGTCCACTGACGGGTGTTCCGTTGATCTCCAACAAAACGTCACCGAAATAGGGCATTGTACCGACGTGGCACAACATCACATCCAACTTCATCTGGCCCAGGTAAGGGAACTCTCCGTGTTCAGCACCCCCCAGCACCTCCACCACATTGCCGAATTCTCCGAGGCTTCCCCATGACACAGCACACTCCTGCACCTTGCTGGACCAATGTTTCTTCTTTTTCAGCGTTCTGGACATACTGTATATTTTTGATGTGGTTCGTCACTGATCTGAAAGGGTATCTTTGGATTTGCTTTGTTTCACAAGCACTAATGCAGGAGAAAATATGGGCGAACAGAGATTTCTGATATTGAGTTATTCACTGGATCTGGTCGGAGTTTAATTTCTCTGTTATAATTGAGAATTCACTTTTTCCCGGGTAATGTGTAAATACATGTTCTATTGTCCAAGAAACCACAGTAATGCTGGAGTAGCATGACTTCCAATAAAATTCACTATTCGGGCTACATGAGCTGGCTATTCCACTGAAAATACGTCCGTAATATTGCAAAACTCCCAATGGTCTTTGTGCGTAAAACAGTAAATAAGACAGCAATACAGTGCCTGCATAAATGCATCAATGTGTTTCAGCCTCCCCATCACCTTATCATAGGTTGGTTCTTCTTATTCTCCTAAACCTTTGGATGGAAGTTGTCAAAACAAGGTATCCACTCACCTCACCATAGACTGCGTGAGAGACAAATCTTCTCGGAGATTTGGGACATCGGAAGCCGTATATTTAGTGCGTCAACGAGTGTCTTTATACCTGTGACAGAAAACTGCTGGTGTCGTTATCACAGCATTCACTTAATGGTAATTTATTCTCGTTCTAGGTCGTAGGTCGCATCCCACACATTTTGATGATGACAAGCGCGACTGCATCCCTGGCCACAGGTTAAACACACCTGGCACAGTGGCAGCGCCAAGCAAAATGCGCGAATCCCGGAACGCCCATTTATGCAGATGTCATTGCGCTTTGCTCAAATCAACAACCTTTTACACGGGCTCCATCCCTCGGTGATTAGTAGCAGAATGAACACTACAAATTATTGCATACACATTATAGTGGGTCACTTTAGCAGTCCTGTATTATAGCAGGCTAGATAACGCAACGGTAAAGTAGTGTATAACTGTATAAATGTTTTGCCAACACATAAGATGGCATATGTCAGCAAAGCAATCAGACAAAAAACTGCACAAATAAATCAGTGTTATAAACTAATAACTTAGTTTATACAAACTACGTATAACCCCTTTATACATCCGTAAGTTTTAGCAAAAAATATAAATACATTTTGCATTCTTGCTCTCAATACAGACAAGGCCTACACTTATTGCATGGCATAATTATTTGGGTGGAGGTTGAATCCTGTAATGGATAATAGGGAACTAAATACGGGCTACACAGATGCTGTTAAAATTCATACAATTTTGGACACAAATTGCTTATAATCCTAGTGTGTATTATGCCCTGCCTCCACAGTGCCACCCTCTGACTAATATATATATATATATATATATCACTTCAACCCAGCAGAAGTGGAAAGGTAAGGCACATTCATTCAACAAAAAAACATTGTTATAAAGTAAATAGTTTAATCAGACCATATTGCCATTACTCTCTTCCCTGTGATACATATATTTATTTGCTAAACTGACAGGGACAGTCTGATTCAACAACAATGGGCCTAAATCAACCTCAAATTGCTAGCATCATGTGATAGTTAACTCACTTTGTAGTGGCAGAGAAGTCAAGAAATGTCAAAAAAATCCAGACACACTCAGATATTTATTAACTTACTCTCTGCAGTGCAGCCTATACGGTGTGTCACATTCCAAAGTGCTTGCTTCTGCATATCAGCATTTATCTGGATGAAACATACCAAACACACATCTCACAATTGTTAGTGAGATGCCACCCTGGACATCGTATTTAATAATTAGTTGACTGGTGGAGGGTGGTGAGCAGCACTGTCATGATGATGCCTTTGGTGAGGTCTAGGAATTGACTCACTTACACCCAGTTCTGTTCTACCCACCCTGAAAAGCACAAAGACTAAATGATTAGTCAAACTCTGATACTTCTCTACATAATCTGTTAAACAGCAGCAATATATGCACCTAATAGTGTTGGTGTGGGAGGAAAAGGCAAACTTTTTAAGACCAAGAGCCGTGAAAATATGATTAATATGATTACCTTTTAACGTTGGCATGGACTCATTGCAGATGGCTTGACTATTGACCTTTTTTTTTCTTACTTCTTCAAAGCCTATTTCCACAAAGTACAGTTTAAACCACATATGGCCAGAATGATCACATTTGTGATCGTTTTAATGATAGCTACATATCAAGAAACAAAAGTTTTTTTTACAGAATATACAACTAGTCAAGATACAAAAACTTTGATAACAAAGAAAACAAGCAGCATTTTAAATATTGCCAGAGCATTACTGATGAACTTTGGTATAAAGAGAAGGAAAAAAACAAGATAGTCAGCAATACAAAGCAAAGATAAAGATGGGTTGGTAAAAAAAAAAAGTTTGCTTTAAACACAAATGCATGTCATGTGGACATAGTTGAGCTCCCATTAGAAAAAAACAGTCACTATACAAATCCTTATATACACACACTGAACAAAAATAACCACAACATGTAGTGTTATGTTTCATGGGCTGAAATAGAAGATCCCAGACATTTCCCAAATGCACAAAAAGCATATTTCTCTCAAATTCTGTGCACAAATTTGTTTACATCCCGGTTAGTGAGCATTTATTCTTTGCCAAGATAATCCATCCACTTGACAGGTGTGGCAGGTCAAGAAGCTGATTAAATAGCACGATTACACAGGTGCACCTTGTGCTGGGGACAATAAAAGGCCACTAAAATGTTCAGTTGTGTAACACAATGCCACAGATGTCTCAATTTGAGGGAGCGTGCAATTGGCATGATGACTACAGGAATGTAGTCAACAGAGCAGTTGCCAGATAATTTCTAAAGCATAAGATGCCTCCAATATCACTTTAGAGAATTTAGCAGTACTTTCAACCGGCCACACAACCGCAGACCATGTGTAACCATGCCAGCCCAGGACCTCCACATCTGGCTGATTGGCTGGGCCTGGCTCCCCAGTGGGTGGGCTTATGCTCTCACAGGCCCACCCATAGCTGCACCCCTGCCCAGTCATGTGAAATTCTTCAATTAGGGCCTAGTTAACTTATTTAAATTGACCGATTTCCTTCTATGAACTGTTACCTAGTAAAATCATTGAAATTGTTACATGTTGCTTTTATATTTTTGTTCAATATAAAATCCAACATTCAGTAGAGCAAACCCACTATGGACTCAGATTAGAGAACTGTTTCTACCGGATACATGGAGTGCGCAAAAAAAATAATTAAAATAAAATAATAAAAAGTGATTAAGCTATCGGCAACAATTACTACCTTGAATTGAAATGATTTAATTATCCAGCAGAAAATGTAATCTGTGTATTAGCTCTATTCATGCCAATATTGAATCCAGTGGCATGGGGTTGGATTGATTTATTTTGGTATACAAGGGATGACCTGGTTTATAGAACTTCAAAACCATGGACTTTTGAAAAGAAGCCACAACAAAAATCAATTGTGTACAAGAATCATGTGCAAATTTGTTAAATCACGTACCACAGAAACAAATAACAGTTTGAGACCAATTGCAACATTGACAAAAGGAGTCCTTTTTGATCAAACTCAAAATATGAAAATGTACCAGATGCATTATCAAGCAAAGTCACACAGAATGTCTTATCAAAAAGTTAAGATTTTAGCATGAATGCATTGTGTAACTAAGAAACAATCCTACATGAAAATGTATAACTGTCATATGGTAGAGGCAGGAATAAAAGCATAGTAGTTGACATACACGTAAAAGTGAAAGTGTACACGAGAGAAGAAATGCAATCATGTTTGGCTGAATCGGAAGTGCAATAATTGTGAGATTTAAAAATAATTGAAAAAGAATGACTAAAGGACAGATTCAACCAAACCTGTCAGGGCAATCTTCATGTAGTATCTTTGTTTGTATAGCCTTCACACATCTACATCTTATTCTGAAGTATCTATGTTCCATTGCCAAAATGATTATTTTATTTGAACAAAGGAAACAGGTGTGATTTATATGAAAGACAACCCTTAAACATCTTGGTTTTAGCTAGATGAAATTTGTACCAACATTTTGGGTCAAATCCTGACTTGAGATCTACATGCTTTCCACAATGTTGAGGAAATCTACCATCTCAAGTTAGGAATCACCCTGGAGTGACTACAAAAATTCTGACATACACACAAAAAAAAAACATCTAACTTACGGCAGGTTAGGACAAAAATAATTCCAACTACCTTCTTAGGGTTTGAGGGACGTAGTTATGAATAGACATAAACGTTTAAATCCATTCTTCACAGTACCAAGGTTAAATCTGGCCAGTATTGATGAAATTGGGGGTAAAGGCACATATTATCCATTAGGAATCTAAAATGGCATACACACTGCATAATAAAACACACCACGTATGAGGTAAGTGCCTGTAAAATAAGCTTTTGAGAGGAAATGATCAGTGCATATAAGTGATTAGAAACCATAGGGTTACCCAATGGAGGGTTACTGAGAATGCCTGTTGAAAACCATTAGAGGCCACCTGAACCATGATTATCAAAATAATGTGCAATACCCAATATTTTCTTTGCTTCGATAGTGTTTTCATACAAAAAAAACATGAGTAACTATCGGAACGACTGCCTCTTTGACCCAAGGCAAAACAATCTTAGCTTAAGAGACATAGATAATAGGTGAAAATTATATCTAACACACATCTAGTGTCATTGTCTCTGGGTTTGCATAATAGTAGACGATTACAGTCAATACGGATGGCTAGAGGGGGGATCCATTCAGTGATCCTATAGGTAAGTACCACTCACTGCTGAACAAGAAACAACTATGGTCTCTTTGACCCCTCTAGTCCTGGATGAGAGGAAGCTATGTCCTGGACTTGTAACTTAAATCACTAAGGCTGCTCCAACAAGACTGTACCAAAAATGTGGCATCTGCAACAGAAAGCAGAATAACTGGGGCATCCATCAACACTGCTGCCATTCCACCTTCCAGACAGTACGTCATGAGAGCACGTTCAAATGTGTGACATCTTAAAACTCAAAAAGGCAGCATCCAACATGGCTCTTTGACACAAACATTCATAGCTTCCTCTAGAATGAGAGGGAGGAAGGGGGGGGGGTGGAGGGAATCAGGGGGCGTCATTCACCTATTCAGTTCTCAAGCCCTAGATATGGTCCTTTTTCAAAATCATAGTAGCAAATAGTCTCTGCGTGACTGAAATAATCTAAATATACAAGAAAGCATTTTTGGCAGAGTGGTTTGGCAGAGCTTTATGTGGGGGCTTGGATGTGCTCCTGAGACGTAGTCCTATAAGAGGCACTTCTGTGGTACTGTGTGCTCTGAGGAAGAGAGAGCTCCACCTCCACACTCCTCCCCTCCCTGCATAGGGAGTTGTGTGCACAGTCACTGGCTGCTGTGACAGACCTGGTCGTGGCACTGTAGACAAGTCCTCCCCTTTGCCCCAAAACGACCTGGGGGGGGGGACATCTACAGAGACTAAACAGACATCAAATAAAAAAATAAATTGTATTCGTCTCATGTGCCAAATACAACAGGCCTTACAGTGAAATGCTTACATTACTCAACAGAAAGGATATGCATCCATAAAGAGGAGCTCATAGACTTGAACATGTCGGTGTCTGAAAGTCTGCGAGCTCACGGTTTAGAATTCATGGGTCAGTTCGTTGTCAGTTCACAGTATGTCTGAGGTCACTGTTAGATATCAGGTCTGTGAGATCGCTTTCCAAACATATCTCTGTGAGCTCACTGTTGACATGCATGCCACTAAGGTCTGTCAGACAATCTGTAGCTGATCTCTCACCGGTGCTATAGTGTTGTTCCGGGGGCCAGAGGGCTTTGCTCAGCCTCTTGGTGAGGAAGACTGAGGAGTTGTGGCTGGTGAGGAAGACTGAGGAGTCCTGGTTGTTGATAAGGCTCTCCAGGGCTGTGTCCTCATGCTGGCCTCTCTGCTCCCCATAGGGCTCCTTGGGAAGGTGGGCCATGATGTCAGAGAGACCCTTGTCCAGGGGTCATCCTCGGCCAGGTAGGCGTAGTACTCCCGGGTCCGAGAGTACCTGTTAATGTTGTCGTAGCAGTCCGAGCAGATGACCAGCAGCCCTGCACCACCTGTTGAGGACAATCTATTTCATCAAACTCTTGCTTTATAACAAACCCAACTATCTGATGGAGACATAGACCTTTCAGCAAAGCCTTTCAACAAACTGATGAAAAAGCCATTTAAGAGGATACATACAAGAGATGAATAAGTTGTTTGTTGGTTCTCATAACTAAACCGACCTGTCGACACCACAGCTAGTCCCTCACGGGGCTGCCCAGGATGGAAGATGCTTTGTCCCATGAACAGAGAGCCCACGCGGCAGTGCAGCATCCCGTTGGCCTCGGTGTCCACCTCACTGCCTGTGTCACTGTAGCACACACCTGGACAACACACAAACAGGATGGTGACTCACTCCACCTTCTTTTCACTGGTCAGGTGCAATGGTTGACCAGTCATTTAAAATTCAGAATAAGTTCAAGTTAGTTGGGAACAGATCTATGAACTGATATATAAATACAATAATTGACATCAATCCATTTGTTTCAATTTAAGCTATTACATAAAATACTTGCTAAAAAGAAGAATGCTCAATATATGAATCATTGAACAGTCAGCCTTGTGCAGACTCTGCCACGAGGAAACAGAGTCAATACATCATCTTTTCTGTCCATCGGTGGTTCGCTTTTTAAATTTGATTTATTTCACCTTTATTTAACCAGGTAGGCTAGTTGAGAACAAGTTCTCATTTGCAACTGCGACCTGGCCAAGATAAAGCATAGCAGTGTGAACAGACAACACAGAGTTACACATGGAGTAAACAATTAACAAGTCAATAACACAATAGGAAAAAAAAGGGGAGTCTATATACATTGTGTGCAAAAGGCATGAGGAGGTAGGCGAATAATTACAATTTTGCAGATTAATAACACTGGAGTGATAAATGATCAGATGGTCATGTACAGGTAGAGATATTGGTGTGCAAAAGAGCAGAAAAGTAAATAAATAAAAACAGTATGGGGATGAGGTAGGTAAAAATGGGTGGGCTATTTACCGATAGACTATGTACAGCTGCAGCGATCGGTTAACTGCTCAGATAGCAGATGTTTGAAGTTGGTGAGGGAGAGAAAAGTCTCCAACTTCAGCGATTTTTGCAATTCGTTCCAGTCACAGGCAGCAGAGAACTGGAACGAAAGGCGGCCAAATGTGTTGGCTTTAGGGACGATCAGTGAGATACACCTGCTGGAGCGCGTGCTACGGATGGGAGTTGCCATCGTGACCAGTGAACTGAGATAAGGCGGAGCTTTAGATGACCTGGAGCCAGTGGGTCTGGCGTCGAATATGTAGCGAGGGCCAGCCGACTAGAGCATACAAGTCGCAGTGGTGGGTGGTATAAGGTGCTTTAGTGACAAAACGGATGGCACTGTGATAAACTGCATCCAGTTTGCTGAGTAGAGTGTTGGAAGCAATTTTGTAGATGACATCGCCAAAGTCGAGGATCGGTAGGATAGTCTGTTTTACTAGGATAAGTTTGGCGGCGTGAGAAGGAGGCTTTGTTGCGGAATAGAAAGCCGATTCTTGATTTGATTTTCGATTGGAGATGTTTGATGAGTCTGGAAGGAGAGTTTACAGTCTAGCCAGACACCTAGGTACTTATAGATGTCCACATATTCAAGGTCGGAACCATCCAGGGTGGTGATGCTGGTCAGGCGTGCGGGTGCAGGCAGCGAACGGTTGAAAAGCATGCATTTGGTTTTACTAGCGTTTAAGAGCAGTTGGAGGCCACGGAAGGAGTGTTGTATGGCATTGAAGCTCGTTTGGAGGTTAGATAGCACAGTGTCCAAGGACGGGCCGGAAGTATATAGAATGGTGTCGTCTGCGTAGAGGTGGATCAGGGAATCGCCCGCAGCAAGAGCAACATCATTGATATATACAGAGAAAAGAGTCGGCCCGAGCTTATGGAGTCAGGTCCAGGAATGGTTGTAAGGTCACAATGTCAGAGTTCAGATAGACCTGCAAACTGTATTGTTAGGGGATCTGAAAAACCACGATCAGTCAATGGGAAATATCGTTATACTCTTGGGTAAAGTATTGATTTTTAGGGCAATATTGGTAGAAAGAGGAAATTAGGAATACATGCATATTTAACTACATGAAGTAATGTCCGTTAGTTTACTCCAATCAGGGTAGGGATGGGCGAAGAGAAAAAAAAAAGTATATATTTTTTTATCATCACAAAAATAAAAGGGGGATTAGAAATGATGCAAACAATTAAATCGATAACCAAAAATCCATCTGCAATATTAAGCTGATCTACCCCCTAAAAAAAATATCAGAATAACAGTCGGACTGAGTACAAAAACAGATAATTACATTGTAATGTCCACAGATGAAAGGGCCACAGATGAAGGAGATGGATGGTGAATCTGGGAAGTAAGTATAGTTAAAGTTACCATCAGTTCCCTTGTGGACGTAGCCAGTTCCCTTGTGGACGTAGCCAGTTCCCTTGTGGACGTAGCCAGTTCCCTTGTGGACGTAGCCAGTTCCCTTGTGGACGTAGCCAGTTCCCTTGTGGACGTAGCCAGTTCCCTTGTGGACGTAGCCAGTTCCCTTGTGGACGTAGCCAGTTCCCTTGTGGACGTAGCCAGTTCCCTTGTGGACGTAGCCAGTTCCCTTGTGGACGTAGCCAGTTCCCTTGTGGACGTAGCCGTTGGACAGTGGTGGCATGAGCTGCTGGTGGCTCCCTGCTTCAGAGTTGCTGTATCCCTCCTGACGCTCAGACAGCGTTCCCTGAGAGGATAGGTAGCTGGGGATGTCTACCGGCAGCTTCATCTCGTCTGAGTTGGTGATGCTGTAGTCCTCGCTCTTCCTTCGCATGTGGTAGATGACGATGACCCAGACCAGCGAGGTGCCCACCACGCAGCAGACCACCACGATGCCCACCGTGTTCCAGCTATCCTGGTCGTAGCCGCCCGCAGTGTCGCAGTTGGGAGACACGCGGAGGTAGATGTGGCCGCGCTCCGTGCCCAGCGTGTTGGACATGATGCACGTGTACTTCCCTGTGTCCGCCGACCCCGCATCCATGATGATGAGCTGGTTGGTGGCGGCAAAGAAGTGTCGCTCGGTGAGGACCAGGGGCCCGTCATCCTTGGTCCAGTTGAGGCGGGGTGCTGGGCTTCCGTCTGCGATACACTAGAGCACTGCCGTCTCCCCATGAGCTACCGTCCTGTCCTCCAGGGGACGCATGAAGATGGAGTTTCTGGGAGGAGAGCGATTTACATTTAACATACAGTAGTTCACATTCAATTATCATTTATCAAATTATAAACAGATGTGATTCATAAAGAAACACGAAGGTCAGTAAACTATGCCGGGCAGGTAAGAATGAAGCTCACCTAGCACAGTGAGTGTAGCGTTGGCAGACATGCTCCCTGCAGCGTTCTGGGCTGTGCAGCTGTACACTCCCATATCCTCTGTCTTTACATTGGCAATGAAGATGATGTCATCGGGCAGCAGGGAAGTCTGTGCCCCAGTCTTTCTGCCAGGCGATCTGGGGTGATGGGTGACCCTCGGCAGCACACTCCAGCCTGGCTATGGTGCCCGTGCGGATGGTCAGGTCCATCGGAGTCTTCAGAAAGGACGGCAGCTCTGAGGGAGAGGGGAAATGAAAATAAAGAAGTTAAGAAATGGTTGAAGACAGCTTTCAATAGATGTCTATCAAAACAACCATGCAAGCTCAAACTTCAACAGTTAAATGCCAAGGAACAAGTCAGATATTAGTCAGTAAAAACTCTTCAGGAGAGAAAACCAAAAGTCTCTTCACCATTGACTGTGAGCTTGGCCCTGTTAGAGTAGTTAGAGCCAAAGTGGTTTGAGACAACACACTGGTAGCATCCCTCGTCTGTGAAGTTGACGTTGAGGAGATACAGCACGGTGGTGAAGAACAGCTTTCCCTCCTGGTAGCGGGCGCAATTCTGCACCTCTGCATCGTACAGCACCTCCCAGTCCTTCCTCCAGGCCATGGCCATGGGGGAGTCACTGCTGCTAGATGCCAGGCAGCTCAGAGTCACATTGGTCCCACACAGGGCGGTGGCGGTCTCAGGGTGGTCAGTGATCCGGGGCTTTGGGAAGTCATCTGTGGGAAATAGTGGACAGAGGGGGCCATGATATTAAATAAATAAGTTATGGGATAATTGTTCCAGTACGTGAGATCTGGTCCAGACTAGATAAAGCAGGGTAGGTAGCTAGGTGACTGACCACAGACCAGCTCCTCCAGGCTGACAGACAAGATGTTACGGCCCAGCAGGCTGGCAGGGTGAGCACACATAGCGGAGACAGACTGCAGGAAGTGGTTGTCAGTCAACCATGGGCCCAGCCACTGCAGTTGGCAGTCACACAGCAGGCTGCTAGTATTCAGAAAACTGAGGACAGGACACAGAGTCATAATATCACATTATTCCATCATTCTTGAATTTGTGAATGTATTCTATACAGAAAATATTGTAAAATCTGCCACAAGGACTCCCAAGACACCACCTCAGAAATTAGTACTTCTTACTCACAACACGTTTAAGTTCATGTGAGACAACGAATCAAGGTGGATGGACATGATCCCATTCTTGCTCAGGTCCCTGTTGGTGAAAATAAATATGAATGAAGTGCTGCGTTAGCACCATGACACTATCAAAGTAGCATCTTATGATACAAGCACAATAAAACAGATGCACTGGGGTAATCAGAAACATCTCTCTCGGTCTTGAAGTGTTAGCTGCTGAATGTCTTAATGGAGACCAACCATCCCTCAGAGTGGCTTGGCTATGGAGGTACTTACAAGTGCTCTAGTTCCTCCAGACTCTCAAAGGCTTCCTTTGTGATAGATTTAATATTGTTCTGCTGTAGAATCATGGGGAATAAACAGATTAAATATGCCAACAAATATTCTGCCAATATCAGTATCCATAGCAACAAAAGTAATATATTATGCAGAACACCCTTACAATGTGTTCAGCTTCTTCATTCCAACAAACACACCAATGGAATTCTCAATGGCCCAAGAGATCTCATTATTCCGTATGTCTCTGAAACGCAAACAGAAATGTAAGAAAAATATATATTTTCCCCAGAATAAGAAGCACAAAGATCACCCTGGTCTGCATTGCTTGGTGACAACAATACAAGACAGATAGAAGTTATTTTCTGCTCCGGGTGTCCAAACCAATGTGATTCATTTGGCAAATGTGAAGTGGCATACTTTCCAGAGTGTCATAGCTCAGTGCTATCAGGGATACACGCTGCACCGGCAGAATAGAACAGCACACTATGGGACGAGGGGGGGCAGTCTGTGCATATTCGTAAACAACAGCTGGTGCACGAAATCTAAGGAAGTCTCTAGATTTTGCTCGCCTGAAGTAGAGTATATTGTGATAAATTGCAGGCCACACTACTTACCTAGAGTTCTCAGCTATACTTTTCGTGGCTGTTCCATTTACCACCACAGACAGATGCTGGCACTAAGACCGCACTCAGTCAGCTGTATAAGGAAATAAGCTAACAGGAAATGACTCACCCAGAGGAGGCGCTCCTAGTGGCAGGAGACTTTAATGCAGGGAAACTTAAATCAGTTCTACCAAATCTCTATCAACATGTTAAATATGTAACCAGAGGGGAAAGAAAAATCTAGATCACCTGTACTCCACACACAGAGACGCATACAAAGCTCTCCCTCGCCCTCCATTTGGTAAAACAAACCACAAATCTATCCTCCTGATTCCTGCTTACAAGCAAAAATTAAAGCAGGAAGCACCAGTGACTTGGTCTACAAAAAAAATGTCAGATGAAGCAGATGCTAAACTACAGGACTGCTTTGCTATCAGACTGGAACATGTTCTGGGATTCTTCAGATGACATTGAGGAATACACCACATCAGTCACTGGCTTTATCAATAAGTGCATTGAGGACGTTGTCCCCACAGTGACTGTACGTTCATACCCCAACCAGAAGCCATGGATTACAGGCAACATTCGCACTGAGCTAAAGGGTAGAGCTGCCACTTTCAAGGTGCGGGACTCTAACCCGGGAGCTTACAAGAAATCCTGCTATGCCCTGCGACCCACCATCAAACAGGCAAAGCATCGATACAGGACTAAGATTGAGTCATACTACACCGGCTCTGACGCTCATCGGCTGTGGCAGGGCTTGCAAACTATTACAGACAACAAAGGGAAGCACAGCCGCAAGCTGCCCAGTGACCCGAGCCTACAAGACGAGCTAAATCACTTCTATGCTCGCTTTAAGGCCAGCAACACTGAGGCATGCATGAGAGCATCAGCTGTTCCGGACGACTGTGTGATCACACTCACGTCGGCTACGGAGAGCAAGACCTTTAAACAGGTCAACATACACAAGGCTGCGGGGCCAGACGGATTACCAGGACGTGTGCTCCGGGCATGTGCTGACCAACTGGCAGGTGTCTTCACTGACATTTTCAACATGTCCCTGATTGAGTCTAATACCAACATGCTTCAAGCAGACCACCATAGTCCCTGTGCCCAAGAACAGAAAGGCAACCTGCCTAAATGACTACAGACCCGTAGCACTCACGTCCGTAGCCATGAAGTGCTTTGAAAGGCTGGTAATGGCTCACATCAACACCATTATCCCAGAAACCCTAGACCCACTCCAATTTGCATACCGCCCAAACAGATCCACAGATGACGCAATCTCTATTGCACTCCACACTGCCCTTTCCCACCTGGACAAAAGGAACACCTATGTGAGAATGCTGTTCATTGACTACAGCTCAGCGTTCAACACCATAGTACCCTCAAAGCTCATCACCAAGCTAAGGTACCTGGGACTAAACACCTCCCTCTGCAACTGGATCCTGGACTTCCTGACAGGCCGCCCCCAGGTGGTGAGGGTAGGTAGCAACACATCTGCCATGCTGATCCTCAACACTGGAGCTCACCAGGGGTGCGGGCTCAGTCCCCTCCTGTACTCCCTATTCACCCACAGCTGCATGGCCAGGCACGACACCAACACCATCATTACGTTTGCTGACGAGACAACAGTGGTAGGCATGATCACCGATGAGACAGCCTATAGGGAGGAGGTCAGAGACCTGGCCGGGTGGTGCCAGAATAACAACCTATCCCTCAACGTAACCAAGACTAAGGAGATGATTGTGGCCTACAGAAAAAGGAGCACAGAGGACGTCCCCATTCTCATCGACGGGGCTGTAGTGGAGCAGGTTGAGAGCTTCAAATTCCTTGGTATCCACATTAACAACAAACTAGACTGGTCCAAACACACCAAGACAGTCGTGAAGAGGGCACGACAAAGCCTATTCCCCCTCAGGAAACTAAAAAGATTTGGGTCCTGGGATCCTCAAAAGGTTCTACAGCTGCAACATCGAGAGCATCCTGACCAGTTGCATCACTGCCTGGTACGGCAATTGCTTGGCTTCCGACCGCAAGGCACTTCAGAGGGTAGTGCGTACGGCCCAGTACATCACTGGGGCTAAGCTGCCTGTCATCCAGGACCTCTACACCAGGCGGTGTCAGAGGAAGGCCCTAAAAATTGTCAAAGACCCCAGCCACCCCAGTCATAGACTGTTCTCTCTACTACTGCATGGCTCTCTGTTTATCTTATATGCATAGTCACTTTAACTATACATTCTTGTACATACTACCTAAATTGGCCCGACCAACCAGTACTCCCGCACATTGGCTTACCGGGCTATCTGCATTGTGTCCCACCACCCGCCAACCCCTCTTTTTATGCTTCTGCTACTCTCTGTTCATCATATATGCACAGTCACTTTAACAATACCTACATGTACATACTACCTCAATAAGCCTGACTAACAGGTGTCTGTATACAGCCTTGCCACTCTTTTTTCAAATCTTTTTACTGTTGTTTTATTTCTTTACTTACCCCCACACACACACACACACCTTTTTTTCCCGCACCATTGGTTAGAGCCTGTAAGTAAGCATTTCACTGTAAGGTCTACACCTGTTGTATTCGGCATACTTCACTTTGAATTGATTTGCTCCTGCAGTTCTGATGAGGGGATTAATTGGCTGTGTTTAGCATTGAACGGTTCATGGGTCCTTCTAAACCCACAGAGGGCTTGTGTTCACAGGACGGGTCATGGGCGCTTTTGTTTCTCCTTGCTCATGCCTGGGTGGATCTCAAAGGGCCTTCTCTCTAATTCCCCCTGATACGGACAGCCCAGGGATGTGTGCTGACCCAGAGCCCTGACCGCTCTCTTTATGCAGCTCAATGCCTTCTTGGAACTCAGCATGTCAATGAATGTGTTAGTGCCCACTCCTCAACTTCCCAGAGGGATTTTGGATGAAAAGGTAGTATTTTGTTAATTGAGCCTTTCTGGTATTCTTCATGCCTCAGAGGTCTTAAAAGCTAAATTATGTGAATGAGGGTTTCTATACTACATGTTCTCGTCGTCATGTCTTTACATAAATGTTCTACTTACTATACTGCAGTTTAGTGGTCTACCGTACAACAATGTAATAGAGTACCAGTACACTAGGGTACTACTAATTCAACAAAACGAAGACACGACCAATCTGATATATAAAAAAACAAAAAAAGGTTTTAATAGAGTGGTGTGAGGTCCTTACAATGAGCGCAGATTGGCCAGACTGCTGAAAACTCCCTCTCCCAGGTGGCTGATGGTATTCTCTCCTAGGTTCAGGTTCTCCAGAAGGCCCAGTCCAATGAACACAGTCTCCTCCAACCGGGTGAGGTGGTTGAAGGACAGATCGCTAAGGAGGACATCCCCAAGAAACAAGCTTGGACAATGGTCTTCGGCAATCATACTGTACTAAAACATATTGGCCCCTTTAAGAATGAGCTGAAATCCATGTGTTAACATAAACATAAATTATCTGCAATACACCCTCCCCAAGTCCCAAATAGATACTGGTCTTTTAGCTTCATAAAGGGGTAACAATAAACCCTAACGCATCCCCGTCTCCAACAGTGGGAGAAATGTGGGGTTTGGGTTAGAAAGAACTCACAGCTCCTCCAGTTTTTGGCAGAACTCCCAGGCGTCTGGTCGGATGATGCCAATGGTGTTCTGGTTGACCCGCAGAATATGCAGCATGTGTAGGCCATACAGCCAGCCTTTGTTGACCTCCGTCAAATTGTTGTGCTCCAGCTCTCTTAGAAAACATACAATTATTTTGTGTCCAATAGAAATTAATGGTAAATAATGTAGTGTAATTTGAGTCACTTTTACATTAATGTGGATACTACCATGATTACGGATAGTCCTGAATGAAATCGGGAATAATGTGCGAGAAAGTTACAGATCACAAATATCATACCCCCAAGACATGCTAACCGCTCACCTTTACAATAACAGGCGAAGTTAGTATTTTTTAGGGGGTGGGGGGGTGCATCTAACTTTCTCACTCATTATTTACGATTCATTCAGGACTATCCGTAATCATTGTAGCATCCACATTAAATTTGGAAATGTTTAGAAACAGAATATATTCTTATTAACAAAATGTAACACATTATTTACCATTAATTTCTACTGGACACAAAATAATCTGAAACACAACCAAAACAAACAGCAAATGCATCCAACAAGTTTGTAGTGTCACAAGATTTATGTAATCATTACGTTCTAGGAATATGGGACCAAATACAAAACTTCAAACACTTGTGGTCCCTTAAATGGGAGGACTATGTATAAAAAGTGCTGTAATTTCAAAACTCTTCACCGGATATGGATGAAAATACCCTAAAAGTAAACCTGACAGTCTACACTTTAACCTCAGTCATTGTATCAAAGTGCTGGAGTCAAAACAAGTGTCAGTGTCCGAATACTTTGAGCTCACAAGGGTTGGACGATGTCTGGAATGCACATCATCCCATCCAAACATTTTTGATATACGATTGTATCGTCAATTTTTATTTTATGGGGTGCATCGTTGTGTTGCCTAGCAACGCAGTAACCAATCTGTAATGCAACCTGTGTCAAGCATAAACCTCTGCTCATTAGACTACATTGTGGAAATCATACCGATAGTGTATTTTCTTGTGTGCAAATAATTAAATAAATATAAACCAATCAATATGGTGATATATGATACCGATCACTTTGAATGGTGATTTGGAACCAAACGTTGTAGGCCTACAGTGTGATACGAGATCCCTTTCATTGGTGATTGCGGACAATTTCAACTGAGATAGAGTACACTTTTTCACCATAGCAGACGTTGCTGGAAAGTCTTCTTGGGAGAGCTAAGCAAACAGTCACTCAGTGAGCAACAGCAGGCTAGCACAGGAGGAGATGATGACACACTGGCATGGTGGAGGGGGAAAAAGGGTTGACTTCCACTCTTGGACAACGTTGCCCTAAAATACCTCTGCATCTGTGCAAAAAAGCGTTCCGTCTTAACGTGTTTTCAGTGGGCCTAAAGCATGTAATATTGTTACTCCACAATCTATTAAAGCCAGAAAAAGTGAACAGGCTTGTGTTCCTTGCCAGAAACATTTAGAAAGGTTAATATATAATGAAAAGAAAAACAGTCTGCAAGGTTCTTCATTGCACTTTATTTGTTTAATTTCCAAAGCCTGTATCCACAGACACCTCTTATTTTAAATAAATGTAGCCTAGGTTAGAATATCTGTTGTATACCGTACACTTTTTTGCACTGTAATTTGTGGTTAATTTAGAACTTATTTTGTTTACTTCATTTATTGTCATTTGTAGCCCATCCAAATGTGGGTTATTCTTTTTATAAGCGGCATTTGTTTATTGTTCCTGCTTATCGAAAGCACTGCTGTGGGAGCTTATGTAATGAGCGCCACAGGTGATCAGCTCACTGGTCACCATAGTAACACCCACCTGTAGCACCCGCTCCAGCAGGTATATTTCACTGGTCATCCCCAAAGCCAACACTTCCTTTGGCCGCCTTTCCTTCCAGTTCTCTGCTGCCAATGACTGGAACAAATTGCCTTATATCTCCCTCTCTAACTTTAAGCATCAGCTGTTAGAGCAGCTTACCGATCACTGTACCTGTACGCAGCCAATCTGTAAATAGCACACCCAACTACCTCATCCCCATATTGTTACTTATCCTCTTGCACCCCAGTATCTCTACTTGCACATCATCATCTGCACAGTTATCACTCCAGTATTAATGCTAAATTGTAATTATTTTAACTCCATGGCCAATTTATTGCCTTACGTCCTTACATTTGCACACACTTTACATAGATTTTTCTATTGTGTTATTGACTGTACGTTTGTTTATGTGTAACTCTGTGTGGATGTTTTTGTCGCACTGCTTTACTTAATCTTGGCCAGGTCGCAGTTGGACTTGTCGCAATTGGCCTACCTGGTTAAATAAAGGTGAAATAAAAAAAATGCCCATTGCGCAATTCAAGGATATGAATAAACACCTCAGTGCTTGAGGCGTCACTACAGACACCCTGGTTCAATTCCAGGCTGTATCACAACCGGCTGTGATTGGGAGTCCCATAGGGTGGCTTTTTTTATTATTCCAAAATAATATAAATATCTGTTTAGAAGTTTAACTTGTACGAGTTACATTTACTTCACATTTTATTGAATTACATGTTTTATTTTGTGTAGGCCTATATTATTGGCTGTTTGGTTTGCAAGGATTTTCTGGCGGCACACAATTTATTTTTCCTACAGCTTTGGTCAGGTGGAGGCCAGAAACGTATAAAGTTTGTTTAAACTTCCCATTCGATTATTCTATTTCTATTATTCCCATTCTATTGCAATTCTTGGTTCTCTCCCTCATGTTTTTATTTAGGGTCATCAAACATTTGAGATAGAACTCTTTTACTGGGCTCCTAGATTAATTTGAAAGTAGATCATGAAATATATGCTTAGACCAACAAGTAATATTCAAATAAAATAGGGATTGGGAGAAAAAAAGGGAAATTAAGCTCATACAACAAGCCAGACAAAGGCGTGTCTGTGGTAAAAAGCCCATGATCATCCGACATTGGCAAGATGAGCGAGATAAATGTTCTGACATTTTGCACTCTCCACCCCATCTACAATATACATACATTGTAGGCCTACTCTTGCATTATGTTAAATAGTAGGCTAAGTCTACCTACATATTTATTGAAAAAGGCTATGACAAATAGGAATAGGTAGGTAATTTGGCTGCGAGCTGCACTGTTGTGCTCTGCCCGACTACGGTCGGGCAGACTACGGTGGTACCAGTCATGTTCAAATATGTAAGAAAAAGTTATAATATATAAAAACTATCGTCTGTCACATCATGTTGTCGTCGACAATGTCTGTCAAACATAGTTGATTTCCGATTGTATCGTAATATCACCCAACCCTTAGAGCTCACCATCTCATCGGTGTCGTTTCTAATTCGAGCAAATGAAGCATAGTGGGCAGAACAAGCAAGGAGGTGGGCATAACCAAGTACAATCTAGCGAGAAAGTATTGGCGTTTGTAACACTCCTAAACAATGCAAATGTTTTTTACTTTGGCAAAGGGTCAAGTCTACTAAACTTAGTGCACTCTGTTCGTAACATTGGAGTTTTGGGAAAGAAAACTGAATTGGGAGCAAACGTTTCAAAATGAGAACATTTGCAGAATGTCGACAAAGTATTATCTAGCTCCATATTCACTGGACTTCCTCTTATCACCATATTTGATGAACAGATGCTTCAGATTTATACATCCTTTGAGACATCTGGCTCCTCCTATCTGTGCAAATACTGTACTGATCTTTCTTATAAAAGACGAAAAGGCAGAAGAACTCACAGCTCCTCCATGTTGTTGAGCCCAAAGAAAGCACCGTCCATCAGCTTTGTGATGCCATTCCGCTGCATCTTCAGTGATTTCAGTAAGTCCATCCCCTTGAAGGTCAGGCTGTCCACCACCTTGATCTTGTTACGCTTTAATTCCCTAGGGAAAAAGAAATCTGAATCAGGCAGTTTAGAATACATTTTTTCAACTACTATAAAACAGTACTACATACTGAATCTGTGAAATCTAAAAATGCACAATCACGAATGCAAATTGTTTAAAGAAAATACATTTAACTAAAGATAGTCCCTCATACAAAAGTATTGAACACATTCAAAAGCTTAACATATGTAGACTAAATCATGTAAGAAACCAACCATCTAGCGAGGGTCTGGAAATTAGGTTTGCACACTGCTATGGAAATGGAAATACACTGCTCAAAAAAATAAAGGGAACACTAAAATACACATCCTAGATCTGAATGAATTAAATATTCTTATTAAATAGTTCTCTTTACATAGTTGAATGTGCTGACAACAAAATCACACAAAAATTATCAAATGGAAATCAAATTTATCAACCCATGGAGGTCTGGATTTGGAGTCACACTCGAAATTAAAGTGGAAAACCACACTACAGGCTGATACAACTGATGTAATGTCCTTAAAACAAGTCAAAATGAGGCTCAGTAGTGTGTGTGGCCTCCACGTGCCTGTATGACCTCCCTACAATGCCTGGGCATGCTCCTGATGAGGTGGCGGATGGTCTCCTGAGGGATCTCCTCCCAGACCTGGACTAAAGCATCTGCCAACTCCTGGGCAGTCTGTGGATGGAGCGAGACATGATGCCCCAGATGTGCTCAATTGGATTCAGGTCTGGGGAATGGGCGGGCCAGTCCATAGCATCAGTGCCTACCTCTTGCAGGAACTGCTGACACACTCCAGCCACATGAGGTCTAGCATTGTCTTGCATTAGGAGGAACGCAGGGCCAACCGCACCAGCATATGGTCTCACAAGGGGTCTGAGGATCTCATCTCGGTACCTAATGGCAGTCAGGCTACCTCTGGCGAGCACATGGGGGGCTGTGCGGCCCCCCAAAGAAATGCCACCCCACACCATGATTGACCCACCGCCAAACCAGTCATGTTGGATGATGTTGCAGGCAGCAGAACGTTCTCCACGGCATCTCCAGACTCTGTCACATGTGCTAAGTGTGAACCTGCTTTCATCTGTGAAGAGCACAGGGCGCCAGTGGCGAATTTGCCAATCTTGGTGTTCTCTGGCAAATGCCAAACGTCCTGCACGGTGTTGGGCTGTAAGCACAACCCCCACCTGTGGACGTCGGGCCCTCATACCACCCTCATGGAGTCTGTTTCTGACCGTTTAAGCAGACACATGCACATTTGTGGCCTGCTGGAGGTCATTTTGCAGGGCTCTGGCAGTGCTCCTCCTGCTCCTCCTTGCACAAAGGCGGATGTAGCGGTCCTGCTGCTGGGTTGTTGCCCTCCTACGGCCTCCTCCACATCTCCTGATGTACTGGCCTGTCTCCTGGTAGCGCATCCATGCTCTGGACACTACGCTGATAGACACAGCAAATCTTCTTGCCACAGCTCGCATTGATGTGCCATCCTGGATGAGCTGCACTACTTGAGCCACTTGTGTGGGTTGTAGACTCAGTCTCATGCTACCACTAGAGTGAAAGCACCGCCAGCATTCAAAAGTGACCAAAACATCAGCCAGGAAGCATAGGAACTGAGAAGTGGTCTGTGGTTACCACCTGCAGAACCACTCCTTTATTTGCGGTGTCTTGCTAATTGCCTATAATTTCCAACTGTTGTCTATTCCATTTGCACAACAACATGTGAAATTTATTGTTGCTTCCTAAGTGGACAGTTTGATTTCACAGAAGTGTGATTGACTTGGAGAAACATTGTGTTGTTTAAGTGTTCCCTTTATTTTTTTGAGCAGTGCAGTTTGACTGAAGCAGAACATTGACTTACAGGAACTGCAGCTGGGGAAGCCTGAACACTTTGTATGGTAGCAGTGTTATTCTGTTCCTGTTTAGCTTCAGAACCAGCAGGGAGCTGGATATGTTGTCAAAGCAGCCAGGTTCAAGGACACTGATCTTGTTATTGCTTAAATTCCTGGGAGATAGAGATGCAGAAACATTCAATCAGGAAGGGCACTCAGTTTAGTTTTACATTACACCTGCATGTATACATTCCAAACATTTTAAGGTCTTTATTTTGGATGAAAAGTCACATTAATAAGACAATAACAAGTAAAAGTAGAACACACCCTTTTGGTTGTAGCTGAAACAACCATCTCCTCCCTCCTTAGAAGTTGTCTACTATAGTTGGAAAACAATGCCACAGGCAGGACTCACAAGTATTTCAGCTGCATGGTTGGGAAGGCTCCAGCCTTGATCTCTGAGATGGAGTTAGATGACAGGTCAAGTGTCTCCAAGGAGATGTATGGATGCAGCTGATGCATCCACAGCTCCGAGATCCGGTTGTGGACCCTGTGCACAATGAGCAGTAATGTACATAATAATCAACATTGATCTACATAAATACACCATCAATGTGTATTTATGCCCAAACCATGGCATAAAGAATGCAGGGTAAGACAGAAGTCCCCCGGCCGGTGATTCCTTTCTTCCAAAACCTCCCAATTGCATAGTGATGGGAAGTTCAGCTCTTTTTACTGACTTATCAACTCATTCAGTCAAAATAACAAACCTTTCAACTAATTTCATTCATTTGAGTCAGTCATGCCCATAGCATGCAAACAATGAACTGACAACTCGAAAGTCATGTCATGATTCTACAAGCCTCTCGTTCACCATAGGGGACTTATTGCAGCTGTCATTCGTGACAGACGCGTAAAACATGTGCTTTAAACAATGTACATTTGTTGATAGGCATGCAAACAAATAAGATTATTCCTTGATACATTAGAAACGAGGTTGAGACCAGTTGTGATTGCAACTGGACTAGGTTGTGAACGACACTTGGCGGAATGCATTGCTTGACTGAGATGAGGGTGATAAGAACAATGCCGTTGGCGAACTGCAGCCATCCAAATAATTCCTTCCAAAGTTTGTTGAGCAGAGGCTGTGTATGTTTTGGTTTTACAAAGCTGTGTCCAAAACCTTCAATTAATTGCATTCATTCTTGTACCATGTGATTAATTGTCAGTTCTAAACATGCATTTTTCTTCTCTATGCTCATGATCTATACTGAACAAAAATATAAATGCAACATGCAATCATTTCACAGTTCATATGAGGAAATCAGTCAACTTAAATGAATGTATTAGGCCCTAATCTACAGATTTCACATGACTGGGCAGGGGCGCAGCCATTGGTGGGCCTGGCTCACCAATCAGAACGAGCTTCTCCCCATAAAGGCGCTTTATTACAGACAGAAATGCTCCTCAGTTTCATCAGCTGCCCAGTCTCAGACAATCCCGTAGGTGAAGAAGCTGGATGTGGAGGTCCTGGGCTGGCGTGGTAACACATGCCCTGCGGTTGTGAGGCCGTTGGACGTAGTGCCAGATTCTCTAAAACAATGTTGGAGGTGGTTTATGGTAAAGTATTTAACATTCAATTATCTGGCAACAGCTCTAGTGGAGATTCCTGCAGTTAGCATGCCAATTGCACACTCCCTCAAAATTTGAGACATCTGTGGCATTGTGTTGTTTGACAAAACTGCACATTTTGTCCCCTGCACAAGGTGTACCTGTGTAATGATCATGCTGTCTAATCAGCTTCTTGATATGCCACACCTGTCAGGTGGGTGGATTATCTTGGCAAAGGAGAAATGCTCACCAACAGGGATGTAAACAAATGTGTGCACCAAATATTGGAGAAATAAGCTTTTGTGCGTATGAAATATAAGACCCCAGAAATGTTTCAGTTCATGAAAAATGGGACCAACAATTTACATGTTTCGTTTATATTTTTGTTCAGTATATCTTCCTTCGAGTATATGGCAGACAGTTGGTGGTCGAAACAAGTCTCTGGAGCCGCTGAGCCGGAGAAGCGTGTATTAATCCTGCTGTAGGACTCATTGTGGCCAGCACTTGCAGGTCAAACAAACTACTTCAATGAAGGAGTTGCTCAAAAAAACAAATCATGACTCAGTAAAAAGAGTAGTTTCTGAACTGCACATTACTACTATGGCAAGCATACTACGACAGGACACCTAGGAATCACATCACACAATTTACAGAGTAGGAGAAAAAATGTTGACTTAAAATGAGTGTTCTGATGTTTGGGGTAACTTCTCCAAGGTATGGAACAGTTGTCAGATCATTATGATTCATAGTGCTGAGAAAGATTCCATTAGTTATTACAGAGAATTCCATGGACACCTTTCAGTGGACCTTTCAGCTGCTTTGGCATCTTTCCAAGAAAAACTCAAATGATCTTCGTAGGCTAGGTCGTAGCAACCTCATGATGAGTGTAGTGAAATTGGGTGTCATGAAGTAGCCTAATTCTATTGATGTTACATTAAGCTGGGAAAATGGAATATGAATGACAGGCACTTAACGCCACTGATCTGGATGAATCATTCAATACCGCCTATGCACACACTTGCCTGCATCTAGTTGATCTAGGGTGTAATTATTAGTCCAAACAGTTATAGTTTCTATTGGACAAATTCAGGTATGTTTATCCCTGTTTCATTCTGTTTGCTTCCGTTTAAGAAACATTTTAAGAGAATCTGCGTAATTAATACCTGAATACCCTGATCACACAAACACAGTTCACTTCCAAAGCAGCCACATACAAACATCATGATCACTTTGCTAGTTGTATAATTCATTCGACATCTACGTGCTCTCCTCCTCACCATTTCCTTTCGCTTGTGGACTTCAGTGCACAACACAGCTGTCTGTGACCAGGCGAAAAAACCTTTCCAAGCCAAAACGTTATACCCTAACGGCTAAACACAGTCTACATCATCATATTAGCTAACGTCATAACCAACATAACTACTAGAACTAATGTGTTAGTAAACCCGCTACAATCATGCAGTACAGTTTACAGCAGCAAGCAGTTTATACCTGCGGGCCCGGTGCCAATACATTTATAAAACCAAAAGTTTACCTTGACTTGGAAGAGTTACGGTGCTGGATAGCTTTGGCCAGCTAGCTAACATAGCACCCCTCTCTGTTTGGGTAGGCTAAACGAGCTAGCTGCTTTCGCTAACTAAGTAAGTGAAAGTTAATTAAATACAAAATATAGCTAGTGCTCTCTCCCTTTTGCTTCTTCATTTTTTTAAATAAATACATTTGTTCCAAACTGTTCAACTATTGTCTCTCTGAGTCAACTTACTCACCACATTTTATGCAGTGCAGTGCTAGCTAACTTTAGCTTATGCTTTCAGTACTAGACTCAAAATCTGATCATTTGAGAGGACAACATGTCAGTTCATGCTACAAGAGCTCTGATAGGTTCGAGCCGGACGTCATCATAGTTACTGTATAAGCCTTTGGGTGAGAGTATGAACCATGAGTCTCACGTTTTGTATTGAAGTCAATGTACCCAGAGGACGGAAACTAGCGGTCCTCTGCATACACCATGGTGCTATCCCAGAGATTGCGGTTGAGGCTACTGTAGCGCGTCATTGCAAAACAGTGCGTTTTAAATCAATTATTTGGTGACTTTAATATATTTTGTATCGTTTTCTGTTTCACGGTTTAAGTTTCTGAAATTCACTTAGGATGGTCCTCCCCCTACTCCTCTGAGGAGCCTCCAATGATCCATATATATAGCTAAAGAACTTGACATAACGTTAGACCTCGCTAGCAAACTAAGAAGGCCAGGTAGCTTGAAGAGCCACTGCAGCTTGTAAAGAAAGGTGCTAGCTTGTTACCGATAAGCTAGCTAATATTGGGCTACTTACAGACGAGTTATCCCATGAGGTGGATCCAGGGGGGGCGCTGACAACCTTTTCCTATTGCAATCCAGGATTTGGATTTCGTCTGACCCCCTTGGACAAGAGCATGAAGCAGGGCAGGAATCCAGTGCCCAGCAGGCACTCAAACTCAACAACAAGAGCCGGGGGGTTGGGCCAGCCTTCCGCCATTTTAAAAGTCTAACTATCAATACGTGGCTAGTTAGCTTCTGACAATTATAAATGTCTAACCAACAACACCAACCGATTCATATAACTTCATATTAATAAAATAAACCCCCTCTTTCACATGAGTCGCATAACATTGCGAAAGTTTTTCTTCCAACTTGCCCATGGCAGCCCAGAACGGATTTTTCCTCCTTTCCCTTAGAATTTCCTTCCGCTTCCAATTTCATCACAAATCCCAAGATAAGTGGCTAGCAGCTAGCGTTCTTAAAGGAGACCTGCATGTCGATGTTTCCACGGACCAAGTTAATTTGACTTCATATCAAACATGTGGATCGTACAAAGTGTTCTGACTAAACATATGAATTATCTAGCTACCAAAGTATGATTATTCCGAAATATGTTTCGAAGGAACAACAATAGCGATAAAATATAGTGAATCCTGCCTCTTTAGAGCATGTTTACAGCTGTCCTATTGGTCAGTATGCATGCTTCTTAATTATTTTCTCTTAACTGATTCGATTTTCAATAATAAATAGCTAGGTACTGGTTGAGAGAACGTCAAAAGCTCTCCTTTTCTCTAAAAAAAAAAGAGCTCATGTCATGCATACATTTATTTTTGATGTTTTACAAAAGTAGAAGTTGTAGACCAGTCTGGGCTGGGCTATATTATTATCCCGATAATAAGTCAAACTCAATCGGCCTGGCCCCGGGCCACATTCAGTTGCAAAACGTTCTCGAACGTTGCAGATAGCAAACCATGAATAGAGCATTAGTGATTCCTTATTTGCAATGTGGTTTTAAAGCATTTAGTATTATTCTGTATGTACATTCGATACACCAAATTTAGTGTATGTTACCTTTTGTATGGTATGTATTTCACATTTTAGTCATTTGGCAGATGCTTTTATCCAGAGCGAGTGTATACATGTGTCAATTTCTTATATTTTAGGATTTGCAATTCGTACAATATGTTACGAATTGCAATACGGACAATATGTTAAGAATTTGTTGTGGCTAACGTACGTTAGCTAGCTCTAGGAGTTAGGGTTAGCTAACATGCTAAGTAGTTGCAAAGTTACTAATTAGCATGAGGTTTGAGCATGCTACCTTTGGGTTACTAGACAGGTATTATATACCCTACCTACATATCTTTCATGTTTGCCTTTAATAAGTAACCTATCTTATGTAACCATACGAAACTAATTTGAGAGTCCTGGATTTACGTTTGCTATGTTATGTCTAGTCTATGAAACCAGTCTGTTATTCTACATGTCAAAGAGGGATGTTTGTGTAAAGGACATCATGCTGCTTTGCTTAGCAAGTTACACTTCCTCCCGATTCGGCCCATACCTGGCATGAACTCGGGACATCTTAACCTTGGACAAACAGCTTCCTGTTTGAAGCTTGCTCTGCCCTCTTCTATGTCAAGTGATGTGATTTTTATCATGTGGTTTCTCTGCGAAAGCTTAGAAACAATCATTTAAACTGTCTTTTGTCAGACTAAGAAATAAACATGCAAGGATTAAACTGTCCCAATTTATATGATGTCTCACTCTTTTCGAATTCACTGTTTTGGTTTCCTTACCCTGTAAGCAGTCTATGGACTAGGTATGACAGCAATCCATGCTTTGGTTTTGGTTACCTAGCCATTGTTTCAAATGCTACCATTTTATCACTCGCGCACAAATCCAATGAAAGCCAATGGTACCTATATTAGCATTTCCACGCTTCATGTCCAAATCAGCTATGATGAATGAGAAAGTTTCAGACGCACAAATATTATACCCCCAAGACATGCTAACCTCTCACCATTACAATAACAGGGGAAGCTAGCATTTATGGGGGGGTATGATATTTATGCCTCTGTGACTTTCTCACTCATCATTATTCACGATTCTTTCAGTATTGGCTGTAATCATAGTTGCATCCACATTCATGTAGAAATTAATGTAGAAGTGATCATAGTGATTCCAGAATATAATTAAAACAGGTTAATATGCCACACCAACATTAGACAAACTGTAATATCTTATGTTTCACGGAGTAGTGGCTGAATGACGACATGGATAACATACATACAGCTGGCGGGGTTTTCAGTCCATCGGCAAGATAGAACAGCTGCCTCCGGTGAGACAAGGGGTGGCGGTCCGTGTCTATTTGTAAATAACAGCTGGTGCACGAAATCTAATATTATGGACATTTTGAGGTTTTGCTCGCTTAAGGTAGAGTATCTCATGATAAGCTGAAGACCACACTATTTACGAAGAGAGTTTTCATCAATATTTTTTATAGCTGTCTATTTACCACCACAAACTGATGCTAGCACTAAGACCGCACTCAACGAGATGTATAGGGCCATAAGCAAACAGGAAAATGCTAATTCAGAGGTGGCGCTCCTAGTGGCCGGGGACATTAATGCAGGGAAATTTAAATCAGTTTTACCTCATTTCTAACAGCATATTAAAAGGTGCAACCAGAGGAAAAAAAACTCTAGACCACCTTTACTCTACACACAGACGCGTACAAAGCTCTCCCTCGCTCTCCATTTGGCAAATCTGACCATAACTTTATCCTCCTGATTCCTGCTTAAGCAGGGAGTACCAGTGACTCGCTCAATGAGGAAGTGGTCAGAGGACACAGATGCTAAGCTACAGGACTGTTTTGCTAGCACAGACTAGAATATGTTCCGGGATTCTTCTGATGGAGTTGAGGAATACACCACATCAGTCACTGGCTACATCAATAAGTGCATCGATGACATCGTCCCCACAGTGACCGTACGTACCCCAACCAGAAGTCATGGATTACAGGCAAGATCCGCACTGAGCTAAAGGGTAGAGCTGCCACTTTCAAGGAGCGGGACTCTAACCCGCTGTGCCCTCTAACAAACCATCAAACAGGCAAAGCGTCAATACAGGACTACGGTTGAATTGTACTACACCAGCTCCGAATCTTATCGGATGTGGCTGGGCTTGCAAACTATTAAGGACTACAAAGGGAAGCACAGCCACAATCTGCCCAGTGACACAAGCCTACCAGACAAGCTAAATAACTTCTATGCTCGCTTTGAGGCAAGCAACACTGAATCATGCATGAGAGCATCAGCTGTTCCGGATGACTGTGTGATCACGCTGTCCGTAGCCGATGTGAGTAAGACCTTTAAACAGGTCAACATTCACAAGGCAGATGGGCCAGATGGATTACCAGGAGGTGTGTACTCCGAGCATGCGCTGACCAACTGGCAAGTGTCTGCACTGACATTTTCAACCTGTCCCTGACCGAGTCTGTAATACCAACATGTTTCAAGCAGACCACCATTGTCCCTTTGCCCAGGAACACTAAGGAAACCTGCCTAAATGACTACTGACCCGTAGCACTCACATCTGTAGCCATGAAATGCTTTGAAAGGCTGGTCATGGCTCACATCAATACCATTATCCCAGAAACGCTAGACCCACTCCAATTTGAATACCGCCCCGACAGATCCACAGATGATGCCATTTATTTTGCACTCCACACTGCACTTTCCCACCTGGACAAAAGGAACACTGACTAGAGAATGCTGTTCATTGAGTACAGCTCAGCGTTCAACACCATATAGTGCCCTCAAAGCTCATCACTAAGCTAAGGACCCTGGGACTAAACACCTCCCTCTGCAACTGGATCCTGGACTTTCTGACGGGCCGCTCCCAGGTGGTAAGGGTAGGTAACAACACATCTGCCATGCTGATCCTCAAAACAGAGGCCCCTCAGGGATTGTGCTCAGTCCTTTCCTGTACTCCCTGTTCACCCTTGACTGCATGGCCAAGCAAGACTCCAACAGTATCATCAAGTTTGACGACGGCATAACATCACTGACAACCTCTCCCTCAACGTGATCAAGACAAAGGAGATGATTGTGGACTACAGAAAAAAGAGGACAGAGCACACTCCCATTCACATCGACGGGGCTCTAGTGGAGCAGGTTGAGAGCTTCAAGTTCATTAGTGTCCAAGTCACCAACAAAATATCATGGTCCAAACACACCAAGACAGTCATGAAGGGGGCACGACATAACCTATTCCGCCTCAGCAGACTGAAAATATTTGGAAAAGACCTACAGCTGCACCATCGAGAATATCCTGACTTTGTTGCATCACTGCCTGGTATGGCAACTTCTCGGCCTCCGACCGTAAGGTACTACAGAGAGTAGTGTGTACGGCCTAGTAGATCACTGGGGCCAAGCTTCCTGCCATCCAGGACCTCTATACCAGGCAATGTCGGAGGAAGGCCCATAAAATTGCCAAGGACTCCAGCCACCCTAATCATAGACTGTTCTCTCTGCTACCGCACAGCAAGTGGTACTGGAGCACCAAGTCTAGGTTAAAAAAGGCTTCTTAACAGCTTCTACCCCCAAGACATAAGACTCTTGAACAGTTAATCAAATGGCTACCCGGACTATTTCCGTTGTCCCCACCCAATCCCCCATTTTTATGCTGCTGCTGCTGCTGCTCTCTGTTTATTATCCATGCATAGTCACTTTCCACTACCTACATGTACATATTACCTCAATTACCTCGATTAACCGGTGCCCCTGTACATTGACTCTATACCGTAACCCCCTGTATATAGCCTCGCTACTGTTATTTTATTTTTGCTTCTTAATTATTTGTTATATATATATGTATATATGTATTTTCTTAACTACATTGTTGGTTAAGGGCTTGTAAGTAAGCATGTCACTGTTCTATTCAGCGCATATGACAAATCAAATTAGATTTGATTTATACAGGAAGCCCTTAAATTGCTGAATTAAGTAAATCAGCGATTAATGATGAGAGTATATGATCAATGAATCTCAAATCAATGATGAGAGTATAGTCAGATTAACTGATACCTGATTTGGGAGGACGGGCTCGTGGTAATGGCTGAAGCGTACTCAGTGGAATGGTAATCAAATACATCAAACACATGGTTTGAACAGTTTGAACATGCATATAACATTGGTGTGGGTTAATTAACCTCTACTGGATCGGTGTCCCTTCAACGGGAGAGTTGTTTCTGAATATGCTATAACGTTTTAAACAACAACCAATTTTCAGGTACATATACATATCTTATATGGGCAGTTTTTACCCCCCTCAATCAATACACAATATCCCATCATGACAAAGCAAAAACTGTTTCAACATTTTTGCTAATTTATTAAACATAAAAAATTGAAACGTCAAATTTACATAAGTATTCAGACCCTTTACTCAGTACTTTGTTGAAGCACCTTTGGCAGCGATTACAGCCTCTAGTCTTCTTGGGCATGACGCAACAAGCTTGGCACACCTGTATTTGGGGAGTTTCTCCCATTCTTCTCTGCAGATCCTCTCAAGCTTTGTGAGGTTGGATGGGGAGCATTGCTGCACAGCTATTTTCAGGTCTCTCAAGAGATGTTAGATCGAGTTCAAGTCCAGTCTCTGGCTAGTTCTCTCAAGGACATTCAGAGACTTGTCCCAAAGCCACTCCTGCGTTGTCTTGGCTGTGTGCTTAGGGTTGTTGTCCTGTTGGAAGGTGAAGCTTCGCCCCAGTCGGAGGTCCTGAGCACTCTGGAGCAGGTTCTCTGTAATTTGCTCCATTCATCTTTGTCTTCATTGTGACTAGTCTCTGAGTCCCTGCCGCTGAAAAACATTCCCACAGCATGGTGCTGCCACCACCATGCTTCACCGTAGGGATGGTGACAGGTTTCCTCCAGACGTGATGCTTGGCATTCAGGCAAAATAGTTAAATCTTGGTTTCATCAGACCAGAGAATTTTGTTTCTCATGGTCTGAGTCTTTAGGTGTCTTTTGGCAAACTCCAAGCTTGCTTTCATGTGCCTTTTACTGAGGAGTGGCTTCCGTCTGGCCACTCAACCAAAGGCCTAATTGGTTGAGTGCTGCAGAGATGGTTGTCCTTCTGGAAGGTTCTCCCATCTCCACAGAGGGACTCTGGAGCTCTGTCAGTGACCATCGGGTTCTTGGTCACCTCCCTGACCAATGCCATTCTCCCACGATTGCGCACTTTGGCTGGGCAGCCAGCTCTAGGATGAGTCTTGGTGGTTCCAAACTTCTTCCATTTAAGAATGGTGGAGGTCACTGTGTTCTTGGGGACCTTCCATGCTGCAGACATTTTTTGTTACCATTTTCCAGATCTGTGCCTGGACACAATCCTGACTTGGCGTTCTTGAGGACAATTCCTTCGACCTCATGGCTTGTTTTTTGCTCTGACATGCACTGTCAACTGTGTGACTTTATATAGACAGGTGTGTGCCTTTCCAATGTCCAATCAATTGAATTCACCACAGGTGGACTACAGTCAAATTGTAGAAACAGCTTAAGGATGATGAATGGAAACAGGATGCACCTAAGCTCAATTTCGAGGCTCATAGCAATTGGTCTCAATACTTATGCAAATAAGGTATTTCTGTTTTTAGTTTTTAATACATTTGCAAACATTTCTAAAAACCTGTTTTCGCTGTGTCATATCTCATTCCATCATTCTGCTCCTCTACAATATACTGTATCACCATAGATGTTTCTAAGGAACAAGTTTCTATGACCAGGCACCCTAATCTCCTTCAGCACCTTAATAAGAGAAAAGCAACCGACATACCAGTACCGTATCAACAGACATTTCATCTCGACATTGAGAAAACTTTGAGGGCTCTTTATGTTGTTGGCACGGTGTTGAAAGTTAACCTAAACAGGTGAGTGTATCTATGCTAGGCAACTGGACCAATAGATGTCTTCAGGTGGTAGTAGGCTGTTGTTATAGGCTACACCATAGCCAACACGGTAGCGTGACAATACTATATTTTTACAAAGAAAAATACTTTTTTATGGCAATACACTGTTTCAACTGTTATATACTGCTAGATACACTATTTGGGGATTATCTCTCAGTAGCCTACCCAGCTAGTACATTTGGTTTCTTGTAAGTTGTGAGAACATACGTTTTTGTTCATAAGATTCCTGACGGTTAAAACGGAATGTTTTTTAAGCGTTCAAAGAATGGAAATGAACATTTTGCATGTTCTAAGAACATACATTTTTAAGTTGAAGGGAGGTTCTGAGAGTTTTTCTATGGTTCCCTAAAAGTTTTCCTGTGCGGTTTTATTAACATTCTGAGAACAGAAATTATAGGTTATTTGAAGGTAAATAAATAAAGTTACGAGAACATGTTTCAATAAGGCTGCTAACTTAATTTGTGTTAACTGTTTTGAACTACAAGCACAGATGGAAATCCATAGCTCCAGGATGGAGCTAGCCTGCTATGTTTTTTTTATTACTCAAACAAAGCTGTTCATCTTTGTCTATTCAAAGAAAACAAGCACTCATTAATACCAGCTGTGGCTAATTAGGGGGCGTGGCCAAAACACCTGAACACACTTAACAAGATAGAGGGGAAAAAATAGTTTTGTTGATGCTGAGAACTGATACTGTAATGTTTTCTGGGGGTTTTTTCATGGAAAGTTTTCTTAATGTTCTGAGAACATGACTTTAAATATAACCATGAGGAAACCTGTAGAAAACATTATGCTGAAGTACTGAAATTCCCACAGAACGTTGTTTCTTAACATTATCGGCCAAATTTGACAACATTACTTTGAAAAGAATCATGAGATAACCGGTAGGACATGTTATGGGAAGGTTGACCATGACCATAGGACAACCACGCCTCGCCATGCTCTAAGAATTATATGGTTCTCATGATGTTATAGGCTAGCTGGGTAATTTGTCCCCGGTTTGGAGGCACACAATACTGAATAACCCTATTGCTTTATTTCATTTGTTAAGGCGGATACAATGTTGCACCTCTGTCATGTCGTGTTGCGGACAGGGGCTGGCTGAATACATACAGTTACAGTAACTGCGCGAGACCATTTGTAACCAATCATCAGATGACGCGAGACATTCACCTGCGTTATAATCAGCTGGTCACTAGAGCCAGCCCAGCAGCATGTAGTTACTTCCTGCCAATACTGTATATCAGGGTGAAGGAATTGCGGTACAATTCTATTTTATCATAGCTAACAGCAAACAAATAATTTTGCCGCTGCCGCAGGGAAAGTCATGATCATCCACCCTCGGACACTGAGAATTGAGTATGGAAAAACGACCAAAGTCATGTGCGTGGTTGGCACGGAACTTACTGTAAACATAGACAGGTAACGTTAGGCTAGTTCTCCAAGACATCAAGTATGGGTCGTCATGTATTGATTAATTTTATTAGAAATATAATTAAATATTTACTAATGTCATGCATTGGTAAGGACGGTTGATTAACATGAATCTCAGTTATTGTTTGTAAAATCGTATCCCTCGTGTTATTATTCAGTTATTATTGAAATGAAAATGGAACACTAGACAATTGATCTAATGTAAAGGGGTGTGGTGCTGTTAACATTAAAAATATAGCCTAGTAATTTAAATCACATGTCAAGTATTCAAGTAAGTATTTTTCTCTCACACATATTAATAATGGAATATATTGATTTAATTGCTTTATAATCTTATTCCACTTGTAGGTCCTGCGGTGATAATATATTTTTAAATTATTGATTACATCCACTGACTTTTGTTGTCATTTTACTACTTGGATATTCCAACTGCAAAAGTAGTTAGAGGATCATGCCCCGATATTGGGCTGAAAGGACTGTTTGTGGTTGGCATTTGTATTCAGCGGAGGAGTCAGACCTCTTGTTCTTAGCGGAGGGAGTCTGCAACAGTCACTTCTTTCTGCTAGTCAACAGACTCTTGTTTGTTGTCCTTACAAGCTGTCAATTCATATGACTCCAGTGCAACAGAATTCGATGGATTATAATCAGTTCCTATGATTTCCAAGTTAACATGGTAGATGATTTCCAAGTTAGATAGAAAAGAGTGGTAAGGCCAACACAAATCGCCAACCTGAAGAATTAAACATATTGTGGTACTATCATGACTACGGCTGCAGTTAGTTTATCAGACTCTCCACATGGTATGATTACACAGCAGATACAGATGGTTTCACAACATCGGTGTGTGTAACAACTTAAATACTTATTGTTAAGAAACACTTCTCTTTGTGCTATTGTTTAGAGAAACCTAGGCTCTGTTCAGGTAAATACTATCCCTCCTCCAAAAACCTAATGTTCCTTTGGTGTGGACCACCTCCAGGGCTTAGCCTGGACTCCAGGTGTTAGGTTTTTACAGCTAAGCTTAATGTTTATAAACAAGTGTCATACTGAGTATAACAACTTGGGATGTTGGTTGATACTTTGACATATAAGTACAATCCTTTTTGCCAGTATTCTTGTGTAGGTTGATAGTCCAGTATTTCTCCCTCTTTGGTACGTTACTCATTGTAGAGGCATGTTGAAGACATCATACCTCTCTGATTACTTTAGCAATGTAACTTTAGAACTAGCACTGCCACCTGTTGCTTCTGGAAATAGGGGATAATGAACGGCACTCACGGATGGTGCTCTACTGCAGTATAGGTATGTCCTCTTGTGTTTACTCTGTTATTGCTATAGATTTGTATAAGAAAAGTATCAGGGTTTGATGTGTAACTGTCACATGTATTTATTGTTCTCCAAGGAGTGCCCCTCCTAGCTCCAAGTACTTCTCTGTGCAATGTAGTCCCAGAGTGCAGTACAGGATCAGCCCACCCCCACTGGAGAGTGGGACCCTCCCCACCTCTCTCAATGGTAATACAATGCTTCTATTTACCATGGACACTGCCAGCGAAGTGGGAAATGATAGCAAGGTAAATAAAGTAGGCCACTCCCACAGCCATGATAGCTACACTCTTAGGAAAAAAAAGTGCTATCTAGAACCTAAAAGGGGTCTTTGGTTGTCCCTAAAGGGGAACCCTTTGAATAACCATTTTTGGCTCCATGTAGAACCCTATTGGGTTCCATTTTAGAACTCTTTCCCAGAGGGTTCTGCATGGAACCCACAATAGTTCTACCTGGGGACCCTGGAACACTTTTTTTCTAAGAGTGAACCCTGAGACTTCAGTATGTTAAATCTTATTAATATAATCCTGAGTTGAATATTTCCTATCGGGACTGAACACACTACAGTGAATTATGTTAATAAGAAAAACAAATCAAGTATTTGCTGCTCCTACGCCTCTTAAGAGTGGCGTGCAAACCACACTGAAATAATGCAAATGTGGCACTCTCAACCTGATACCAGAGAGATGTCAAACAGTGGAAAGTTAATCATAGTGCCAGTTCTATTGATAAGGAATTGAAGGAGACTTAGTCAGTTCCAGAATGGGCCAGTTGTTTAGATTCTCCTCTGAAATTATGTACTGTACATATCTGGACATGAATATATCATAGAAGACCCCATCAAAACACAACCACTGCTTAGTCACCAGTGTTCTAGATGTTTAACTTTGTAAACGTTGTCCTTTGTTGTGCAGCTATCGGTCATGTATTATGGAGAGAAGACGGAGGTGTTAGGGAAAGCTGTCGTTCACCTCACCGCTGTTGGTATGTTGTGTTATGCTTAGGACAGGAGAGCACACCCATATAAACTACCATCCTCCCCCACCTTCAAAGCATACCTTTGTGAATGTCATTTGTACATTTTGATATTTAACTTGAGACCCCAGAGCAGCTCATGAGCTTCAGTGACACCCAGGGCCTCTCTGTCTTGTAGAGATTTCTCTGGATGTAGATGCTGATCGAGATGGCCAGGTGGAGAGGAACAACCCCAACAAGGTGGGTTATGTCTGCTGGGTCCGTCCAGGCAGGTCTCTTTCAGCTCAGAGGTCACTATCTTTGTTTCTTAACACAGCAGGGTACATAAGGAGACGTTCTAACATGAATAGGCATGTCAGAAGACTAGTGTTCATGCTGTTTTCCAAAACACAAAGGAAGATTGCCAAGGCACTTCTAGGAAATTATCTGTCATCTCACACAGGGCACAGCCTTCCACTGATATTAATAGGTATATCAAAATACTGTTCATACTATATTCCTGGAAGTGGGAAATTATTTTGAACGTTGTGCTTTTCCACTCAGCTGTAAGTCTAATCTTACCTCATGCTAACACATTGGGAAAAGCTAATTCGGCAGGGCAGTGTTAGTTCTTGTCGCTGAATAACAAGTGTTCATCTCTACAGGGATCCTGGATGTGGGGGCCTAATGGCCATGGTGCCATCCTACTGGTCAACTGTGACTCAGAACACACCTATGGGAAGAGGCGGGACAGTGAGCGTGCTGAGGTCAGCAGGGTCTCAGGTATATAACAACAGCCAAGTCATCCTGGCCCACTGAGCTGACTGGCTGACAGTGCTGCAGGCATGGCAATAAATCAACATTTTAAAGGCTGCAGGTCTGTGTTTTGTGTATAGTCAGCAGAGAGGAGCAGTAGGGATGTGTGTATTTGTGTTAGCTAAACACAAAATGCCTGAGCTAGGGGTGTGTTTGATGGTGTGGTTTGATGGTTCCTTCACGACCACTATCCTCCTAGGATAAGTAGTTGTATTACACACTGCCATACCTATGTTGTCATTGAGATGAGGTCACATTGATTACGACATTGATGGGTTGACACTTGATGTACAATAATGTCAGTATTTGTGAAATGTCAGATCTGAAAGACATGTCCCCAATGGTGCTGCGGACCAGTGGCCCTGCCAAGCTCCCAGAGGGCTACAAGCTGACCATGCACATCTCCCAGGGGGATGCAGAGAGTGTCAGGGTCTTCAGAACCAGGTCCACAGCAGGCATGCACCAAACACTGAGTGAGTCAAGGACATTTTGTCCAGTCAGATCTTTTATGTGTTCTTGTGGCTGTCCATGCATGTATAATGTGTATACAATAGGGTTTTAATGCTGCGTATGCATATAAATGGAGATACATTTGATCCTCATTATAAAACATGATTTACTGCTGCAGAAAACCTGTTCTACAAGAGCTTTGTGAAGGACTACCCACTGGTGCTGGGCAGTGAGGATTTGTCCAAGGAGGTCCCGTACCTCGGGGGAAACGCTGAGATGAATTTCTACGTTGAGGGCCTGAGATTCCCTGACAAAGACTTTGAGGGCCTCATCAGCATCAGCCTCAGCCTGCTGGAGCCCAGCTCTCAGGTACATTGTAACTATTTCACTGTTCCTAGTTTAAAACTTCAAAGGGTATATACTGTACCTCTGTCGTGGAATCTATCATTCATGTTTTTGTTCCGTTATTTTGCCAGGGCTTCCCTGAGACGCCCATCTTTACAGACAGGGTGGTGTTCCGTGTGGCTCCCTGGATCATGACACCCAACACACTCAACCCTCTGGAGGTCTTCGTCTGCAGGTGAGCGATGATGAAGAAGAAAATGATGATGATCAAATCACATTTTATTTGTCACATACACATGGTTAGCAGATGCTAATGCGAGTGTAGCGAAATGCTTGTGCTTCTTGTTCCGACAGTCCTGGCATTGATGTTGATGGACATAATGATGGCGCTGTCTGTAAACTTATTCCGACAACTGTTTCTGTGCATTTGGTTACCCAGCACATCTGATAACTACCAGTTCCTAAAGGGAATGAGGAGGCTAGTGGAGAACAGTGGGTACAAGCTGAAGGTTTGTCATGAGTACATGAACAGAGGAGACCGCTGGATGCAGGTAAGCAGTGAGATTCAGCTCCTAGCCTATCATGCACTTTTGTGCATTTGAACTTTTTTCAATTTCAACCTTTTTTTAAACCTCATTTATTTCACATCCTTTTACATCAATGTAAATCATTGTCAGTCTTGTCTCTCGGTTTCAACTAAAATAAATCAGAACATAGACCAGTGTCTTTGTTTCTAACTGCATGAAAAATATAGAAATATAATAGACATGTAAAGAAGTTTTCTCCCTCAGGATGAGATAGAGTTTGGCTACATTGACTCTCCTCACCAACGTTTCCCTGTTGTGCTGGACTCCCCCCGAGACGGAGAACTACAGGATTTCCCTTATGATGTGCTACTGGTAAGAAAAGGCATTCACTACACCTGCAGTTAAAATGTTCTTCTTTCCATACTGTGAGGGATGTGGTGGAACTCTGTCTCAACCTCTCTCTGCCTGGTGCCCTCAGGGCCCAGACTTTGGCTATGTGACGAGGACAGCATATGATGAGGAAGTGAGCAGCCTGGACTCGTTTGGTAACCTGGAAGTTAGCCCTCCAGTTATTGTAAATGGAAAAATCTACCCTCTGGGCAGGATCATAATTGGAGTGGCTTTCCCCACGTGAGTGTACCTTAGCCAGGGGTTAGTTGCTTCAACGGAAGAGAATCTGGTTCTTAGATCCCAATATTTGCCGTTATTCGAAAGTTTATTTATTAATTAAATAACCTTGATGCTATTTCCTTCTATAAATCTCTTGCTAATGATTAATTCATATTTGGAACAAAGAGATGGGCTCCCAAGTGGCGCAGGGGTCTAAGGCACTGCATCTCAGTGCTAGAGGCGTCACTACAGACACCCCTGTTCAAATCCAGGCTGTATTGTAACCGGCAGTGATTGGGAGTCCCATAGGGCGGTGCACAATTGGACCAGCGTCGTCCGGGTTTGGCTGGTGTAGGCCGTCATTGTAAATAAGAATTTGTTCTTAACTGACTTGCCTAGTTAAATAAAGGATCATTTAAAAAAATGTTAAATAAAAAATGGCTGTGAGCAGTGGTGATAAGGCTGTTTAACTTTTCAGGGCAACCAAGGGCCGCAACATGACCAAAGTAGTGCAAGACTTCCTTTGGGCACAGAAAGTGCAGGAGCCCATTGCACTGTTCTCTGATTGGCTTCTGGTTGGGCATGTGGATGAATTCATGACTTTTGTCCCAGCTCCTGACAAAAAGGTAAAACAATATTGTCAAGGAAAGTATAGTTGCCCGCTCTATTAGAACATGTGAGTTAAAAACACTGTGTTCTTTAATATAGAGTAGAAATGACGGCGAGCAAAGAATTGTTAATGCCGTCCATTTGCACAAAGTATTTAGACATGACGCAGGCTGTGGCTGCCATGTGGTTTATGTGATAATGTAAAGCTGTCAGGAAGTCAAATGAAGCGCACAGCCAATGTTGTCTTTGTCCTCTGTTTCTCTGTGTAGGGATTCCGGCTGCTGCTCGCCAGCCCCGACGCAGGCTACAAACTATTCAGAGGCTTACAGAACGACGGGCATGGACAAGCCAAAATGTTTGACGGTAGGCCTTCAGTTAAGCGACTAATTTCACTGTCTCAGTGTGTATCACTGTAGTTATAATTGTACCAGTGGAGGCTCCTCAGAGGAGGAAGCGGAGGACCTTCCTCAGTGAATTTCATAAGAATGGTAAAACATTGAAAAAGCTATCCTTATTAGATAACTATACTAGATATATTCACGTCACCTAAAATGGATTAAAACACACTGTTTTGCAATGAAGGTCTCAGTAGCCTCAACAACACTGTGTAGGGTAGCACCATGGTGTAGCCGGGGACAGCTAGCTTCTGTCCTCCTCTGTGTCGTGACTAATGACTGCTATTTGTAGAATAATTGCCTACTATGTTTAATTATTACCCTCTTTAAATTCATCATTTAACAATGAACTAATTAGGAATTTGGGGTACCACGGAAACAGTTGTTGACCTAGCTATTATCTTCCGACTTACACTCTAAAGATGATCTAAATATCTATAACAGTCAGTTATTAATTATTACATTCTGAACATCTCATAATCCTTGGATATCTGCACGCACCCTAACCTAAGTGATGAATCAGCAATACACAAATTGGTTTAATTATTTATTTACTAACTAATTAAATCATCACACAGAATACGTAAACACACACAGCATAGGTTATTGATAACATACATACTGTCAGGGTTTACCAGAATTGGACCCAGAAGCAGACCAGGACAAGGTGAGTAAGAAGATGGTGTGTATTTATTAATTAATGAGAACGTGGAGGTAGATAGTTCCGGGTGGAGGAGCGGGCAGCGGAGGTGGGTTGATGGGAGTGGGTAGGCAGATCCAATGGATAACAACACACTGGCGACGAGCAGACATGGATGGGATATGGGTTCCGGGTGAATGGCTGTAGACAAAACAAACGGCGGTAAGTTAAAGGCAAGCAAGACGTACAAAACAATAAAACAAAACAAAACAAAACAAACTCTATAAACTGGAGGCTGGTTCGTGGGCACAACATACTGTTCATGGCTAACGATCCAGCAGGGAATAGATGTCAGGTCAGAGCTTTTGAAGGGGAGAGGTGATGATCAGGACAGGTGTGCAGATTACTGATGGGATACAGGTGTGGGTGAACATGATCTCCCAACAAGCTAATTCGCCCGGCAACCAGACAGGGTGCGTTCCAGGACACCGGAAACACACTCCAGGACAGAAACACAGGCAAACACAGACTCAGGAAGCGGGATTCGTGACAAATACAGTGCCTTGCGAAAGTATTCGGCCCCCTTGAACTTTGCGACCTTTTGCCACATTTCAGGCTTCAAACATAAAGATATAAAACTGTATTTTTTTGTGAAGAATCAACAACAAGTGGGACACAATCATGAAGTGGAACGACATTTATTGGATATTTTAAACTTTTTTAACAAATCAAAAATGGAAAAATTGGGCGTGCAAAATTATTCAGCCCCCTTAAGTTAATACTTTGTAGCGACACCTTTTGCTGCGATTACAGCTGTAAGTCGCTTGGGGTATGTCTCTATCAGTTTTGCACATCGAGAGACTGACATTTTTTCCCATTCCTCCTTGCAAAACAGCTCAAGCTCAGTGAGGTTGGATGGAGAGCATTTGTGAACAGCAGTTTTCAGTTCTTTCCACAGATTCTCGATTGGATTCAGGTCTGTACTTTGACTTGGCCATTCTAACACCTGGATATGTTTATTTTTGAACCATTCCATTGTAGATTTTGCTTTATGTTTTGGATCATTGTCTTGTTGGAAGACAAATCTCCGTCCCAGTCTCAGGTCTTTTGCAGACTCCATCAGGTTTTCTTCCAGAATGGTCCTGTATTTGGCTCCATCCATCTTCCCATCAATTTTAACCATCTTCCCTGTCCCTGCTGAAGAAAAGCAGGCCCAAACCATGATGCTGCCACCACCATGTTTGACAGTGGGGATGGTGTGTTCAGGGTGATGAGCTGTGTTGCTTTTACGCCAAACATAACGTTTTGCATTGTTGCCAAAAAGTTCAATTTTGGTTTCATCTGACCAGAGCACCTTCTTCCACATGTTTGGTGTGTCTCCCAGGTGGCTTGTGGCAAACTTTAAACAACACTTTTTATGGATATCTTTAAGAAATGGCTTTCTTCTTGCCACTCTTCCATAAAGGCCAGATTTGTGCAATATACGACTGATTGTTGTCCTATGGACAGAGTCTCCCACCTCAGCTGTAGATCTCTGCAGTTCATCCAGAGTGATCATGGGCCTCTTGGCTGCATCTCTGATCAGTCTTCTCCTTGTATGAGCTGAAAGTTTAGAGGGACGGCCAGGTCTTGGTAGATTTGCAGTGGTCTGATACTCCTTCCATTTCAATATTATCGCTTGCACAGTGCTCCTTGGGATGTTTAAAGCTTGGGAAATCTTTTTGTATCCAAATCCGGCTTTAAACTTCTTCACAACAGTATCTCGGACCTGCCTGGTGTGTTCCTTGTTCTTCATGATGCTCTCTGCGCTTTTAACGGACCTCTGAGACTATCACAGTGCAGGTGCATTTATACAGAGACTTGATTACACACAGGTGGATTGTATTTATCATCATTAGTCATTTAGGTCAACATTGGATCATTCAGAGATCCTCACTGAACTTCTGGAGAGAGTTTGCTGCACTGAAAGTAAAGGGGCTGAATAATTTTGCACGCCCAATTTTTCAGTTTTTGATTTGTTAAAAACGTTTGAAATATCCAATAAATGTCGTTCCACTTCATGATTGTGTCCCACTTGTTGTTGATTCTTCACAAAAGAATACAGTTTTATATCTTTATGTTTGAAGCCTGAAATGTGGCAAAAGGTCGCAAAGTTCAAGGGGGCCGAATACTTTCGCAAGGCACTGTAATAGAATGAAAACAGGTTCCTAGTGGACTAACAAAAGCATGACCGTTTGGTTACGCAATGGAAAGGGGAGGGTTATGTGAGTCAACTTCTCATACAGTGGGGCAAAAAAGTATTTAGTCAGCCACCAAGTGTGCAAGTTCTCCCCTTAAAAAGATGAGAGAGGCCTGTAATTTTCATCATAGGTACACTTCAACTATGACAGACAAAATGAGGGAAAAAAATCCAGAAAATCACTTTGTAGCATTTTTCATGCATTTATTTGCAAATTATGGTGGAAAATAAACTTTTGTTATTGACCAAATACTATCTCAATACTTTGTTATATACCCTTTGTTGGCAATGAAAGAGGTCAAACTTTTTCTGTAAGTCTTCACAAGGTTTTCACACACTGTTGCTGGTATTTTGGCCCATTCCTCCATGCAGATCTCCTCTAGAGCAGTGATGTTTTGGGGCTGTTGCTGGGCAACAAGGACTTTCAACTCCCGCCAAAGATTTTCTATGGGGTTGAGATCTGGAGACTGGCTAGGCCACTCCAGGACCTTGAAATACTTCTTACGAAGCCACTCCTTCATTGCCCGGGTGGTGTGTTTGGGATCATTGTCATGCTGAAAGACCCAGCCACGTTTCATCTTCAATGCCCTTGCTGATGGAAGGAGGTTTTCACTCAAAATCTCACGATACATGGCCCCATTCATTCTGTCCTTTACACGGATCAGTCGTCCTGGTCCCTTTGCAGAAAAACAGCCCCAAAGCATGATGTTTCCACCCCCATGCTTCACAGTGGGTATGGTGTTCTTTGGATGCAACTCAGCATTCTTTGTCCTCCAAACACGACGAGTTGAGTTTTTACCAAAAAGTTATATTTTGGTTTCATCTGAACATATGACATTCTCCCAATCTTCTTCTGGATCATCCAAATGCAATCTAGCAAACTTCAGACGGGCCTGGACAAGTACTGGCTTAAGCAGGGGGACACGTCTGGCACTGCAGGATTTGAGTCCCTGGCGGCGTAGTGTGATACTGATGGTAGGCTTTGTTACTTTGGTCCCAGCTCTCTGCAGGTCATTCACTAGGTCCCCCCGTGTGGCTCTGGGATTTTTGCTCACCGTTCTTGTGATCATTTTGACTCCACGGGGTGAGATCTTGCGTGGCGCCCCAGATCGAGGCAGATTATCAGTGGTCTTGTATGTCTTCCATTTCCTAATAATTGCTCCCACAGTTGATTTCTTCAAACCAAGCTGCTTACCTATTACGGATTCAGTCTTCCCAGCCTGATGCAGGTCTACAATTTTGTTTCTGGTGTCCTTTGACAGCTCTTTGGTCTTGGCCATAGTGGAGTTTGGAGTGTGACTGTTTGAGGTTGTGGACAGGTGTCTTTTATACTGATAACAAGTTCAAACAGGTGCCATTAATACAGGTAACGAGTGGAGGACAGAGGAGCCTCTTAAAGAAGAAGTTACAGGTCTGTGAGAGCCAGAAATCTTGCTTGTTTGTAGGTGACCAAATACTTATTTACCACCATAATTTGCAAATAAATTCAAATAAATTCCTACAATGTGATTTTCTGGATTTGTTTCTCATTTTGTCTGTCATAGTTGAAGTGTACCTATGATGAAAATTACAGGCCTCTCTCATCTTTTTAAGTGGGAGAACTTGCACAATTGGTGGCTGACTAAATACTTTTTTGCCCCTCTGTATATACATTTGGAAGCTACGCTCACAGGAATATGAATACTTTGCACATGAACGACCGCTCATTCGGAAAATAAATGCAATACAGTTGAAGTCGGAAGTTTACATACACCTTAGCCAAATACATTTAAACTCAGTTTTTCACAATTCCGGACATTTAATCCTCGTAAAAAGTCCGCTAGGATTCAGTTAGGATCCCCACTTTATTTTAAGAATGTGAAATGTCAAAATAATAGTAGAGAATTATTTATTTCAGCTTTTATTTATTTCATCACATTCCCAGTGGGTCAGAAGTTTACATACACTTAATTAGTATTTGGTAGCATTGCCTTTAAATTGCCTTTAAATGTTGGGTAGATTTCCACAAGCTTCCCACAATAAGTTGGGTGAATTTCCCATTCCTGGTGTAACTGAGCTGGTGTAACTGAGTCAGGTTTGTAGGCCTCTTCACTCGCACACCTTTTTTCAGTTCTGCCAACAAATGTTCTATGGGATTGAGGTCAGGGCTTTGTGATGGCCACCCCAATACCTTGACTTTGTCCTTAAGCCATTTTGCCACAACTTTGGAAGTATGCTTGGGGTCATTGTCCATTTGGAAGACCCAATTGCAACCAAGCTTTAACTTCCTGACTGATGTCTTGATGTTTCAATATATCCACATAATTTTCCATTCTCATGATGCCATCTATTTTGTGAAGTGCACCAGTCCCTCCTGCAGCAAAGCACCGCCGCAACATGATGCTGCCACCCCTGCGCTTCACGGTTGGGATGGTGTTCTTCGGCTTGCAAGCCTCCCCCTTTTTCCTCCAAACATTATGGCCAAAGAGTTCTACTTTTGTTTCATCAGACCAAAGGATATTTCTACAAAAGGTATGATCTTTGTCCCCATGTGCAGTTGCAAACCATAGTCTGGCTTTTTTATGTGGGTTTTGGAGCGGTGGCTTCTTCCTTGCTGAGTGGCCTTTCAGGTTATGTCGATATATGACTCGTTTTACTGTGGATATAGATACTTTTGTACCTGTTTCCTCCAGCATCTTCACAAGGTCCTTTGCTGTTGTTCTGGGATTGATTTGCACTTTTCACACCAAAGTGCGTTCATTTCTAGGAGATAGAACATGTCTCCTTCCTGAGCGGTATGACTGCTGCGTGGTCCCATGGTGTTTATACTTGCGTACTATTGTTTGTAAAGATGAACGTGGTACCTTCAGTCGTTTGGAAAATGCTCCCAAGGATGAACCAGACTTGTGGAGGTCTACAATTTTTTTTTCTGAGGTCTTGGCTGTTTTCTTTTGATTTTCCCATGATGTCAAGCAAAGCGACACTGAGTTGGGAGGTGGGCCTTGAAATACATCCACAGGTACACCTCCAATTGACTCCAAATATGTCAATTAGCCTATCAGAAGCTACTAAATCCATGACATCATTTTCTGGAATTTTACAAACTGTTTAAAAGGCACAGTCAACATAGTGATTCGTAAACTTCTGACCCACTGGAATTGTGAAACAGTGAAATAATCTGTCTCTAAACAATTGTTGGAAAAATTACTTGTCATGCACAAAGTAGATATCCTACCCGAATTGCCAAAACTATAGTTTGTTAACACCTGTTACGGATGTGGTTCCTGCACAGGAACCAAATCAGCGGAAATTTCAGAGCGCCACCTATAGTACTCGATAAAACTCAAACTTTCATTAAAACACACACGCGAGATACTCAATTAAAGCTACACTCGTTGTGAATCTAGCCAACATATCAGATTTGTAAAATGCTTTTCGGCGAAAGCATGAGAAGCTATTATCTGATAGCATGCACCCCCCAAAATACCTGAACGAGACCTAAACAAAAGATTTTGCGATAGCCGGCGCTACACAAAACGCAGAAATAAAATATAAAACATTCATTACCTTTGACGAGCTTCTTTGTTGGCACTCCTATATGTCCCATAAACATCACAATTGGGTCTTTTTCCCGATTTAAATCCGTCATTGTATCCCCAAAATGTCATTTTATGAAGGCCGGTCTGATCCAGGAAAATTCACCTTTACAAGACGCAACGTCACTTTTTAAAATAAATAAAGTTGCCTATAAACTTTTACAAATCACTTCAAACTACTTTTGTAAACCAACTTTAGGTATTAATAAACGTTAATAATCGATCAAATTGATCACGGGGCGATCTGTATTCGATAGCAGCCAGTCTTGAAATCCTCGTCCATTTTTCCACTTTCATAACTTCCTCCGGTGCGCCCCAAGACAGGAAGTGCCTATACGTCATCTCACCAAGGATAAACCAGCCATGAAATGCCAGTACTGGCAACATTGTGTGGAAGCTGTAGGCATTGTAATCGGAACCTCATCTATTTTCTATCGCCTTAGACAATACATTGACTGGCGGATGAATATTTTTTTTGTGTTTTTGGTGAACAGTTTTCCCTGGGATTTTTACTCCTAAACACGTTCTGTTATAGCCACAGACACGATTTAACCAGTTTTAGAGTTTTAGAGACTTCAGAGTGTTTTCTATAAACACATACTTATCATATATACTATATTCCTGGCATGAGTAGCAGGATGTTGAAATGTTGCGTGATTTTTTACAAAAAGCTGCAAAAATTCGCATCATCCCTAACAGGTTTTTAACCTGTTACGCCTGGGGCGGAGGTTCCGCCAGCGGAACATTTCGACAACATCCTGTGACATTGCAGATGCCGAAATTAAAATTAAAAATTAAAAAAATATTTAACTTTCATACAATCACAAGTTCAATACACCAAATTAAAGCTTATCTTCTTGTTATTCCAGCCACCATGTCAGATTTCAAAAATTCTTTACGGCAAAAGCAAACCATGTTATTATCTGAGGACAGCACCCCATCAAACAAACACATGACAATCATATTTCAACCCGCCAGGCGCGACACAAAACTCAGAAATAACTATATAATTCATGCCTTACATTTGAAGATCTTCTTCTGTTGGCACTCCAATATGTCCCATAAACATCACAAATGGTGCTTTTGCTCGATTAATTGCATCGTTATATCTCCAAAATGTCAATTTATTTGACGCGTTTGATTCAGAAAAACACTGGTTCCAACTCGCCCAACATGACTACAAAATATCTAATAAGTTACCTGTAAACTGTGTCCAAACATTTCAAACAACTTTCCTAATCCAACTTTAGGTATTTTAAAATGTAAATAATCAATCAAATTTAAGACGGGATAAACTATGTATAAAATGAAAGTGGAGCGAGCTTCAGGTCACACGCCCCAAGTAAAACAGTCCACTTGGCTATACACCCAGAAAGGAAATGCCTATTTCTTCATTTCTCAAAGGAAAAACATCAACACATTTCTAGAGACTGTTGACATCTAGTTGAAGCCATATGAACTGCAACCAGATGCCTCAGAAATCAAGATTCACATTGAAAACACTGTCACCTCAAAAAAAAGATTTCCTGGATGGTTTGTCCTCTGGGTTTCGCCTGCCAAATAAGTTATGTTATACTCACAGACATCATTTTATCAGTTTTAGAAACTTCAGTGTTTTCTATCGAAATCTACCAATTATATGCATATCCTAGCTTCTGGGCCTGAGTAGCAGGCAGTTTACTTTGGGCGCGCATTTCATCTGGACGTGATAATACCGCCCCCTAGCCTGAAGAGGTTTAACAAGAAATTTAGAGTGGTTGAAAAACAAGTTTTAATGACTCCAACCTAAGTTTATGTAAACCTTCGACTTCAACTGTATATATTTATGCGTAGATGTCTGTCTCTGTTGTCTCTGAAACTGTCACGCCCTGGTCAAAGTATTTTGTGTTTATCTTTATGTATTTGGTCAGGCCAGGGTGTGGCATGGGGTTTTTGTAATTGTGGTGTGTTTGTCTTGGGGTTTTGGTGGTGTTATTGGGATTGTAGCTTAGTGGGTTGTCTAGCAAGGTCTATGGCTGTCTGGAGTGGTTCTCAATCAGAGGCAGGTGCTTATCGTTGTCTCTGATTGGGAACCATATTTAGGCAGCCATATTCTTTGAGTTTGTCGTGGGTGATTGTCCTGAGTGTCTTAATGTCCTTGTTTGATGTTAGTTGACACAAGTATAGGCTGTTTTCGGTTTTCGTTTCGTTTATTGTTTGTAGTGTTCGTGTTTAGTCGTGTTTACGTTTGTTTAAATAAACATGGATCGCAATCGACACGCTGCAGTTTGGTCCGACTCTCCTTCACTATATGAAAACCGTTACAGAATCACCCACCACCAATGGACCAAGCGGCGTGTCAACAGGCAGGAGCAGCCGAAAAAGGAGATGCTCAACAAGGATTTCTGGTCATGGGAGGAGATCTTCGACGGGAGAGGACCCTGGGCTAAACCAGGGGAGTGTAGCCGCCCAAAGGAGCAGCAGGAACAGAGGCAACAGAGGCAACAGAGGCAGCAACAGCAGGAGCAGCAGCTGCAGTGGGAGAGGCTGCACTACCTGGAGAAATGGACATGGGAGGACGTACTGGATGGTAAAGGACCCTGGGATCAGCCTGGAGATTATTGTCGCCCCAAAGCCGAGCTGGAGGCAGCAAAAGCAGAGAGGCGGCATTATGAGGAGCTAGCACGGCAGAGCGGATGGAAGCCCGAGAGTCAGCCCCAAAAATTTCTTGGGGGGGGCTCACAGGGAGTATGGCTATGCCAGGTAGGAGACCTGCGCAAACTCCCTGTGCTTACCGGGGGGCTGGAGAGACCGGGCAGGCACCGTGTTATGCTGTGGAGCGCACGGTGTCTCCAGTGCGGGTGCACAGCCCGGTTCGGTATATTCCAGCTCCTCGTATCGGCCGGGCTAGAGTGGGCATCGAGCCAGGTAAGGTTGGGCAGGCTCGGTGCTCAAGAGCTCCAGTGCGCCTGCATGGTCCGGTCTATCCAGTACCACCTCCACACCCCAGCCCTCCGGTAGCAGCTCCCCGCACCAGGCTTCCTGTGCGTGTCCTCGGTCCAGTACCACCAGTACCAGCACCACGCATCAGGCCTACAGTGCGCCTCGCCTCTCCAGCGCTGTCGGAGCCTTTCTCCTCTCCTGCGCTGCCGGAGTCTCCCGCCTATCTAGCGCTGTTAGAGCTGCCAGTCTGCATGAAGCAGCCAGAGCTGTCAGTCTGCATGGAGCAGTCAGAGCTGTCAGTCTGCATGGAGCTGCCAGAGCTGTCAGTCTACATGAAGCAGCCCGAGCTGCCAGTCTGCATGAAGCAGCCAGTCTACATGGAGCAGCCAGAGCTGTCAGTCTGCATGAAGCAGCCAGAGCTGTCAGTCTGCATAGAGCAGCCAGTCTGCATGGAGCTGCCAGTCTGCATGGAGCTGCCAGTCTGCAAGGAGCTGTCAGTCTGCACGGAGCTGTCAGTCTGTAAGGAGCTGCCAGTCTGCAAGGAGCTGCCAGTCAGCACGGAGCCGCCAGAGCGGTCAGTCTGTAAGAAGCCGCCAGAGCTGTCAGCCTATATGGAGCAGCTAGTGCCGCCAGTCTGCCCAGCGCCGCCAGTGCCCCCAGTCTGCCCAGCATCGCCAGTCTGCCCAGCATCGCCAGTCTGCCCAGCACCGCCAGTCTGCCCAGCGTCGTCAGTCTGCCCAGCACCGCCAGTCTGCCCAGCGCCGCCAGTCTGCCCAGCATCGCCAGTCTGCCCAGCGCCGCCAGTCTGCCCAGCGCCGCCAGATCTGCCAGTCAGCCAGACTCTTCCAGATCTGCCAGTCAGCCAGACTCTTCCAGATCTGCCAGTCAGCCAGACTCTTCCAGATCTGCCAGTCAGCCAGACTCTTCCAGATCTGCCAGTCAGCCAGACTCTTCCAGATCTGCCAGTCAACCTGACTCTTCCAGATCTGCCAGTCAACCTGACTCTTCCAGATCTGCCAGTCAACCAGACTCTTCCAGATCTGCCAGTCAACCAGACACTTCCAGATCTGCCAGTCAGCCAGGATCTGCCAGTCAGCCAGGATCTGCCAGTCAGCCAGGATCTGCTGAAACCACCAGCCAGCCAGGAGCTGGTAGATCTATCTACCTGCCTGAGCTTCCTCTCACTCCTGAGCTTCCTCTCACTCCTGAGCTTCCTCTCACTCCTGAGCTTCCTCTCACTCCTGAGCTTCCTCTCACTCCTGAGCTTCCTCTCACTCCTCTCACTCCTGAGCTTCCTCTCACTCCTGAGCTTTCTCTCACTCCCGAGCTTCCCCTCAGTCCCGAGCTGCCTCGGTCCCGAGCTGTCCTTCAGTCCCGATCTGCTCCTCAGTCCAGTGGGGTTCTGGGTGAGGACTACTAGGCCATGGTCGGCGGCGAGGGTGGACTATCCTGGGACGAAGGGAGAGGGGACTAAGACATTAAAGGAGTGGGGTCCACGCCCCGCGCCGGAGCCGCCACCATGGACAGACGCCCACCCGGACCCTCCCTATTGTTTTGAGGTGCGTTCGGGAGTCCGCACCTTAGGGGGGTTCTGTCACGCCCTGGTCAAAGTATTTTGTGTTTATCTTTATGTATTTGGTCAGGCCAGGGTGTGGCATGGGGTTTTTGTAATTGTGGTGTGTTTGTCTTGGGGTTTTGGTGGTGGTATTGGGATTGTAGCTTAGTGGGTTGTCTAGCAAGGTCTATGGCTGTCTGGAGTGGTTCTCAATCAGAGGCAGGTGCTTATCGTTGTCTCTGATTGGGAACCATATTTAGGCAGCCATATTCTTTGAGTTTGTCGTGGGTGATTGTCCTGAGTGTCTTAATGTCCTTGTTTGATGTTAGTTGACACAAGTATAGGCTGTTTTCGTTTCGTTTATTGTTTGTAGTGTTCGTGTTTAGTCGTGTTTACGTTTGTTTAAATAAACATGGATCGCAATCGACACGCTGCAGTTTGGTCCGACTCTCCTTCACTATATGAAAACCGTTACAGAAACTCGATCTGTCTATGGGAAGTGGTTTGATTGAAGTCTCTGGTTGTTCACCAGGGGTCACAATGTCCTTCTTAGTTGTAGGCTTCTTCTGTTCTGGAGTATTCATTAGAGTAGATACTACAGGTGTACCACACGGTGTTCAGAGGGATCTGTCTTCCCTCATCTTTGGTCAAATGTTCTAGACTACTTTACATGCACAGCTGCAGACGGTGCATGTTTTGGTCTGGTTTACAAAGTTTCTCACCATTTTAGCATGTAGACCGCGGCCTCACGTTCTCTGGTCTCAATGGTTGATTATTCAGGGTACAGCTAGGACCACTTAACACGCCGGCAGAACCCCGGCATGTTTTGGTCTAATGTAAATTTCGTTAGCAAATCCTTTGCAGCACTCTGGTCTTAGGGGCTTTCCAACACACCGACACAATGTCTGTGCTCACATGGGCATGGTTACTGACTGGGCCCAGGTTTATATGAAAAGCCATTATCTCATTTCGAAGGCTAATTTATATAATTTCAAAAATTGTTTCATATTTAATCATATAATTTTTACATTTAGATGTAAATCTGATATATACAGTGTGCAAGCTCTTAAAGTTACAATGTTTCCATTATAACGTCTTTCTGATCATTTTAATCACATCACAAAATGGACATTCATTTTCCATATTCCATCTCACATCATTCCCAACATTCTTTATTAGAAATATTGTTTCATTATCCACTTTTGGATGTTGGAGTTTTGGTGGCAAAGTCTCAATGTGTAACAAATTATTTTCACCATTCATACTGTAGGGCAAGAGAGAGAAAGTGTACGACCTGCTGTTAAGTCATAAAACCGGCCCAACTCCCACCTCAGGTGGGAGAGAGTGGGGTCTGGCTATGGGGGGGAGAGAGTGGGATCTGTCAGCTATGTGCAGAGCTGATCTGGCACCTTTCATCCTCACCAAGGAGAGAGCATCATGAAGTCTGGGTACATTGACTTCAATACAAAACCTTGGAAGCTCATGTTTCTCACCCCCTTCCATAGACTTACACAGTAATTCTGACAACTTCCTCCAACCTATCAGAGCTCTTGCAGCATGACATGTTGTCCACTGACTCAAAGGATCATAGAATCAATCTAGTACTGAATGCATAAGCTACAGCTAGCTAGCACTGCAGTGCATAAAATGTGGTGAGTAGTTGACTTGGTTATGATATGAAGGTTTGGCTTGGAAAGGTTTTTTCGCCTGATCACAGATAGCTGATGTGTTGTGCACTGAAGTCTACAAGTGAAGGGAAATTGTGAGAGGAGGAGCGCGCGTAGATGCGAGAAGTAATTATACAAAGATCAAAGGGATCATGCTCTTTGAATGTGGCTGCTAGGAAAGTGAACTGTGTTTGTGTGATCAGGGGTATATTCATTCAGCTGATTCTGCAAAATGTTACTTAAATGATATGAAACGGGGACAAACATACTTCAATTTGTCTAATAGAAACTCTCGCTTGCATCTGTTAGACTAATGATTACACCCTAGATCAGCTAGATACAGGCAAGAGTGTGCAACATGATATTGAATGTGTCAATGTTCGTTACTTTGATTACACAAATTTCTCTTGACCTGTGCACCTACTTTCATAGGCTAGGTTGTAGCATCCTCGATGGGTATAGAGAAAATTTGAGTATCATGTAGTAGCCTAAACCTATTGATGTAACATTTGGCTGGGTGACTGGAATATGAATGACAGTCATCCAATATGCTGCAATAGAAATAAGGCCATCCCCCTAAAAAAAAGAATCGTCCTCCCTCATCTTAAACGTCTCCGACCACCCCTGAACTGTGTGTGTTAATAATCAACACCGACTTCCTTCCCGATCCTAACAGGTCTTGGAGCAGAAGAAGAGATTACGGTAGATGAGATTTTGAGTGATGACAAACTTGGGGCAGAAAACAACTATGTCCAGGTGAGGGAAACTAAACGCCAGATGAACTAGTTACTCAGAGAGGCTAGCAGAGCATTGCAGTGCTTGGTGAAATAACCATGTAGATGTTGTGACTGCTGCCGTCCCACAGAGCTGTATAGACTGGAACAGGGATGTCCTTAAGAGGGAGCTGGGTTTAGACGACGATGATATCATTGATCTGCCCATCCTTTTCCATGTGATGGAGGAGAACAGGGCAGTGGCCTATTACCCAGACATGGTGAGCAGACGCAAGTTCTACACTAGAACACCTCCAAACCAAAAGTACTTCCTATTTTATTTGTTATACATTTTACATTACATAATGGCAAAACTCAAAAATGCTGCCAAATCATTTTAGACATTTTGTGATGCTTTTCTACATGTGATTAGGAAGTATGCTCAAATCATCTAATACCCAAGTAGCGCAAGAAGCAAATCCTAATTGAGGCATATGTCTCTACCTCCAGGTGAACATGATTGTGTTGGGGAAGAACCTGGGCATCCCTAAACCGTTTGGGCCCAAGGTGGACGGCCGCTGTGCCCTGGAGGCAGAGATGACCTCCCTCATGGAGGGCCTGGGACTCCGCTGCACATACATTGATGACTTTGCCTCCTACCACAAACTGCTGGGAGAGGTTCACTGTGGCTCTAACGTTCGCAGGGAACCCTTCTCCTTCAAGTGGTGGAACCTGGAGATGTGAGGGATTTGGGGCAAGGAATGGTTGTAGTTAGAAAGAGGGAATAAGGCTTGACGTACACAGCAGCAACATTCGCCAGCAGCAGTCATCTTCAAACAACAACAGTCCTTGTACTGTATTACCCCTTTGTCTTTATTAAACATGTATTTGCCTTTTTTTACAAAAGGGTGAAAAACTATATTTATAAACAAGACTTTCGGACTTTAACAAGGGTTTAAGGAGATTATCAACGAGAACAGAAATGCAATCATCTGAATTAAGCACATTGTAGGCTGAATCTGTTGTTTGGATTGTCTGCGTGCTCAATCCAAGTGTTGTATTTACAGGTACTAAAACCAGTACAGATTAACAGGACCACAGAGAAATGTGCACGTGTAATTTGGAGCCTTGAAGACTTGTGAGAGTTTTAATACATTTTAATACATTTATTTTAAGCTTTGAGATGAAAATATATTTTGAGTGCCTGGAATGCACACTATGACTCCAAAGGCTCTCTTAACCTGATGTAACTTCCAATCACATTTCAATTAATAGTATTTTGTTGAATCATAATCTTTAGAATGGTGTTTGATAATAATACATGATTAAATAAATGTCAGACTAACTGTATTTTGATGTAGTGTTCCTTACTTACACAGAGATCATTCAGATTCAACAAAGATTTCAAAATAATTGTAAAATAAGGTTTATGCACAACTGACAAAGTGCAACTAAATTCCATATTGGTTCTTGTTCATTTAATTGAAATAAAAAGTAATGGAAACTATGCCTTCATATCAGGTCTTTTCATTATATAAATCTGAGAAGGGGGAAAATGTCTCTAATCAGGAAATGTAAAACATTACAACAATATACAAAGGTTCCATTCATTGAGAGCAGATGTCTACAAATGAATACATATATCTGTTTAGTTTTACATTCAAACCAGTTGGTGATAGATTCCAGTTGGCGATATCCACCATGGGATAGATTCCTTATATGAAGGGGGATACCCTCCTACAAAGCAGCTTACTTAACAATCATTTAAAAGGCAACTTGTCACAGTGTAATTATTTTTTTAAACCAAGTCAGATTTTCAAATGATCAGCAATTCATTGAAAATGTAGTGCCGGTTTCCACATCTACACTTGTATCTCCATATTTCTCTATCGAAACTGATGTAAAGAAAGAATGACTCTTTATCTGTCTGCTTTTCTAGAGAAGTTGGACTGGTTTGAAGAAACAATCTATTCCTGTGTGGTACTGTACAGTTGACATGGTTTTGCGAGCAGATTTACACCATTCACCATGCATACACATCCAAACACATACTTTAAATCAAACTAGAGGTTTTAAAAAATAAACTGAAGACAGTAGTCACTGGACAATAGCTTGGCTTTGGAGGCTGTGTGCTTTGGTTAGGGTCACCTTGGAGGAATGTCTGACTGTGTGGTACTATCTACAGTATGGGACAGTGATGAAGACTGATGAGTAATTTAGTTTGGACACTAGACCTTATCAGTAATTCAATACTTCATGTTTTTGTCCCTCAGCTTTTATAGGGGCAATCTGTGATTGCTACATCAATATTTGGACTGTTAAATTAATACTATATATATCCATTGATTCTTGAAGAATAAAATAAATGCCTCATGAACTTAGTTGTCGTACCCCCTCAAAACCCAAAACATATTTTTGTTTTACTCATTTGCTTGTTAACAAGGTTACTGTAAACAAACACTATATAGCCTCAACATGGTTAAAAGTATAATTTTGCTATCATGGATGTGTCACACCCTGACCTGAGTATTCTTTGTTTTGTTTATATATTTTGGTTAGGTCAGGGTGTGACATGGGTGATGTATGTGTTTTTATACACTCTAGGGGTTTTGTAGGTTTATGGGGTTGTTTACCATCTAGGTGTTCATGTATGTCTATGGTTGCCTAGATTGGTTCTCAATTAGAGGCAGCTGTTTATCGTTGTCCATATTTAGGCAGCCATCTTCTTTGGGTATTTCGTGGGTCATTGCCTATGTGATGTTGCATGTTTGCACTCAGTGTTTATAGCGGTCACGGTCGTTTTGATATTCTGTTTTGTTTGTTTAGTGTACTTCGTGTTATTTTCGTCTTACATTAAAAGAATGGATTCATATCACGCTGCGCTTTGGTCTCCTCACTACGACGTTCGTGACAGAATAACCCACCAACAAAGGACCAAGCAGCGTGGTAAAAGGCAGCAGCGACTCGCAGGACTCATGGACTTGGGAGGAAATTCTGGATGGCGGAGGACCCTGGGCACAACCAGAGGAATATCGCCGCCCCAAGGCAGAGCTGGAGGCAGCGAAAGCAGAGAGGCGCCGGTATGAGGAGGCAGCGCGGCTGGAAGTCCGAGAGGCAGCCCAAAAAATGTCTTGGGTGGGGTGGGGTGGGGGTGGCACTTGGAGCAGTCGGCGAAGTTGAGGGATGAGTCTGAGATTGTCGAGGAGTTATTGGACAGATTGGAGGAGAGTGAACGGAGGGGAGATTATGAGACATTCGAGGAGTTGTTGACGAAATTGGAGGAGCGTGAAGAGAGAGAGCTGTTGGTTTGGCGTAGTATGCACGGCATTCGCCCTGAGGAGCGTGTTAGCAGTCCGATGCCACCTGTGTCAGTTCCTCGTGCTCAGCCTGAAACTTGTGTTAAAGTTCCGGGAAGATTTGATGCCGGCTATACACACACACAAGGTCTCCAGTACACCTTCACCACCCGGTGTGTCTTGTTCCTGCTTCTCGCACTCATCCTGAGGTGCGTGTTCTCAGCCCGGTACCATCAGTACCGGTACCACGCACCAGGCCTATAGTGCGCCTCGACAGTCCAATACGCCCTGTTCCTCTTCCCCGCACTTGCCCTGAGGTGCATGTTCTCGGCCCAGTACCACCAGTGCCGGCACCACGTACCAGGTCTATAGTGCGCCTCGGCAGTCCAGTACACCCTGCTCCTCCTCCCCGCACTCGCCCTGAGGTGCGTGTCCTCGGCCCAGTACCACCAATGCCAACACCCCGTACCAGGCTTCCTGTGCGTCTCCAGAGCCCTGTATGCCCTGTTCCTCCTCCCCGCACTCACCCTGAGGTGTGTGTCCCCAGCCCGGTACCAGCAGTGCCGGAACCACGCACCAGGCCACCAGTGCGCCTCCAGGGTCCAGTACGCCCTGTTCCTGCTCCTCGCACTCGCCCTGAGGTGCGTGTCCCCAGCCCGGTACCACCAGTGCCGGCACCACACACCTGGCCTATAGTGCGCCTCGGCAGTCCAGTACACCCTGTTCCTTCTCCCCGCACTCGCCCTGAGGTGCGTGTCTCCAGCCTGGTACCAGCAGTGCCGGAACCACGCACCAGGCCACCAGTGCACCTCCAGGGTCCAGTACGCCCTGTTCCTGCTCCTCGCACTCGCCCTGAGGTGCGTGTCCCCAGCCCGGTACCACCAGTGCCGGCACCACACACCTGGCCTATAGTGCGCCTCGGCAGTCCAGTACGCCCTGTTCCTCCTCCCCGCACTCGCCCTGAGGTGCGTGTCCTTGGCCCAATACCACCAGTGCCGGCACCACGCACCAGACCTACAGTGCGCCTCGCCAGTCCAGAGCGTCCGGCGACAGTACCCAGTCCAGAGCGTCCGGCAACAGTCTACCGACCGGAACCTCCGGCAACGGGCCGCAGACCGGAACCTCTTACGACGGGCCGCAGACCGGAACCTCCTACCACGGGCCGCAGTCCGGAACCTACCAACAACGGGTCGCAGTCCGGAACCTACCAACGACGGGTCGCAGTCCGGAACCTACCAACGACGGGTCGCAGTCCGGAACCTACCAACGACGGGTCGCAGTCCGGAACCTACCAACGACGGGTCGCAGTCCGGAACCTACCAACGACGGGTCGCAGTCCGGAACCTACCAACGACGGGTCGCAGTCCGGAACCTACCACGACGGGTCGCAGTCCGGAACCTACCAGTCCGGATCCGCCAGAGTCTCCCTCCCGTCCGGATCCGCCAGAGTCTCCCTCCCGTCCGGATCCGCCAGAGTCTCCCTCCCGTCCGGATCCGCCAGAGTCTCCCTCCCGTCCGGATCCGCCAGAGTCTCCCTCCCGTCCGGATCCGCCAGAGTCTCCCTCCCGTCCGTAACCGCCAGAGTCTCCCTCCCGTCCGTAACCGCCAGAGTCTCCCTCCCGTCCGTAACCGCCAGAGTCTCCCTCCCGTCCGTAACCGCCAGAGTCTCCCTCCCGTCAGCCAGCCAGGAGCCGCCAGAGCCGCCTGTCACGCCGGCGATGCTGGAATCTCCCTCCTGTCCAGAGCTGCCAGAGCCGCTACTCAGTCCAGAGGCGCCTTTCCGTCCAGTGGCGCCCTCTACGATGATCTTCAGTCCGGGGGCCCACTGCGAGGGTCCACCATGAAAAAGGCCCACCCGTACCCTCCCCTTTTGATTAGGTTTTTGCGGCCGGAGTCCGCACCTTTGTGGGGCGGTACTGTCACACCCTGACCTGAGTATTCTTTGGTTTCTTTATATATTTTGGTTAGGTCAGGGTGTGACATGGGTGATGTATGTGTTTTTGTACTGTCTAGGGGTTTTGTAGGTTTATGGGGTTGTTTACCATCTAGGTGTTCATGTATGTCTATGGTTGCCTAGATTGGTTCTCAATTAGAGACAGCTGTTTATCGTTGTCTCTGATTGGGAACCATATTTAGGCAGCCATCTTCTTTCGGTATTTTGTGGGTTATTGTCTATGTGATGTTGCATGTTTGCACTCAGTTTTATAGCGGTCATGTTCGTTTGATAGTCTTGTTTGTTTAGTGTACTTTTATTTTTGTCTTCCATTAAAAGTATGGATTCATATCACGCTGCGCTTTGGTCTCCTCACTACAACGTTCATGACAGGATGGTCAGTCCTTGCATCCATAGCTCTGTCTAGGAATTTGAGAGTGGTTACTTTTCGCCAACCCCATCACTCAGCTGGTTATCGAAAAAGTGGCGGGGTAAAGACTTTGTTATTGTTTGAACTGCAGATTACCCCTTTAAATGGCCTGAAATACGTTGACTATAATTATGGAGTCAGTAAAGTATTGTCCATTCATCAACATAAACTGTGAACTGTAATTGTACAGTTTGTCAGGGGAAATGAATAATGGAATCAAAACCAGCAGCAGCATGATGATAAAAGTACCTTCTACCAAAAACATGTAACATTTACTAAAAGTTTCTAGTCAACATCCACCATTACACTCTTAATTGACCATTAATAAAACACAAGGCTTGTTGTGACATCAAAGGATCCGGGACACCAAGAACAACAAATGTACAGCATCATGGTGCGACGTGAGGTTGATGGGAGCAATAACGTCAGTTCTTCCAATAATGACAACAGGACAACACCCTCTTATCCTCCTCATGCATTCCTCTTTAGCCTAACAGAAAACTTCCCCTAATGCATGATCAACGGATCTCCTGCAACACCAATCTGTCTAATGCTTAAGATCCTCCCCTCCACCTTCGAACCAAAACAAAAACAATGCCATAGAGAGGACAAGGGAGAGTATACTATGTTACCACATGAACAGATTCAGATTTCACGGAGCAGAAATATATGCAGGCTAGGCCAGACAACAGCCAGAAGTGATACTGTGTGAGTGGCACTCCTTTTGGGAATGGGTGCTGTCCACTCCTCTCCTTCACCTCTCTAGGCATGCTAGTAGTCAGTCACATAGAGTTGGGATGAGGGAAGGCTGTAAGTGCATGGCCATGGACCTGGCTGTTTAGACTGCACTGTTGTGGAACACATGTGTGATTGCTTCATCTCCTGCAGGGGGTGCCTCTTATGGGAATGCTATGGGAGGAGGAGGAACTGGGATCAGACTATCTTTACTACTACAGGTCACACACAAACATCCAAATACAGACATGGGTAACACATGGTCAGTAAGCTACATCTACTGAGTTGAACAACTACAGGTATCTGCTAATGGACATCCATGTACTGATCAGTGGGGAGAGGCTAACAGTTCTGGACACAGACACAGAAAGAGAATAACAAGGTTAACAAATACCACAATTACTGAACAACAAGAGGAAAAGTTTAAGGCATTTATACATTTATAAGTAGATTTATGTATGTAATAAGACTTAAGATTTCCTGGGGTAACAGTGTAAGAAATAATACATAAAAAATTAAATACGGCATTGTTTCCTAAGAAAGCAAAGTAAGGTGACCATCTCTGTCGGCGCAACGTCAACTTACCAACATTACGACCAGGAATACGACTTTCCCAAAGTGGATCCTCTGTTTGGACCACCACCCAGGACAATGGATTGGATCCCAGTAGGCGACCTAAAACAATGGTGCCGCAGAAGGGCCAGACAGAGCGGTCTTCTGGTCAGGCTCCGTAGACGGGCACATCGCTCACCGCTCCCGAGTATACTACTCGCCAATGTCCAGTCTCTTGACAACAAGGTAGATGAAATTCAAGCAAGGGTTGCCTTCCAGAGAGAAGGCTCCTGAAATAACTTCATTGGACTCAATGTAAACTGGAAACCACATATCCCGAGGCTGCATGTATTGCAGCTGGGGATTTTAACAAAGCTAATCTGAAATCAAAGCTCCCTAAATTTTATCAGCATATCGAAAGCGCGACCCGGGCTGGCAGCATTCTGGATCATTGCTACTCTAACTTCCGCGACGAATACAAAGCCCTCCTTTCGGCAAATCTGACCATGACTCCATTTTGTTGCTCCCAGCCTATAGACAGAAACTAAAATAGGAAACGCCCGTGCTCAGGTCTGTTTAACGCTAGTCCGACCAATCTGAATTCCACGCTTCAAGATTGCTTCGATCACGTGGACTGGGAGATTTCCGGATAGCCTCAGACAACAACATTGATGTATACGCTGATTCTGTGAGCAAATGTATTAGCAAGTGCATCGGTGATGTTGTGCCCACGGTGACTATTAAAACCTTCCCCAAGCACAAACCGTGGATTGATGGCAGCATTCGTGCAAAACTTAAAGTGCGAACCACTGCTTTAATCATGGCAAGGTGACCAGAAACATGACCGAATAAAAACAGTGTAGCTATTCCCTCTGCAAGGCAATCAAACAAGCTAAGCCTCAGTGTAGAGACAAAGTAAAGTCTCAATTCAATGGCTCAAACACGAGACGTATGTGGCAGGGTCTACAGTCAATCACGGATTACAAAAAGAAAACCAGCCCCGTCACGGACACCTACGTCTTGCTCCCAGACAAACTAAACAACTTCTTTGCTCGCTTTGAGGACAGTACAGTGCCGCTGACATGGCCTGCTACCAAAATCTGGGGGCTCTCCTTCACCGCAACCAACATGAGTGAAACAGTTAAACGTGTTAACCCTCGCAAGGCTGCTTGCCCAGACGGCATCTCTAGCCATGTCCTCAGAGCATGCGCAGACCAGCTGGCTGGTGTGTTTACGAACATTCAATCAATCCCTATCCCAGTCTTCTGTTCTCACATGCTTCAAGAGGGCCACCATTATTCCTGTTTTCAAGAAAGCTAAGGTAACTGAGCTAAACGACTATCGCCCCGTAGCACTCACTTCCGTCATCAGGAAGTGCTTTGAGAGACGAGTCAAAGATCATATCACCTCCACCCTACCTGACACCCTAGACCCACTCCAATTTGCTTACCGCTCCAATAGATCCACGGACGACGCAATGACACTGCACACTGCCCTAACCCATCTGGACAAGAGGAATACCTATGTAAGATTGCTGTTCATCGATTACAGCTCAGCATTTAACACTATAGTACCCTCCAAACTCGTCATTGAGCTCGATTAAGGTCTCGACCTCACCCTGTGCAACTGGGTCCTGGACTTTCCGACGGGCCGCCCCCAGGTGGTGAGGGTAGGAAACATCATGCCCACCCCACTGATACTCAAAACTGTGGCCCCACAAGGGTGTGTTCTCAGCCCTCTCCTGTACTCTCTGTTCACCCATGACTGCGTGGCCATGCATGCCTACTTCAATCATTAAGTTTGCAGACAACACTACAGTCATAGGCTTGATTACCAACAACGATGAGACGGCCTACGGGGAGGAGGTGAGGGCCCTCGGAGTGTGGTGTCAGGAAAATAACCTCACACTCAACGTCAACAAAACAAAGGAGATGATCGTGGACTTCAGGAAACAGCAGAAGGAGCACCCCCTTATCCATATCGACGGGACAGTAGTGGAGAAGGTGATTGATTGAAATAGGCGAGATCATCAAGGACCACAACCACCCGAGCCACTGTCTGTTCACCCCGCTATCATCCAGAAGGCGAGGTCAGTACAGGTCATCAAAGCTGGGACCGAGTGACTGAAAAACAGCTTCTATCTCAAGGCCATCAGACTGTTAAACATCCATCACTATTATTGAGTGGCTGCTGCCAACATACTGATTCAAATCTCTAGCCACTTTAATAATAAAAAATGGGATGCAATAAATGTATCACTAGTCACTTTAAACAATGCCACTTTATATAAATGTTTACATACCCTACATTACTCATCTAATATGTATATACTGTACTCTGTACCATCTACTGCATCTTGCCTATGCCGCACTGCCATCGCTCATCCATATATTTGTATGTACATATTCTTATTCATTCATTTACACTTGTGTGTGTATAAGGTAGTTGTGAAATTGTTAGATATTACTGCACGGCCGGAACTAGAAGCACAAGCATTTTGCTACACTTGCATTAACATCAGCTAACCATGTGTATGTGACCAATACAATTTGATTTGATTTGATACAAATGGTTATACAGTACCTGTGCAGTTGGGGCTGTTTTGAGCCCCACAATATTTGCAAAATAAATTAATATATATATGTATTTTTTTCTGGGCTTGCCTCTTATGCATGTTATTTTGGCATTAATACGGGTCACATACCAGATTGCAAACAATGTAAAAAAATATATACATCATTCAGTTAATAAAGCTGCGTACACACATTACCTATTTTTTGTTATCTTGAGTAAGTCAGCTCCAAAATGTATATGCAGGTATTTCAGCCTAGCTCAGTGCTTTCTGTGATGGTGGGGCGAGCCAGTAGGAAATAGGAGCATTGCGTTGTGATTGGCTCAGTGTTATGTCACTCATAGGGACAGTACATCAAGTTTAAGTCCTAAGTAAGGATAGACATCCAAAATGTCAGCCCTTTGGGTCCTGCCATAGTGTTATATTACAAGTGCCCTTCCAAGAAGGCTCAAGGTCATTGGCCACAGATAAAATGACGTCAAATAACGTTATATACTGTAGCTTTGATTGGACTGATCATGTCAACATCTCACTTTCAAAGTCTTAGTTAGCAGTCATTATCGTGAATCAAGTCGCAATCTACTGGCAAATCATTTTTAATCCTTGTCATATGAAGAGAAATAATGAAGAGAAATTATAGATAAAACGTATCGGTGCTCATCGGCCACTGGACATAAAATTGGATATTGCAAATTCAGCAATGAGTCGTTTGGAAGGAATCAGTGGCCAACTGCAAACATTGCAAGGCAACCACTAACGTTAGCCTGGGATTCAATGGAGTGGCTGTGTGTTTTTTATTCCGAATTCCCACCATAAATCCAGAGAATGACAAAATTTGATAACAATCAAATTTGCCATTAATGGACCGCCGCAATGTCTTGTATGCTGCTGCATAAATTGTGTAATATGCAAGGGAGATATGTATAGCGTAGCTAAGAAAGTAATACTAAGCACATGTTGTGTAATAAGCTGTTAGTAGCCCATGTGCCTCACCCTAATAATTTGGTCTATTTTCACCAAAGCAGTATTGTAAGGTATTGTTCGTGGCCGGTGTGTGCTTGTTTTGTACAGCTTTGACAGTGCTACTGATAGTAGTGGTAGTGCTTGGCTTGCACGTGAACATTCAGCATATGTGTAACAGTATAACTTTAGACCGTCCCCTCGCCCATACCCGGGCGCGAACCAGGGACCCTCTGCACACATCAACAACAGTCACCCATGAAGCATCGTTACCCATCGCTCCACAAAAGCCGCGGCCCTTGCAGCGCAAGGGGAACCACTACTTCAAGGTCTCCGAGCAAGTGACGTCACTGACTGAAACGCTATTTAGCACGCACCACCGCTAACTAGCTAGCCGTTTCACATCTGTTACACATACACAACATTGTATAATAGAATTGTGTTATTTGACGTGTCAAATTAAAAGCTTATTTAACGCATCAAATAGTGTTATATGACGTGTATCTTTTTTGACACACAAAGACCCAAACGGCGTTCATTGTGCCCCACCCTAATAATTTGGTATATTTTCACCTCTTAATTCCGCCTAGTGTTCTAACTTGGTTGTGCAAATGTAGCCTATAACCTGTTTTAGAGAAATGTAATCATTGAAAATTGTAAGAGCTTTCATTGTTTTTTTATATGCCCCCTTTATTTATCCTATGTTTCTGACTTGTTGTACAGGGAGCAGAGGTGGGACCAAGTCATTGTTTTACAAGTCACAGTTTTACAAGTCACAAGTAAGTCTCGAGTCTTAGCACTCAAGCCCCAAGTCAAGACCGTCAAGTATCAAGTCAAGTCTCAAGTCCTAAACTTTGAGTTTTGAGTACTTAACAAGTCATAATGTGCTCTTCACTAAATGTAATACCATTTCATATTTTTAACAAGAGTAATAGTCTATTACATTTACGCAAATCATGAATGCTTTTAAAAATATCTATATCATTATTACTTTCCAAATAAACGTTATATTTCCATGGAAATACATGGGTAGTCATGAGAAAGACACCCCCCAATAGTGATCGACTATCGAGGATCGCTATGGGGCGCAAATAGGCTTGTACACAATCGCCCAACCTTAACACACACACTCTCTCTCTGTGTGGTTACAGTAGGCTAACGTATGTCAATGGTTTTAGGAACAGCAGTAACATCAGGCAGGATTTAGGCTACCAACTGCCTAGCCAGTTGTAGCTCAATCTTGGGTGCAATGATCACGTTCCCACACTGACTGACTGTGTGGAGGCTCATTGATTTAACATTACGTTAGCCTACATGATTCAACAGTAAAGTAATAAAATACACTGCTCAAAAAAATAAAGGGAACACTAAAATAACACATCCTAGATCTGAATGAATGAAATATTCTTATTAAATACTTTTTTCTTTACATAGTTGAATGTGCTGTCAACAAAATCACACAAAAATTAATCAATGGAAATCAAATTGATCAACTCATAGAGGTCTGGATTTGGAGTCACACTCAAAACTAAAGTGGAAAACCACACTACAGGCTGATCCAACTTTGATGTAATGTCCTTAAAACAAGTCAAAATGAGGCTCAGTAGTGTGTGTGGCCTCCACGTGCCTGTATGACCTCCCTACAACGCCTGGGCATGCTCCTGATGAGGTGGTGGATGGTCTCCTGAGGGATCTCCTCCCAGACCTGGACTAAAGCATCCGCCAACTCCTGGGCAGTCTGTGGTGCAACGTGGCGGATGGAGCGAGACATGATGTCCCAGATGTGCTCAATTGGATTCAGGTCTGGGGAACGGGCGGGCCAGTCCATAGCATCAATGCCTTCCTCTTGCAGGAACTGCTGACACACTCCAGCCACATGAGGTCTAGCATTGTCTTGCATTAGGAGGAACCCAGGGCCAACCACACCAGCATATGGTCTCACAAGGGGTCTGAGGATCTCATCTCGGTACCTAATGGCAGTCAGGCTACCTCTGGCGAGCACATGGAGGACTGTGTGGCCCCCCAAAGAAATGCCACCCCACACCATGACTGACCCACCGCCAAACCGGTCATGCTGGAGGATGTTGTAGGCAGCAGAATGTTCTCCACGGCGTCTCCAGACTGTCACGTCTGTCACATGTGCTCAGTGTGAACCTGCTTTCATCTGTGAAGAGCACAGGGCGCCAGTGGCGAATTTGCCAATCTTGGTGTTCTCTGGCAAATGCCAAACGTCCTGCACGGTGTTGGGCTGTAAGCACAACCCCGACCTGTGGACGTCGGGCCCTCATACCACCCTCATGGAGTCTGTTTCTGACCGTTTGAGCAGACACATGCACATTTGTGGCCTGCTGGAGGTCAATTTGCAGGGCTCTGGCAGTGCTCCTCCTGCTCCTCCTTGCACAAAGGCGGAGGTAGCGGTCCTGCTGCTGGGTTGTTGCCCTCCTACGGCCTCCTCCACGTCTCCTGATGTACTGGCCTGTCTTCTGGTAGCGCCTCCATGCTCTGGACAATACGCTGACAGACACAGCCAACCTTCTTGCCACAGCTCGCATTGATGTGCCATCCTGGATGAGCTGCACTACCTGAGCCACTTGTGTGGGTTGTAGAATCCGTCTCATGCCACCACTAGAGTGAAAGCACCGCCAGCATTCAAAAGTGACCAAAACATCAGCCAGGAAGCATAGGAACTGAGAAGTGGTCTGTGGTCACCACCTGCAGAACCACTCCTTTATTGGGGGTGTCTTGCTAAATGCCTATAATTTCCACCTGTTGTCTATTCCATTTGCACAACAGCATGTGACATTTATTGTCAATCAGTGTTGCTTCCTAAGTGAACAGTTTGATTTCACAGAAGTGTGATTGACTTGTAGTTACATTGTGTTGTTTAAGTGTTCCCTTTATTTTTTTGAGCAGTGTATATAGCCGTCGGCTATATTAGCCACGACTTACTGTTCTTTGTGCAGCTTCAAATGTCGAACAAGGTTGGAAATTGTTGCGCCTCCATCTGTAACTTTCTTCCCGCATGTTTGCAAGTTGCAATCCATTTTTTGTTGATACATCATCTTTCCAAAGGCTCCATCTGAATTTACCCGCTGACGTTCCTCTGCACTGCCACTCACAACTTTTTCTCAGCTGGTACAATTTGATTGGCTGCTTCAAACTGTAATCCATTAAATGAAGAGTTGATGCGCTGCACACTTTTTTACAATAGCATCCTTTTTAATATTTGGGATGGGGAGGTTTATATCAAGTCAGGTCGAGTCATAAGGCTCAAGTCCAAGTCAAGTCACGAGTCATTGGTGTTAAAGTCAAGTTGCAAGTCATCATATTTGTGACTCGAGTCTGACTCACCTCTGACAGGGAGTACACTGTAAGAACGGCCCATGTTCTGAATTCTGTCGCTGTACATTTCAAAAGTGCTGAACAAATAGTTATATTGACTACGTCCATCGTCGCTCGCTCATTAATGTCTTAATCGAAATGACAGATTGCCCCTTATACGCTTGTCGTCCCCTTATGCCATAGTTTGTACATCTCAACTGTCAGTAGAAACCACAGTTGTTTAAGCAAGTCAGCCATATCAGCTATGTGTTTTTAAAGGCAGTAAATTAGGCTGAATGAACTGTTTCGCAAACAGACAAGGCTCCGCTGATAGCCAGGTGTAGCTGTGGTAAGGTGCAGGGACTGCTGTTGGGACTCTGCTGTTGGGACAGCTTTATGTAGGCCCGAACAGTTTGTGGCCACCGTTTGTCACCGTAATAGTGCAATTAATGTATCGTTTAGTATTGTGTTGTGTATTGGCTTTGCTGGCATGCATCCCACTTTTTTATTTTGCCCCACCAAGATCTACATGCTAAAATCACCACTGCTGTATGTAAGCAGAATGAAATCTGTCTTCCAATGTACACAGCTAGTACAGTGAACGAGCAGAGATGTTACAGAGGATCTGATTATTAAATTAGTAAAACCGATCTCACCGATGATGACTTATCCTGTGACCGCTCTGTCTTGTCTCGGCTCTCCGCCTTTTTGAGCTCTAGCCCTTTGCACCCCTCAGGCTCCTGGGGCCGTGCAGGTGCTGTCAGGGGGGGTAGACAATGGGCCATCGTAACAAACAAACTCAACTTTTGGTACCTTAAGACATTGTGTCAAGCCCTGATCTGTTTCACCTGTTCCTGTTCCTGTGATTGTCTCCACCCCCTCCAGGTGTCACTGATTTTCCCCAGTGTGTGTTTCCTGTCTCTCTGTGCCAATTCGTCTTGTATGTTTTTTTCAAGTCAACCAGCGTTTTTCCTGTTCTCCTGCTTTTTGCTATTCTCCTTTTTCTAGTCCTCCCGGTTTTGACCCTTGCCTGCTTCTGGACTCTGTACCCGCCTGCCTGACCATTCTGCCTGCCTTGACCACGAGCCTGTCTGCCACTCTGTACCTCCTGGACTCTGATCTGGTTTTGACCTTTTGCTGTCCACGACCATTCCCTTGCCTACTCCTTTTGGACTAATAAACATTGTAAGACTCCAACCATCTGCCTCCTCTGTCTTCATCTGGGTCTCCCCTTGTGTCATGATAGTACGAACTGGCCATGACAGACCCAGCAGACTTGGACCAGCTCCGCCACACTTTCTCCCTGCAGGGAGCCACCAATGGGAGACATGAGGAGTTGTTACAGGGCCTTTTGGAAGGGCTCAGTTCCTTGATGGAACGCCACGACCATGGGTTAACTTCTTCGGGCTAGGGGGCAGTATTCGGAGGTTTGGATGAATGAGGTGCCCAAAGTATACTGCCTGTTACTCAGGCCCACAAGCTAGGCTATTGAATAGAATACACTCTAAAGTTTCCAAAACTGTTAAAATAATGTCTGTGAGTATAACAGAACTGATATAGCAGGCAAAGACCCGAGGAGAATCCATCCATTTTTGGGGGGGGTGACACCATTTAAAATGCCTGTCTATGGGGAAATCAATGGAGTACCTCCCAGATTGCAGTTCCTAGGGCTTCCAGTAGATGTCAACAGTCTTTAGAAAGAGTTTCAGGATTGTTTTTTGAAAAATGAGCTAGAATTTGTAGTTTTTCTAAGTGCCTCCCATTTTGGCTGTAGTTTTGTGGCGCGTGTCGATGAGGGGGCGCACTTCGTTATTTATCTCCGGTAATGAACATACTATTCTCTGTCTTAAATTTGATAATTTATTTACATATTAGGGTACCTGAGGATTGATTAGAAACTCTGTTTGACTTGTTTGGACGAAGTTTATTGGTAACCTTTGGGGTTCATTCGTATGCATTTTGAACGAGGATAACCGGTGGATTACTGAGTCAAGCGTGCCAAATAAACTGACTTTTTGGGGATATAAAGAAGGACTTTATAAAACAAAATTACCATTTGTGATGTAGCTGGGACCCTTTGGATTGCAAACAGAGGAAGATCTTCAAATGTAAGTGATTTATTTTATCGCTATTTTTATGACTTTCGTGACACCTCTGCTTGCTTGAAAATGTTTGTTATGCTTTTGTATGCGGGGCGTTGTCCTCAGATAATCACATGGTATACTTTCACCGTAACTACACCACCTCGGGGTCGGTTGTATTCTCTGTCCGGACCAGAGACAAAAACTATGGAGGAGTACATAGAGGAGTCTCTGGCCACTGGGGCCGTCCGTCCGTCTGCATCTCCTGCCGGCGCAAGGTTTTTCTTTGTGGAAAAGAAGGACAAGACCCTGCGTCCATGCATTGACTACCGGGAACATAATGACATTACTTTAAAAAATAGTTATCCCCTACCTCTCCTCTCCTCAGCGTTTGAACCTCTCCATGGAGCCACCATGTTTTCCAAGTTGGACCTTCGGAATGCCTACCACCTGGTTCGGATTCGCGAGGGGGATGAGTGGAAGACAGCCTTCAACACAGCCAGTGGACATTATGAGTACCAGGTCATGCCATTTGGACTCACAAACGACCCCGCTGTTTTCCAGGCTTAGGTCAATGATTCTTAGAGAAAGGCTAAACCGGTTAGTGTTCGTGTACCTTGACAATATCCGGTTCTTTTCCCAATCTGCACAAGAACATGTTCTTCATGTCAGACAGGTCCTTCAGTGCCTCTTGGAGAACAAACTTTTCATGAAAGCCGAGAAGTATGAGTTCCACCATTCTACAATCACCTTTCTGGGATCTGGGGGCAATGTTCAGATGGATCCTCGAAAGGTGAAAGCAATAGTGGATTGGCCTCAACCAACGTCCAGAGTACAGTTGCAATGGTTTCTTGGTTTTGCAAACTTATACCGCCTTTTCATTCGGGACTACAACACCCTGGCGGCCCCCTTCTCGGCACTCACCTCGCCCAAGGTCGACAAAGCCTTTGTGGACCTGAAGCATCGGTTCACAACAGCTCCCATCCTCATCCATCTGGACCCCTCGCGTCAATTTGTGGTTGAAGTTGATGCTTCGGATGTTGGAGGGGGAGCCATCCTGTCCCAGCGATCTGCCCAGAACCAAAAGCTTCGTCCCTGTGCCTTCCTGTCCCATCGTCTCAATCCTGCAGAGAGGAACTATGATGTAAGCAATCAAGAACTCCTGGCAGTTAAGATGGTGTTGGAAGAGTGGAGACACTGGCTGGAAGGAGCAGAACAGCCATTCTTGGTCTGGACCGACCATAAAAACTTGGAATATCTCTGTACAGCCAAGCGCCTCAACTCCAGGCAAGCCCGGTGGGTCCTCTTGTTTACCAGATTCAACTTCACCATTTCCTTCCGCCCAGGATTTAAAAAAATTGAAACCTGACGCTCTCTCCCGCCTATACAGTTCCTTTGCCACACCTTCAACCTCAAAAACCATTCACCCTACCTCATGCGTTGCTGCCACTGTGGATTGGGGTATTGAGAACCTGGTTTGCAAGGTGCAATGCTCCCAGCCTGGACCTGAAGGGGGCCCAGCTAAACGGCTGTTTGTCCCTAACCCATTCCGGTCCTGGGTCCTGGAATGGGCTCATACCTCCAGGCTGACCTGTCGTCCAGGGTCCCGTCGTACACTAGCCTTCCTCCGACAATGTTTCAATGGTTCCTGACATCTCTGCCTTCGTCGCCGCATGCACAGTGTGTTCTCAGAACAAGACTCTACGGCAAGCTCCTTGTGGCCTCCTTCAGCCAGTCCCTCATCGTCCCTGGTCTCACAAATCTCTGGTCTTTGTCACTGGGCTCCCTCCGTCTGTTGGCAACACTGTCATTCTGAAGGTAGTCGATTGGTTCTCCAAGGCCACCTATTTCATCCCTCTCCCCAAACTAGCTTCTGCCAAGGAGACGGCCCAGCTTATGGTGTAGCATGTCTTCCGGATCCATGAGCTCCCGGTAGACATGGTCTCCAATCGGGGTCCTCAGTTCTCGTCTCAGTTCTGGAAGGCATTCTGCACCCTTATGGGGTCGTCGGAGAGCCTGTCATCTGGATTCCATCCCCAAAGCAATGGTCAGTCAGAGCGAACCAACCAAGATCTGGAAACCACCTTGAGATGCCTGGTCTCAACCAACCCCACTACCTGGAGCCATCAACTGGTCTGGGTGGAGTATGCTTGGAACACCCTTCCCTGTTCTGCCACGGGACTCTCCTCTTTCGAGTGCTCCATGGGGTATCAGCCTCCACTCTTCCCTGAACAAGAGCAGGAGGTCAGCGTACCCTCAGCCCAGATGTTTGTCCGCCGCTGTCGACGTACCTGGAGAAGAGCCAGGGCGACTATTCTCAAGACCAACTCCAGGTATCGCAGACAAGCGGACAGTTGCAGGACCTCAGCTCCCCACTATCGCATTGGGCAGATGGTATGGCTTTCCACTCGGGACGTGCCCCTGTGGTTAGAGTCCCATAAACTGTCTCCCAGGTTCATTGGTCCTTTTTCCATCTCCAGAGTCCTGAGTTCCACTGCTGTCAGTCTTGGGTTACTCCGTACCCTCCGTATCCACCCAACTTTCCATGTGTCCAGAATTAAGCCCGTGTCTCACTGTCCTTTGTCTTCTGTTTCCAGGCCCATCCCGCCCCCCCGGGTAATCGATAGCCAGGCAGCGTATACAGTGAGACTCCTCCTGAGGGTTCGACCACGGGGCAGGGGTTTCCAGTACCCGGTTGACTGGGAGGTTTATGGCCCAGAGGAGAGGTGCTGGGTTCCTGCTAAAGACATCTTGGACCCGCCCTCATCGCCGTTTTCCACCGCCGACACCCCGGTCAACCAGGTATGTGCCTAGATACGACGCCAGGTGGCGTCCCGGGGTGGGGTACTGTCACGCTCTGATCTGTTTCACCTGTTCCTGTGATTGTCTCCACCCCCTCCAGGTGTCACTGATTTTCCCCAGTGCATTTATCCCTGTGTTTCTTGTCTCTCTGTGACAGTTTGTCTTGTATGTTTTTTCCAAGTCAACCATCATTTTTATTGAAACAACTCACATGGAAAGCTGATCTGGCGGGTGGCACTAGTACTGCTCACACTATCCTCTACCCAGGAGACGTACGCAAATGAGTCCCTCTTGTGTGGTGTTCCAGAAAAGGACAGGCTCTCCTGTAACAAACAAAAACACAACAGAAATGGTCAGGATTTTAGGTTTTTGTTCATGTGATGGTGTGCTGTATGCTAATGATTGAGGGTCAAAAAAGAGGGGTACCAGTCCTGTGTCGTACTCCTTGATGCCCTTGTTATTGTGTTCCTCCACCACGCCCGACAAAGCCTATACCCCTCAGGAAACTAAAAAGATTTGTCATGGGTCCTGAGATCCTCAAAAGATTCTACAGCTGTAACATCGAGAGCATCATGACTGGTTGCATCACTGCCTGGTACGGCAATTACTCAGCCTCTGACCTCAAGACACTACAGAGGGCAGTGCGTACGGCCCACTACATCACTAAGCAAAGCTGCCTGCCATCCAGGACCTCTACACCAGGTGGTGTCAGAGAAAGGCCCTAAAAGTTGTCAATGACCCCAGCCACCCCAGTCATAGACTGTTCTCTCTACTACCGCATGGCAAGCGGTACCGGAGTGCCAAGTCTAGGACAAAAAGGCTTCTCAACAGTTTTTACCCCCAATACATAATACTCCTGAACATGTAATCAAATGGCTACCCGGACTATTTGCATTGTGTGCCCCCCCCAACCCCTCTTTTTACACTGCTGCTACTCTCTGTTTATCATATATGCATAGTCACTTTAACTATACATTCATGTATAGTATACACTACCTCAATTGGGCCGACCAACCAGTGCTCCCGCACATTGGGTAACCGGGCTATCTGCATTGTGTCCCACCCACCACCCACCAACCCCTCCTTTATGCTACTGCTACTCTCTGTTCATCATATATGCAAAGTCACTTTATCTACATGTACATACTACCTCAATAAGCCTGACTAACCGGTGTCTGTATGTAGCTTCGCTCATTTTATAGCCTCGCTACTGTATATAGCCTGTCTTAAAACACACTGTTTTGCAATGGAGATTTACAGTAGCCTCAACTGATAGCTTCCGTCCTCCTCTTGGTACACTGTCTCCGATACAAAACCTAGGAGGCTCTTCATTCTCAGCCCCTTCCATAGACTTACACAGTAATTATGACAACTTCCTGAGCACGTCCTCCAACCTATCAGAGCTCTTGCAGCATGATCTGACATGTTGTCCAACCAATCAAAGGATCAGATAATCAGACAATTAGATCAATCTAGTACTGAAAGCAAAAGCTAAAGCTAGCTACCACTGCAGTGCATAAAATGTGGTGAGTAGTTGACTCAAAAAACAGAAAGACAATAGTTGAACAGTTTTGAACAAATTAATTTAGTCAAAAATGAAGAAGAAGCAAGAGAAAGAGAGAGAGAGAGATTTAGCTTTTTTTCCAATTTCAGTTTTACTTACTTAGCTAGCAAATGCAGCTGGCTAGTTTAGTTACTCAAACAACAGGCTCAAACAAAGGGATGCTATGCTAGCTAGCTGGCTATCATTATCCAACACAACACTGGAACTCTTCCAAGTCAAGGTAGGCTTTTGGTTTTATTAATTTATTGCCACTGGGGCCCGCTGGTGTAACTGCTTAATGACTATACACTGTAACATTACTGCATGATTGTAGCTTTACTAACGCATTTGTTCTATTTGCTATGTTGACTATGACGTCACTTTGGCTAATATGGGGACAATGATGTAGACTGTGTAGCTGTAATGACATGGTTTGGCTTGGAAAGTTTGTTTTCGCATGGTCACATACAGCTGATGTGTTGTTCATTGAAGTCCACAAACAAAGGGAAAAACAGACGAGGAGAGTGCATAGAGCGGAGGAGGAATACACTGTGGCTGCTATGTAAGTAAACTTTTCTATGTGTGATCAGGGGTGTATTTTAAGTCTTTACTGAAGACTCATCTCTTCAGTGGGTCATATGATTGAGTGTAGTCTGGCCTAGGAATGTGAAGGTGAACGGAAAGGCTCTGGAGCAACGAACCTCCCTTGCTGTCTCTGCCTGGCCGGTTCCCCTCTTTCCATTGGGATTCTCTGCCTCTAACCCTATTACAGGGGCTGAGTCACTGGCTTACTAGGGCTCTTTCATACCGTCCCTAGGACTGGTGCGTCACTTGAGTGGGTTGAGTCACTGATGTGATCTTCCTGTCTGGGTTGGCGCCCCCCCTTGGGTTGTGCCGTGGCGGAGATCTTTGTGGGCTGTACTCGGCCTTGTCTCAGGATGGTAAGTTGATATCCCTCTAGTGGTGTGGGGGCAGTCCTTTGGCAAAGTGGGTGGGGTTATATCCTTCCTGTTTGGCCCTGTCCGGGGGTGTCATCGGATGGGGCCACAGTGTCTCCTGACCCCTCCTGTCTCAGCCTCCAGTATTTATGCTGCAGTAGTTTATGTGTCGGGGGGCTAGGGTCAGTTTGTTATATCTGGAGTACTTCTCCTGTCCTATCCGGTGTCCTGTGTGAATTTTAAGTATGCTCTCTCTAATTTTCTCTTTCTCTCTTTCTTTCTCTCTCTCGGAGGACCTGAGCCCTCGGACCATGCCTCAGGACTACCTGACATGATGACTCCTTGCTGTCCCCAGTCCACCTGGCCGTGCTGCTGCTCCAGTTTCAACTGTTCTGCCTGTGATTATTATTATTTGACCATGCTGGTCATTTATGAACATTTGAACATCTTGGCCATGTTCTGTTATAATCTCCACTCGGCACAGCCAGAAGAGGACTGGCCACCCCACATAGCCTGGTTCCTCTCTAGGTTTCTTCCTAGGTTTTGGCCTTTCTAGGGAGTTTTTCCTAGCCACCATGCTTCTACACCTGCATTGCTTGCAGTTTGGGGTTTTAGGCTGGGTTTCTGTACAGCACTTTGAGATATCAGCTGATGTACGAAGGGCTATATAAATACATTTGATTTGATTTGATTTGATTCATTCCACCGATTCTGTTGAAAAACGTTTCTTAAACAGAACCAAATGAAACAGGGATAAAAATACCTGAATTTGTCCAATATGAACTCTTGTTTGCAACTGTTGGACTAATGATTACACCCTAGATAAGCTAGATGCAGGCAAGAGTGTGCAAGGTGGTATTGAATGTGTCAATGTCTGTCCATGTGTCACCACACATTTTTTTTCAACCTGTGTGCACCTATGTTGTAAACTTTCATTCACAAGCTAGGTTGCAGCAACCTCATGATGGATATAGGGGAAATTAGAGTCGGTGACAACTTAGGCGTCTTAGCTAATAACCAACTTTAGCTAAACACAACAATGCGTTTTGCAATTACTTTATCATGTTAGCTAGCCATACTCTAACCCTAACCATAGCATATCCCTAACCCTTAACCTATCCCTAACCTTTAACTACCCCTAACCCTAACCTTATCCTACTAGCTAACATTAGCCACTAAGGTTAATGCAACAGCGACACTTCTGTAAAACGCAATGAAGTGACAGTTGAACGCCATTCAGGGTGACTTGTGGTATTGGACCATACTTCTGTTTCATTTCTCCATCTCTTTCTATGCTTTCTCTCTGACACTCTCCATTTTCCTCTTTCTTCTCCATGTATCCCTCCTCTCACCTCCTCTCCTGCACCTCCTGGATGTTCTCAATCCCGATGGCGCTGCTCCGTCTGGCACTGAAGGACACAGGGTTCTTCCTGTTGGGGCTCTTCCCAGGAATGATCAGAGACTGGGGAGGAGTGGCTAGGTTAGTCAGCCACAATACTATATTCCTCTAGCATGACTTATAGAGTAAAAGACAGAGGCTACTGTAGGGCTATAATACACAACTTGGTCTGCTTTACAGTCAGTGAAAACATGAACTCCATTCAAATAGGCATTTGTTGAATGTCATTGAGATTCTGCAGCACAATGACTCAAATGCCTTCAGTATTTGATACTTGCTATACATGAGAAACATTATGGGGGAACTAAAATGAAGTGACAGTGGCTTGTTGGTGAAAGACTATTTGAGCTACTCCATCATGTTGTATGAGTGAAAGAGAGGAATTGAGACACAAAGGAAGGTAATAAACCAGTAATTATTCTCACAGACGTGTCTATTTTTGTGACGGATACTCTTCATAAAATCTTTTTAAATAAATTAGAACTTTCTTACAACCCAGTGGTTTTACACCGCACTTGACGGGTAGAAAATGATTGCTTTATAAATGGCTATAAAAATATTGGTTTCAGCAAAAAGCAACGGTAATTGAATCTTGCAAAGATTCTTAGAACCACAAAGTAAGCAAAGGAAATAGCTGAAGAAATAGCACATTTGAAGGGAGATTTGATACATGAACTTCTTCTGCTGTTCCTATCCCTAGGCACTGCTGCGACACCTACTGGGATTTTCCCTGGGACAAGTAATGACTGAACCACACAGGGGAGGAGGAAGCAGAGAAAGAGAAAGGGATAAAGAGAAAGAGGATGAGAGTAGAAGATACAATAATACACCATTTAAACAGCAAGGTACAAATTAGAATGTGAGCTCACAGTACACCATACGGAAGACAGGAGACATATTGAGCACATGTTTAAAGGCCATTCACATTGAAAGCTGGACTAAAGTTAGTGACCACAGAGTGCGGAAGGAAATTGAATAAGATATAGCATATGGGCAGAATAGCCCATGTAGCTTGGTCTCACTCTTCTTTCCTTGTAATGACAATGAACAAACACAAGGAGGAGTTTGTCAAATCACAAAGTGGACCTGTTTAAATAGGTAGATGAGAAGTAGTGAGATGGAGAGGAGGGACTTGCACAATCCAAAGAGTTAGCATGTGAGAATGTAGGAAATGGTCATTAGTAAACCAACAGTGAACCAACAGCTATTTCTTTGGATTGCATGCCAGAGTACTTGCAACCTGTAAAGTGACACAAAGTGGAAAAAGATGCATGCATACACTTCTTATCTCGACAACTGCCTGCCATGTACAGCTCCATGCCAGACTGGCTTCCTGCAGCGCCCATTTAACACACATGACAGCACGGTAACAAGGGAGGGCAAGGTAACACTCACGACAGCAAGGTAACAGGGGAGTCATGACATGAAAATAAACATTACTGTAAAATAAACAGTGGTTCATTTGAAAATGGCATGGAAAAACTCATGGAAAATGGTAAACTATCTCTCACTGTCACAAGGAGGAAGAGAGGTATAATGTATCCAAATGACAACAGTCCATATGCCATCACTAAATTACATAACACTGACTAGCCTCTATAAATATTTATGAGGCAGGTAATAGGCAGGAATAAGCAGGACAGTTAGTTCCAGTCAGTTACTGATTGATATCTAATAAGGAATATGCAGGTTGCCTTGGGCCGAGTCTCTATGTATTGAAATAGGAGGCGTGAACAGGTTTATAGACTGTGAGGAGTCCAACTATCCCTCGCCTAACAGTAACTTGTATGTGACGTTGTCTGAGCAGGCATTCTCCACCTGCACCACCACATAGGCATGCAGGAAGTTGGAGGCTATCTCATGTCTGGCACAAAGGGTGTGTTTTCCTCCTGAAACAAGATGGCCACAATGTTGTTGCCTATGTGCCTCTTCCTCTGCAGCTGCAAACACAAGAGCACAAACAACATTGTCACCATTACGAACATAAACTTTAACACTACATTTAGGTCAGCCAAGAATACCTATATACACTGAACAAAAATATAAACGCAACATGTAAAGTGTTGGTCCCATGTTTCATGAGCTGAAATAAAAGATCTCAGAAATGTTCCATATGCACAAAAAGGTTATTTCTCTCTAAACTTGAGCATACATTTATTTTTCGGCCTATATCAAGATAATCCATCCACTTAACAGGTGTGGAAATCAAGAAGCTGATTAAACAGCATGATCATTACACAGGTGCATCATGTGCTGTGGACAATAAAAGGCCACTCTAAAATGTGCAGTTTTGTCACATAACAGAATGCATCAGATGTCTCAAGTTTTGAGGGAGCGTGCAATTGGCTTGCTGACTGCAGGAATGTCCACCAGATTTGTTGCCAGAGAATTTAATGTTTGTTTCTCTACCATAAGTTGCCTCCAACATTGTTTTAGAGGATTCGTCAGTACGTCCAAACGGCCTCACAACCACGGACCGCGTTTATGGCGTTGTGTGGGTGAGCGGTTTGCTGATGTCAATGTTGTGAACACAGTGCCCCATAAGTGGTAGTGGGGTTATTGTTTGGGCAGGCATAAGCTACACATACGCATCGAGGTGTACGAAAGTGTGTTCCAGTTCCCTCCAATATCCAGGAACTTCGCACAGCCATTGCAGAGGAGAGGGACACAATTCCACAGGCCACAATCAACAGCCTGGTCAACTCTATGTGAAGGAAATGTGTTACGCTGCATGATGCATATGGTGATCACACCAGATACTGACTGATTTTCTGATCAACGCTCCTACATGTTTGTTTTTGTTTTTCTACCAACAGATGCGTATCTGTATTCCCAGTCATGCAAAATCGATAGATTAGGGTCTAATGAATTTATTTAAATGTACAGATTTTCTAATGAACTGTAACTCAGTAAAGTCTTTGAAAATGTAGCATGTTGCATTTCTATTTTTGTTCAGCAGAGATGTATTAATTAGGCCAATACTCCACTAAATGCATAGTTTACTACAGAAACTAATTGTGATTACTAATTGTAAATATGAAACATCTCTCGACAAGCACGTTTCATAAAACAGTGGCGGTCATGTGATGCATATTGAAAATTATGTCATGGCTTTAGAAGCTTCTGATAGGCTAATTGACATCATTTGAGTCAATTGGAGGTGTACCTGTGAATGTATTCAAGGCCTATCTTCAAACTCAGTGCCCCCTTGCTTGACATCATGGGAATATCAAAAGAAATCAGCCAAGACCTCAGAAAAACAATTGTAGACCTCCACAAGTCTGGTTCATCCTTGGGAGCAATTTCCAAATGCCTAAAGGTACCAGGTTCATCTGTACAAACAATAGTATGCAATATACTTGCGTACTATTGTTTGTACAGATGAATGTGGTACCTTCACCATGGGACCACGCAGCCGTCATACCGCTCAGGAAGGAGACGCGTTCTGTCTTCTACAGATGAACGTACTTTGGTGCGAAAAGTGCAAATCAATCCCGGAACAACAGCAAAGGACCTTGTGAAGATGCTGGGGGAAACAGGTACAAAAGACTACGGTTTGCAACTGCACATAGGGATAAAGATCATACTTTTTGGAGAAATGTCCTCTGGTCTGATGAAACAAAAATAGAATTGTTAGGCTATAATGACCATCGTTATGTTTGGAGGAAAAAGGGGGAGGCTTGAAAGCCAAAGAACACCATCCCAACCATGAAGCACGGGAGTGGCAGCATCATGTTACACTTCACAAAATAGATGGCTTCATGAGGCAGGAAAATTATGTGGATATATTGAAGCAACATCTCAAGACATCAGTCAGGAAGTTAAAGCTTGGTCGCAGATGGGTTTTCCAAATGGACAATGACTCCAAGCATACTTCCGAAGTTGTGGCAAAATGGCTTAGGGACAACAAAGTCAAGCTATTGGAGTGGCCATCACATTTGTGGGCAGAACTGAAAAAGCATGTGCGAGCAAGGAGACCTACAAACCTGACTCAGTTACACCAGCTCTGCCAGGAGGAATGGGCCAAAAGTATGTGGAAATCTACCCAAAAAGTTTGACCCAAGTTAAACAATTTAAAGGCAATGCTACCAAATACTAATTGAGTGTATGTAAACTTCTGACCCACTGGGAATGTGATGAAAGAAGTAAAAGCTGAAATAAATAATTCTCTCCACTATTATTCTGACATTTCACATTTTTAAAATAAAGTGGAGATCCTAACTGAGCTAAGACAGGGAATGTTTACTAGGATTAAATATCAGGAATTGTGCAAACCTGAGTTTAAATGTATTTAATTACGGTGTATTTAAACTTCTGACATCAACTGTTTTTATGTGATTCAAATATGGCCTTCAACATGACAATCAGTGTGACAACAAAATGTATACTGCAGGCTTAGTTTAGGCCTATGCCTACATTATCCTGTTGCTATTCAAGTGCTGACTGCAATGCAAGTTGGCACATGTTTGGTTTGCTGGGTAATTGCAGCCTCTTCTGCCTCAAATTACTGTCAGGAACACACCCCCTTAACAATAGGGCCAAGCCTACCCTCCACCGCCATATCTCATTTCATCAATCTGCTCCTCTGCAATATACTGTATCACCATGGATGTTTCACAGGAACAAGTTTCTATGACCAGGCACCCTAATCTTCTTCAGCACCTTAATAAGAGAAAAGCAACCGACATGCCAGTACCGTATCAACAGACATTTCGTCTCGACATTGAGAAAACTTTGAGGGCTCTTTATGTTGTTGGTACGGTGTTGAAAGTGAACCTAAACAGGTGAGTGTGTGTATCTATGCTAGGCTACTGCACCAATAGATGTCTTCAGGTGGTAGTAAGCTGTTGTTGGCTACATTGTAGCCTAAAACACGGTAAAGTGTATGGCAATGTATAGTTTCACCAGTTATATACTGCTATATAAACTATTTGGGGATTATCGCTCAGTAGCCTACCCAAATTTTGCCTGTTCTGCAAACATACATTTTTAGGTTGTAGGGAGGTTCAGAGAATGTTTTTCTATGGTTCCCTAAATGTTTTCCTGAGAGGTTTTATTAACATTCAGATAACTGAAATTCTAATTGAAGGTATTAAATAAGTTATAACATGTTTCAATAAAACTGCTATCTTAATTTGGGTTAACTGTTTTGAACTACGAGCACAGATTGCTCCAAAGCTGTTCATTTTAGTCTATTCAAACAGACCCTAATTTCAAAGAAAACGAGCACTTATTAAGATCAGGTGTGGCCAATTAGTGGGCATGGCCAACACACCTGAACACACTTAACAATATAGAGGATATATATAGTCTTGTTGATGCTGAGTGTATATGTTTTAAATCAAATTCTTACAACATTCTTTATACGTCAATGTTTTCTGGTGTTTTTTATGGAAAGTTGTCTTAATGTTCTGAGAAGATTACTTTAAATAGAACAATGAGGAAACATGCAGAAAAACCTATGCTGAAGTACTGGAAGTCCCACAGAAAAATGTTATTTCTTGATGTCCTCTGAACAATTTGAGAACATTACTTTAAATAGAACCATGAGGAAAGCTGTAGGAAATGTTATGGGAAGGTTGTATCCAAAATAACCATAGGACAACCACGCTCTGACCAAGCTCTAAGAAACATGCGGCAAGATGACAAGATGGAGCCGACAGAGACGGTCGCCTTGCTTCTAGTCCTTAGGAACCTATGCAGTATTTTGTTTTTTTAATGTATTATTTCTTACATTGTTAGGCCAGAAAATTTGAAGTGTTATTATATACAGCCGGGAAGAACTATTGGATATCAGAGCAATGTCAACTTACCAACCTCACTGTCAGGAATACGACTTTCCCAAAGTGGATCCTTTGTTCGCATCACCACCCAGGGCATATGATCTGACCCCAGATGCCGACCCAAAATAATGTCGCCTCCAGAAGAGGTAGCCGGAGCAGCCTCATGGTCAGACTTTCGGAGTTGTGCACACCACCCACTGCTTCCGAGTATATTACTCGCCAATATCCAGTCTCTAGATAACAAGGTAGACTACATTAGGGCAAGGGTTGCTTTCCAGAGAGACATATGGAATTGTAACATACTCTGTTTCACGGAAACATGGCTCTCCCGGGATATGTTGTCAGAGTCGGTACAGCCATCAGGATTCTTTATGCGTAGCGCCAACAGAAATATCTCTCTGGGAAGAGGAATGGCGAGAGTGTAGTTTTCATGATTAACGACTCATGGTGTAATCATAATAACATACAGGAACTCAAGTCCTTTTGTTCACCTGACCTAGAATTCCTCACAATCAAGTGCCGACCATATTATCTCCCAAAGAGAATTCTTGTTGGTTATTGTCACAGCCGTGTATATCCCCCCTCAAGCCGATACCAGGATGGCCCTCAAGGAACTTCACTGGACTCTGTGAAAACTGGAAACCATATATCCTGAGGCTGCATGTATTGTAGCTGGGGATTATAACAAAGTAAATTTGAGAACAAGGCTACCTAAACTCTATCAGCATATTGATTGTTGCACTCGTGCGGGCAATACACTGGATCACTGCTACTCTAACTTCCGCAATGCATACAAGCCCCCCCCCTCCCTTCAGCAAATCTGACCACGACTCCATTTAGCTCCTCCCATCCTATAGGTAGAAACAGGATGTACCCGTGACGAGAACTATTCAACGCTGGTTTGGCCAATCGGAATCCACGCTACAAGATTGTTCTGATCATGCAGACTGGGAAATGTTCCCAGGAAGCCTCAGAGAATAATATTGATTTATAAGCTGATTCTGTGAGTGAGTTTATAAGGAAGTGCATTGGAGATCTTGTACCCACTGTGACTATTAAAACCTACTCTAATCAGAAACTGTGGGTAGATAGCAGCATTCGCACAAAACTGAAAGAGCGAACCACAACATTTAACCATGGAAAGATGACTGTGAATATGGCCGAATACAAACAGTGTAGTTATTCCCTCCGCAAGGCAATCTAACAGGCGTCTTCAATGGCTCAGACACGAGACTTATGTGACAGGGTCTACACGCAATCCTGGACTACAAATAGAAAACCAGCTAAGTCACGGACACCGACGTCTTTCTTCCAGACAAACTAAACACCTTCTTTGCCTGCTTTGAGGATAATACAGTGCCACCGACGTGGCCCCCTACCAAGGACTGCAGGCCCTCCCTCTTCTTCTCCATGGCCGACATGAGTAAGACGTTTAAACGTGATCACCCTCACAAGACTGCCGGCCCAGATGACATCCCTAGCTGCGTCCTCCGAGCATGCGCAGACCAGCTGGCTGGTATGTTTACTGACATATTCCATCTCTCCCTATCCCAGTCCGCTTTCCCCACATGCTTCAAGATGGCCACCATCGTTCCTGTACCCAAGAAGTTAAATGTAACTGAACTAAATGACTATCGCCCCATAGCACTCACTTCTATCATGAAGTGCTTTGAGAGACTAGTCAAGGATCATATCACCTCCACCTTACCTGCCACCCTAGACCAACTTCAATTTGCATACTGCCCCAATAGGTCCACAGACAATGCAATTGCCATCACACTGCACACTGCCCTATCCCATCTGAACAAGAGGAATACCTATGTAAGAATGCTATTCATTGACTACAGCTCAGCATTCAACACCATAATACCCTCCAAGCTCATTAACAAACTTGAGGCCTTAGGTCTCAACCTCGCCCTGTGCAATTGGATCCTGGACTTCCTGACGGGCCGCCCCCAGGTGGTGAAGGTAGGAAACAACATCTCCACTTCGCTGATTGTTAGATTACGTGTTAGATATTACTGCACTGTCGGAACTAGAAGCACAAGTATTTTGCTACACTCGCGATAACATCTGCTAACCATGTGCATGTGACCAATAACATTTGATTTTATTTTGATTTGAACATGTGGTTCTCAGAATATTATGCGCTAGCTGGATAGTTTGTCCCAGGTTTGGAGGCGCACAGTACTGAATTGCTTTATTTCTTTAAGTGAATTGATTCTAATAATTTAATAGCTTTATAATCTTATTCCACTTGTAGTTCCTGCAGTGATAATATGTTTTTAAAAGACGGATTACATCCACTGACTATTTTGTTGTCATTTTACTTCTTGGATATTCCAACTGCAGAAGGATTTGGATGATCATGCCCCAAAATTGGGCTGAAAGAACTGTTTGTGACTGGCATTTGTATTCAGAGGAGGAGTCAGACCTCATGTTCTCAACAGACTCCTTTTTATCATTAAAAGCTGTCAATTCATATTACTCCATTGCAACTGAATTCAATGGGTTATAAGCAGTTATTATGGCCTATGATTTCCAAGTTAACATGATACAAAAAAGTGGTAAGCCCAACACAAATCGCCTACCTGAAGAATTAAACATATTGTGGGACTATCTTGACTACGACTGCAGTTAGTTTATCAGACTCTCCACATGGTATGATTGCACAGCAGATACAGATGGTTTCACAGCATTGGTGTGTAACAACTTCAACTTCTTGTTAAGAACTTCTCTTTTTGCTCTTGTTTAGAGTAGCCTAGCCTCTGTTGTTCGGGCGAATACTATCCCTCCCCCACAAACCTAATGTTCCTTTGGTGTGAACCACCTCCTGGGCTCTGTCACGGATCCCCCCTACTGCTGCTCATTCCGTTCACCATCTCCGGAGGTCTACTGTACGTCACCGGCTTTCTAGGCGTCACTGAATTGGATTCATCACCACAAACCCCGGACTGTCTTGTCTCATTACGCACACCTGGTTCCCATTCCCCCTGATTAGTATGTTATATACAGTGCCTTGCGAAAGTATTCGGCCCCCTTGAACTTTGCGACCTTTTGCCACATTTCAGGCTTCAAACATAAAGATATAAAACTGTATTCTTTTGTGAAGAATCAACAACAAGTGGGACACAATCATGAAGTGGAACGACATTTATTGGATATTTCAAACTTTTTTAACAAATCAAAAACTGAAAAATTGGGCTCTGCTGTATCCGCTTTCATGCCACGTGTTTTTGTGCAGTTGTTATTACGGGTCTCGTCCCGTGTATTATTTAGTTTGCACCTCATTCTTTTGTTTGGGTTACATCCCTGTGTTATATATACGTGTTTGTTTTGGGCTTCGTCCCCATCGTTTTCATGACGTAAAAAACCCTATTACGTATTCCTGCGCCTGTCTCCTATCATACAGCGGGACAGGCTCAGTCTGGACTCCAGGTGTTAGGTTTTACAGCTAAGCCTAATGTTTAGAAACAAGTGTCATACTGAGTGTAACAACTCGGGATGTTGGTTGATACTTAGACATATGTACAATCCTTTTTGCCAGTATTCTTGTGTAGGTTGACAGTCCAGTATTTCTCCCTCTTTGGTACTTTACTCATGTAGAAGACATCATACCTCTACGATTACTATAGCGATGTAACTTTAGAACTAGCACTGCCACCTCTTGCTTCTGGAAATAGGGGATAATGAACTGCACTCACTGCTGGTGCTCCACTGCACTATAGGTATGTCCTCTTGTGTTTTCTCTGTTATTGCTATAGATTTGTATAAGAAAAGTATCAGGATGTGATGTGTAACTGTCACATGTATTTATTGTTCCCCAAGGAGTGCCCCTCCTACCTCCAAGTACTTCTCTGTGCAATGCAGTCCCAGAGTGCAGTACAGGATCACCCCACCCCCACTGGAGAGTGGGACCCTCCCCACCTCTCTCAATGGTAATACAATGCTTCTTATCACCATGGACACTGCCAGCGAAGTGGGAAATGATAGCAAGGTAAATAAAGTAGGCCACTCCCACAGCCATGATAGCTACACTCGTAGAAAAAAGGTGCTATATAGAACCTAAAGGGGTTATTTGGCTGTCCCCGAAGGGGAACCCTTTGAAGAACCATTTTCAGAGAGTTCTACATGGAACCCAAAATAGTTCTACCTTGAAACAAAAGGGTTCTCCTAAGGCGACCCTGGAACCCTTTTTTCTAAGAGTGTACCCTGATCTTATTCATAGAATCCTGAGTTGAATATTTCCTATCGGGACTGAACACCCTACAGTGAATTATGTTAATAAGAAAAACAAATCAAGTATTTGCTGCTCCTACGCCTCTTAAGAGTGGCGTGCAAACCACACTGAAATAATGCAAATGTGGCACTCTCAACCTGATACCAGAGAGATGTCAAACAGTGGAAAGTGATGTGGTTAATCATAGTGCCAGTTCAATTGATAAGGAATTGAATGACACCTTTTGTCAGATCCAGAATGGGCAAGTTGTTTAGAAATTATGTACTGTACATATCTGGACATTAATATATCATAGAAGACCCCATCAAAACACAACCACTGCTTAGTCACCAGTGTTCTAGATGTTTAACTTTGTAAACGTTGTCCTTTGTTGTGCAGCTATCGGTCATGTATTATGGAGAGAAGACGGAGGTGTTAGGGAAAGCTGTCGTTCACCTCACCGCTGTTGGTATGTTGTGTTATGCTTAGGACAGGAGAGCCCACCCATATAAACTACCACCCTCCCCCACCTTCAAAGCATACCTTTGTGAATGTCATTTGTACATTTTGATATTTAACTTGAGACCCCAAAGCAGCTCATGAGCTTCAGTGACACCCAGGGCCTCTCTGTCTTGTAGAGATTTCTCTGGATGTAGATGCTGATCGAGATGGCCAGGTGGAGAGGAACAACCCCAACAAGGTGGGTTATGTCTGCTGGGTCTGTCCAGGCAGGGCTCTTTCAGCTCAGAGGTCGCTATCTTTGTTTCTTAACACAGCAGGGTACATAAGGAGACGTTCTAACATGAATAGGCATGTCAGAAGACTAGTGTTCATGCTGTTTTCCAAAACACAAAGGAAGATTGCCAAGGCACTTCTAGGAAATTATCTGTCATCTCACACAGGGCACAGCCTTCCACTGATATTAATAGGTATATCAAAATACTGTTCATACTATATTCCTGGAAGTGGGAAATTATTTTGAACGTTGTGCTTTTCAGCTGTAAATCTAATCTAATCTAACCTCATGGAAACACATTGGGAAAAGCTCATTCGGCAGGGCAGTGTTAGTTCTTGTTTTTGAAAGACAGTGTTTATCTCTCTGCAGGGATCGTGGATGTGGGGGCCTAATGGCCATGGTGCCATCCTACTGGTCAACTGTGACTCAGAACACACCTATGGGAAGAGGCGGGACAGTGAGTGTGCTGAGGTCACGAGAGTCTCAGGTATATAACAACAGCCAAGTCATCCTGGCCCACTGAGCTGACTGGGTGACAGTGATGCAGGCATGGCAATAAATCAACATTTTAAAGGCTGCAGGTCTGTGTTTTGTGTGTAGTCAGCAGAGAGGAGCAGTAGGGATGTGTGTATTTGTGTTAGCTAAACACAAACTGCCTGAGCTAGGGGTGTGTCTGGTGTGGTTTGATGGTTCCTTCACGACCACTATCCTTCTAGGATAAGTAGTTGTATTACACATTGTCATACCTGTGTGTTTTTTAACCTTTATATAACTAGGAAAATCAGTTAAGAACACATTTTTATCTACAATGATGGCATACCAAATCCTGGGAGCCACATTGAGATGAGGTCACATTGATTATGACATTGATGGGTTGACACTTGATGCACAATAATGTCAGTATTTGTGAAATGTCAGATCTGAAAGACATGTCCCCAATGGTGCTGCGGACCAGTGGCCCTGCCAAGCTCCCAGAGGGCTACAAGCTGACCATGCACATCTCCCAGGGGGATGCAGAGAGTGTCAGGGTCTTCAGAACCAGGTCCACAGCAGGCATGCACCAAACACTGAGTGAGTCAATGACATTTTGTCCAGTCAGATCTTTTACGTGTTCTTGTGGCTGTCCATGCATGTATAATGTGTATACAATAGGGTTTTAATGCTCTGTATGCATATAAATGGAGATACATTTGATCCTCATTATAAAAAATGATTTACTGCTGCAGAAAACCTGCTCTACAAGAGCTTTGTGAAGGACTACCCACTGGTGCTGGGCAGTGAGGATTTGTCCAAGGAGGTCCCGTACCTCGGGGGAAACGCTGAGATGAATTTCTACGTCGAGGGCCTGAGATTCCCTGACAAAGACTTTGAGGGCCTCATCAGCATCAGCCTCAGCCTACTGGAGCCCAGCTCTCCGGTACATTGAAACTACTGTTCATGGTTTAAAACTTCAAAGGGTATATACTGTACCTCTGTCGTGGAATCTATCATTCATGTTTTTGTTCCGTTATTTTGCCAGGGCTTCCCTGAGACGCCTATCTTTACAGACAGGGTGGTGTTCCGTGTGGCTCCCTGGATCATGACACCCAACACACTCAACCCTGTGGAGGTCTTTGTCTGCAGGTGAGAGATAATGATGATTGATGTTTGTTGTTGTTGATGGAAATTGATGTTGATGGAAATAATGATGGTGCTCTCTGTAAACGTACTCAGACAACTGTTTCTGTGCATTTGGTTACCCAGCACATCTGATAACTACCAGTTCCTAAAGGGAATGAGGAGGCTAGTGGAGAACAGTGGGTACAAGCTGAAGGTTTGTCATGAGTACATGAACAGAGGAGACCGCTGGATGCAGGTAAGCAGTGAGATTCAGCTCCTAGCCTATCATGCACTTTTGTGCATTTGAACTTTTTTCAATTTCAACCTTTTTTAAACACCATTTATTTCACATCCTTTTACATCAATGTAAATCATTGTCAGTCTTGTCTCTCGGTTTCAACTAAAATAAATCAGAACATAGACCAGTGTCTTTGTTTCTAACTGCATGAAAAATATAGAAATATAATAGACATGTAAAGAAGTTTTCTCCCTCAGGATGAGATAGAGTTTGGCTACATTGACTCTCCTCACCAACGTTTCCCTGTTGTGCTGGACTCCCCCCGAGACGGAGAACTACAGGATTTCCCTTATGATGTGCTACTGGTAAGAAAAGGCATTCACCACACCTGCAGTTAAAATGTTCTTATTTCCATACTGTGAGGGATGTGGTGAAACTCTTTCTCTAGGTTTCTTCCTAGGTTTTGGCCTTTCTAGGGAGTTTTTCCTAGCCACCGTGCTTCTACACCTGCATTGCTTGCTGTTTGGGGTTTTAGGCTGGGTTTCTGTACAGCACTTTGAGATATCAGCTGATGTACGAAGGGCTATATAAATAAATTTGATTTGATTTCTCAACCTCTCTCTGCCTGGTGCCCTCAGGGCCCAGACTTTGGCTATGTGACGAGGACAGCATATAATGTGGAAGTGAGCAGCTTGGATTCGTTTGGTAACCTGGAAGTTAGCCCTCCAGTTATTGTAAATGGAAAAATCTACCCTCTGGGCAGGATCATAATTGGAGTGGCTTTCCCCACGTGAGTGTAACTTGCTTCAGTGGTTTTTAGATACCAATATTTGCCTTTATTCCAAAGTTGATTGACTTATTAAATAAAGTTGATGCTTCTTCCTTCTTCAAATCTCTTGCTAATGATTCATTAATATTTAGAACAAAGATATGGCTGTGAGCAGTGGTGATAAGGCTGTTTAACTTTTCAGGGCAACCAAGGGCCGCAACATGACCAAAGTAGTGCAAGACTTCCTTTGGGCACAGAAAGTGCAGGAGCCCATTGCACTGTTCTCTGATTGGCTTCTGGTTGGGCATGTGGATGAATTCATGACTTTTGTCCCAGCTCCTGACAAAAAGGTAAAACAATATTGTCAAGGAAAGTATAGTTGCCCGCTCTATTAGAACATGTGAGTTAAAAACACTGTGTTCTTTAATATAGAGTAGAAATGACGGCGATCAAAGAATTGTTAAGTATTTAGACATGACGCAGGCTGTGGCTGCCATGTGGTTTATGTGATAATGTAAAGCTGTCAGGAAGTCAAATGAAGCGCACAGCCAATGTTGTCTTTGTCCTCTGTTTCTCTGTGTAGGGATTCCGGCTGCTGCTCGCCAGCCCCGACGCAGGCTACAAACTATTCAGAGGCTTACAGAACGACGGGCATGGACAAGCCAAAATGTTTGACGGTAGGATTTCAGTTAAGGGTCTAATTTCAGTGTGTATCACCATAGTTACACCTGTATCAGTGGAGGCTCCTCAAAGGTGGTGTAGCGGTATTTATTAGAGAGGGGTAAAGAATGATTTTGTTCAGGCGCCAGGCAGGTATTAACCATGCCGAAAAGAGTAGAATAGAGAGTGTACCACTTCCAGACCCACACACATCAGCAGAAGAGACTGCCTAGAGTGTAGCCTGTTTACCAGATAGCCAGTGGAGAGAAAAAAGAATACACACCATATAAAACCCACATCACAGCACAGGGGTAACCCCAACAAGAATACCTCATATAATAATACTAATAATGGCAGAGCAATTTAACAACAACTTCATACAAGAAAGAACCCAGTCATCAACAGAGGATTTGCAATAATATGTATTATCATCCAGTGGAGGAGTGCAGAGGGTATGAATGTGGAGGGTGTTCATAGACACAACAAATGCCTTAAAAATGTCCACAATCTTCTCGGCCACATGTCATTAGTACACCTCAATACAGTTCACATAACAATGCATAACTTGCAAGCAACCTCCCTTTTAACTAAAATGTCCACCCAAATACTTCTGGCAGGGCAATAATAGTCCAGCTCTATTGAACTTCAATGGGAAGTGCATTGGAAAAATAGAGAGTCTGTTGCAGGGTAAAGCACTGGAACGATAGAGGGAAGAGAAAAAGAGAAAGAGAACAAGAGATCTTAGCTGTGGTCTTCAGGTGTGCCGGTGTGCTGTCTGACTGTCCGATGGTTTGTTGGTTTGTATGTTAAAGCTTCGCAACAATGTTGCTACTAATCCATGTGATCCATAACGGGCGCGGTCCCAAACGAAAACAACCACGACCTAGAGCGATTACACCGATGATTGAGTTAAATACTTTATAAACTACACACGCTGAAAACAAACAAAATTTCTGCAGCACAGCCCACACAATCAAACTGTCGCGCCACCCAAGAGCTCCTCCCCAAAGAGCTGAATGAGCTCTCTTTATTTCCTCCTTCCTTACTGCTCATGCGCTCTTAAAGTGGCAGTGCACGGTGAAGGCTCCGTGCAGATTTCGCAACACTCCTCCCCCCATGAAAAAACAAGCTTGTAGAAACAGAGAGGATGCAGGCTTTGACAGGTTCATGTTCCTGCTACACAAAACCAGGGAAGTCCTCATCATCAGAGTCCTCCACAAAGAGGTCCTGCAGGTGTTGCTTTTGCCTGCGATCCAGCTCTTCTGCCGTAGGGTAGCAGGGCTTTAGGTCAACAACATGCACCGTCCTGACATCTTCCCCAGTGTCCTCCAAACGAACCAAGTAGTTCACTGGTCCCAACTGCTGCACTACACGGTATGGACCTTTCCATCTCGAAGCTAGCTTGGCAGTGAACTATTTAGACGCCTTTGACAGATGATGTGAACGTACCCAAACACGAGACTTGGGTCGGAAAAATACATCTCGTCTATGTTTGTCATAGTTTCTCAGCTGTCGTTGTTTGGCTTTGGTTTTGCTGGCCTCCACTCTGGCTAGCAAGGTGTGGTGGTGTTGTAGGGCATCAAACGCTGGGCAGTCAGGTGAAACATTGGAACTTTGCAAGACTCTGTCCATCTGAACTCTTTGTGGTCTTCCCAGGTGGAGTTTGGCGGGAGTGACCCCAGAAGTCTCCTGCATGGCAGAGTTCAGTGCGAAATTCAGGGAGATGCTGATCCCACCTTGTGCTGATCCCCCACGAATTAAGCAATCATCCCCTTCAGGGTTCGGTTTACCCTCTCGGTCAGGTTCGTCTGAGGATGATAGGCTGTGGTCAACTTGGCATTTACACCCCAGTAGGTACAGAGCTCTTTGTAGATTCCTGATATGAACTGCGGACCTCGGTCAGAGAGGATTTGGTCTGGAATCCCGAATCTGGTAAAGACCTCCCTTCTCAGAATTAGAGCAATGGCTTATGCAGTGGCTTTGCGGAGGGGAAACAACTCCACCCAGTGTGTGTAGTAGTCCACTACCACCAAAAAGGGAGGAAAAGGTCCCATGAGGTCAATTCCCAACATTTCAATTGGATGGTTCACCACGGTCTGCTGCATTTTCCCGGCAGGTCTGCCAATGTCTGGTTTGTATTTCTGGCAGACTTCACACTGCTGTACAAACTTCCGGGTATCAACCCACATGCCTGGCCAGTAAACCACCTCTTGTAGTCTTCGATAAGTTTTAAAAACAATCCCATGAGTGGAAGGCCACTCATGGGATTGGCATGATAAGCTTGGATTATCTGGTCACTCAATGTAGAGGGAATGAAGACGTGATAATGGGTACTGTGTATTCCATTTCCTCTTGGAGTATTTCGATACACTTTATCCTGAATTATGCTATACATATCATTGAAGCGACTCTTGGAGTCTTCTTCAGACAGACTCTTGTGGATCGCTAGGATGGCAGCATCCTTCTGTTGTGCTCTCCATACACTCATCATCCAGAGGAAAATAATCATCCAGACATGTAGCGGTAGTATAAGTACTGCACAAGGGAGGACAAACATTGGCAGTCTCTGTAATCCGAGAAAGGGCATCTGGTACAACGTTCAGTTTTCCTTTGCGATACTCAATGAGGAATTCAAACTTCTGCAGTCTGATAGACCAGTGAATAAGACAGCTGTTGGTCTTGCCTGATGCCAGAACCCACTGCAGAGCAGCATGGTCTGTGACAACGGTGAAGATCTTTGCCTCCAAGTAGTAGCTCCATTTCTCCAAAGCCCAGACCACAGCGAGGCACTCCCTTTCAGTCATTGAATAATTCCTCTGGGCTGAATTAAGGGTGCGACTTGCATAGGCAAGAACTTCTTCCGTTCCAAGTCCTGTTTGTTGAGCCAAGACTGCACCAAGTCCTGTTTGACTTGCATCCGTGTACACAATGAAATGAGCATTCAGGTTAGGATGTCCAAGCACTGGAGGAGTAATTAGACTGTTTTTGAGTGCTTCAAATGCACTTTGGCATGGAGGGGTCCATTGGAATTTCACCTCTTAAGGTGGTTGAGGGGTTCGGCTACCTTTGAAAAGTCAGGCACAAACCTGTGGTACCATCCAGCAACCGCTGAACAGCCTTGAGGGATGTGGGAATTGAGAATTCCTGCACGGCTGCAACTTTGCCTGGATCTACATGGATACCTTCAGCATTAACCACATGACCAAGGAACTTGAGTTCTGGCAGACAGAAATGACACTTCTTCAAGTTCAAGGTCAAACCTGCAGCCTTTAGTCTGTCGAAGACGGACTGAATGTCTTGCAGATGATCCGCAACAGAGGAGGAGTAGATTATGATGTCATCCAGATACACAAGACAATTTCTACCCCTCAGATCTCCCAGGACAGTCTCCATCAACCTTTGGAAGGTTGCTGGAGCATTCTTCAAACCAAAAGGCATGACTTTGAAGGAGTACAAACCAGCAGGGGCGACAAAGGCAGTCTTATCCTGACTAGCGGGATCCATTGACACCTGCCAATAACCACTGTTCAGATCCAGATTACTAAAGATGGATGCTCCTGCCAGAGATTCCAGTATGTCATTTATGTTTGGTAGAGGGTAGGCATCGCTTTCTGTTATGGCATCCGGCTTCCAGTAGTCCACACAGAATCGATATCCACCATCTTTCTTAGGAATCAGGACAACCGGAGAAGCCCATCCGGAAAAAGAAGGTTCCACAATTCCATTCTCCAACATGCTTTTGAGTTGTTCATTGAGAATTGCCAGTTTGACAGGGGACAGCCTGTAGGGACGCTGCTTAATGGGGACCTCATGTCGGGTATAGCTTTTGTGTTTGAAGACGGTTGTACGGCCGAGTGTAAGAGTACAGACCTCACTGTTCACGTCCAACATCTGGGAGAGCTGCCACCTTTCATCATCCGACAGACATGCCTGTTCCACTGCTTGTTTGATGTAGAAATCTGCATCAGGTTTGTTTTTGCTCTCAGATAGAAGGGGGGGGGGTACGGCGGTAATCAGGGTGATAGTTGGGTTCTCAGACTTCACTGGTGGCACATGTTTTTGTCTTTGTCTCTTTATATTTTCTCCATCTCTGACTTGACCCTGTCCGGACTCTGCATAATGTAGCAGGCTCAAGCCTGAAATCAGTGCATTACCAGGTTGAAATGGATGAGGCTGAGAATAGTCAGAGTGCAGCCGATAGGAGGGTTCGGACATCGAGATGGTCAGTCCACTGAAGATCAGGGAGTCTAGGCCAAGGACTACAGCAAATGCAAGGCTTTAATCTGCAAGAATAGCCACAGGAAGGTTAATAGTCTCACCATGCAGTTTTATTATTATACTAATCCAGCCCAAGGGAGTGGTAGGTTCTCCATTGGCCAAGTACAATGGTCCCTCCTCCCATGTTCATAGCTCCTCATGCCATGTTCTGCCACAGGGCCTCTTACATCAGGGTGTAAGATGCCCCTGTGTCGATTATGGCCTTCCCTCTCCAGTTCCTAACAGTCAGAGGAACCAATAGTTGTTGCGGAATAGGAATAAGGCCGCTAGCTGTGCTGTCTAAAGGCTTCATGGTGGGCATTAAGGCTGACCCAATTGTATGCAAGCCACCACGCCTGTCTAGACTTTCAGTCTTCAGTCCTTTCTGACCTTTTCCTGAATCCTGACGCTGGACATAGAGCGGGCAAGAATCTGGAGGATGTTGGACTTTACACCTCCAACACATAACTGGACTTTTGTCCTGGATCTTGGGTACAAATATCTGAGACGGTTTAGCCCCAGGAGAGTTATGGGTATACTGGGATGAGGGAACAGGGTTTTTAGTTTGGAGGTGGTGCTTCCAGTCCTTCTCCAACTGAGTCCAAAGACGCACCAGATCATCCACGTTCTGCACACGTTCTCGAAGTTGGCTAGCAAGGCGGGGAACCATGTTCTTAAGGAGTTTGACCATCTCCTGCTCAGTAATGTCAGCCTTCCATCTCCTACATAGAACTCGATAGGAGAAGGCAAAGTCCCGTATTGGCTCTGCTTCACCCTGGACTCTGTTACGAACACGTTCCGACAGTTCATCTCCATAGTCCTCTGAGAGGAAGGCTAAGAAGAATATTTTTTTGAAACTCCTCTCAGGTTGACACATGTTCATGGGCTATCTCCCACCAGTCTCTTGCTGTACCATGGAGAACACTGCGGAGGGTAGCAAGAACCTCCAAGTCAGTAAGGGGCCGGACAGAAAGAAAATCATTACACTTAGATAAGAAAAACAGTGGATCAACATCATCTTCTGGGATGCCAAAAGTGGGGAAAAGTAGTTTGATAGGGAGGGAGAGCTCTAGAGGAGGCATGGCAGTGGCAGAGGGAGTTCTGTTGTTTAACAGTATCTTCAGAGGGGTTTTTGTAGTACTACCTGTTCCTATTCCCTTACTGGCCAAGCCAGTGGCAGCGGGAGTTCTGTTGTTTAACAGTATCTTCAGAGGGTTTTTTGTAGTACTACCTGTTCCTATTCCCTTACTGGCCAAGCCAGTGGCAGAGGTAAAACCTGAGGGAGGTGCAGAAGATTTGTCCAGAAGGGAAAAGCACTGCTTTACGTCCTGGTGCAGCTCTTCCAGTTGAAGATCTGTGGCCTTCTGTGCTTTTTCCATCTCATTAACGGTGTCCTTTTGAGTCTGTTCAATCAAACATCGTAATTCCCCTGTGAGTTCTTCATGTCCTCCATAACTTCCTTCAGATAAGAACACACTCCCTTCACAACAGAGGCTGACTCCTCTGCTCTCTGTTTTTGTTCCTCCTCAAGATAGATTATGACTTGATGATGGTTAGTTTCCATTTGTGTTTTGAACCAGTGCAGTTTCCCTTGAATATCCTGCTTCAGAGAATCTTGTAAATATTTCTGTCTCTGAACAATTTGTTGTTGGTTTTCCTCCATTTGACAGGGAAGGTAATCCAACCTGCGCTGCACATCTGTCTGATGAGCCTCCACACATTCACTGAGTTTGCTAATGGCATTCTCCTGCATTGTCAAACTATGATTGGTGTGTGTCCATTGATGTTCCAGTTGTCCAGTGATCACAGATACACCTCTCCCAGTCTCTCTGGACAGGGTAACAGGAAGGGTTTGAGAGGAGGGTAATGGTGGAGATGTTATAGGTGAGCCAGAAGCCTGGGGATTAGGGGCAGTGCTATCCAACTCCATTAGTTCATTGAGTCCTTCCACAATGAAAGAACCCCGAACATGATTACCATCAGGTGTGTCCACATTGACACAGTATGGGGTTCCAACAAAATACATGATTCAACCTTGTGTGGATGGTGTCATGAGTGTTTCTCTTCAAGTCCCTGTTTGGGTGCCAATTCTGTAGCGGTATTCATTAGAGAGGGGTAAAGAATGATTTTGTTCGGGCGCCAGGCAGGTATTAACCATGCCGAAAGGAAAAGAGTAGAATAGAGAGAGTACCACTACCAGACCCACACACATCAGCAGAAGAGACTGCCTAGAGTGTAGCCTGTTTACCAGATAGCCAGTGGAGAGAAAAAAGAATACACACCATATAAAACCCACATCACAGCACAGGGGTAACCCCAACAAGAATACCTCATACAATAATAATAATACTAATAATGGCAGAGCAATTTAACAGCAACTTCATACAAGTAAGAACCCAGTCATCAACAGAGGATTTGCAATAATATGTATTATCGTCCAGTGGAGGAGTGCAGAGGGTATGAATGTGGGGGGTGTTCATAGACACAACAAATGCCTTAAAAATGTCCACAATCTTCTCGGCCACATGTCATTAGTACACCTCAATACAGTTCACATAACAATGCATAACTTGCAAGCAACCTCCATTTTAACTAAAATGTCCACCCAAATACTTCTGGCAGGGCAATAATAGTCCAGCTCTAATGAACTTCAATGGGAAGTGCATTGGAAAAATAGAGAGTCTGTTGCAGGGTAAAGCACTGGAACGAGAGGGAAGAGAAAGAGAGATCTTAGCTGTGGTCTTCAGGTGTGCCGGTGTGCTGTCTGACTGTCTGATGGTTTGTTGGTTTGTATGTTAAAGCTTCGCAACAATGTTGCTACTAATCCATGTGATCCATAACGGGCACAGTCCCAAACGAAAACAACCAAGACCTAGAGCGATTACACCGATGATTGAGTTAAATACTTTATAAACTACACACGCTGAAAACAAACAACTTCTGCAGCACAGCCCACACAATCAAACTGTCGCGCCACCCAAGAGCTCCTCCCCAAAGAGCTGAATGAGCTCTCTTTATTTCCTCCTTCCTTACTGCTCTTAAAGTGGCAGTGCACGGTGAAGGCTCCGTGCAGATTTCGCCACAATGGAGGACCATCCTCAGTGAATTTCATAAAAATGAAAATAATGAGATCGAGAAGTAATTATAGTAATTAAAGGGATCATGCTGTTTGTATGTGGCTGCTCTGGAAAGTGAACTGTGCCTATACAAAGTGAACTATGCTTAACGACATAGATTAGGAATCACTGGCCACTTTAAGGAAATATAACACTAGCCACATTAAGAATGTCTCCTTATCTTGCATTTCTCATCTCATGTGTAAACTGTACTCTATATTATTCTACGGTATCTTAGTCACTTTAGTTGTTTGTAAACATTGCATCACCCATCTCATATGTATATACTGTACTCTATACTATGCCACTGTAGGGGCGGCAGGTAGCCTAGTGGTTAGAACGTTGGACTAGTAACCGAAAGGTTACAAGATTGAATCCCTGAGCTGACAAGGTAAAAATCTGTCATTCTGCCCCTGAACAAGGCATCAGCATTTGTGGGTTTGATTATAGGCTCCAGATACTCTACTAGTCTGAAGAAGGCCAGTTATATTGCTTCTTCAATCAGAACAACAGTTTTCAGCTGTGCTAACATAATTGCAAAATGGTTTTCTAATGATCAGTTGGCCTTTTAAAATTGTCGACTTGGATTAGCTAACACAACGTGCCATTCGAACACAGGAGTGATGGTTGCTGATAATGGACCTCTGTACGCCTATATAGCTATTCCATAAAGAAATCGGACGTTTCCAAGTACTATATAATAGTAATTTACAACATTTACAACAATGTCTACACCGTATTTCTGATCAATTTGATGTTATTTTAATGGACAAAAAAACTGCTTTTCATTCAAAAACAAGGACATTTCTAAGTGACCCCACACATTCGAACAGAGGTGTATATATTGTCTTAAACCATTCTTTACTTAGATTTATCTGTATTTTGGGTATATGTTATGAAACTGTTAGATATTACTGCGCTGTCGGAGCTAGAAGCACAAGTATTTCACTACACCCGCAATAACATCTGCTAAACAAATGTATGTGACCAATACAATATTTATTTAACTAGGCAAGTCAGTTAAGAACAAATTCTTATATTCAAAGACAACCTACCCCAGCCAAACCCTGACAATGCTGGGCCAATTGTGCACCGCCCTATGGGACTCCCAATCACAGCCAGATGTGATGAAGCCTGGATTTGAACCAGGGACTGCAGTGATACCTCTTGCACTGAGATGCAGTGCCTTAGACCGCAGCTCCACTCGGGAACCCAAAATTTGATTTGATTTGTATGTGATCAGAGGTGTATTCATTCTGTTGAAAAGCTTTACTGAAACGGGGATAAACATACCTGCATTTGTCTAATATAAACTCTTGTTTGCAACTGTTGGACTAATGATTACACCCTAGATCAGCTAGACACAGGCAGTATTGAATGTGCCAATGTCTGTCACCTTGATTACTCACAAAATTCTCTTTACCTGTGCATCTACGTTAATAGGCAAAGTTGTAACAACCTCGTTGGGTATAGGGAACATTTGAGTATCAAGTAGCCTTAACCTATCAATGTTACATTGAGCTGGGTGAATGGAATACATAATACTGTGTGTGTTACTAATTAACACCCACTTCTTTCTCGATCCTAACAGGTCTTGAAGAAGAAGAGATTACAGTAGATGAGATATTGAGTGATGACAAACTCAGAGCAGAAAACAACTATGTCCAGGTGAGGGAAACTAAACGCCAGATGAACTAGTTACTCAGAGTGGCTAGCAGAGCATTGCAGTGCTTGGTGAAATAACCATGTAGATGTTGTGACTGCTGTCGTCCCACAGAGCTGTATAGACTGGAACAGGGATGTCCTTAAGAGGGAGCTGGGTTTAGACGACGATGATATCATTGATCTGCCCATCCTTTTCCATGTGATGGAGGAGAACAGGGCAGTGGCCTATTACCCAGACATGGTGAGCAGACGCAGGTTCTACACTAGAACACCTCCAAACCAAAAGTACTTATTTTATTTGTTATACATTTTACATTACATAATCGCAAAACTCAAAAATGCTGCCAAATCATTTTAGACATTTTGTGATGATTTTCTACATGTGAGTAGGAAGTATGCTCAAATCATCTACTACCCAAGTAGCGCAAGAAGCAAATCCTAATTGAGGCATATGTCTCTACCTCCAGGTGAACATGATTGTGTTGGGGAAGAACCTGGGCATCCCTAAACCGTTTGGGCCCAAGGTGGACGGCCGCTGTGCCCTGGAGGCAGAGATGACCTCCCTCATGGAGGGCCTGGGACTCTGCTGCACATACATTGATGACTTTGCCTCCTACCACAAACTGCTGGGAGAGGTTCACTGTGGCTCTAACGTTCGCAGGGAACCCTTCTCCTTCAAGTGGTGGAACCTGGAGATGTGAGGGATTTGGGGCAAGGAATGGTTGTAGTTAGAAAGAGGGAATAAGGCTTGACGTAAAACAGCAGCAACATTCGCCAGCAGCAGACATCTTCAAACAACAACAGTCCTTGTACTGTATTACCCCTTTGTCTTTATTAAACATGTATTTGCCTTTTTTTACAAAAGGGTGAAAAACTATATTTATAAACAAGACTTTCCAACTTAAACAAGGGCTTAAGGAGATTATCAACGAGAACAGAAATACAATCATCTGAATTAAGCACATTGTAGGCTGAATCTGTTGTTTGGATTGGCTGGGTGCTCAATCCAAGTGTCTTGCATTTACATGTACAAACACAGGTACAGATGAACAGGACCACAGAGAAATGTGTAAGTATAATCTGGAGCCACCAGAGGGTGTGATCCAACTATTCAAGCATTTCTGAAGACTTGTGAATTTTAATACATTTATTTTAAGCTTTGAGATGAAAATTGTGTTTGATATATTTTGAGTTTCAGTGCCTGGAATACACACTGACTCCAAAGGCTCTCTTAAGCTGATGAAAGGTTACTTTCTCATCTTTCCAATCACATTTCAATTAATAGATTTTTGTTGAATCATAATCTTCATAATGGTGTTTAATAATAAATGCTTGTCAAACTTACTGTATTTTGATGTAGTGTTCCTTACTTACAGAGATCCTTTAGATTCAACTGAAAGATTTCCAAAGGAGTGTAAAAGGTTTATGCATTAATGCCACAACTGACAAAGTGCAACTAAATTCCATATTAGCTTTTGTTCATTTAATTGAAATAAAAAGTAATGGAAACTATGCCTTCATATCAGGTCTTTTCATTATATAAATCTGAGATGAGGGAAAATGTCTCTAATCAGGAAATGTAAAACATTACAACAAGATACAAAGGTTCCATTCATTGAGAGCAGATGTCTACAAATGAATCCATATATCTGTTTAGTTTTACATTCAAACCAGTTGGTGATAGATTCCAGTTGGCGATATCCACCATGGGATAGATTCCTTAAATGAAGGGGGATACCCTCCAGCTTACTTAACACAATCATTAAAAAGGCCACTTCAAGACTTGTCACAGTGTAATTCTTTTTAAAAACCAAGTCAGATAAAAAATAAAAAAAAATTTAAAAAGCAATTAATTGAAAATGTAGTGCCGGTTTACACATCTACACTTGTATCGCCATATTTCTCTATCGAAACTGATTTAAAGAAATAATGACTGTCTGCTTTTCTAGAGAAGTTGGACTGGTTTGAAGAAACAATCTATGGTACTGTACAGTTGACATGGTTTTGCGAGCAGATTTACACCATTCACCATGCATACACATCCAAACACATACTTTAAATCAAACTAGAGGTTTTAAAAAATAAACTGAAGACAGTAGTCACTGGACAATAGCTTGGCTTTGGAGGCTGTGTGCTTTGGTTGGGTCACCTTGGAGGAATGTCTGACTGTGTGGTACTATCTACAGTATGGGACAGTGATGAAGACTGATGAGTAATTTAGTTTGGACACCAGACCTTATCGGTAATTCAATACTTCATGTTTTTTTCCTCAGTTTATAGGGGCAATCTAAGATTGCTACATAGCTTTTTTTACATTTCAATTAATTATATATACCTATTGATTCTTGAAGAATATTACTTGTAAATGCTTCATGCGCTTAGTTCAACTGTCGTACCCCATCAAAACCCAAAACATAAGTGTGTTTTACTCATTAGTTAGTAAACAAGGTAACTGTAAACAAACACTATATAGCCTCAACATGGTTAAAAGTATAATTTTGCTATCCTGGATGGTCAGTCCTTGCATCCATAGCTCTGTCTAGGAATTTGAGAGTGGTTACTTTTCCCCAACCCCATCACTCAGCTGGTTATCGAAAAAGTGGCGGGGTAAAGACTTTGTTATTGTTTGAACTGCAGATTACCCCTTTAAATGGCCTGAAATACGTTGACTATAATTATGGAGTCAGTAAAGTATTGTCCATTCATCAACATAAACTGTGAACTGTAATTGTACAGTTTGTCAGGGGAAATGAATAATGGAATCAAAACCAGCAGCAGCATGATGATAAAAGTACCTTCTACCAAAAACATGTAACATTTACTAAAGGTTTCTAGTCAACATCCACCATTACACTCTTAATTGACCATTAATAAAACACAAGGCTTGGTGTGACATCAAAGGATCCGGGACACCAAGAATAACAAATGTACAGCATCATGGTGGGACGTGAGGTTGATGGGAGCAATAACGTCAGTTCTTCCAACAATGACAACAGGACAACACCCTCTTATCCTCCTCATGCATTCCTCTTTAGCCTAACAGAAAACTTCCCCTAATGCATGATCAACGGATCTCCTGCAACACCAATCTGTCTAATGCTTAAGATCCTCCCCTCCACCTTCGAACCAAAACAAAAACAATGCCATAGAGAGGACAAGGGAGAGTATACTATGAGTTACCACATGAACAGATTTAGGCTTCACAGAGCTCATGGAGCAGAAATATATGCAGGCTAAGCGAGCCAACAGACAACAGCCAGAAGCGATACTGTGTGAGTGGCACTCATTTTGGGAATGGGTGCGGGCTGATCCTCTCCTTCACCCCTCTAGGCATGCTGGGAGTCAGCCACAAAGAGTTGGGATGAGGGAAGGCTGTAAGTGCATGTCCATGGACCTGGCTGTTCAGACTGGACTAGTTTACACCAGGTCTAGCTGTCTGTCCCAGCGACTAGCTCTGCTCCTCCTCTGCATCTGTGGTGGAACACACGTGCGCTTGCTTCATCTCCTGCAGGGGGTGCCTCTTATGGGAATGCTGTGGGAGGAGGAGGGACTGGGGTCAGACACCATCTTTACTACTACAGATCACACACAAACATCCAAATACAGACATGGGTAACACATGGTCAGTAAGCTACATCTACTGAGTTGAGCAACTACAGGTACCTGCTAATGGACATCCATGTACTGATCAATGGGGAGAGGCTAACAGTTCTGGACACAGACACAGAAAGAGAATGACAAGGTTAACAAATACCACAATTACTGAACAACAACGAAGAGGAAAAGTTTAGGGCATTTATACATTTATAAGCAGATTTATAAATGGTTATATATACCTGTATGTAAGCGGAATGAAATCTGTCTTCCAATGTACACAGCTAGTACATTGAATGAGCAGAGATGTTACAGAGGATCTGATTATTCAATTGGTAAAACCGATCTCACCGATGATGACTTATCCTGTGACCGCTCTGTCTTGTCTTGGCTCTCCGCCTTTTTGAGCTCTTCCCCTTTTCCCCCCTCAGGCTGCCGGGACCGTGCAGGTGCTTTCAGGAAGGGGTAGACAATGGGCCATCATGACAAACAAACTCAACTTTTGGTACCTTATGGCAGTATTGAAAAAAATTCATGAAACAACTCACCTGGAGAGCTGCCCTGGCTGGTGGCACTAGTACTGCTCACACTATCCTCTACCCAGGAGACGTACGCAAATGAGTCTCTCTTGTGTGGTGTTCCAGAAAAGGACAGGCTCTCCTGCAACAAACAAAAGCACAACAGAAATTGTCGGGATCTTTAGCTTTTCGTTCATTTTGAGTGTGTCATTATTATATTGACATGACCTCTATGTGATGGTGTGCTGTATGCTAGTGATTGACGGTCGAAAAAGAGGGGCACCTACCAGTCCCGTGTCGTACTCTTCAATGCCCTCGTTATCGTGTTCCTCCACCACGCTGGCGAAGCTGCTGGCGTTGGATGAGGAGCGGGACAGATCCTGGGCCTCAGGGATAGAAGGGGCCCTGCAACACATGGCCAAACTACACACCAGGGTTACTCTGACGACTCTAGTGCGCACACACGCACGCACGCGCACACACACACACACACACACACACACACACACACACACACACACACACACACACACACACACACACACACACACACACACACACACAAACGTTCTTCAGCATGGGCTTGACAGCACTATTAAGTACTGTCTATTCACCTGTTCTTTGTTGTGGGCATCTCTGGTGAGCTCTGATTAGATGAGTTCTCTGATTTGGGGTCCTGGGAGATGTGTCCACTGTCTGGAGTCCTCTGTGTGCTTGGGGACACTTCCCGACTGAGATAGGAGGGGATAGAGAGGTATCAGGATGGGCTCATAGACATTACTGCTAATCAGTAGAGGCTCCTCAGAGGAGGAAGTGGAGGACCATCCTCTTCCATGTATTTCATAAAAATAAAAATAATAAAACACTGAAAAGTTATGCTTTTTAGATTAAACTACACTACATATATTCACATCACCAAATAATTGATTAAAACACAATGTTTTGCAATGAAGGTTTACAGTACTGTGTAAGGTAGCACCATGGTGTAGCCATACGACAGCTAGCTTCCGTCATCCTCTTGGTACATTGACTTCAATAGAACACCTAGGAAGGAGGCTCTTGGTTCTCACCCCCTTCCATAGACTTACACAGTAATTAGGATATCCTCCAACCTATCAGAGCTCTTGCAGCATGAACTGACATGTTGTCCAACCAATCAAAGGATCAGACAAGGAATCTAGTACTGAAAGCATAAGCTACAGCTAGCTAGCACTGCAGTACATAAAATGTGGTGAGTAGTTGACTCAAAGAGAGAGAAAGACAAATGCATTTCTTCAAAAATGAAGAAAGAGAAGCAAGAGAGAGAGAGAGAGATACTTTTTTTTCACTTTCACTTACTTAGCTAGCAAATGCCGGTGGCCAGTTTAGTTACTCAAACACCCGGCTCAAACAAAGGGATGCTATGTTAGCTAGCTGGCTATGACTATCCAACACAAGACTTGAACTCTTCCAAGTCAAGGTAAGGTTGTCAAGGTTTTATTAATTTATTGCCACCAGGGCCTGATGGTGTAACTGCTTACTGACTATACACTAACGTTACTGCATAATTGTAGCAGGTTTACTAATGCACTAGTTCTATTAGCTATGTTCACTAGGACGTTACTTTAGCTAATATGGGGACAACGATGTAGTATGTGTGTAGTGGTTATGAAATGGTTTGGCTTGGAAAGGTTTTTCCGCCTGGTCACATACAGCTGATGTGTTGTTCATTGAAGTCCACACACAAGGTGAAAAGGTGAGACGAGGAGAGTGCATAGAGGCAAGAAGGAATACAACGAGGCTGCTATGAAAGTGAACTGTGTTTATGCGTGATCAGGGGTGAATTCATTCCGCCGATTCTGTTGAAAAACGTTTCTTTTAAACGGGGGATAAAAATACCTATCAGAGCTCTTGCACCATGAACTGACATGTTGTCAAATCAATCAAAGAGAATCAGTCTAGTACTGAAAGCATAAGCTTCAGCTAGCTAGCAGTGCAGGGCAAAAAATGTGGTGAGTATTTGACTCGGTTATGATATGAAGGTTTGGCTTGGAAAGTTTTTTTTGCCCGGTCACAGACAGCTGATGTGTTGTGCACTGAAGTCCACAAGCGAAGGGAAAATGTGAGATGAGGAGAGTGCGTAGCTGCGAGAAGAAATTAGACATTGATCAAAAGGATCATGCTGTTTCTATGTGGCTGCTAGGAAAGTGAACTGTGTTTGTATGTGATCAGGGGTGTATTCATTCTGTCGAACAACTTTACTTAAATGGGATAAACATACCTGAATTTGTCTAATAGAAACACTTGTTTGCAACTGTTGGACTAATGATTACACCCTAGATAAGCTAGATGCAGACAAGAGTGTGCAAGGCGGTATTGAATGTGTCACTGTCTGTCCATGTGTCACTGTCTGTCATCTCACTTTTTTTCCGACCTGTGTTTTAAACTTTCATTCATGTAGCAACCTCATGATTGATATAGGAGGAAGTGGAGTATCATGTGGTAGCCTAAACCTATCGATGTTACTGTCACGCCCTAACCGTAGAAATCCTTTTATTCTCTATGTTTGTTTGGTTAGGGTGTGACTCGGGTGGGAAAGTCAACAACCCACTACAAACGGACCAAGCAGCGTGGCCAGGAGGAGCAGACAGAGTGGACATGGGAAGACATTCTGGAAGGAAAGGGATCCTGGGCGTGGGAGGAGATCCTGGCTGGAAAGGATTGCCTGCTGTGGAAGCAGGTGGAAGCAGCGAGGAAGGCGGAGGCAGCTAGTAAAGGGGCCCAGTGTTACACAGGTCACGGCTGGCAAGGAAGACCGGAAGGCCACTCCAAAAAAATGTGTGTGGGGGGGGGCACGCGGTGAGGTTGGCGGAGCTAACTCCCCGTGCTCTCGGTAGGGAGCGTGGTACTGGTCAGGCACCATGTTATGCGGTGAAGCGCACGGTGTCACCTGTGAGACCTGTTCCGGCTCCATGTTCGAGGCCTCCAGTGATGATCCATGGCCCGAAGCCTCCAGTGATGATCCATGGCCCGAAGCCTCCAGTGATGATCCATGGCACGAAGCCTCCAGTGATCCATGGCACGAAGCCTCCAGTGATGATCCATGGCACGAAGCCTCCAGTGATGATCCATGGCACGAAGCCTCCAGTGATGATCCATGGCACAAAGCCTCCAGTGATGATCCATGGCACGGAGCCTCCAGTGATGATCCATGGCACAGAGCCTCCAGTGATGATCCATGGCCCGGAGCCTGCAGTGATGATCCATGGCCCGGAGCCTGCAGTGAGGATCCATGGCACGAAGCCTCCAGCATTGATCTGCGGTCCGGAGCCTCCAGCGACCGTCCCCAGTCCAGGGCCTGCGGAGAGGGTCCCAAGTCCAGGGCCTGCGGCGAGGGTCCCCAGTTCGGGGTCAGCGACGAGGGTCCCTGCACCAGAGGCGCCACCAAAGTCGGGGGAGCCAGAGGTGGAGCAGGGACTGCGTCCCGCACCGGAGCCGCCACCAAATATAGATGTCCACCAGGACCCTCCCCTATAGTGTCAGGTTTGCGGCCAGAGTCTGCACCTTTGGGGGATAGGGTACTGTCACGCCCCTGACCGTAGAGATAATTTTATTCTCTGTGTTTGTTTGGTCAGGGTGTGACTGGGGTGGGAAAGTCTAGGCTTTCTGGTTCTTTGTTTTTGGCCAGGTATGATTCTCAATCAGGGACAGCTGTCTATCGTTGTCTCTGATTGGGAATCATACTTAGGCAGCCTTTTTTCCTTTTCTCAATTGGTGGTTGTTTTCTTTGTTAGTGGCAGGTATAGCCTTTACAGAGCTTCACGTCGTTTTGTTGTTTCTTGTTTTGTTGGCGACATTTAAAAATAAAATAATTTACGCTTACCACGCTGCACCTTGGTCAGGTCATTTCCTTGATGACGATCGTGACAGTTACATTGAACTGGGTGAATGGAATATGAATGACAGTCACCTAAACATGCTGTAATATAAATAAGCCGTGCTCATAAACAACACTGACCGCCACTGCCACTATAATGTATATCAGTTTATCGATGGGAAGAGTCAAACACCAACACGTCTCTCCAGTCACCTGGCATATCTTTGAATGCCTCATCTCTTTACCCCAAAGGTTGTGTGTTCGAATTGAGTCGGTGACAACTTTAGCATCTTAGCTAATAACCAACTTTAGCTAAACACAACAATGCATTTTCCAAGTACTTTAGCATGTTAGCTAGCCATACTCTAACCCTAACCTTAACATATCCCTAACCCTTAACCTATCCCTAACCTTAATCTACCATTAACCTGCTAGCTAACATTAGCATGTGTCGCCATGTTAATAACGCAATAGCGACACAGTTGACCGCCATGCAGAGTGACTTGGGGCATTGGACCATACTTCTGATATGTTTCATTTCTCCATCTCTTTCTATGCTTTCTCTCTGACACCCCATTTTCCTCTTTCTTCTCCGGGTAGCTCAAGAAGCCCTCCTCTCACCTCCTCTCCTGCACCTCCTGGATGTTCTCGATCCCGATGGCGCTGCTCCGTCTGGCACTGAAGGGCCCAGACTTCTTCCTGGTGGGGCTCTTCCCAGGTATGATCAGAGACTGGGGAGGAGTGGCTAGGTTAGTCAGCCACAATACTATATTCCTCTAGCATGACTTATATAGTAAAAGACAGAGGCTACTGTAGGGCTATAATACACAACTCGGCCTGTTTTACATTCAGTGAAAACGTGAACTCCATTCAAATAGGCATTTGTTGAATGGCATTTGTTGAATGTCATTGAGATTCTACAGCACAATGACTCAAATGCCTTCAGTATTTGATACTTGCTATCTGCAACACATGAGAAACATTATGGGGGAACTAAAATGAAGTGACAGTGGCTTGTTGGTGAAAGACTATTTGAGCTACTCCATCATTTTGTATGAGTGAAAGAGAGGAATTGATATACAAAGGTAATAAACCAGTAATTATTTTCACAGACCTTTCCACTTTTGTGACGGATACTCTTCATAAAATCTTATTACTTAAATTATAGCTTTCTTACAACCCAGTGGTTTTACCCCACACTTGAGATGTAGAAAATGATTGCTTTATAAATGGCTATAAAAATATTGGTTTCAGCAGAAAGCAACAGTAATTGAGTCATGCAAAGAGACATAGAACTACACAAGTAAGCGAAGAAAAGAGCAGAGAAATAGCACATTAGAAGGGAGATTTATACATGAACCTCTTCTATTGTTCCTATCCCTATGGCACTGCCGCGACGTCCATGATATCTACTGGGACTTTTCCCTGGGACAAGTAATGACTGAACCACACAGGGGAGGAGGAAGCAGAGAAAGAGAAAGGGATAAAGAGAAAGAGGATGAGAGTAGAAGATACAGTAATACCCCACAACATTTCATGCAGCAGGTACCATTTGAACAGCAAGGTACAAATTAGAATGTGAGCTCACAGTACACCATAAGACACAGAAGACAGGAGACATATTTAGCACATATTGAAAGATCATTCATATTGAAAGGCCATTCATATTGAAAGGCCATTCATATTGAATGGCCATTCATATTGAAAGGCCATTCACATTGAAAGGCCATTCACATTGAAAGGCCATTCCTATTGAAAGGCCATTCACATTGAAAAGCCATTCACATTGAAAGCTGGACTAAAGTTAGAGACCACAGAGTGCGGAAGGAAATTGAATAAGATACAGCTTATGGGCAGAATAGCCCGTGTAGCTTGGTCTCAATCTTCTTTCCTTGTAATGACAATGAACAAACACAAGGAGGAGTTTGTCAAATCACAAAGTGGACCCGTTTAAATAGGTAGATGAGAGGTAGAGAGATGGAAAGGAGGGACTGGCACAATCCAAAGGGCAGATTTACTTTTTGGAATGTAGGAAAAAGTAATTAGTAAACCAACAGTGAACCAACAGCTATTTCTTTGAATTGCATGCCAGAGTACTTGCAACCTGTAAAGTGACACAAAGTGGAAAAAGATGCATGCATACACTTCTTATCTCGAAAACTGCCTGCCATGTACAGCTCCATGCCAGACTGGCTTCCTGCAGCGCCCATTTAACACACATGACAGCACGGTAACAAGGGAGGGCAAGGTAACACTCATGACACCAAGGTAACAAGGGAGGGACTCTGGGTAGTCTGACAGCTAAACTCATCTCTTCGCAAATGGCTCTCAGGTTGCCAGAGAAAGCAAATCAAGCCTCACAATCTTATGAGACGCAAAAGTCCACAAAGTCTATGAAGTGGCACAAAGGGTTAAAGGTTCTTTGAGATCATTCACATAAAATCAACTTTCCAAAAAGCACACCACCACCTTCTTATAGCCTCAACAGATCTGTGAGCAGATTATACCATCATACCAAGTCCAGTTACATCTAACATCTCTGATCATCTAACAACTGGATTTAACTATATGAAATGAATATGATTTAGGGTTGAGCAAGACTTTGTATGACATGGAAGACACATTTCAGATGAATGTGTTCAGTTGTACAACTGACTAGGTATCCCCCTTTCCCATTCTCATGACATGAAAATAAACACTACTGTAAAATAAACAGTGGTTCATTTGAAAATGCCATGGAAAAAGTTATGGAAAAAGGCAAACTATGGCGGTGACTGATACCATATATGAAACACTGTGTTTAATCAAGGGATTTGAGCACAGGTAGGTGCAGGTGGCCAATGACTATCCCACAGCGGAGAGAGGATAGTGTATGTAGTAGTTGGTATTGGGTGTTGTTAGAGGAGGGTCCGTGTCTACTACAGGGGAGTCAGTAGACAGGCCCACGTGGGCCTCTGGTAATACCAAAAGGGTTACTTACTATCCCTGGGGTTTTGGGGGTCTCGGTAAAGCTGCTACTGAGACTAGTGGAGACAGTGTGTGGCTTCTTGTTACTGAGGCCCATGGCATCCATAGACTGGCTTCTGCTGCGGATCACCCGCTACAGAGTACAGAGAGAGATGAGGAGACACGATCGGTGAGTGTGTATGGACCCTAAACCTCGCCTCAACCACACTAACCCTGAATTCTAATGATAACCTGTGATTGAGATTGTGCAGGACCGTATGTGAACACTTGAGAGCAGTGTAGATCAGTGAGAGGGAAAGAGTCTAAAAGAGAGAACATGTCTTTTAGTGGAGGAGACAGTTCCAGTGCTTCACACTGACAGGTAGGTTTGAATGAAGTCTGAGGGTGGGTATTCAGAGGAGAGTGCATAATAATCCTGTAATGTCTTTCAAGTGTTCAGTAGACTCATCCATGAATGATGTGCAGGGCTGGAGAGAGACTGACAGAGAGTAAGAGAGATGCAGAGAAAGAAAGAGAGTGGAAAAGACAGAGGGAGAGAGAGAGTGAGACAGAGAATAAGAGAGGGACAGACAGAAAGAAAGTGGGAGGGACAGAGAGAGACAGAGAAACGAGAGCAAGAAAAGAGAAAGAGAGAGAGAGAGAGAGAGAGACAAGACAGAGCCAGAGAGGAAGAGAGCAGAGTGGCAAATGTGGAGCCATGCGGGCAGCCTCATCCGCTCCCTAATGAGAGGCCATTACAGTGTTTGTCAGAGACACACAATCACAGCTCCTCCACTGCCATGGCTCACTGCCCTGCCCAAGCTTCACCACCCTAATGGTCATTGATGGAGGACTTATAGTCAGAGTGCTGGATGCACATTGACAGAGACGCTCCCAACTCTCTGATCCTCCTCTGGTCACGTGACACAGTGGGATACGATATGGCAATACCCAATCTTCAACAGCATCAGCGCACTTCCAGAGAGCAAAAACACTTCCTTTTCTGTGCCTTATTTTTCATGCATGAATACCCAGAATCCCTTCCAGGAAATAAAGAAAGCATTTATTTTTCAATATTCAACCTCTCTCATGCAGGTCAAGTGCCCGATTAAGCTTGCACCTCGCATAGTAGGGGGTTACCTTAAAGGACTCAAAGAAGCCCCCTCCCCCCCCAGCCCCATTCTCCAGTTTGTCCTCGTCCCCTCCCAGGCCCATCATGGACTGGCTGTTGATGTGTAGCTCCTCATACAGGGTCTCCAACAGGGCCGACCGCGTGCGCTCCTGACAACAACACATACTCATCAGTCAGAGGATAGTGTCCTCAATAAAAATCAATGACATGTAAACACTCGTGCAGACAATTCTGCAGGCATTCAGTGTACAATACAGTTCAACACATGAACACACACACAGAGACACAAACATGTGCCTTTACAGAGATACAAACAAAGGAACATGAGCTAATAGTCTGCAAACGGCCATGATCCAGTCATTCACCCTCACATACAACATCCACACAGACAGACAGTACGGTAAATGGTGCAGCGAGAGCAGCGTGACTCCGCCCCCACACTGCATAGCATGTCGTGGCACGCTCCTGCTCTCACCTCCAGTTTTGCAAACTTCTCAGCCTTGTAACAGGCATATTCCGCATTGATCAGCTTAGTGAACAGGAACTCATGGAACTCATGACCCTAGAGAAGAAAGGGAGTGATGAGGAAAGTCTGAATGAATATATGTTGTCCCTCTCATGGGCTCACCTAGTTTATCCATTATTTAGATTCATGACTTCTCACCTTTTTAAAGATGGCCGGGTCCGGTAGAGCGGGTCCAAAGAAAGGCACATCATCTCTCGCTGTCACAGACACCTGGAGGGGAAGAAGAGAGGTAGAATGTACCCAAATGACAGTTCATATGACCATATGACACCACTAAATCTGTCACACCCTGACCTTAGAGAGCTTTTTATGTCTCTATTTTGGTTTGGTCAGGGTGTGATTTTGGGTAAGCATTCTATGGTCTTTTTTCTATGTTTTGTATTTCTTTGTTATGGCCGGGTATGGTTCTCAATCAGGGACAGCTGACTATCATTGTCTCTGATTGGGAACCATACTTAGGTAGCTTTTTCCCACCTATGTTTTGTGGGTAGTTGTTTTCTGTTTAGTGTTCTGCACCTGACAGGACTGTTTCGATTTCGTTTTGCACAGTGTTATTTTTGCTTCAGTGTTCAGTTCATTAAAATCATGAACACTTACCACGCAGCGCTGTGGTCCGATTTTTCCTCATCAGACGACGATGACCGTTACAAAATCACATAACACTGACTAGCCTCTATAAACATTTATGAGGCAGGTAATAGGCAGGAACAAGCAGGACAGTTAGTTGCCAGTCAGTTACTGATTGATCTCTAATAAGGAATATGCAGGTTGCCTTGGGCCGAGTCTCTATGTATTGAAATAGGAGGCGTGAACAGGTTTATAGACTGTGAGGAGTCCAACTATCCCTCGGCTAACAGTACCTTGTATGTGACGTTGTCTGAGCAGGCATTCTCCACTTGCACCACCACATAGGCATGCAGGAAGTTGGAGGCTATCATGTCTGGCACAAAGGGTGTGTTTTCCTCCTGAAACAAGATGGCCACGATGTCGTTGCCTATGTGCCTCTTCCTCTGCAACTGCAAACACAATATTGTCACCATTATGGATATAAACTTTACCACTACATTTAAGTCAGCCAAGAACACTTATGTAGATTAATTAAATAGGTAAATACTTCACTAAATGCATAGTCTACTACAGAAACAATTTGTGATTACTAATTGTAAGTATGAAACATCTCTCTACAAGCAGTTTTCATAAATCAGTGGTGCATTTGATGCATATTGAAAGGCATAGGGCGGCCTATAACCCATTCAGTGATTGGAGACTGAAAAAGACAGGACCTTTTTCCCTGTACTGTGATTATAGTCCTCTGCAGCTTAGCTTCCTGCTCTCTAACATGTGTTGACTCACTGATCAGTCACCAGTTTCCATGTTATTCTGCACACCATTGTCAACATGGGGGAATTATTCTACACAGCAGGACCACATGACACCTGTTGATGAATGACATTTACTGCAGGGTAAAGTACTGTCAAAAAATAGCACAGAGCACATTGATTGTATGAATAAAACATCAAGGCAAATATTTATTTTCAGGGATTTATGGATATTTACTCTCTTGTTAGCTGCTGAATTGCTTTATTGTTGTGTATTTTGCCACTGTGTTTTACACATGAAAACAATCCACCATCATTTTCAAGCACTGAAGAAATAAGGAAGAGTTGTTATCGTCATAGAGGCTTTATCTATTTAATAATCTCCTAAAAAAACTAAAGTGAGAGACTCAGGACTGATCACCTGACAAGGTCAAAGGCAGATGTAAGGCTCAAACAAGCTATTTTATACAGTAGTATCATTATTTTGAGCAGGGTTCTTGTGTTGCATGGACGGTCAGTGGGCAGTCTGAGGCCTGTTGTTGATGTTTGCACCCCCCCCCCCACACACACACACACACACACACGTTAGTAGGGGCCAGATGGTACCAGAACATCCACTATGCATGAGAGCAGATGGACAGCGAGTGAGTAAAAGCTGCCATGTATAACCATGGTGAAACACAGACATTCTATAATGAACTCAACACAGGCTCAACACAAGGTCAGCCTCAGCTTTAGACTGCTAGTTGTTTTCCTTCCTCTTCCTCTCAACACATTGTGTCTGTTCATCTTTGCCTTTATGTCGTTGGTGTCACAGTGAATCTCTGATCGTCTTAGCCTACAAGGGTATCTTCTGTGTCTTTACGTGTGTCTGTCTGTCCACGTAGCTCAGATGTTCTGCTCATTCATCTCTTGAGAATAAGAGTCTCATTGGGATGGTTCACCCAGGGGGGCAGGTGAGGTAGCTGAGTTCATTCAAAGCAGCAGGAGAAAGCATCAAGCCAACAAACTGTGTCCTCAAATGAGAAACTACATGTTGCCCCATGTTTATCTTCATGGAAGTGGCAACTCGTCATGAGAAATATCCCCTTCAGATCAAAGCAGACAGGTTCACTGAGCACACCAACAGGAGAAAATAATAACAGGTCTGTTCATGGTGGCTAACACTTGTGGATTTTTTACAAACCGGTACTGATTACCAGTGATGTTTAAAAAAAAATATATATATATATCTATATATATTTTATTTATGAATTTTCAGTTTTACAAACAGACAGATAATGACAGCAAATAATACATTGAGAATACCCCCCCACCCCTCAACTGAAAATAAATAAATAAATAACTACAGATAAATAAATAAATAAATAAATAACTACAGAACACAACATTGCTCTTAAGGAATTGGCACCCTGCTTCAGTGATATTTGTACAGTATAAGGACAATACTCGGCATTAGTGGACCAGGGCTGGTTGCAGGTTGTATGTTGTGTTTCCCATCATCATGTGAAAGATACGCGATAAAGGGTTGCCATATCTTAACAAATGTATTAGATCTGCCAGAGATATCATGTCGAATCCTTTCTACGTTTTAAAAACAGGTACAGTCTCCTTATTCCAAATGTTTCTTTTTACAATAACCATGCCATATTGTAAAGTTTTTTGTTCCCAGTGGGTTGAAGTCGTTAGGCACTGTGACCTGCCTAAAACAGCAGTATCAGGGACTGGTATGAGGTTGCAGCAGTATACTTCTGAGAAAAAAATATCCTGCCAGAATGTGTGCAGTTTGGTGCATGACCAGAAGAGGTGACCCAGAGTACCCTCTGCAGATTTGCACTTAGGGCATATCGGAGAGGCCAAGGGGTAGAGTGAGTGTAATTTAGTACAGGAATAGTGTAGTCTGTGAATCACTTTATATTGAATAAGTTGGTGTCAGGAGTTTATCGAGCACAAGTGAATATCTCAAAGGCAATCAGCCCAACAGTCATCAGTAATTTCCAAACCAAGGTCTTCCTCCCAGGTCTCCTTCAAATGTTGTGTGGATACAGAGTAATGTGCTGTAAAGTGATCTTCAAATCTGGAGATCAAACTCTTGGAGCCAGGGGCGAGGTTCATGAAAATATACAGTTCGTGAGCAGGTGGAATTGCCTCAAAATGAGGTATATTTAAGCGAACGCAGTTTCTTAACTGAAGATATCAGAACAAGTTAGATGCGGGGAGATTGTACATTTCCCTCAACTGTGCAATATTATTGATGTAAAGGTCTATAATAGTAGTAATGCCCTTTCTCTTCCAGAATAAAACGTGTTGTCAGTTAGTGAGGAGGGGAAAGCATGGTTATGGCATATAGGGGTACAGACAGAGGTCTCCGGGAGACCAAATGTTTTCCTTATTTGATACCAACTTTTTGTGTGTTTTTTTTTTGCAAAAAGTTATTGCCAGTAATACCTGTAGGGAATTTAGTTGATGAAAAGATAAGTGCTGGAAGAGAGGTGTTGTGTATATCTTGCTCAATAGCGAGCAATGAAGGGGTGGAGGGATCTACCATGCCAGGGTATGCATCCTGCCAATAAACCAGTGCTCTAGCATTTGCTGCCCAGTAATAATGCTGAAAATTTGGCAGGCTCAGGCCACCTAATCATTTGGACATGATTATATGTTTTTTAGAGATATGGTGTACTCTGTATCCCCACACAAAAGGCAAGATAATCGAATCCAAGGATTTGAAAAAAGCTTTACTTAAAAATATAGGCAGATTCTGAAAGAGAAAGGAATCTGGGGAGTGTAACCATTTTAACCATTATCATGTCGAGTTAGTTCATTTTATAAATCAATTTTAAGGGTCCTTGGGGATGACAGCCCCTAAATATTTAATTTTGTGCCCTGTGATTTTAAAATGTATATTTTTAAGGAAGTCTGGGTTTAAGTCACCTTTAAGAGGCATGGATTCACTTTTATCACAGTTTATAGTGTACTCAGAGAGTTCTCCAAGTGAAATGTTTGCGGTATCTGCAGTGGTCTTTGAGGGGTAGAGGTCTTGATAAAACTTTGTGAAACATGCATTCATTTCTTTTGGGTCCGTAGTAACAGCTCCTGTACTAGATTTAATTATATGAATAGTTCTATATGCCTGTATACCTCTCAGCTGCACACCAGTAGTTTATCCGGTTAGTCACCCAACTCAAAGTGTTTTTGTTTAATCTTTAATAGCATTGGATACATCAGCAGTATCATTCTGGGACATATAGTCCGTAATTGTTTGTTGTTTCGTAATCCGTTTGTTGGTGAAATTGTTCATCATTGAGTAATGTTGGATTAAAGCACCAACTGAATTGAGGCTTTGATCTGCCGAAATCCATTGGTAATAAAACGAGACTGTGATCAGAAATTATTATATTATGCTACTTGGTAGAGGTGACGTTAGATGTCAATTTAGAGTCTGTTAAAAACTAGTCAATCATTGTGTATGATTTATGCACATGTGAGAAGAAAGAATCATCCTTATCCGTAGGGTGCTGTAATCTCCAAATATCACGAGGTTCATTGTTACAATTAAATTATTCAAGACAGTAGTGGAATTCAGTGAAGTGGTAGGGCGAGCAGGAAGCCTATCCATATAAGGGTCCAAAATTCAGTTAAAATCTCCACCTGTAATTAAATGTGTGGTTGATAAATCTGGTAAGAGATTGAAGACATTCCGAAAGAACCCTGGTTTCGGTGCATAAAGATTTACATTTTTTACATGTTGTGATAGAATGTGGCCACAATACTAGGGGTCGCTTATAGTTGAAATGTGTTTGAATGGGATAGTTTTTCAAAATAATATGGCTACACCTCTAGCCTTGGATGAAAAAGTTGATTAATAAATACCCAACTACATTTTAATCTCCATTGCTCTGTATGTTTTATGTGAGTTTCTTGCAGAAACATAATATCTCCAGATAAAGATTTCAAATGGGAAAAAACCTTTCCTCTTTTCAAATTCGTTCTCAAACCTCGTACATTCCACGAAAGAATGGTAATGTCGCCACATCATGGAGAAGTAGTCGAGTTATCCGTAGCCATTAGAAATATTTATTTGGTCCTCAAATACATTAGAATTGTAGCAGTAGGGTTGGCGCAAAACATAAAGAGCAAAGGACAAATGAAAAACACAAAAAAAACATTCTCCACCTCCCTCTCCCATCCACTAACCCAAACGAAGTGGAATATAAATTCCCCCATAAACACTGTGGAACTGTTGGACACTACAGGGAGACATACAGTTGAAGTCGGAAGTTTACATACACTTAGGTTGGAGTCATTAAAACTAGTTTTTCAACCACTCCACAAATTTGTTGTTAACAAACTATAGTTTTGGCAAGTCGGTTAGGACATCTACTTTGTGCATGACACAAGTCATTTTTCCAACAACTGTTTCCAGACATATTATTGCACTTGTAATTCACTGTGTCACAATTCCAGTGGGTCAGAAGTTTACATACACTAAGTTGACTGCCTTTAAACAGCTTGGAAAATTCCAGAAAATTATGTCATGGCTTTAGAAGCTTCTGAAAGGCTAATTGACATCATTTGAGTCAATTGGAGGTGTACCTGTGGATCTATTTCAAGGCCTACCTCCAAACTCAGTGCCTCTTTGCTTGACTTCATGGGAAAATCAAAAGAAATCAGGCAAGACGTCAGGGAAAAAATGGTAGACTTCAACAAGTCTGGTTCATCCTTTCCAAACGCCTGAAGGTACCACATTCATCTGTACAAACAATAGTACGCAAGTATAAACACCATGGGACCAAGCAGCCGACATACCGCTCAGGAAGGAGACGCGTTCTGTCTCCTAGAGATGAACGTACTTTGGTGTGAAAAGTGCAAATCAATCCCAGAACAACAGCAAAGGACCTTGTGAAGATGCTTGAGGAAACAGTTACAAAAGTATCTATATCCACAGTAAAACTAGTCCTATATTGACATAACCTGAAAGGCTGCCCAGCAAGGAAGAAGCCACTGCTCCAAAACCGCCATAAAAAAGCCAGACTACGGTTTGCAACTGCACATGGGGACAAAGATTGTACTTTTTGGAGAAATGTCTTCTAGTCTGATGAAACAAAAATAGAACTGTTTGGCCATAATGACCATCATTATGTTTGGAGGAAAAAGGGGGAGGCTTGCAAGCTGAAGAACACCATCCCAAAAGTGAAGCACAGAGGAGGCAGCATCATGTTGTGGGGGTGCTTTGCTGCAGGAGGGGCTGGTACACTTCACAAAATAGATGGCATCATGAGACAGGAAAATGATGTGGATATATTGAAGCAATATCTCAAGACATCAGTCAGGAAGTTAAAGCTTGGTCGCAAATGGGTCTTCCAAATGGAGAATGACCCCAAGCATACTTCCAAAGTTGTGGCAAAACAGCTTAAGGACAACAAACTCAAGGTATTGGAGTGGCAATCACAAAGCCCTGACCTCAATCCCATAGGAAATTTGTGGGCAGCACTGAAAAAGTGTGTGCGAGTAAGGAGGTCTACAAACCTGACTCAGTTACACCAGCTGTCAGGAGGAATGGGCCAAAATTCACCCAACTTATTGTGGGAAGCATGTGGAAGGCTACCAGAAATGTTTGACCCAAATTAAACAAGTTGAAGGCAATGCTACCAAATACTAATTGAGTTTATGTAAACATCTGACCCACTGGGAATGTGATGAAATAAATAAATCATTCTCTCTACTATTATTCTGACATTTCACATTCTTAAAATAAAGTGGTGATCCTAACTGAACTAAGACAGGGAATTTTTACTAGGATTAAATGTAAGGAATTGTGAAAAACTGAGTTTAAATGTATTTGGCTAAGGTGTATGTAAACTTCCGACTTCAACTGCAGGCTTGCTAACCAATTTATAATGAAACTAAATTAGCCTTCCTTCTGGTGGTCCGACTGGGACCCCTTACTCTGAGGTCTATAACAATTGCTCTAATAAAATAACTGAATTGAGCAAAACAATATCGTCAATATGTCCCTACTGGAACAGGGAAATCGGTCAGGTGCAGTTTTACCCGCCTGTATAGGGACTATCACATCGCTGTCATATCTGAAAACAGTGGGGTAATCCGCCCTACCGATCACGGTGAACAACTACTCAGGACGGCCCTATGGGGTCCTAGACGTTGGTGGCTATAGTAGTAATCCTGTCAACGAAAGACTCGGCATCCTGTGGTTTTTCGAACACCTTCTCTACCGTACCATGGGTAAGAATCAGCCGACCAGGAAAGAGGAGGCCGTGTCTGATTCCCGCATCTCTGAGTTTCTTCCTAGCTCCATGAAAGTCCTGGCACTGTTTACCTCAGCAGTGTAGTCTGGGTATATGCTAACCCGAGCTCTGTTGAAGGACAGGGGGAATTGCTGGCGGGACAGGCACAGAATATTTTCCTTCTCGGGGTCGTTGTGTATTTTGGCAATCATGACACGGGGCCGTGTAGCGGAGAACAAACCGATGCGGTATAAATTCTGCCACGAACTGTGTTGGTCTGCCTTTCTCAATTTTTTCTTCCAAGCCTGTGATTTTGATATTCAAACGTCTTGAATGTCCTTCAAGGTCAATTAGCTTGAGTTTCATAGTTTTGTTTGCTGTTAGTAGCTCTTCATACTGTCCCTCGAGGGTGGCAATGCGTTTCTTGTGGTCACCTTCCAGATCAATAATGCGGGTTGTATGTTCAGCCAGGGAGGCTTGCACCGATTGTAAGGATGAGTTGAGATGATTAAATTGAGTGTTCATGTCCTCTTCCATTTTTTTGATAGCTGCTAATATAATAGTCAGTGAGGGGTCTGAGTCAGGGTTAGCCATGCATTAGTTTCCCTTTGGCCGCGTTTCTCGTGGAGTTGCTCATTGTAGCAGTTTGGTCGGGCAAAAGTAATAGCATTGTGTATAATTGAAATTTAAGCAAAAGTGAGGATGAGGTAGTCAGAGAAGCGTCTACTCCATGTGGTGCTCACTAGTGCCCCCTGTTCCCCAGTGATGTTTCTTTATTGAAATTAAGTAGATATACTATACATCCAATCTAGCTACTGACAGACATAATGACAGATAGGACAGGGCCTGACAGCTAGTTACCTGCTGAGAGTCTCCCTCTGTATATGGCAGCTTGGTGGACACGTGGAACATGATCTCCTTGTTGTGAAAGTTAGTGTAGACAGACTCTGTTCCTGTCTGGCCGTGGGTGACGTCCAGTCCTCCTCTGAACCTGCAGAACCAGAGCGTGAACCAGACCGTTACATCACCAACAACAGTAGCACAGGTCGTCTCAGACTCAGTGCAACCAGCCAGTGCATCCACACCACTCTGTCTCATCCATCATAGAGTGAATGCCAAGGGCAGTTATCCCCTTCCACTCAATCATGATGTCCGTATCACTCAGAATATTATATTGCTCTAAATCGAGAGAATCAGAGCAGATCTACCATAATAAACAAGACTTTAGACTTCTGAAGTGTCATCATTCAGGGAGTCATGTCAAAGTCAATTGTAATCGAGAGACATGACCAGTCTTTCATCTGCCATGTCAATACCATTCTAAGGCCACGCTTACCCTTTAAAGTCATGGAGCTCAATCTTGTCCCCCAGAAACTCCAAGAACTCTACAAAAGCAGGACTCTCGTCGCTGTTCCCAAATAGCTCCTCCTCTGTGGTCTACAGGGAGAAACACAAGGCTGTGAAGAAGTACTACATCTGAGCTCAACAGGAAATCAGTCAGGCATCCTTTGGAGGAAGGACAGCAAATCCTCTTAGTTTGGGAAGGAGGGAGAAGCTCACACACCTAAACTCTCCTGAGAATGGCTAAGCTGGAGTCTTATGATGACCAGGAAGTAGCACAGTCATAATAATACTCCAAATATGGGAAGCAATCAACTGTTATAAATGTATATGACTTTATATGATTTTACCACCACAGGCTATATAACACTCACCTGGCCAAACTTCTGATAAATGACTCCAAACTTGAAATTGTTGCTGATGACATGCTCATCAAAGGTGACAATGAGCCTTGAAGCCTGGGAAAAATGAGAATTGTACATTCAGCAGAGTCATGGTGAAGGGGACTTGCAATGTAAAGCGGTGAGGGGGAACATAAACACACTGTAGTTGAGAAATAAAACATTAAAACAGCAATAAATGCTCCTTGTTGGACCATACTATTATTGTATTGTAAAATAGTTATAGTTAGCTACTCCATTGTAAATGTACAGAGCTGACCAGGTAACTAAATCATTTCAAGATTAATACAGAGCCTACCTTTGGGTAGAGGACTGGGTAAAATCTGTCCACATTTACCTCTTCAAACACCAGCTGCAAAATAAAAAAGTACTTTAAACTTTTCCTCCTGCCATTGCAACTTTATACAATAACTTAATTTCAACTTCAGATCCAGTAAATCCCTTTCCAACCATTCTCCACCGGGCTAGAGCATTAACATCTCCTTCTGGACTGTCCGTCATCCTACCTTGGCCATCTGGACCACGTTGGGGAACTCAGTCAGGCAGGAGATAGGAATCACATCATGGTGAGTTTTTAATTTGGTCCTAAAAGACAAATTGATGGAACAGTCACATATATATTCACCATTCTTTCTTTAGAGATAGGATTCTCATGTCAACACTTTGGTTCCATTTTTAAAAAAAAATCCTTCCCGTTTTGTTGACATCCCTGTTGATGCAAATGTGACACAAAACCAGTGTGGATAATCTTTCTAAGGATGCTGTGGAGACACAATAGTGATTTGCATAGCCAGCCTTGCCACAGTCAACTATGAGCAACACAACCTGTTCACACCTGCTGTCTTTTCAGTGACAGCACAGCAGGCACATAAACCGACATACCTAGGTACTCTCTGGCATACACCCCCTGCAAACTGAGCACACTAACTAACAAAACAACCATTACAGCTGGAGTGCACTCTCTAGGGTTGTAAAATGCATTCACAGCTTTTATGGAATGTTACTACTCTATCATTAGTGTTATAACGTGGTGGAATTGATCATTTCACAGTGAGCGAGCATGTTGGGTAGAGGTGGGTGTGTTTGTGTTAGCACAGTGCACAGGCGGGCCTGGCCATTGTTTAAGGCTAGAGTGCTGCCATGCTGAGCTAAATGAACCTCTCCCTGAACACATACTGTAGTAGGGGATGGAAATGTGGACACGACTGCTTAACAAACACTATTAGAGGCTGAAGCAGACATATGTCCTCTGCTCTGGGTCAGGTGTTATTGAAAAGCGCCTGCAGTCCTTTAATGGCTGTATTGTCCTGGAACAGTGTGAAGAGAGCCTGAGAGGAGGCCACAATGAAAGAAGAGAGAGAGGGAGAGAGAGAGAGAATAATGAGAGAGAGAGAGAGAGAGAGAGAGAGAGGGAGAGAGAGAGGGGGGGCACGTGGGGAGAGAGATAGAGAGAGTGGTGAAGACAGAAGAGAATGGGGGAGAAGGGCAGTGGGCAATAGAGAAATTAAATAAGAGAAGAGACAAATAGTGTGTAGCACAGAAGGCTGGTGATGGAGGACTTCTCATAATTATCCCTGGAATAGTGTGTGCATGGAATGTATCAAAATGTTTTTGTTTTTAAACCAGTCCATTTATTATTTTCCATGCATTACTATGAGCCTGTCCTCCCCCAATTAAGGTGCCACCAGCCACCGGTGGTGTGTAGAGAGAAAGAGGAGGCAGGGGGATAATATGAATGGTACCTTAGCAGCAAGCAGAGATGCTCCTGGTCCCCGATGACATCATACTTCATGGAGAAGACCAGGTGGCCCAGGCCGATGTCCATGGAGTAGTAATTAAAGTGTTCCTATAGAGACATCACCAGAAGGTACACTCAGATAACAAATAATCCACACTTCAGGCAATGTTCATTATTCCTCTTACTGGCCCAGTCCCCTCAGCCTAGTCCCCCTCAGCCTAGTCCCCCTCAGCCCAGTCCCCCTCAGCCCAGTCCCCCTCAGCCCAGTCCCCCTCAGCCCAGTCCCCCTCAGCCCAGTCCCCCTCAGCCTAGTCCCCCTCAGCCCAGTCCCCCTCAGCCCAGTCCCCCTCAGCCCAGTCCCCCTCAGCCCAGTCCCCCTCAGCCTAGTCCCCCTCAGCCTAGTCCCCCTCAGCCTAGTCCCCCTCAGCCTAGTCCCCTCAGCCCAGTCCCCCTCAGCCTAGTCCCCCTCAGCTCGACTGCTCAAAGAGAAAAGCTCCTCCAGCTAACTCAACAGTGGTACATACAGATAATACTTTAATTTGTTATAAACACAGTCCCCTGCCAGGAGAATGAATGGACTGAGCCTCAGCCTGTGATGTAAGCCTGTGATGTAAGCATTTTGAGGGACTCTCAGCTAGCAAAGAAATATACTATTCTATTTTATTTCAATCTACTTAAATTTCAGCTGGAATCAAATCTCCAGAAAAAAAGTAGGGAGCAGAATGGTGCTTATCAGATGATGCTCACCTTGCCCATGAACTGCTTCCTGTAGATCTTGGCCATGCTGTTGGTCTCCAGCTTGATGTGGGAGGACGCACAGGGCCTCTGCTCAGGCTCAGGTGTGGCACTGGGTTTGTGATTGGTCCCCTCGATCCAGTAGCCTCCGAACTGAGGCAGCAGGATTAGGGGGAAGGGGCTCCTACGACCCAGGACCTGATTCCAACCAAGAAGATGAAGTTAATAAAGTTAAATGAAAATAAACACAATACATGGGATTCAATTCAATAGCAGATAAAGGGCAACCACACTTTGGGTTCATTCAGACTGTTTATGATGTATCAAAGAGCTCTATATGTGATACAGATTTCAGTTTCCAATGGTTTTTTATCATACACAGCTCTGTATGTGAGTCAGTTTTAAATTGTTTGTACCTCATGAACACTGGGGTAAGGGATATAGTCCTCCTCTGTCTGCAAGAAAACCACATGTCATAATAATGCACAACATTTTTCCATTTACCATCATAGTCCCCTCATTAATGCAGCATGTGACTTTTATGTTGACAGCACAATCAACCAATGTGTAAATGCTCAATCTACAAAGCACATAACTAGAATGAAAGGAACCCACATTAAATCATAGATTGAAACCACATTGACGATATTGGGTGGGCTATCCCAACTAATGAGACCCAATTTTTGGAGTGACCACCACAATAAACACAACAATGTATTCACATCCTTATTGTCCACTAATTGTGACACTCAGAGCTTTGGCGAGCATCCCTTTAAACGGACACAGACTGCCGACCCGCCGAGGATATGCTACACAATCCAGCGTTCCAACACTGCAGTAGTCTGGCTGTGTGATAAGATTGATGAGGTTGGGGTTCTAATTTGAGCGGTGTGTGTCTGAAAGCCTGTCTGACGGGAGACAAGGAGAGGTTCAAGGCTCTGCCATAATGGAGCCTTTGTCCACAGGGAGTCTGTGGGGAAATGTGAGGATGGACTAGACTCACTTTGAGGGGTGGAGGGAAGGTGCATCTCTGCTCGTCCATTCTGCTGCCCTGTGGAGGGAAATAGAGGCATGCCAGGGGCCAGGTAATATACACAGCACACACACACACTAACACAGCTGCACAGAAATAACATAGACTTCTCACTCCAAGTTAACTTCAAAACAATAATAATATTCAAGAGTATAATGTTTTAAATGTTTCTCTAAACCAATCTTGGCATTACAGGCACATAGGAAAAGAGAAAAATAGGAAGATTTCAGATTAAGGACAATACATTGCTTCAACATATCAACTAAACATAGCATGAAGATATAGCAAAGGGAGAGACAATTCAAATGTCAGTGGAAGAAAAAAGATAGGGTAGTAACTGAAGCAGAGGAGTGAGTGTGTGAGAGACAGAGGACAGCAGAGAAGGCGTCACCAACAGCCAGGCCCAGACCACACACATCATTGAGTCAATCAGAGGGAGTAAACCCACTGAAACAGAATAGTGAACACCATCGTCATTAGCCATGGGTGTCCGAGGCTTCATCCCTGGATGTTTTTGGTCCAGCCTGAAACCTTTGTTTTAAATTTCAGTCTGATATGAGTTTCCATAACCACACATCACTTGCACTATGCGGTATTAAAAAATAAATAAATACAGACATTTTTATGACAAAAATAAACAATGCAATATAGATGCGCTAGGCAGTAGCAGGCACTGCAAGAAGTCCCTGGAGTTACGCGGTGACTGCTGTGATTGGTAGAGATTTCACAACTTTACTACAACATTGAAAGGCTGCTGAAAATATCAAATAACATTGATATTTAACCCAGTTTAAAAATAGCAACGTTGAGGAAGTAAAATTGACCAAATGAATTAAATTATAGAGGTCTAATGATCTATTCCATTCAACATGCTTGGCTCATGTCTGTTATTTCCAATATATTTGTAGGTTATGTAACTATTTGTAAGAAAAATGGCCAATTATTAAATAGGTGAAATTATTTAATTGAGCTTTTATTTTTATTGCAATTTCTATTCACTTAGCTACTTACTTTTTCTAATGTTGTTGCATTGTCGAGAGGTTAACTTGCAGGTCAGCATTTCATTGCACTGTGTTATTAATTATTTATTTCAGCTTATATTTCTTTCATCACATTCCCAGTGGGTCAGAAGTTTACATACACTCAATTCGTATTTGGTAGCATTGCCTTTAAATTGTTTAACTTGGGTCAAATGTTTCGGGTAGCCTTCCACAAGCTTCCAACAATATGTTTGGTGAATTTTGCCCATTCCTCCTAACAGAGGAGGCCTCCTTGATCTCACACACTTTTTCAGTTCTGCCCACAAATGTTCTATAGGATTGAGGTCAAGGCTTTGTGATGGCCAATACCTTGACTTTTTTGTCCTTAAGCCATTTTGCCACAACTTTGGAAATATGCTTGGTGTCATTGTCCATTTGGAAGACCCATTTGCGACCAAGCATTAACTTCCTGACTGATGTCTTGAGATGTTGCTTCAATATATCCATATAATTTTCCTGCCTCATGATGCCATCTATTTTGTGAAGTGCACCAGTCCATCCTGCAGTCACGCACGCACACAACATGATGCTGCCACCCCCGTGCTTCACTTTTGGGATGGTGTTCTTCAGCTTGCAAGCTTCCCCCTTTTTCCTCCAAACATAACGATGGTCATTATGGCCAAACAGTTCTATTTTTGTTTCATCAGACCAGAGGACATTTCTCCAAAAAGTACAATCTTTGTTCCCATGTGCAGTTGCAAACAGTAGTCTGGCTTTTTTATGGTGGTTTTGGAGCAGTGGCTTCTTTCTTGCTCAGCAGCCTTTCAGGTTATGTCAATATAGGACTTGTTTTACTGTGGATATAGATACTTTTGTAACTGTTTCCTCCAGCATCTTCACAAGGTCCTTTGCTGTTGTTCTGGGATTGTCTTGCACTTTCGCACCAAAGTACGTTCATCTCTAGGAGACAGAACGCGTCTCCTTCCTGAGCGGTATGACGGCTGCGTGGTCCCATGGTGTTTATACTTGCGTACTATTGTTTGTACAGATGAATGTGGTACCTTCAGGCATTTGGAAAGGATGAACCAGACTAGTGGAGGTCTACATTTTTTTTCCGAGGTCTTGGCTGATTTCTTTTGATTTTCCCCTGATGTCAAGCAAAGAGGCACTGAGTTTGAAGGTAGGCCTTGAAATAGATCCACAGGTACACCTCCAATTGACTCAAATGATGTCAATTAGCCTTTCAGAAGCTTCTAAAGCCATGACATAATTTTCTGGAATTTTCCAAGCTGTTTAAAGGCACAGTCAACTTAGTGTATGTAAACTTCTGACCCACTGGAATTGTGATACAGTGAATTACAAGTGCAATAATCTGTCTGGAAACAGTTGTTGGAAAAATGACTTGTGTCATGCACAAAGTAGATGTCCTAACCGACTTTCCAAAACTATATTTTGTCAACAAGACATTTGTGGAGTGGTTGAAAAATGTGTTTTAATGACTCCAACCTAAGTGTATGTAAACTTCCGACTTCAACTGTACATCATGTGTATATGACAAATAAACAAACTGGGACTTAGAAGGGAAGGGGGAGGGCAGCCATAAAGAGAGGGGAAAAGATGGCCAGCTTTGTGGTTATTTGTGATTGTAGGTGAACAAAACATTGAACCTACATCGGCCCTTAAGTTATGTGTCCACAAATGTTATGTCATCTAAATATCTCACATTAGCTGGTAGAAACTGACAAAGGTCTACAGGACAATTTTTCGGGCTCATGTCTCTTAATATTCATGTAGCTCCTTATATGTTTGTGGACACATTTTTCTTTACAGTTTAGTTGCCCTGGTCGTGTCAGTATACAGTAACTTTCAAAAAGCGGCTGCCTCTAAAAACCAACTTGTCATTTAGAAAACAGCCAATGTGGCACCAATATGAGTCAGAAACATTTATTCTACTGTTGTCATGTTCTGACCATCGTTCGTATGTGTTTTCCTTGTTTTAGTGTTGGTCAGGACGTGAGCTGGGTGGGCATTCTATGTTTCATGTCTAGTTTGTCTATTTCTATGTCTTGCCTGATATGGTTCTCAATCAGAGACAGGTGTTAGTTATTGTCTCTGATTGGGAACCATATTTAGGTAGCCTGGGTTTCACTGTGTGTTTGTGGGTGATTGTTCCTGTCTCTGTGTTTGCACCAGATAGGACTGTTTCGGTTTTTGTTACGTTCATTTACGTTCTTTGTTTTGTAGTGTTTGTATTGATTCGTGTTTTTATGGTTGTTTATTAAACATGGATCGCAATCTACACGCCGCATTTTGGTCCGACTCTCCTTCACCACAAGAGAACCGTTACAACTGTCAATATTTACTACAAAGTCAGTCTCATCCAAAACTGAGTTTTGTGAGACTTGTGGTCGTGATTGCATCACAACATAAATAAAGGTTGGGTTTGTTTCAATCCTGCCCACATGCCCACAGCTGGCAGCACACAAGTAATCATACATTTGAAGTGCAGCTGCACGCGACCCGATCGTAATGCCTGTTGTAAATTTGAGTTGACTTCGGATATCCCTATGGGCTAGTTAGGGACCATTGGTAAATTACGAAATGTACATGGGACATTATGTTACAATTCCAATAGCTCCAAAGTTTTATGACTTAAACCCTCAAACCAACCATAAATTGTTGAAATGCATATACAAATATTGAAACATTTAATGAGAAAGCTAAAAGGTGTGCAACATGAAAAATTTATAATTTACATTGTGTAAATGTATTGACGGTGTCTATCTAGCCCCGGAGATAGGCTATCCTAAGCCTGAGTCAAATTCAGGTTGCACTACAGCTGGCTCAATCTAATTGGCTAAATTATTTGGCTAACTCTTCCCAACAGCGGACACACACATCAAACCACACCACGAAACAAACATTTGAATTCAGTCATGGCCGCTAGCATTTCTTAATTATCCAAATCTAAAAAAGGCCAAATCAGGAAGTGTAGTCACCCTTTAAAACTAACTAAAGACATGTTGCACCTTTACCTTGCTACCTTTCAGATGAGCCATGGAGGAAGACAGATAAGAACCACAGGCCAGTGGAGCACTTAGAACAGTAGCAGCCAGGGGCAAATGGTAGGAAAGAGGATAATTTAAGTGACTCAGACACAGGCACAAAATAAGTTAAGCTACCCCAGTATCCCCTTGAATATTTTGAATTGCAAAACTAAGGAGACACACCAGACAAGACCGAGACGGCAACAGAAGTGTAGGATATGATGGAGAGAGACACACCAGACAAGACACAGAGACAGCAACAGAAGTGTAGGATATGATGGAGAGAGAAAAACCAGACAAGAATACACCAGCAACAGAAGAATAGGTGTTGGAGAGAGACACCGGAAGAACAGAACAGGCCATAACAGAAGAGGATAAACAAAGGAGACAGTAACAAACAAGAACCTGAGACAGCAACATACAAGACACAGACACCAACAGACAAGAAGCAGAGTAGGTGACAGAAGAGGGCAGATGGAGAGAGAACAAGGTGGGTTGAGCACACGTAAGAATGTATCACTTAAAGTTGCTCTATAGATTTTATTTAGTTTGATTTATTTACAGGAATAATAACAGGTGAAATACAGACAGTGAAAAGTAAAACATGGTTTACAAAGAAAGCCTGTGAAATTACTATTAAAACAATTATTTATTTTATTTACTTCACACTTTTTACAACTGGGACAGGACGAGAGAGGAGGGTAGACAAGAGAAAGCAACATAGAATACTAAGAGACAGCAATATAAGAGGGCAACAAGAGAGACAGCAACAGACGACACAGGAAAGGCTATGGAGAGGAGGGGTGAGCACACAGTAGACTGTATCACTTAAAGCTGCTCTATGGATTCTAATTACTAAACAGTGTGTGTGTTTAAACATTTGACCAACTGGGGGACATTTTGTTAGTCCTCACAAGGTCAAATGTTATTTCTAGGGGGTTTATGGTTAGAATTAGTGTTAGAATTAGATTTAGGGTTAGGAGCTAGGGTTAATTTTATTGTTAGGAGCTAGGGTTAATTTTATTGTTAGGAGCTAGGGTTAGGTTTAGGGTTAAGGTTAGGTTTTTGGGTTAGGGTTAAGGTATGGGTTAGGGTTAGGGTTTAGTGAAAATAGGGTGTGTGTGTGTGTGTGTGTGTGTGTGTGTGTGTGTGTGTGTGTGTGTGTGTGTGTGTGTGTGTGTGTGTGTGTGCGTGCGTGCGTGCGTGTGCGTGCATGTGTATGGGTGTGTGTGTGGACATGTTTAACCAGAAGTAGCCACAAGAATAGTAAACAGAAAACAAATTGAAACTACAAAGAAGACAAAGCAGTGAGTAAAGTATACAGCAGAGATCTCAGACAACTTACAGTACCTGCATCCTCTCGATCATTGCAAATAGGTCTGATGTCTGAGGGAGAGAGAGACAGATCAAAGAAGGAGAGCGGTTTACTGGTTGGTGAAATATGCTGGCTCTACAGTCTTCTTCACATGAGATTTTTATTGTGTTCATCCCAACACATTTGTGGATGTGGAGCTGGGAGTGTAGTTGATCCAAGCCCTCTTTACATTACAACCAGCCTCTGACTGCATGCTCCTTGGCATCAATGTGTTGTGCTTCTTTCCCAGGCCAGTCACACCCCCCGAGCACACCATCACCCTCACTGAGGCTCCATTTACGACTCACTGAATCGCTCCTAACGAAAACAATTGCCTGGAAACAATGATATTCTCCTCTGTAGGAGCAGGCAGGGTGAATCCCAGTGCCTCTAAAGGCGGGGAGGGAATATTAAGGTTGCAAACAGCCACTAACCACCTTAACACACAGTCTCAGGCAGGCAGCTAACTCTGTACACTCAGGATGTATTGATGTGTGACTGTAACACACTTAGCCCATTAGATCAACATGGAATGGGGAGAGGAGATATTAGTCCGAAAATGAAAACAAATGAGATGCATGGGTTTACAAACTGGTTCTAATAGTACCCTCCATCTGTCATCTCTGTTAATTTCTAATCAATAGTAGTCTACTGTACAAGTCCTGCAGGAAGTGAGCCAAAGATACATAACTTCCAGACTCCTTTAACTAAAAATCAACACAAGTGCTGTAGCCTCATTACAAACTCCATTCACTATCAGCTCCCATTAACGGCATAATCAATTTTATCCCAGATAAGGTAATGGCAGGCAGCCTAGCGGTTGAGACTATTGGGCCAGTAACTGAAAGGTCGCTGGTTCAAATCCCTGAGCTGACTAGGTGAAAAATATGTCATTGTGCCGTTGAGAAAGGCACTTAAACCTACTAATATCTCTGGATAAGAGCATCTGCTAAATGACTCAAATGTAAAAATATGAGAACTAATGAAGAGAAAGGATACCTGCTGTCAAGCAGTTGAACTCTACTGAGGCTTGAGGATCTACTCTATTCAAGATAAGGGACGCTCATATAAAGTAAGAGAAGGAATACCCACAGCCAGGCAGCTGTTCTCCACAATGACCGCTATCCTGATGCTGGGCAGTTCCATCCTGACCACAACGCATGGACTAGGGAAGTTACCAATTAAAGACTCTGTGCTATTGGGTGAGATAGCCAATGTCAGCCCAGTGAGGCACTCTCTGTACCATGTAACACAAGTGGACTGGGGTGTCAAGCTAATGTTTCCACATGACAACATGAATTTACTACGGGTACACCGAAATCTACTGTTTGGGCACATTCACACATACTGACCAACACTGGCTTGTTTTAATAACCCATGGTTCACCGTGTGAACAAACAGTGTCATACGATACGCTGGCCGATCCTGCTGCTGCCTTTAAAGCAAACGAGTGCAAACTAACACGGTCAGTGAGGATCAGAACCAAAACAGAAATATTACTGTTTTCCAAACACAAATATTCACCTCACCAATTCCTTTATCAAAAATGTGAGTGCAGTAGTAACCTACACATGTGGGTTGACTGAACTCTCTGCCAGAGACAAATTGAGAGGTACCATTGAGAGGTACTGCCATGGTAACAAGTAAAAGTGATGGGACTGGAAACAGCAGTAAAGACTGACCCTGATCTAATGATCTCCTTTCCTACCCTCTCCACTGTCTCTGTGGCTACTGGAAACAGAGTCCTACCAAAACCAATCTCTGTCCACATGAGAAATTACACATTAATATAGGTGATAAGACTAACAGCAAGAGACACAGCTGTGCCTTCAAGTAACGAACAGCTGTTCTGACTGCAACAGAGTAATGGTGAACAGATGTGGATTTACAACACTACACTGTAAGATACCTAAGATCACAGTTATCTGCACTACATTATCTCTTACTCATATACAACAGTAGGAATGAATACTTACATCACTGTGTCGTCTCCTCTGGCCCCATGTAATAACCGAAGGACTGAGGAACACATGGCCACTCTTAGTCATCCTGAAGTCACTCATAACTCCAAAACTCCGACTCCAAAAACAGAGTGTGGGTATATTTGTTTCTGTGTGTATATTGACCAGAGTGTCAGAGCTCTAACTACTACTGTCACTTTACACTGTATTCTACTGCCCCTAAATACAAGACAAGAACTGCTGCGTCTCAGGTCTCTTAACAGGTCTGCATGCCCATTAGAATGCATGGGTTTGTATAGGTCTGTATGTACTATATCTGTGTGAGCATGTGCCTGACTGTAAAGATCCTCATCCCTCCCTTCCTCTTCTCACACACTCTGTCTGTTTTCAAGGAAGAGCATTTCTCCACCTCCTCTCTCGCTTTGTGGACTTCTCTTTTTTACCCTTTCATATGGTAAGTATATTGTTCTCTCTCTCTCTCTCTCTCTCTCTCTCTCGCTCTCTCTCTCTCTCTCTCTCTCAGAGTAGTCTGTGCTCAAAGCCTTTACACTGCAGAAGTAAAGTAAGTCTACCTTTAAGTCTGAATAACGTGTATAAACTGCTCTGTAAAGACCTTGATGTTACAGGAAGACCCTCCTTGTTCCTTTATTGACACAGCACATCTCTTCAGGGGCCTTTATTGACCCTGTGAAAGTTTTCATGGGCCGGGTCTGAGAGGAGTCAGCAGGCTGCAGGAGCCCAGAGAGGGTCTGCTGACACAGCCAGGTCCAGGGTCTGAGATCAGGGTCTCATCATCTCATCTTTTTAACTTTCAGAACAGAAAGAAGGGTAGTCATTGTGTAGTATGTTGGATGACATGTTTGAATAAGAGGAAGAGAAAGAGTGAGAGGGAGGAAAGGGGAAGAGTAGTTGTATTATTATGTAAAGTGTACACTGTGGGACTCCTCATCTTGGAGGTACTCTCCCACTATCACATGTCCAACCAATACTGCCCTATTTCATACCACAGGGAAACACATTTCAGGAACCTCTCAATGAAAACAGATTGGACTCATTTTATAATGGTCTGCATTTATACAATGAGAAACACTATCAGTTCTTCCACCAAAATTGATTTCAGCAGAGAGAAATCAATGGGCAAAACACTCGAGCAGGGAGAGATCTGAGGTTCTGTGATGAGGAGGCTACACAGTGCCTTCAGAAATTATTCAGACTCATTTACTTTTTCCACAGTTACAGCCTTATTCTGAAATGGATCAAATAAAATCCTCAGCAATCTACACACAATACCCCATAATGACAAAGCAAAAAAGATTTTTAGAAATGTACAGAAGTATTCAGACCATTGCAGTGAGACTCAAAATTGAGCTCAGGTGCATCCTGTTTCCATTGATCATCCTTGAGATGTTTATACAACTTGATTAGAGTCCACTTGTGGTAAATTCAATGGATTGGATATGATTTGGAAAGGCATACACCTGTCTATATAAAGTTCCCACAGTTGACAGTGCATGTATACTCAAGATGGCGTAGCAGTCACACGTCTTTGTCCTCGTCTTGTCATGTCCCATGTATATATCTTTTTATATATTTTTTCTTCACATATCTTTTTATATTTTTCTAAACCTCAACTTCAACCCGCAACCCACCTCACCCAATGTGGTGTGGATCTGCATTTTCTAAAGTATTTTTCTTTACTTCTGAATCGGAACCCCAACAGAAGCTAGCCAGGTAACTAGCTACTAGCTAGTAGTCAGCTAACCACTGCTAGCGGTCATCAGCTAACCTTTAGCTAGGAAAACTCTTGCACAACGCGATTCAAACCTGAGCATACCGGACTTATTTTCTCTCCATATCACCGAATTCCAACCGCAAGTTCTGAACCTTTTCACCTGGATCATCGCAGCTAGCTAGCTGCCTATCCTGGAGCTAGCCCATGCTAGGGCCATCTCCCAGCTAGCCGAAGAGGTCCATCAGCCACTCCTGGGATACATTATATATTTAACCAATTGACCTGGACCCCTTTTCCTGCCGTTCTGGAGACCTGCCGATCCTTCACGACTGGACTACCGACGTAATCCGCCCGAGGGGGTTCTTCAACTGGCTACTACGTTGCGACGACCCCTGAATGCCCATCTAGAGCATATCGGACTTTTAGCTGAATAGGTCCATCGGCCAATTTCTTGGGCCACTATAACTATTTTGCAAATTGGCCTGGACCCCTTTTACTACACGGAGCACTGCTTATTCATCACGACTGGACTACCGACGTAACAGCACGGGGAGGTTCCGCATGAGGAGGCTATAACAGACTTCCTCCGTCACAACGTCCCTCTTAAGGCCCTTCTGCTAGCTTGCATGCCCCGGCCCGCGAGCTATCTGAACTGTGTCTCCAGCCAGCCTAACTACACACTGGACTCCTATGATCACTCGGCTACGCATGCCTCTCACTAATGTTAATATGCCTTGTCCATTGCTGTTCTGGTTAGTGATTATTGTATTATTTCACTGTAGAGCCTCTAGCCCTGCTCAATATGCCTTAGCTAACCCTTTAGTTCCACCTCCACACATGCGTTGACATCACCTGGTTTAAATGATGTTTCTAGAGACAATATCTCTTTCATCATCACTCAATGCCTAGGTTTACCTCCACTGTATTCACATCCTACCATACCTTCGTCTGTACATTATGCCTTGAATCTATTCTATCGCACCCAGAAACCCCATTCGTCCGTAATGGGTCTGCGGTCAAACGACCACCCCTCATCACTGTCAAACGCTTCCTAAAACACTTCACCGAGCAGGCCTTTCTAATCGACCTGGCCCGGGTATCATGGAAGGATATTGACCTCATCCCGTCAGTAGAGAATGCCTCGAGAGTGCCTTCCTCACCATCTAAAATAAGCATGCCCCATTCAAAAAATGTAGAACCAGGAACAGATATAGCCCTTGGTTCTCTCCAGATCTGACTGCCCTTGACCAGCACAAAAACATCCTGTGGCGTTCTGCATTAGCATCGAATAGCCCCCTTTTCAGGGAAGTTAGAAACCAATATACACAGGCAGTTAGGAAAGCTAAGGCTAGATTTTTCAAGCAGAAATTTGCATCCTGTAGCACAAACTCAAAAATGTCCTGGGACACTGTAAAGTCCTTGGAGAATAAGAGCACCTCCTCCCAGCTGCCCACTGCACTGAGGCTAGGAAACACTGTCACCACCAATAAATCCACGATAATTGAGAATTTCAATAAGCATTTTTCTACGGCTGGCCATGCTTTCCACCTGGCTACCCCGACCCCGGTCAACAGTCCTACACCCCCCACACCAACTCACCCAAGCCTCCCCCATTTCTCCTTCACCCAAATCCAGATAGCTGATGTTCTGAAAGAGCTGCAAAATCTAGACCCCTACAAATCAGCTGGGCTAGACAATCTGGACCCTCTCTTTCTAAAAATGATCTGCCAAAATTGTTGCAACCCCCTATTACTAGCCTGTTCAACCTCTTTTTCATATCGTCTGTGATTCCCAAAGATTGGAAAGCAGCCGCGGTCATCCCCCTCTTCAAGGGGGGAGACACACTAGACCCAAACTGTTACAGACTATCCTATCCTGCCTTTCTAAGGTATTCGAAAGCCAAGTTAACAAACAGATTACTGACCATTTTGAATCCCACCGTACCTTCTCCGCTATGCAATCTGGTTTCTCGCCTGGTTCACCAACTACTTCTCTGATAGAGTTCAGTGTGTCAAATCAGAGGGCCTGTTGCCCGGACCTCTGGCAGTCTCTATGGGGGTGCAACAGGGTTCAATTCTCGGGCTGACTCTCTTCTCTGTATACGTCAATGATGTCGCTCTTGCTGCTGGTGATTCTCTGATCCTCCTCTACGCAGACGACACCATTCTGTATACTTCTGGCCCTTCTTTGGACACTGTGTTAACCAACCTCCAGACAAGCTTCAATGCCATACAACTCTCATTCCGTGGCCTCCAGCTGCTCTTAAACGCTAGTGAAACTAAATGCATGCTCTTCAACCGATCGCTGCCCACACCTGCCCGCCCGTCCAGCATCACAACTCTGGATGGTGCTGACTTAGAATATGTGGACAAATATGTGGACAACTACAACTGGTTAGACTGTAAACTCTCCTTCCAGACTCACATTAAGCATCTCCAATCCAAAATGAAATCTAGAATTGGCTTCCTATTTTGCAACAAAGCATCCTTCACTCATGCTGCCAAACATACCCTTGTAAAACTGACCATCCTACCGATCCTCAACTTCGGCGATGTCATTTACAAAATAGCCTCCAACACTCTACTCAACAAATTGGATGCAGTCTATCACAGTGCCATCCGTTTTGTCACCAAAGCTCCATATACTACCCACCACTGCGACATGTATGCTCTCGTTGGCTGGCCCTTGCTTCATACTCATCGCCAAACCCACTGGCTTCAGGTCATCTACAAGCCTCTGCTAGGTAAAGCCCCGCCTTATCTCAGCTCAATGGTCACCAAAACAGCACTCACCCGTAGCATGCGCTTCAGAAGGTATATTTCACTGGTCACCCCCAAAGTCAATTCCTCAGTTTGGCCGCCTTTCCTTCCAGTTCTCTGCTGCCAATGACTGGAACAAACTGCAAAAATCAATGAAGCTGGAGACTCATATCTCACTCACTAACTTTAAGCACCAGCTGTCAGAGCAGCTCACATATCACTGCACCTGTACATAGCCCATCTGTAAATAGCCCATCCAACTACCTCATCCCCATACTGTATTTATTTATTTATCTTGCGCCTTTGCACCCCAGTATCTCTACTTGCACATTCATCTTCTGCACGTCAATCACTCCAGTGTTTAATTGCTATATTGTAATTAATTTGCCACCATGGCCTATTTATTGCCTTACCTACCTTATCTAACCTCATTTGCACACAATGTATACAGATTTTTCCTACTGTACTATTGACTGTATGTTTGTTTATTCCATGTGTAACTCAGTGTTGTCGTACGTGTCGAACTGCTTTGCTTTATCTTGGCCAGGTCGCAGTTGTAAATGAGAACTCGTTTTCAACTAGCCTACCTGGTTAAATAAAGATGAAATAAATAAATAAAGGAAACCTGGCACCATCCCTACGGTGAAGCATGATGGTGGCAGCATCATGCTGTGGGGATGTTTTTCAGAGGGAGGGACTGAACAGAGCAAAGTACAGAGAGATCCTTGATGAAAACCTGCTCCAGACCTCTCAGGACCTCAGACTGGGGCAAAAGTTTACATTCCAACAGGACAACAACCCTAAGCACACAGCCAAGACAACGCAGGAGTGGCTTTTGGAAAATTCTCTGAATGTCCTTGAGTGGCCCAGCCAGATTCCGGACTTGAACCCAATCGAACATCTCTGGAGAGACATGAAAATAGCTGTGCAACAAAGCTTCCCATCCAGCCTGACAGCTTGAGAGGATCTGCAGAGAAGAATGTGAGAAACTCCCCAAATACAGGTGTGCCAATCTTGTAGCGTCATACCCAAGAAGACTTGATGCTGTAATCGCTGACAAATGAGGTCTGAATACTTTAAGGCACTGTATTTATGCCACTTTAAACTTATAATACAGATTGATGTCCTTTGTTAAATAAAATGGAGGCTTTACTGTAAAGGACCTTCTGTTGTGTGAAGAGCTTTGAGTGAAGTGTACATTTACAAAAATGGCAGCAGACTAAGTTGGATTTTGTAGGAGAACACACATAACCAAACCTTTGTTCAGCATCAATATCCTGAAGAAGGTCAATCCTGTTGATATTGCAAAGATGTGTACAAATGTTTGAGGTGTTGTGAAACAACAAAGGCTACAGGGTGACATACAGCAAACATTTGATATTGAAACACACTGAGACAACAAATCTGTATTACCATTTAAAGTAGCCTACACACAAACGCAATGACATGGGTAGACTGAGTCATGCTAGCTATGTGGTCAAAGCCATGCATCCCATTGACATCCATGCACAATGTGAAAATTGGACCTAAGATGAAGTTACGATTCTCCACTGGATGTGTTGGGAAGTGAAATACCCTGCATAGGTAATGTTAAAATGAAGTAGAAACTACTCAAATCTCAGCTCGCTGTCTGTCTACTGCACAATGTAGCTTAAAATGGAAACCATGTATTCACAGAGAGAAGGGATTTGGGCAAATTAATAAGAGAGAAGTAATAACCAGACAGCATAGTGAACAGATCACAGCACTCTTTCTCAAGCCCCACCATCATATTGAGACTCCAAGTACACATTACCTTAATTTCCTTTTACGAGTCCTTTAATTTAAACACTCCAGGTTAGTGCTCTAGAATAGATGCAATAACGAGCCTCTCTCCCACTGAATCACTTTTGCTGCCTCCCTGGCCTGGGGGCCTAACGCTATGCATATTTTATATGTATTAATTACCAGATCTGGTCTGTTTGAGTGGCATGACACTCCCCAGACCCTAAATAAAACAGCTTGGTGGAGCTCAGTGAGAAGGCGCCTCACGGCCCAAGGCCTAGATTAATTGGGTTAAAGTTAGAATCGGGGTTATGGGAAGGATTAAATCAAAATTCTACAGTTGTCCCCGACATGACTCAAACGCACAACCTTTGGATTGCTAGACGGTCGCAGTATACGCCTAAACATCCTCTGCGACCAACCTCACTACTTTTGTTTCTGTCTAAAGTAACTAGAATATTAGTAGGTATCATATGTCTTGGAGGTGCTTAGAGCCTCAGCGACTGTCTCTCTATTGATGCGACTGTCTCTATGTATAATACCAGGCTGGAGGGAGAGACAGTCGCTGAGGCTTATCTGATATCAATTAATTAATTATTAAATTATATGACATGCTATTTTATGAAATCGATTAATTGATTACGTGATTGAATGAAACCATGCAACAATTATACCATTAATAACCTGGGGCACCACGGAAGCATTCATTTATATAGAGCGGTTATCTCCCGAATCCACTCTCTTAAAGATCTGAAGATCTTTTATATCAAAAGCAGTCAATTATTAATCGTCACCTCGATCGGTCTCATTCTGATTGTCGTAAGTACTTGGTTATCTGCACGGACCCTAGCTAATAGGTTAAATCAGCAATACACAAATTGTCTTATTTATTTACAAATACCTAAATAATCACACAGAATTACATATATATTTATATGCACAGGATAGATCACACATCAATTTCTAATCATGTCATGAAAAGCCCCTAGCGGGCTAACCCGATATGACGGCTCGTTACACAAAGGAAGGGGGTTGGGTTTGAATGAAAGAGCGGGAAGACTGAGGGACAAAGGGATTGAATCTCTATCGGACCTTGAGAAGCTATGCTACAGTAAATACAGAGTCTTACGCATTCTAATAACCACCCATTCGGAAGAGGAAAATGCAAGATATATATATTCACTCTGAGCTGCGCCTCGATAGATGGGTCAAATATGGAAGACTGGTTTACCCAGCAGAGATCGCCATTGCCCTTTGAAGAATCTTTCTGGTCGTTGTGTTGTAGAGCGGATAAGTTAAAATACCCTGCCGTTCTTCTGAGATTGTCTGTCCTTTTCTAGGCCACGTATGTTTACAGCTGCAGCTGATAACTCAATGTCTAGAAGGTATCACTTCTTCTTTAGTGAATAAACGTTCAAAGATCATACCAAGTTGCCATAATCAGCTCGCGCTGTACTCTGGCTGGTCTAGTCGAAATTCACCATTCCAGTGTGGTGATCGTCACCTCCATGTTGAAATTCACACTTTTAAAGCTTAGGGCAGCAGTCTTAACATTTATGGAACTAAATGTTAATTTTGTTCGGTTGTAGTTGAAATAAGCCCTTTTAAACGTATGGACACCAGTCCTCACATCATCGGTAACAAGGTTTGACTTGCGTCAACGGGCTTTTGTACTGGGGGGAGAAGGGCATGTTTCATAGTTCTCAACCAATGTCTGTTCACTTGGGCATGGCCACTGAGTGGGCCTACGTTTTACTATGAAACAATTATCTTATTTAGGAGGCTAAAATTACATTTAATCTTTTCACAAATAGTTTCACATTTAAACATTTAAATTGCACAACAATTCCATGTGAATCTGATAACTAGAATGTGTAGACTTTCCAAGATACAATTTATGTCATCCTATCATCAGATAAAGACAGACAACAACTGATCAGACATCATATTCTTTAAGTACCAATGGACATTTTCAACTGGTTGAGAAAGGGAAATATTGTTCTTTCCCCAACCTTTTGATGGTGCCATACTTTCACTGAGGTAACACAGGGCTTTCCAAGAGTCCATTCTGTAGAGTGAAGAGAAAAGGGGGGAAGGTATTTATGGGATGGTCATAAATCTCACCCAACAGGGCAACGTTATGACAGCACTTACACTGACCCTATTGACCACAAATCAATGACTACGATCACTATAAGGCTGTTGCATAAAAGGACTTGACACATTCAACTATTCCAAACTATTTCAGACTATTTCAAACCCATAGTATAATGGAAGGGACCTGACAAACTGGGTTGAGGAAGATGGACCTGATTCCCTGGTCTATTCCATCACCACTATAACTCATAGCCCCCATCACAGCTTTCATCTCACCCCACCACTCCAATACCACATACCTGAATTTCCCATCCTCTCCCTGTGGTGAGACCTGCCAATGTTTTGGCCACGCCAACCTACCGTCCACTCCTCTCCAGTCATGTCCTCTGAGAAAATCTATCATTCATCGTGGCCGTCAGCGGCAGGCTCCTGCATGACCTTCCTCTGGCCAGCAGTGGTAGAGCACAACATTTACACTACAGCAGCTGCTCTGGTATGGTCTGCTCTGCTCTCCACACATCCTTCCATCAGAGGGATTGACTGATGCAGTGGGCAGCAGTGTCTCCAGGACCACCACCACCACCAGAGAAAAATCTGCAGGCTGAGGTAATAAGGCACTAAGCCACAGCACACAGCAGTGAAAATATGCCTAGATACTACAGCAATACAGTCTGGACCAAAGGCATTTACCTGATACAGCTACATTGATGAAGAACTCTGTGATTTATAGTCTGCTGAATTTGTTCATATATTACAAGATAATGCATAATGCATTATATCATTGACAGCTTCTTGACAAGGACATTCACCTATAAATGTGTGCATTACTGCAGATTTAATCATTGAATATTCCTCATGTCCAAACAAATCACATCACCTGGGTTCGTAGATCAGCATAAATGAATTCCCATGAGTCAAAACCACAGAGAGTGATTCAGTCATCTGAGTGAGTGACAGCAGGTTTACAGAGGTTGAGGACGGACCACCAGTGTCTAGACCACTGAATCTCTCTTTGCCTCACTCTAACACTCCAATTCCCCCGAGTTTCATAATGTAAGGGGTAGATGTGGGTTTTTGAGACACAGATATTCTTTAGGAGACCCTATGTACCTGTGATGAGCTGGGACCCAAGAATCAAAACAATTTGCTAAAATATTTATTTATGTGTAAAATTGAGAGCATTCTCTATATTCCTCAGCCCCCAGTATCATATAATTATTTAAGGTGTTTTGTAAGTGCACCTACTAGCATCTTGTAAGTGTACCTACTAGCACCTACTAGCACCTACTAGCATCTATAAAACAAAAGCTTTGTCCTTGGCTGTTGGAACAACCTATATATTATTTTATCTAAAAGTAGTAGATCATAGGCCCTTGATAATTACTTAGATTTTGCCTTGCTCAAAGGTACATCGACAGATTTTCTTTTCACCTTGTTGGATTGGGGATTAGAACTAGCAACCTTCCAGTAACAAATGCTCTAACTGCTAGGCTACCTGCCACCCCTGTCTGATTGGTGACACCATTCACCTGCACACAGAGTAGGGCAATAGAACAACACAGGGAGGAGTGGGGCTGAATAGAAAAGAGGAAAGAAAAAGACAGCAAGAGAGAGACTTGTGAAAATAGTTGAGAGGTCAAGGTTGAGCTGACAGGGTGCATTTGAGGCTTGGACCCCGCTCCTACCTTTGATAACGAGCGAGCGCGATATGGAGGATGGGAGTGTGACAGCAAGGGCTCTAGTGTGTCAGAGATACGAGGTATCCTTCCATCCTGTTTGCTGTGAATCACAAAGGAAAAGTTTGAGTTATTGACATGGATATATTATGTCATTATGGGTTACTGTTAGGGTTAGGGTCGATTACATTGGAAAAATCATGTTTGGTTGGTTTTGAGTTGAACATCTCCGGTAGAGATCAGAGAAACGGTAGTGTAAATTCTGGAAATCACGGAGGTGCGAGATTGGACCTCACCACATTAAAGAGAGGAGCACACTGTAGATGATGTGACTGAGCTGACTGTCTTTCCGGTCTCTCCCTAGTAAATACTTGGGATTAACCCATAATTGTCTTTCTGTCTTGCTCGACTGGCCTAGAGTGTTGTCTCCTGAGCCTGTGAAGTGGTGAGGACAGGCTATAACTAGGGCTGTCAGGCAACTGGAATGTCTGAACCATTGAAATAGAATTTGAAATTACTGGGTTGTTCTTTGGTTTGAACAACACAGAGTGAAAAGGGACATGATCCCTCCCTCCCTCTGTCTGATCATGTTTACTCTGGTGACAAGATCTTATTAGCAGCCTGGCCAGAGCTGTATGATTGAGTCAAAACATGTTACTTCACACAACATCTCACAAAGCAGTCAACTGCTGGATCGACTGGCAGTCAGGCTTTTAACGGCCCATATTAAATAAATGGAAGAGCCTTCTACACACAGAACCTTGAACAGAGGGCACCACGCTGAGGCTTGAAGCAGGAGGCATTCTATTAAGGAGTAAGGCTTGGCACAACAACCTGGCTGGCAGGGAAGGTGAGCTGCTGAGAATATGTAAATCTCTCTCTCTCACATACGCACACACAGGCACACACGCACACACACACACATACACATGCATACTTTTCAATCACATGGCACAGGGGGTGGTTTGTAGGTTCAATAAGCCTATTTACCAAGTGGTGTTGTTATCCTTAAATTGCAGCTCTACTCAGCTGACGGGTTCCCTGCCCATTAACCCTTCAGAAACCGTCAGTGCACACCACTGAACATCACTGACAACGCACTGTTGACCTGGAGCAGACACTCCTTTAACAGCATTATTTCATATCTTCTATATGAAAACATTGCAGAATCATGTCGGAGAGCTCATTTCAAATGTTTTTCTTAACCAAAGCATGGCACATCATAATATTGCCCCACTACAAAGCAGGGCCCTGCAGTGCTTATTCCATCCTACAACAGTACGACACGTTGGCATCTGGTAGTAGGCTGGTTTAGATGGCGGCTGGGTAAAGCAGGCACTACTACACAGGGAGGGATCAGATGGTTCAGCCTGACAACTGGTCACCTCACCCCAGGAACACACACAGCCTGCTTAATGGATCGGATTACGGGAGCAGAATGTGTGTGTGTGTGTGTGTGTGTGTGTGTGTGCACCCATCAATGGTAGCTTAAAAGCCACCAAACAAAGCACACATCCAGTGAGTGTGTCATCATCTCAACACTAAGGGAGAGCTTTACAGAGAGAAGAGATGATGGTCTCAGTGTGACTGGTGACAGTAACAATACTATCCCAAGTGTGTCACATCCCAATACCAATTACAGGGACACCTGCCACACTTTGAATGTTTAAAAAATTCACTGAGTCCAGAGCAATGGTTTTGCGCACCTCGAGTTAGTACTACGTACAGTAATCTTATACATTTATTTTAATTTTATTAACTATTTTAATTTATTTTTTATTTAATAGTGACACTGGCCTAATTGACAGAACATTGTGTGAAACAAGTGATTGGTGCAGCTAGTCATCCATAAGTGGCTCAGTTAACATACTGCAGTGGAGGAGTGATTGGCAGAGAGAGAGCATGTCCTGGTCCAGGTCTAATCTGGAGAACTGAATCAGAGAATGAGAGTCATGCAGCCATTACATAATACAGCTGTCCAAAAATAGCCCCCGGTGAAGAGGTCACCAACCTTCAACCACAATCTGATTAAGATGCCACTTCCATGAATGCTGTGTGTGTGTGTGTGTGTGTGTGTGTGTGTGTGTGTGTGTGTGTGTGTGTGTGTGTGTGTGTGTGTGTGTGTGTGTGTGTGTGTGTGTGTGTGTGTGTGTGTGTACGCGTTTGGGTGTCCCACACCGGGAAACTTCTAGTCAAGGAGAACATTTTAAACCTGAAAAGTCTTCCTCCACACAGTACTGCTGGGTCATGGGCTCTGATGAGATGATGCAAATGAGCTCTCTCTACTCCTCTGATGGGTGTGGAGTATACGTGGAAATACAAATGAGCTGGACTGATTTGCATATATTGCAACAAAATGGAATGACAAATGCATTTCTCTAGTCCCTGAGCGGCAAAGAAAGAGTGAGAGAGTGAGAGAGTGAGAGAGCATGTTTGCACCAAGACAATAGCTCAATATCCTCAGTAAGGTGTTCCCTGTTTGGTATAATCCATACCAGTCAAAATGTATCAACACACCTCCTGCAGAAGATTGAAAAGGTTGCAATGTGGAGGGCAAACATTCACTAATTATTGGTGCAATCAACAGATCGATACTATGGTTCAAGATGCAGTAAAAATCCAATTTGATCTAGTGTTTAACTTCAGCAGCAAACCAAGTCTGTTGAGGGCTTATATTATACAGTATCATATCAACATGTACTTAATGATGTACAGTATCATATCAAATCAAATCAAATTTTATTTGTCACATACACATGGTTAGCAGATGTTAATGCGAGTGTAGCGAAATGCTTGTGCTTCTAGTTCCGACAATGCAGTAATAACGAACAAGTAATCTAACTAACAATTCCAAAAAAAAACTACTGTCTTATACACAGTGTAAGGGGATAAAGAATATGTACATAAGGATATATGAATGAGTGATGGTACAGAGCAGCATAGGCAAGATACAGTAGATGATATCGAGTACAGTATATACATATGAGATGAGTATGTAAACCAAGTGGCATAGTTAAAGTGGCTAGTGATACATGTATTACATAAGGATGCAGTCGATGATATAGAGTACAGTATCTACGTATGCATATGAGATGAATAATGTAGGGTAAGTAACATTATATAAGGTAGCATTGTTTAAAGTGGCTAGTGATATATTTACATCATTTCCCATCAATTCCCATTATTAAAGTGGCTGGAGTAGAGTCAGTGTCATTGACAGTGTGTTGGCAGTAGCCACTCAATGTTAGTGGTGGCTGTTTAACAGTCTGATGGCCTTGAGATAGAAGCTGTTTTTCAGTCTCTCGGTCCCAGCTTTGATGCACCTGTACTGACCTCGCCTTCTGGATGACAGCGGGGTGAACAGGCAGTGGCTCGGGTGGTTGATGTCCTTGATGATCTTTATGGCCTTCCTGTAGCATCGGGTGGTGTAGGTGTCCTGGAGGGCAGGTAGTTTGCCCCCGGTGATGCGTTGTGCAGACCTCACTACCCTCTGGAGAGCCTTACGGTTGAGGGCGATGCAGTTGCCATACCAGGCGGTGATACAGCCCGCCAGGATGCTCTCGATTGTGCATCTGTAGAAGTTTGTGAGTGCTTTTGGTGACAAGCCGAATTTCTTCAGCCTCCTGAGGTTGAAGAGGCGCTGCTGCGCCTTCCTCACGATGCTGTCTGTGTGAGTGGACCAATTCAGTTTGTCAGTGATGTGTATGCCGAGGAACTTAAAACTTGCTACCCTCTCCACTACTGTTCCATCGATGTGGATGGGGGGGTGTTCCCTCTGCTGTTTCCTGAAGTCCACAATCATCTCCTTAGTTTTGTTGACGTTGAGTGTGAGATTATTTTCCTGACACCACACTCCGAGGGCCCTCACCTCCTCCCTGTAGGCCGTCTCGTCGTTGTTGGTAATCAAGCCTACCACTGTTGTGTCGTCCGCAAACTTGATGATTGAGTTGGAGGCGTGCGTGGCCACGCAGTCGTGGGTGAACAGGGAGTACAGGAGAGGGCTCAGAACGCACCCTTGTGGGGCCCCAGTGTTGAGGATCAGCGGGGAGGAGATGTTGTTGCCTACCCTCACCACCTGGGGGCGGCCCGTCAGGAAGTCCAGTACCCAGTTGCACAGGGCGGGGTCGAGACCCAGGGTCTCGAGCTTGATGACGAGCTTGGAGGGTACTATGGTGTTGAATGCCGAGCTGTAGTCGATGAACAGCATTCTCACATAGGTATTCCTCTTGTCCAGATGGGTTAGGGCAGTGTGCAGTGTGGTTGAGATTGCATCGTCTGTGGACCTATTTGGGCGGTAAGCAAATTGGAGTGGGTCAAGGGTGTCAGGTAGGGTGGAGGTGATATGGTCCTTGACTAGTCTCTCAAAGCACTTCATGATGACGGATGTGAGTGCTACGGGGCGGTAGTCGTTTAGCTCAGTTACCTTAGCTTTCTTGGAAACAGGAACAATGGTGGCCCTCTTGAAGCATGTGGGAACAGCAGACTGGTATAGGGATTGGTTGAATATGTCCGTAAACACACCGGCCAGCTGGTCTGCGCATGCTCTGAGGGCGCGGCTGGGGATGCCGTCTGGGCCTGCAGCCTTGCGAGGGTTAACACGTTTAAATGTCTTACTCACTTCGGCTGCAGTGAAGGAGAGACCGCATGTTTTCGTTGCAGGCCGTGTCAGTGGCATAGTATCAATGCAGGGGTCTGGGACATAGTCCCTAATAAAGCTTCATGAAGACATTGAGTATTTAATGCGTCACTGACTGTTATCTCATCAGGACTGCACAACAAAATCTCCAAAGAAAACACCATATCTGGCCATAACTGCAGCAACAGAGATATGGCATGGCTGGCCCTTTTAATTAGGGCAAGTGGGGCCGTAAATTATGGCTTGTGGGGCTGTCTGTGGTGCAGTCTGCAGATTATGGAGTGTGTTGGCATTTTAATCATGGCATATTTTGCAGTATGTTAACTGTCATATGTCAGCTGTCAGTGAACCCAAAACTAACCTTGACAGTTAAGTTTTGGTATAATTTCTGAGTGGTTAAGCTGAATGTTTGGGATAGGGTTAACCTTGACGATTAAGTTTAGGTATTCATTGGTTAAGGTTTGGGTTAGGGTTAAAACAGAAAAAAAGATGACAAAACACGTACCTAGTGCTGGGATTGAACGTGCGATCCTCTGAGCCGTAGCTCACGGTTTGAGCCCGTCCTCAACCCCACCCAGAACACCCTAGCTTGTCGTGAACCTACTGGATGGCCATAGGCGCTTGCGTTGCCTGTAATGACGGTAGGAAATTGCAATGGAAATAAAATGACACCCCATGCCATTATTTCAATATGCCTAAATACGTCATAATCCACCAGAGTTTGGCCTGGGATTGCAAACATAGCCAAGAGACATAAAACCATGAATCCAAGCACTATCAGATTCCTGGATCAACATCAAGTATACAAACACCCCTCTACTACACCAACATACTCAGTAATCACCTGTATTCTTATAGCTAACATCTAGCATAATGGTCCTGTCTTTCTATTCCACTGCCCAAACCCACCTGTCCTCTACCCACACACACTGATAGTTACCGGAGCTTAACCGGCCAGTCCAGCCAGACAGAACACAGACAGACAGCAGGCTATCTAATCAACCGCAGCAGCTAATGCACAATGAAAGCAGAGTTACTTACTCTAGGCACCAGTGTGAGCAGAGCGAGTGGAGTGCAGAGGCAGGTTCAGCATGGGATGCAGAGATCAGTGGACGATCAGCACTGCTCTATGCAGCAGAACCTAGCCAGGAAAGTGCTGGATACAACTATGTTCTCTCCCTCTCGCTGTCTCCGTCTCTCACAGGCTCTTAGTTTCTACCTCTCCTCTCATTTTACTTAATTACTTCAGAGTGGTCTTTTGCTATCGCTCACCTCCAAATGTCTTCCCCTCTTTCTCTCTTTCCTTCTCTCCCTCTACTTCTCTGTCTGATTCAGTGTTGGAGCTCTAACACCTGCTGTTAGATCGCAGCCTCTCCTGTCAGATGATGCTATGGAAAGCTCCCCTCTCTCCCCCTCCCTTCCTCATTACTCTCTCTCCCCCTCCCTCTCCCTCTCTCTCCTTCTCTCACATGTACACACACACACCACATGGACATGAGTGAGCAGAGTGCAGTGGGCGTATGGACATGAGTGAGATTCATGATGCGAAGTGCTAAGAAGGACATTATCTACCATACAAGATATCAAATCACACATTCCCCATTATCTACCTCATCCCTCTGACAATAATTATCCCATCCAGCACATGCTCCATTTGACTCTGTAGCGGACAGCTGAAAAGCGCAAAAAAAAAATCTAATCTCTAACATAGATTATGGATTCACATATGGAGATTAAAATAGCATAATAGGCAAGAGGACCCTGTCAGCTATTAACCATTGATTCTGCTGAGATTCTGTCTTTCATAGAGGACAATTCAAATAAGACACAGTCAAATCCATCTGTAAATAACATAATCTTCAAACGATGTCTACCAGAACCAGAAGTCTATCTCATTCCCCATTGAGCCAGACTTCAGTCTCTTTCCACCTCCCCTATGAGTACTTACCAGATATGCTGCACCTTATGGAGGATTGTGTCAGAGAAGCTCCCTCTCCTGGTTCCAAGGCCCATGCTACCTGCTCCTGTCCTCCTGCTCTGAGGCATGTTCTCTGGCTGCTGCCTGCTGCAGCTCTACACTGGAAGAGGGTTCCACCTGGACCTACCTGGACCGCGCAGGCTCAGCTAGACAAAGGACCAGGGTGGATGCCCATTGGTGAGGAAACTAAAGGCCATTGACGGGAGGAAGACTTAGTCTTCCTCCCGGTCCACACCCAGATCAGAGTTTAGTGGTCCACACCCAGCTCAGAGTTTAGTCTTACAGGCCTGCCCAGAGCTCCCTAAAGCACATTGTTTGGGTATGGTTCCACACCAGTCTCAATAGACACACAAAACCATTTTGTCTTAGTTTTTCACAGCCAGTAGTTTCCCCCCGTCTATCTCCCAGGTGAACTACTTTGGAACTCACACAGGGAAGATCATGTTACCTCTGATAACCTTTCCCCTCATGAGAGGGCAACCAGACCGAGATCCAGGCAGCCTGGAAGGGTCTGATGAGGTGCGTGGCATGTGAGGCTAGAAATATATCTCAATCTGGGCCTCTCCAATTGGCAAAGCTGACAATAGGATGAGCAGGGTATCATTGTTCCCAAACAGAGTGAGAATGAGGGAGTCAAACCAGGTCATAGGGAGTCAGTATCCTAAATCACTCTCATTGTCAGCCCAGACAAAGATCAATGTATTTGAGAAATACTTGGAAAAAGAATGCTCATTGGCCTGTGCTAATTAAAGGGATCCTCCATAATCTCTCTCACTCTCTCTTCCCCATTCACTTCCTCCCCATTCTTTCATTCATTCATTCACTCCCTCTCTCTCTCTCTCTCCCTCCCCATTCACTCCCTCTCTCACTGTCTTTTCAGCCCCTGCAGTCATCTGTGGAGCCAGCTAGGCTAAATTTCACATTTACACACTGTCATTCTGCAGATACTTCAATCCGTGCTGAGAGACTAACAATCCCTATGTGGGAGGAGGCACAGATACTATATTGAGTGTGTGTGACAGAGAGAGGTAAGGAGAGGGGCAGTGGCCTCCTCACTGAGTGTGACTGAAGGAGTAACTTTATCACTTTTTTATCAGTAAGTAACTCCTGTCTGGTCTGTCCTGGGGCTGTGGGATTCATCGTTCCCTCTGAGTCTGCTGGGACTAGGAGGACTACACATGGCTGGACGCACATCAAATGAGAACCCTGTCAACCCTGCTTACCACCTCTGCTTCTCATAATTCAATTGTGTTTGGAACTCTAACTCCATTGATTTTGTTAGTCCTGTGCTGGAAACAGTGTGGTGTGAGACAACACGACAGCCCGGCAGACAGACAGGCAAGGCCATGGCCCCTGTCCCCAGTCCCCTGAAGCCCAACCTGATGATGGAATACAGGCAGGCAGCAGCCTCGTAGTTCATTCCCAGTGTCAGCGCCAGTCACACTGACCACTGGGGATGGAGGTAAGCTCCTCTGCTCCGTAATGAGCTCCGGCCCAACCCAGGTCATCCTTTGTCCCTGTGCTTCAGTGTACTTTACTGCTCTGCTCTGGTCATGGTCCGATGGGAGCCCAGCACAGCTGTGGCTTTTGCTCTGCTGACAAGGTGACTAATTAGGTGATTACAATCATTAAGAGGATGGCCAGTGATCTCAGCATGTGCTCCAGGTGGACATCAGTGGCTGACTGAAGTGCATTCAACTCCAAAAGCTGCAAAAAGCAAAGCTAGCCATACTCAAGGCTAGCCATGACAATACCACCAGTTGAAAGCAGCAGAGTTAAATATAGAAATTGTGTTCAAAACAAATGTTAGAGATGTATCTGAACCACTCAGGTATTGTTATGCTGATGCATCTAGCCACACAATCCCCAAAGCACTGTGATCACATACACGTTTAGCAGATGTTATTGCGGGTGTAACGAAATGCTTGTGTTTCTAGTGCAGTAATATCTAACAATTTCACAACAATACACACAGATCTAAGTAAAGGAATGGGATTAAGACTATAGAAATATATGGACGAGCAATGTCAGAGTGGCTTAGACTAAGATACAGTAGAATAGAATACAGTATATACATATGAGATGAGTAATGCAAAATATGTACACATTATTAAAGTGACTAGTGTTTAATTTATTAAAGTGGCAAGTGATTTCAAGTCTGCCTGTTTACCCTGCTATCATCCAGAAGGCGAGGTCAGTACAGGTGCATCAAAGCTGGGACCGAGAGACTGAAAACAGCTTCTACCTCAATGCCATCAGACTGTTAAACAGCCATCACTAACATTGAGTGGCTGCTGCCAACACACTGACACTGACTCAACTCCAGCCACTTTAATAATGGGAATTGATGGGAAATGATGTAAATATATCACTAGCCACTTTAAACAATGCTACCTTATATAATGTTACTTACCCTACATTATTCATCTCATATGCATACGTATATACTGTACTCTATATCATCGACTGCATCCTTAGGTAATACATGTATCACTAGCCACTTTAACTATGCCACTTTGTTTACATACTCATCTCATATGTATATACTGTACTCGATACCATCTACTGTATCTTGCCTATGCTGCTCTGTACCATCACTCATTCATATATCCTTATGTACATATTCTTTATCCCCTTACACTGTGTATAAGACAGTAGTTTTGGAATTGTTAGTTAGATTACTTGTTGGTTATTAATGCATTGTCGGAACTAGAAGCACAAGCATTTCGCTACACTCGCATTAACATCTGCTAACCATGTGTATGTGACAAATAAAATTTGATTTGATTTGATTTGATAAAATTGCATTTTATTTTATTTGACCATGACAGTTTACAATCTAGTGTTACTCCAAGCAGTTTAGTCATCTCAACTTGCTCACATTATTTATTACAAGATTTTGTTTAGAGTTCAGTGAGTGTTTTGTTCCAAATACAACACTTTAAGTTTTAGAAGTATTTAGGGCTAACGTATTCCTTGCCACCCACTCTGAAACTAACTGCAGCTCTTTGTTGAGTGTTGCAGTCATTTCAGTCGCTGTAGTAGCTGGCGTGTATAGTGTTGAGTCATCCGCGTACATAAAAACTCTGGCTTTACTCAAAGTCGATAGTAAAAATTGAAAAAAATCAAGGGGCCTAAACAGCTACCCTGGGGAATTCCTGATTCTAACTGGATTATATTTGATAAGCTTCCATTAAAGAACACCCTCTGTGTTCTGTTAGACAAGTAACTCTTTATCCACATTATAGCAAGAGGTGTAAAAGCCATAACATATACATTTTTCCAGCAGCAGACTATGATCAATAATGTCAAAAGCTGCACTGAATTCTATCAAGACAGCCCCCACAATCATTTGATCATCAATTTCTCTCAGCCAATCATCAGTCATTTGTGCTTGTTGAGTGTCCTTCCCTGTAAGCATGCTGCAATTCTGTTGTCAATTTGTTTACTGTAAAATAGCATTGTATCTGATCAAACACATTTTTTCCCATAAGTTTAGGTTGGCTTTACTATTCTTAGGTAGCAGAATTACTTTAGCTTCCCTCCAGGCCTGAGGGCTCACGCTCTCTATGTCACGACTCCTACCGAAGGTGGCTCCCCTTCCTGTTCGGGTGGCGCTCGGCGGTCGTCGTCACCGGCCTACTAGCTGCCACTGATTCTTTCCTCCCCCTCCTTGTCTGTTTATTGGTTACACCTGTTGTTAATTTGGTTATTAGTTGGGCTTTATTAGCCAACCGGCCCACCTGCTCTTTGTGCGGGATTGTTCTATGTGTACTTGTCGTGCCCGCATGTATGTCACGGCTGTTTTGTGTACGTGAGCTGTTTTTTGGATACAGTTTAGTTCCCCTGTGGATTTGGGTATTTGTGTTGAGTGGCATCTGCTTTTTCACCTGGTCGGTGTATTAAAGACGTGCCTACTCTGAACTCTCTGTCTCCTGCGTCTGACTCCTTCCTCCACTACACCCCGGACATTAAACTCTAGTAGGCTTAAATTGAAGATGTGGCAAATAGGAGTGGCAATATTGTCTGCTATTATCCTCAGTAATTTTCCATCTAGATTGTCAGACCCTGGTGGCTTGTCATTGTTGATAGACAACATTAATTTTTTTCTCACCTCTTCCACACTGACTTCACGGAATTCAAATGTATGTCTTTCATAATTTGGTCCGATATACTTGGATGTGTAGTGACAGTGTTTGTTACTGGCATGTCATCCCTAAGTTTACTTATCTTGCCAATGAAAAAGTCACTAAAGTAGTTTGCAATATCACTGGGCTTTGTGATGAATGAGCCCTCTGATTCAATAAATGAAGGAGCCGAGTTGGCTTTTTTTTTTTAAATTTAAATTAAGGTGCCCCAAAGTTTTTTACTATCATTCTTATATAATTAATTTTTGTTTCATAGTGTGTATTATTTAGTTTAGTCACATGGTTTCTTAAATTGCAGTAGGTTTGCCAATCAGTTGGGCTGCCAGACTTAATTGCCATACTTTTGCCTCATCCCTCTCAATCATAATTTTTTTTATTCCTCATCAATTCAAGGGTTTTTAACAGTTTTTACAGTCATTTTCTTAATGGCTGCATGCTTATTAATAACTGGAATAAGTTTCATAAATGTGTCAAGTGCAGCGTCTGGTTGCTCTGCATTACACACCACAGACCAGCAAATATGATTTACATCATCAACATATGAATCACTACACAACTTATTGTATGACCTCCTATACACTATATTAGGCCCAGCCTTTGGAACTTTGGTTTTCCTAGATATTGCTATTATATTGTGATCACTACATCCTATGGATTTGGATAGTGCTTTAAAGCAAATATCTGCAGCGTGAGTAAAAATGTGATCAATACATGTTGATGGTTTAATTCCTGGGCTGTTTGTAACTACCCTGGTAGGTTGACTGACAACCTGATCCAGGTTGCAGGCACTGGTTACAGTTTGAAGTTTTTGCCTGAGTGGGCAGCTTGATGAAAGCCAGTCAATATTTAAATCACCTAGAAAATATACTTCCCTGTTGATATCACATACATTAGCATGTCACGCCCTGACCATGTCACGCCCTAACCATAGAGAGCCCTCGGGGTTCTAGGGGGTGTTCTAGTCTTTAATTTCTATGTTGGTGTGAGTATAGTTCCCAATTGGAGGCAGCTGATGATCGTTGCCTCGAATTGGGGATCATACTTGGTGTAGCCCTTTCCCACGTGTGTAGTGGGATATTGTTTTGTTTTGGATTAGTGCTATGTGCGCTACGAACTGCACGTTCGTTTATTCTTTTTTTTTTTTTGAAGGGTCACTTTAATACATATGTGGAACTCTACTCACGCTGTGCCTTGGTCCGCTTATTATGTATACGACAAATGTGACATAGCAAGCATTTCACACATGTTATCCAGATACTGACTGTTAGCACTTGGTGGTCTATAGCAGCTTCCCACAAGAATGGGCTTTAGGTGAGGCAGATGAACCTGTAGCCATATTACTTCAACAGTATTTAACATTAGATCGTCTCTAAGCTTTACAGGAATGTGGTTCTGAATATAGACTTCAAAACCGCCTCCATTGGCATTTCTGTCTTTTCGGTAGATGTTATAACCATGTATTGCTACCACTGTATTATCTTTACAGGAATGTGGTTCCTCCTCTGCGCCGGTGCCCAGTCCGGTGCCCAGTCCGGTGCCCAGTCCGGTGCCCAGTCCGGTGCCCAGTCCGGTGCCCAGTCCGGTGCCCAGTGAGTTTCAGAGATAGTCAGAATATGAATGTCATCTGTTACAAGCAAGTTATTGACTTCATGGACCTTGTTATTAGGCTACATATATTAATATGGGCTATTTTTTTGCACTTGTCTGGGTTTCTTGATTGTTTTTAATGCTTCACTGGGAAGCTTATCAGAGGTAGACTTACTCATGTTAATTACATTGGAGCTGATAGGGCAGGGTGAGCTGCATAACGTGGTCTTCCTACAATTGCACACAGCCTCAGTGCTAACAGTGTAACTCTGGTTTATAGGCTCATGATTACTGCTTACAACAGCTGTAGGATAAACAGATGTATTCGGTGCAATTAGGGGTACATAAATTCATTGAATTACATTGTGTTTGCCAATGCCCCTAAGAACATGTACATTTGATGCAGCATTGTCCTTTATGATCTTTTTGGCCTTCCTGTGACATCGGGTGCTGTAGGTGTCCTGGAGGCCAGGTAGTTTGCCCCAGGTGATGTGTTGGGCAGACCGCACCACCCTCTGGAGAGCCCTCACCTCCTCCTTGGAGGCTGTCTCGTCATTGTTGGTAATCAAGCCTACTACTGTTGTGTCATCTGCAAACTTGATGGAGTTGGAGGTGTGTGTGGCAACGCAGTCATGGGTGAACAGCGAGTACAGGAGGGGGCTGAGCATGCACCCTTGTGGGGCCCCAGTGTTAAGGATTAGTGAAGTGGAGGTGTTGTTTCCTACCTTCACCACCTGGAGTTGGCCCGTCAGGAAGTCCAGGACCCAGTTGCACAGGGCGGTATTCAGACCCAGGGCCTCAAGCTTAATGATGAGCTTGGAGGGTACTATGGTATTGAATGCTGAGCTATAGTCAATGAACAACATTTTACATAGGTATATTCCTCTTGTCCAGATGGGATAGGGCAGTGTGCAGTGAGATGGCGATTGCATCGTCTATAGATCTATTTGGCGGTAAGTAAATTGAAGTGGGTCTAGGTTGTTAGGTAAGGTACAGGTGATATGATCCTTGACTAGCCTCTCAAAGCACTTCATGATGACAGAAGTGAGTGCTACGGGGCGATAGTCATTTAGCTCAGTTACCTTTGCTTTCTTGTGTACAGGAACAATTGTGGCCACCTTGAAGCGTGTGGGGACTGCAGACTGGGATAGGGAGAGATTGAAAATGTCCGTAAACATACCAGCCAGCTGGTCTGCGTATGCTCTGAGGACATGGATAGGGATGCCGTCTGGGCCGGCACCTTTGCTAGGGTTAACACGCTTAAATGTCTTACTTACGTCGGCTATGGAGAAAGAGAGTCCAGGGTCCTTGGAATCAGGCCAGTCACCTTGCCATGGTTAAATGTGATGGTTTGCACTTTCAGTTTTGCATGAACACTGCCAAATACCCACAGTTTCTGGTTAGGGTAGGTTTTAATAGTCACAGTGGGTACAACATCTACTATACACTTCCTGATAAACTCAGTCACCGTATCAGTATATTCGTCAATGTTATTCTCAGAGTCTATCCCAGTCCGAGTGATCAAAATAATATTGAAGTGTGGATTCCGATTGGTCAGACCAGCGTTGAATAGTCCTTAGCACAGGTACTTCCTGTTTGAGTTTCTGCCTATAGGACGGGAGGAGCAAAATGGAGTTGTGATCAGATTTGCCGAAGGGAGGGCGGGGGAGGGCCTTGTAGGCATCCCACAAGTTGGAGTAGCAGTGGTCGAGTGTTTTACTGTAGCAGCGCGAGTACTGCAGTCAATATGTTGATAGGACTTCGGTAGCATTTTCCTCAAATTTGCTTTGTTAAAATCCCCAACTACAATAAATGCGGCCTCAGGATATGTGGTTTCCAGTTTGGGGCCATCGTGGTATCGGCTTGAGGGGGAATATACATGGCTGTGACTATAACCGAAGATAAATCTCTTGGGAGGTAATACGGTCGGCATTTGATTGTGAGGTATTCTAGGTCGGGTGAACAAAAATGACTTGAGTTCCTGTATGTTATCACAATAACACCATGAGTAGTTAATCATGAAACATACACCCCCTTGCTTCTTCTTCTCGGAGAGATATGTATTCCTGTCTGCGCGATGAACTGAGAAACCAACTGGCTGTATGGACTCAGACAGTATATCCCGAGAGAGCAATGTTTCCGTGAAACAGAGCATGTTACAATCCCTGATGTCTCTCAGGAAGGAAATTCTCGCTCTCAGCTCTTCAACTTTATTATCCAGAGACCGAACATTAGCGAGTAATATACTCGGATGTGGTGGCTGTTGTGCGCGCCTCCTGAGTGGGACTAGAAGTCCATTGTGAGCACCTCTTCTCCGCCGGCGATGTTTTGGGTCAGCCTCTGGAATCAGTTCAATTGTCCTGGGTGGTACGAACAAAGGAAAGTTGTATTCCTAGTCGTAATGCTGGTAATGCTGATGAGTTACCGCCCCTCTGATATCCAAAGCTCTTCCCTGCTGTATGTAATAACACAAAAACATTTCTGGCCTAATAATGTAAGAAATATTACATTAAAAAAACAAAATACTGCAAAGTTGCTTAGGGGCTAGAGGCTCGTATGCCCTCTCTATCGACGCCAGATTCTTGACAATACCAGACCAGATTCATGACATTCTCCTTGTATCGTCACTGAGGCAGCCTACTGTCATGACGTTGGCCTGGAGGTAGGTTTAGGACAGTCATAAATACCTCTTCCCCCCTTTTTCCTCTCTCTACCCGACTGATGTTACATTTGCAAAACCCTTGGTTAATAACATAGAGATTCTGGGAACATCAGAAGGTGGGGGGAAATTAACTATATTCTGGTAATCCGACAAATTGAACATATGCGGTGGTACTTAACGAATATGATGCCAGTTCGGTTGTCATCTGAGACATTCTCATCAATGATAAGATGACATAAACTCTACAGTGGAAAGTCTACACATCAGAGTTATCGGATTCACATGGAATTGTTGTTCAATTTAAATGTTTGAATATGAAATGATTTGTGATGGGATGAAATGTGATTTTAGCTTCTAAAATGTGAGATTTGGGTTTTCATAAGGTAGGGCTCTGCTCTATCAGTGGCCCACCCCTGTGAAGGGACATGGGCTATACAACTTTTCAAACATGCCCTCCTCTAACCTTCCTATATAAAGCCTTGACGACAATATGACCATCTGTTCTGAGGATGTGAGGACAACGGTCTGATGTCAGAATGGTTCAGTTAATAACTTCAGAAAGAAGCCAACATCAGCGTGAGCTTTGGTTGCGAATGGTATGAACTTTGAACTCTTATTCACTTCAGAAGTGATACCTCCTAGCCGTTGAGTTAGCAACAGCAGCTGCAAACGCAGGTTAGGAAGGAACAGACAGAGTATCCCATCTACCACACAACAACGTTACTACAACGTATCCAATTGACCACCAAAGACATTCTTCAAAGGACAAAGGACTTGGTTTGGCAACACGGCCTTCCATCTACCACCAACCTACTGAAGCGCAGCTCAGAGTAAATATTTATTGCATTTTCCTTTTCCAAATGGGCGGTAATTTAGAATGCACAAGATACTGTATTTACGATAGCACAGCTTCGCCCTTTGTTCCTCAGTCTTCCCGCTCTTTCACTCAAACCCAGCCCCTTTTCTTTTGTGTAACCAGCTGTCATATCTGTTCCACCCGCTAGGGACGTTTTCCTTTATGACGTAATTTGTAATCAAATTATGATTTAATTATGTGTATGTGTATGTGTAATTCTGTGTGATTAGTTAGGTATTTAGTAAATAAATAATTAAACCCAATGTTGTATTGCTGATTCAACTTGTTAGCCAGGGTTCGTGCAGATAAACAGGAATTTACAACTTTCAGATGAGACTGAATTAAGATGACGATTAATATTGACTGCTATTGATGTAAAATATGAATAGGTCTTTAAGAGTTTATTCGGAAGATAACAACTCTATAAATATTATTTTGTGGTGCCCCGACTCTCTAGTTAATTACATTTACATGATTAGCTCAATCAGGTCATATTAATTACGGATAAATTATTTTATAGAATAGCATGTCATATCACTTAATCCGGCATAGCCAAAGACACTTGAATTCACCCGGCGGACGCTACTCTGGCCAATCCCCTGTGCTCATACTTAACCAATTCTATCGACTCTTGATTAGATGAGAATTACCTCCAGACTATAGGGAAGGCTCACAACTGCAAGGGACATTACTCCCTCAATGAGTCTCATCTTATTGATTAATAGCATGAATATATGGACCCTGAGTGGAGGCCCTCTTGACAGATTAACTAGATCACAGTTTAGTGAATGCACTCTCAAATGCAAATGCAGAAAGCTAGATGCCGCAAATCAGCAAGCCTCTACGGCGGGAGTGATGGGAGAGGAAGGAAGGGATGGAAGGGAGTGAGGGAGGGATGGGGTGAAGAGGACAGGACACACTGAGGCGCGAAAGAGTTTCCTCTTCAATCCACTCAACTAGACGAAGCATTAACCTACATGATTAGATGGTATTCACAGCCCCATGCATTATCATGTCATCAGATATGAGGGGAAACTGGAGAGGGAATGTGATGAATTGGCATCGTGTCATTAAAAAGAATGGGAAGGGAAAGTGCACATCGCTTTAGACCGCTCCCTCCCTATGTCAGTCTCCAACACAATCTTCCTAAATTATGATGATGCACATAGATGATGATTTAAAGGTAAGTGTTCTGGTGGAGACAAATGATCCTTGACTAGTAATGTGGGTGCTGGTGATTGGGGAGTTTCTCCCTATGGTATCTACAGTAACCTATATAACTATAACAGGGCCCATTGGGGATATCAAGTTGGTCATATTTTATTTAAAACCTGCAGCTGTCCGGTATTGTGGGGATGGGATTGGCACACCAGTTGAACAGGGCACGATTGGTGCGATTATCAAAAGGGGCGGATGTGTGTGTGTGTGCCTCCCCCTCCAGCTGCCTGCTGTCTAGCATGCATTAAACAGAACAGGTGCTTAGACAAGAAGTGTAAAGACTTCTGCTCAACAAATTTTGTTCATTGTTGCGTTAGAGGTCTGTATTTTCTACAACCTCCACCAGAGTCACCTCGTGGTAATGGAGGTCATACAATCAAATGGGTTTTATCTAACTAGCCTAGACACCACTCTGTCTGGGTCACCACTCAAACTGAATGCTCAGTGAATACTCAGCTTTCTCGACTGTCCTCATGAGGCCTAAGAGTACATGCTCAGTGACTTACAGTACCCCCAAAATAACCAGACCCCATTCCGATGTATAATCCGAAACACTCAAGTAATCAGGATCTTAAGCACTCCCAATAGCAATTGAATAAGTGAGTTCCACCCTCACCTTCTTTCTGTGTCATTAGAAATGCCAAGAGGACTACAGGGACCAGTTTGAAAGGTAAGACACACTGACACTGGTGCCCAGATCCACAATTGTTCTCTCTGGGGCTGGGTTCAGCTTTCCCCTCAAGACCTACTGCCTGCATTCTTGCATTTGGGCGGATGGCAGCCATTACAGAGGAACTCAGGAGTAAGACATCCTGGTAATGAGGTCCTACTTCAGCTCCCCCTCCTCATCACTCACCATCACTTTATGACTTCATGACACAGCGCTCTGGGACCTGAATGGGAACAGGGCGTCGGCAGCAGTCAGAGGAGATACCCATGGGGTTCGCTGACTCGCACACACACACACATACATGCATGCATACTCACACACACATGCCCACACCACCTCATGAACACTCTCTAACCCTCACACAATCAAATTGTTATACACACACAAACGGAGTACTTTACCATGGTTTATAGCTGAGTTATGTCCTTGGGGAAGTGTTATTTCCAAAAGCAAGACTAACACAAAAAAATGACTAACACAAAAAAATGTAATTCAGAAGAGTCTGTACGGTTATATATATTCAGCATGGCAGTGAAGAAGATTTACAACTATTTCACTGCAAGAAGAACATTGAAGAATGTTGAAGAACATTATGTTCATGATTGATCATTAACCACTAGAGGGCACTTGGCAGACATACGCTGAGGGATAAAAAAACAACACAACCTACATGGACGGAGTTTACTATGTAGTGTGTGTCAAGTTACCATTATCACTGCTAACCATAAGAGGAAAAACAACACACACACACACACACACACACACACACACACACACACACACACACACACACACACACACACACACACACACACACACACACACACACACACACACACACACACACACACACACACACACACACACACTGCCAGCTGCTGAGAGAAAGGATGATGACTGAGGCTCTGATGGATTTAAGAGGGATGCGGCAGCATACTGTGTCTGTTTTAAACCTGCTCTGGTAAACCTGAGTATCAAGCTGCTATTCTTATTCAGTGACAACTTTCAGTCCTTTATAATGGAGATGGAGTCAGTATGGGACATCCTTCCTATGACTTCTTCCTATGACTTCACACATCCTTCCTAAATGATTTATAGCAGTGATGAATGCATTTAATAAATACAGAAGAATGTTTGTCTTATTTCTCAAAAATACAACTTTCTCACATACAAACCCCAAAAGGGCTTTTCATGACTATGGGTTTCTTATCTGCCTGCAGGTAGAGGCTGATATAATCGAACATAATGACTTACTGAGTGCAGCGAGAGCACTGCTCAGAGCAGCACTGTTCAGAGCGCCACTGTTCAGAGCAGGACTGTTCAGAGCAGGACTGTTCAGAGCGGCACTGTTCAGAGTGGCACTGTTCAGAGCGCCACTGTTCAGAGCGCCACTGTTCAGAGCGCCACTGTTCAGAGCAGGACTGTTCAGAGCAGGACTGTTCAGAGCGCCACTGTTCAGAGCAGGACTGTTCAGAGCAGGACTGTTCAGAGCAGGACTGTTCAGAGCAGGACTGTTCAGAGCAGGACTGTTCAGAGCAGGACTGTTCAGAGCGCCACTGTTCAGAGCAGGACTGTTCAGAGCAGGACTGTTGCAGGACTGTTCAGAGCAGGACTGTTCAGAGCAGGACTGTTCAGAGCGCCACTGTTCAGAGCAGGACTGTTCAGAGCAGGACTGTTCAGAGCAGGACTGTTCAGAGCAGGACTGTTCAGAGCAGGACTGTTCAGAGCGCCACTGTTCAGAGCAGGACTGTTCAGAGCGCCACTGTTCAGAGCAGGACTGTTCAGAGCGCCACTGTTCAGAGCAGGACTGTTCAGAGCGCCACTGTTCAGAGCAGGACTGTTCAGAGCGCCACTGTTCAGAGCAGGACTGTTCAGAGCAGGACTGTTCAGAGCAGGACTGTTCAGAGCAGGACTGTTCAGAGCAGGACTGTTCAGAGCAGGACTGTTCAGAGCGCCACTGTTCAGAGCGCCACTGTTCAGAGCAGGACTGTTCAGAGCAGGACTGTTCAGAGCGCCACTGTTCAGAGCAGGACTGTTCAGAGCAGGACTGTTCAGAGCAGGACTGTTCAGAGCGGCACTGTTCAGTGGCTAGAAGGCATTCCCTTCCTTTGGTGTCCCGCTATATTAGCATGCGTTACAGACATGTTTGGAACACAGTGCATAATGAACCCCCACATCCCCTCTTAATTACAGTTTTTTTTCGATTGCTAAACGACAGTGGACACAACTGGAGTCACATGTGCAAAACTCTAACTACAGTCTGCACAGCAGCAGTTCATGTGGACCAAACTCTAGTTCGTTTTTCATTGCTTGAACACAGTTTTCAAAACTCTACACACTTATCCCATGACTTTAACCACAACCTGCACAACACTGTGGATTTACAGCACTTTGTTCAAATGCTAACACACTGCTGTCAAAACTGTGAACCACACATTCAAAAGGGAATAGATTTCAGCCTTGTGCCTTTCAAACACTGCTGATTGCAATTTCAGCTGAAAGGCTAAGCAGGTGTCTTGTTTTAGACTTGTTAGTGAACACACACACATATTACAGTATATATTGGTAGAGCTCAGAAAGACTCATTTTGGAAATGGAACAAGGAAGATGGGTTCGTGGAGGGAGAAGGGTGGCAGGGAGAGGGCGGATGCGTGGAGGAAGACAAAGAAGACAAAGAGCTGTTATTTCAGATGAAATAAGGGCTACACTTATAGACCATGTCGTGAACCATGGTCTCTCATTGAGAGAGGCAGGGTTGAGGGTGCAACCCAATCTGCAAAGATCCACAGTGGCATCTGTAATGCGAATTTTCCATCATGCAAACAGGTGAGAGTTACATCCTTACTTACAGTAAATGAAAACATTACAGGAATCTATTTTGTATTGCAATTATAGAATATTTACACAGATATATATTACAGTAAGTTTGACTGTAAAATATATTTTTACAACAGGACCCAAAGGCTGCCCCCAACAGGGGTAAGAGGAAAAATATTTTCAGATGCGCAGGAAAATGCTATTGTTGACATGGTTGTTGTCAACAATGCAATAAAACTGCAGGAGATTCAAGATAGAGTGCTGGCTGATAATGATATATTTGAAAATGTTAATTCTGTCACCACAACAACTATTGCTCGAGTCCTAAAGAAACACCAAGTTACAATGAAACAGTTATACACTGTACCGTTCGAGAGAAACTGAACGGGTAAAAGAGCAAAGATACCAATATGTCCAGGTAAGACGTCTGAGGTTACGTACACAGCTATACAAAATATTTACAGTAAAAAAAAACACTAGCATTTCTACAGTAAAACTGTGCACTTAATGTTTTTCAGAGAGTAATGGAGGTGGAAGCACTGGAAAGACCACATTCATTTGTATTTATCGATGAAGCTGGATTTAACCTTGCCAAAACACGGCGCAGAGGAAGGAATGTTATAGGTCAAAGGGCCACTGTGGAGGTTCCAGGCCAAAGGGGGGAAAATATCACCAGGTGTGCTGCAACGGCCAATGATGGTTTGCTTCTCAACACACCACTCATTGGCCCATACAACACAGAAAGGCTTATAGCTTTCCTAGAACAGCTCTATGCTCAGCTAGTGCCAGCAGAACAGGGGGAGCCAGTAAGAAACCCCCAAGTTTTTGTCATAGTTTGCGATAACGTTGCTTTTCACTACTCTGCAGCTGTCACAGATTGGTTTGCAGCACATCTCAGATTTATGGTTTTGTACCTGCCTGCATATTCACCCTTCCTCAACCCAATAGAGGAGTTTTTCTCTGCCTGGAGGTGGAAAGTGTTTGGTCACCACCCACATGACCAAATGTCTCTTTTGGAAGCCATGCGTGCCGGATGTGAGGACACGAGTCCAGAGGACTGCCAGGGATGGATAAGGCACTCCAGAAGGTTCTTCCCCAGGTGCATGGCAAGAGAAAACATTAGATGTGATGTTGAAGAAAACCTGTGGCCTGATGCTAGAGAGAGGCAGGATTAGCCCCTCAATTATTTGTTCGAATTACAATATGTACTTTTAGTTTCTACACTTTTTTTCTCATTACTGTAATTCTGTAAATTACTACAGACTATTGAAGCAAACTGCTCATTTTCATTTACCTTAAAGAATTGTTATGTTCTAAAAATTGTAATAAATCATGTGAAAGAATGTCACTCTTCTTTGAAGAAAATATTACTTTGTATGAAGTCACTGAAATTGTTCAAACTGTAAAGATGAAAAGTTTGTATTTTCTGTATTGGTGTTTGATGCTAGTGTTTTTACTCTCAGTGTGTTCTGAGTGACAGTGTGTGTTATCTCAGTGAGGGTTGTGCATAGTGTTTGGCTGCACTGAGCGTGTTTTGAGCCATGTGTTAAGAGTTGTGTTGCTTGGAATGAGTTTTGCAGGTGATGTGAACTGTTTAGCTCAGGTGACTGTTGGTAGTACAGACTGTAGTTAGAGTTTTGCACATGTGACTCCAGTTGTGCCCACTGTCGTTTAGCAATCGAAAAAAACTGTAAATTCAGCAGCAATACGGGCCCAACGTTACCCTCTGATGGTCTTTCATCCTACACCTCTATTGACCCTGTTCACATCCCCCCATCTTCACCCCTCTCCCTCTCTCTTTTCAGCGTATTATAAGCCCTTTCCAAAGCTCTTATAAGATTGCTTTACACAGAGATATTACATTTCAGATTATAATGTGCTGTGTCAAAGGTAATCTATTTCATGCTTAAACACTGCTTGGCCAAAAACTGTACAGACAGTGGTAGAGTGGCCTAGATACATTAGGGTCCGGTGAGACAATAAGCACTACCGATCTCTTACTACACTCTAGTACTATGTTAAATCACTCATGTTTCACCCTGTGGCAGTGGTAAAAGAAGAATTTATCTGTAATCAGACTGGGTTGTGAGTGTGTCTGTTTGTACCTGTGAAAAGGACATGTGTGAGACACACACACAGCTCCTTGCCCGCCCTACGCCACCCTGGCAAAAGGAAAGATGTCTGATAAGTGCAAACGCTCCATTTCTCTAGCACCCTCTCCATCTGTTACCTTGCCTGTATTTACAGGGAACACATCCTTCTCTCATGCTGCCAAGGATGGAATATTACATTGCCCTCCTCAACATTAATTATGTTACCAGATGGCCTGATCCACAGCCATGACATTAGGCTTCCTCAGTGCCATATATGTTACTGCCTGATGTAGCAGTTTACTGAAGGAATCCCAATTGTGGCTACAACAGCAGTATGGGGGGGGCTGGTAAACTCACCATAGACTTCTGGTCCTGGAGAAGGTCTTGTCGACACTAGAAAGAGAAAGAACAAAGAGAGATATCAGATCAGACTTCTTGTCTCCCACCATCTTCACTGGTCTGGTTTAATCAATGGGTTCCACTGAGTGTCAAGTCATACCAGACTAAAGAAGAGTCTAGAACAATGCCATAACCAAATGACTACCAACTGACTGACTCAGTTGGTAGAGCGTGGCGCTTGCAATGCCAGGGTTGTGGGTTCCATTCCCATGTGGGACCAGTATGAAGATGTATGCACTCACTACTACACTCTGGATAAGAGCATCTGCTAAATGACTAAAATGTAAACAGAGTTTCATCTAAAAAGGTGAAAGCATCAGGGATTTTGGCTGAGGACTAATTTGGCTGAAAATAATATCTACGACATTCGCATGCCTGTAAAAATCATCATTTACAACGAGAATTTAACCGTAGTCTGTATTTAAAACAGCATCAACCTCCATGAACCCATGGCACCAGATTAATGGGTCAATAATTTAATCTCCCTCTGCCTGACTACCATCCGATGGGCACTCTCAGGTTGAGGCTGGCACCATCTCCTAGGTGAGTAGGCAGTCTGGCTGAGGTGCCAGTCAGACAGTCAGAGCCCATTGTAGTGCCCAAGATATGAGAAAAGCCACAGCAGATAGGATGACGAGAATCATAGAATTAGAAATTAGAATACTATAATGGACATGAACCTTCTTATGATGGGATAAAGGTCAGCCATTTTGGTCAGGTGGTGGATCAACCATGGTTTTCCTGTGCTGTGATAAGATATTGTGTAAATCAATGAGTTTGAAGAATTGATCTGCACTGCATGTTTGTTAGCTAGCTAGCCAGCCAGTTTTAGAGGAATTATTCAAATTAAATGCCAATATGCCAACAGAACATGCAGTCAATCCACAGCCATACACTGGCTGAAATCAATTGATGATGGGACTTAGCAAGATTTAAATGCAACTAGTACTGATATTGTATCATATAATAGCACTCACATCTTTCCAAGAAAACATTGAGACATGCATGCCTAGCTTCCAATATATGTTTTTTACATTTCTGGTCTGTTTACATATATTTTAGAGGCTATTCATACAGAAAATGTGTATAAACTGTATTTATAATGATATGACAATATTTTAGGTTGACAATAATTATATTACACAATTTCTGATATATCTAGCTTTTTATTTTCCTGCATAAGTAAAATCAGGATTTTGTCTCTACGGCCATTCATTCCAATTAGACTAGTTTGGATTTCTCCCTGGCCACAATGGCTGTCACCAACCCATTCGGAAACTTAAAGGGTATATGACATAGCCCCTCTAGTAATTTAATAGGATCTCTATGGATGAGATAGATAGAGCAACAGCCCATTTTATTCTCTTGGCCATTTTCCATGGAATTGTTTTTGGTGTTTGCACAGAGAGAGATAGTGGTTCAAATTCTGACTACATTTACCATGCTGCATACAAATCAAACCGGGCAAACGCTCTGCCTGGATCAATCACAGGAGCCGTCATGGAGTAAATGCTGAATAAATGCTTAATACGGTCAATCAATCAACTGCTAATCACCACTTATCCCTGCCCCCCTGAATCCTAAGCCAATCAAACAAATGTCTGTCATTCATAGCAAATCAAACTCAAACAAAAGCCATCCATCAGAAAGTATCAGAGAGAGATAGAGGAAATAAAATGTACAGGTATTCTTCACACACCCCATCAACAGGAGATTAGTCTTTAGAACACAACAGGTATTCTAGGTTAATATAGGATGGCACAGCAGATTGAATATGCTTTTGTAGTGAAGTCATACAATCTGCTGGGCATAACTAGCATACTGCTGCAGACCTCCTCAATGCTGACTAGGTGACATTGGATGGATGACATTCATCTACCCTACTTTTCTCCCTCTCTTTTCATACAGGCCCTATCAGGTTGATGAATGAGACAAGCGACGGCCACTGAAGCAGTTCAGATTTTCCAATGCCAAGCCAGTGACCCAACGTGCATCCTAATAGCATACTTTAAGCCCAGCATGGTTTAATATTATCTCCCTTATCTAATCTATTCTGAGGGCATTTTCTACAATTTAAAGTGATCCATTCATGCCTTGTTTGAGTTCTAGGGGATATTAGCAGCAGAGATTAGATGAATCCCTGTCCTGAGGACAGGACAGTGCAAAGGGATCACTGACGTTACTACTCCAACCAAGGAGCATGAATTGAGGAGCAAACTGAAGTCGACAGGATATTCATCAACACTTGGAGGACAATGAAATTAAATAAAAAGGCTTCTTTATTGTTAAAAGTAGAACCAACACATTTTGGCTTCTGGCGTTCTTAAGGGTTTTAGGACAGGACAGGCAGGAGGAGTGGTGAAACATGCTTTAGAGGTATGGGTGCATCTTGCAGTAGAATGGCTGTGCCACTGGATGGCTCAGTAGAGCTGAAGGTTCAGTCTGGAACAGGAGGTTTTTTTGCACATTAATTGGGGAGGATGGGCTCATAGTAATGGCTGGAACGGAATAAATTGAATGGTATCAAATACATCAACAACATGGTTTCTATGTGGTTGATACCATTCTATTCCAGCCATTATTATGAGCCGTCCTCCCCTCAGCAGCCTCATGTGGTCTGTAGATAAGAGTGATAGGTTCCCTCAGGATCTCCTCTTTGTCTCAACATGGCTGAAGATACAGTATGAGGAACTACAGCTGAGGAGATGAGGAACTACCTATAGACCGACTACCTGTTTTATAAGATAGGTAACGTGAAAAATGCAACATTTTGCTCAACAATCCAAAAACCAGAACCAACTGTTAAACTCTCTCGCAGGATGTGTTTATAGTTGTGTTTATACAAACAAGTAGTCCCACCTCATTGTTACAGTATGACATTCTGCACAACTTGAAAGCTGTTGTAAGACAACAGGAAACGGCCATTCACGTTCTGCTTGTGTTTGACTGTTAGCAATAACAAATGTCAGGCTGTCACTCAGGAGTCGCTCTCTGCTCCTCTTTCTGCTGACTGAGGGGAAATCTCTGTTTTGGTGTTAACGGTACACAGTGGAAAACACTCCTGCACAAAAACAATGTCACAACCAGGCAGCCAGCATAACAATAATAATAATAATAATAATAATACAGATCATGGTATCAAACCAACCATAATAATATAAAACATTTATTTTTATCTTATCAAATAAATGTCAGTAACATAATTAGGAAGTTATATCTAAAGCCTACTGAATCTAGGGGTTTGTCAAGGGAATCATACTGTCTTGTTTCCTCTTAGAATGTACAACATTTATAAATTGCTTATATGCAAATAAAAAGTAGAAGGAACATACATTTTTAGGTACAGTAACACAAAGATAGGAGCATTTCTGTCATTTAATATATGATAGTCAGCTATGCATACAAAAAGGACAATGTCACCTTTACCCTCTTTATGTTGGGATAGAGAGAGGAAAAGAAAAATCAAAAGATAATGAGACCCCGCCAACTCCTTCCCTCCTAGGGTTGTACTACTCCCTCCCTACCTATCTCCGTAGCTCCCTTATGTCCCAGGGTTGTACTACCCAATCTCCCTCCCTCTCTTCCTACCTACCTACCTCCCTCCCTACCTGCCTCCCTTCCTCCCAGGGATGTACTACTCCAGGGCTGTTCTAGCTCATGGCTAAACTGAAGGTTGAAATGTCCTTTGTTACATTTTCAGGGCCTTCTTCCTCTCAAGGATTTCTCTTGATACTAAAAGCTAATGTCCCTTTTGAAAAATGAACAACTAAATGCATACAGTCAAAGAAAACTAATAGAAAACCATGTCCAGCCTGAACACTCAAGTATGTACAGTGTACAGTGCATTTGGAAAGTATTCAGACCCCTTGACTTTTTCCAGATTTTGTTACGTTACAGCCTTATTCTAAAATGGATTAAATTGATTTTTTCCCTCATCAATCTATAATCATAATGACAAAATGAGAACATGTTTTAAGAATTGTTTGCAAAAAATAAAATATTTACATTAGTATTCAGACCCTTTGCTATGAGACTCAAAATTGAGTTCAGGTGCATCCTGTTTCCATTGATCATCCTTGAGATGTTTCTACAACTTGATTAGAGTCCACCTGTGGTAAATTCAATTGATTAGACATGATTTGGAAAGGCCCACACCTGCCAATATAATGTCCCACAGTTGACAGTGCAGGTCAGAGTAAAAACCAAGCCATGAAGTCGAAGGAATTGTCCGTAAAGCTCAGAAACAGGATTGTGTCGAGACACAGATCTGGGGAAGGGTACCAAAACATTACTGCAGCATTGACGGTCCCCAAGAACACAGTGACCTCCATCATTCTTAAATGGAAGAAGTTTGGAACCACCAAGACTCTTCCTAGAGCTGGCCGCGCGGCCAAAGTGAGCAATCGGGGGAAAAGGGCATTTGACAGAGCTCCAGAGTTCCTCTGTGGAGATGTGAAAACCTTCTAGAAGGACAACCATCTCTGCAGCCCTCCACCAATCAGGCCTTTACGGTAGAGTGGCCAGACGAAGCCCCTCCTCAGTAAAAAGCACATGACAGCCCGCTTGAGTTACCAAAAGGCACCTAAAGGACTCTCAAACCATGAGAAACAAGATTCTCTGGTCTGATGACACCAAGATTGTACTCTTTGTCCTGAATACCAAGCGACATGTCTGGAGGAAACCTGGCACCATCCCAATGGTGAAGCATGGCGGTGGCAGCATCATGCTATGCAGTTGTTTTTCAGCGGCAGGGACTGGGAGATTAGTCACGATCGAGGGAAAGATTAATGGAGAAATGTACAGAGAGATCCTTGATGAAAACCTGTTCCAGAGTGCTAAGGACTTCAGACTGGGGTGAAGGTTCACCTTCCAACAGGACAACGACCCTAAGCACACAGCCAAGACAATGCAGGAGTGGCTTCGGGACAAGTCTCTGAATGTCTTGAGTAGCCCAGCCAGAGCCCAATCGAACATCTCTGGAGACCCCTGAAAATAGCAGATCTGAGAGGATCTGCAGAGAACATTGGGATAAACTTGTCACGTCTGCTCCCGCTCTTCCCTCCACCTGGCGCTTGAGGGCGCCAGTTTACACTGCATCACACACTCCTGCATCACGGACTCCTGCATCACGGACTCCTGCATCACGGACTCCTGCCATCCATCACGCACACCTGCCTTCCCTCGTCACACGCATCAACATTATTGGACTCACTTATCTCCTTTTTATTTCCCTCCTATATTTGTCAGTTCCCTGCTCTGTTCCCCACTGCTGAATTAATTGTTTTTTGTCAGTATTACCTTTGCTGATGCTATTCCTGTCTGGTGCCATGTCCGTTATTATTAAATGTTTTACTCCCCGTACCTGCTTCGTCTCTCCAGCGTCATCCATGTGACAAAACTCCCCAAATACAGGTGTGCCAAACTTGTAGTGTCATACCCAAGAAGACTTGAGGCTGTAATCGCTGCCAAAGGTGCCTCAACAAAGTACTGAGTGAAAGGTAATATTTCAGTTTTACATTTTTTGTAAATTTGCAAGAATTTCTAAAAACCTGTTTTTGCTTTGTCATTATGAGGTATTGCATGTAGATTGATTAGGGAAAAAAAGCAATTGAATCCATTTTCGAATAAGGCTATAACGTAACAAAATGTGGAAAAAGTCAAGGGGTCCGAATACTTTCCGAATGCACTGTACAGTAATGTCAACATGGCTTTTCACCATGCCTTCTATACAGTATTCCTTATTCTTCCCTGAGGCCCACACCTTCTATAAGGTGCAGTACAGTATTTTGAACCACGTGACTGATCTGAACAGTGTTCTTGTGTTTTATTTCTTCATATGTACAAAGGCTCTATGTATTAGTGTTCTCGCCCTCTGTATTATTCTCCCCCAATGTCCTGAGTACCATTATCCATTTACATGCTCGGGGAGGCTGTGTATGGAAAGATGCATGCGGTTATAAAGATGTGACAAAAAAAAACAAATTAGAGGAATAAAATCTCCATTAACAGGGGGACAAGCTCCATTTCTCAGAGTGCAGATGGCGGTCAGTGGGACTATCTAATGTGCTCCACTACTCAGAGCTGTATGTGTGTGTGTGGGTGGGAGTGTGTGTGTGTGTGTGTGCGTGTCTCTGTGTGTGTGTACACATGCATGTGAATGGTGGTTCCTCCCCCACTTCTATAGCTGCGTAAACCTGACGCACAAAAATATCTAAGAATCTCACTCTATCCATGGAATTCACTACAGTGCCAACCACAGCATTTAGAGCCTGAACAATTGGTTGATGCTTGGCTGGAGGGTGGGCGATTCTGTTAAAACAGTCTTGACGATCCAACTTTGAATCAAACTGTGTCCATGGAACTCCACACACACTGAACTGTACTATTCACACAGGACCTAAGGGTCAGCCAAAGGCTTAGTTTGTACTCTGAGTCTCATGAGTGAAATGTTTTCCTGCATGTAGCTGTCAGTGCCCAGGGCCAGGGCAACATAATGATGGAAGTTAAGAGTTATTCCAGTGCCAAGGGGTTTCGATGCAGCTAGTCTACACAACATCATACATCCTTGAATGCACATCATTTCTGTGCTAAAGTGTGTAATTTACAGTAAAAACTCACTAACCAACATTCATACCATTATAATGCATTGATGTAAGCCACATCTAGCTAAACTCTTCATATGCCACCCACCGACCACAAAAACACAATTAATTGTAACAGATCTGTCAATGTGTGTTTTACACAGAGACCGTACACTATATAGAGACTATTATTTGTTTATTTTTATATATTTTTGGGGTACTTTTTTACCCCTTCTCCCCAATTGGTAGTTAGTCTTGTCTTGAATGCGATGCAATGGCTTAGACCGCAGCGCCACTCGGGAGGCCCCATATAGACTGGTTTAACAACATCCCTTGAACTCTTGTCCTTATCAATGCAACAAATTCCCAGCAGCATCTAATAGTACCCTGAATCAAACCTAAAACCTATGGTGAACCTCTGTCTCGCAGGCAAACAAATAAACATACACACACCCACTATGCCTAACTTTCCGGTGCTGAGAATAAAAACAATAAAACTCACTGGTTGGTCATAAATGAAAGACATTACTCTCCAACACACATTACTATTGTAATTTAAGAGGTAATGATCACAGTGGTAAATGTGTGTTGGAGAATATTTCATCATTGCCCCTCTATTTCTATCTCCAACTCAACTCCTGTTTCATAGAGCTCATTATGAAATCACTTCAGTAACTTCCAGAGCTAATCATAGATGTTAACGAGCTGTAGTTCAGAGCAGACACTGTTGTCTGACCTTGGTATCTTTCTCTCAACTGCTAGTCTGCTCAATATCTAAAGCATTATACCCCAGGTGATCTCACTAGATCTCAGGCCTAATTCTTCAGTGATGGAGTTAATTCCATACCAGGTATTGCTATCTATAACACCTCCCCATTACTATCCCCCACCAAGGCTATTTCTAGCCTGCCGAGCGACACACATAAGTAAATGTTATCTGTTGTCCGAATGGCTTTCATCCTTACCCTCCATATGCTCCGAAAGTGAAGCTCCTCTTTCTCTGTGACATCCTACTTGCTTGGGCTGCTGATGATTTCTGGGGAGAGTTCACAGCAAGTGAGCAATGGGAGTACTCATACCTCTCCCCTCCCTCCTTCCCTCGCTCTCCCTCCCTCCTTACCTCCTCTCTGTTATACTCTTTAAACTCTCTAGGCTGACAGAGGCTGTGTGTTTTACAAGACTACATTTCTGTCAATAAGCATCACTGCCTGCCACCTCCCTCTCTCCTTTCTTCCTTTCACCCTCATTTTCTCCTCTGCTCCCTCAGTAAGTCATATCTCCCTCAGACTAAGAGAAAGGTGCGTCCAACCATTCCGTTACCCTGGTAACGAGCAGGTGCCCCTCTCTCCCTCACTTAGACTAAATTCATTTCTATGCACTCACATGTCCTCAATTCCCATCCTCATCCTAAAAATAGGTAACTTCTTGTTTCATCTTAAAACCTCAGTCATATTATCACTAGAATAGAATATGCCCTTTACTCAAGTAGTCTTAATATTGTACAAGGGAAAACATGTGTATTCATTAGTAGCAGCAGCCAGATTCAAGGCTCTGACAGGTTGAATAGTGGAAGAAAATGACTTGCACTGAACTTGTGGTAATCAGCTCACTCCTACTAGAAAATGGAATCCCATTAACTTTTCCTACCCTACAGTCAAGTTAGACAAGTCTACATAAAAATAACCCAGCAAACTAAAAGGTTAAGGAGGTCAAACCCAAACAAATAGCATTGCATCTCACATAGAAATGTGGATTGTATAGAAAGCTGGCTAAGGGTGTGGTGCAGGTGGAGTATCTGCTGACAAGAGAGGGTCCTAAGCCTGTCCTAAGGTCAACCAAGGATAAAGGGATGGATCACCCTACAGATTCCTCTTCTCCCTTCCTCTGCTCTGCCCTCTATATAAGTAGATTCCCCTCTAGCCTGCCTGCTGTCCTGTGATCAGAGCGTCTTTTCCAGGAGTGTCCTGTCCAGGAGTACAGAGCAACCTCTCCTACTCTGTTCCCCTTCCATCAGCTGTGGTGTCGGGGTGCCCTGGTGCCCATTGAACCTCCTCTTATTCAATTAGGCCAGAATGGACGGTGGCCAGATGTTGGCTCTTAATCAAATCACAAACACGCACAGCATTGGACTGTTCTGCCCGCACCTGTCTGCTCCCCTCCACTCCCATCCGCTCGCCTGCCTGACCCTTGTTTGCTCTCGCCATTGAGTGGAGATTGGTCAGACAACCTCCACAGCAGATATGTCTGTAGGACGTGCCTTCGCATCTGTTGGGCCACAGAAGAATGGGATGTGGACTCCACTTTCATACTTCAGTAATCTCTATATAAAGTGGGCTGAGGTCATAAATGAAGAAAACCCAGGCTCTGTGTGGGATTAAAGTTAGCCATGTTAGAACCTCTTTCATTTGGCAACTGATTATCCAGCGTAATGGTTTATGGATCATATTTTCAAGATGAATGATAAAGATCCCATGATGTTCCTCTGGGGGAGTATGTTTCATGTCTAGTCTTGAACAAGCAATGAGCGATACTGTATACTGAGTCAAACCAGGTGAAATCTTAAGGACAAGCCTGCACTTTGTTCCAGCTAACCAACTACAGTATGCTGTCTGGGCGCTGTGTGTGATAGCCATAGCAACTGAAATGTAATTTCTCCAACAGAATGAAAGCAGGATCCTCTGGATCTGTACTGCAGTCTCCTAACTCCTCGTCAATGTTACAAGGTAATGCACTTTGAAGAGTTCTTTTGACTATTGCTTTTCCCCTCCAGAGATGACCAATGCCCCTCTCCAAAAACAATTACCCAGAGTAATGTGTGTGGGGCAGGTGAAAAGGGACGGGTACGTTAGCATAATTAGTCTGTCCACCAGTCTCAAAATGCCACAGCGCTGCTTGTGCTCCTATTAAAGTGGGTCAGACGCAACTTTGAGACGGTCTCAGACGGCAACAAGGGCAGCACAGTAATGAGCGACTGCCCTCAGAGATGGGGTTGAGTACACCCTGAGACGCCTCTGTTTTTTCACTGTTTCTTTTTTGTAAGGGTTGGTAGGCCTATACAATAACATGTTTCTCTACCATCTGACAGAGGTGACTTACAGAACCATAAACTATCAAAAATAAAGAGTCACACACGCCATATATAAACTCCCAGTAATTTATTGGGTAAATCACCAACCCTTCAGCATCATCGTACCCTCTTCAGGGTGATGTCACCCTACCCTACCAGGTTATGTGCGACTCCATTTTGATAGTTTATTCGCCGTTAGTCAGCACCTCCACGCAAAATCCTTTTTCTGGGTGTGTGCCAGCTCATGTTTGTTTGTTTTACTTACAGAACCATAACATCACATAGAAATATTACTGTATAGACAATCACTAAGAATTTATCTCAGCACTATTTCTTCAAATGAAGAAATAGCCTCGTCTAATAGAGGTCCGCAGGGCTAACAACCCATTACATGAATGTCATGTCAACTTTGTGTTCTCCACCCTTTCCACCACTGATTGACATATCACAGTTCCACACTGTTGTTTTGTGGCCCAGTATACCTTGTGCCGCACACCATCCCATCCCACCTGATAAATCAGTCAGAAGCCTTCAGCACCAATTAAATTAGGAAAAATTGGAAGAGGAAGAGACATAGAGACACAGACAGGGAGATGGCATGAGTGTGAGAGCACCTTTCCTTGGAAGAAAAAGAGATGAATAAATTTGGGTTGGGTCAAAAATACTGTTAACCAACCATGTGTATTGTATGGTATATTCATACAATGTGTACCCTGTACTATTATAGTCCTTTACTTTAAGTGTCACGATCGTCGTGGTAATCATACTCGGACCAAGGCACAGCGTACGTAGAGTTCCACATGTTTATTAATTGAAAGTCATAAAAACAATAAAGAGCAACGAAATGTGACGTTCTGTAGTGCTCACAGGCATCAACACAAAAACAAGGTCCCACAAAAACCAGTGGGGAAATTGGCTGCCTAAATATGTCTGCCCCAATCAGAGACAACGATAAACAGCTGCCTCTGATTGGGAACCATACCAGGCCAACATAGAAATAAATGCACTAGATCACCCACCCTAGTCACACCCCAACCTAACCAAAATAGAGAATAAAAATACTCTCTATGGTCAGGGCATGACATTAAGTTTAATACTACTACTAAATCACAATGAATTGAAAAGCAATAACAGTCAAGGAGTAGCGGACTAATGCAGTCCTCTTAGAGCACCCCCCCTGATCAGAAGAGGAACTACCTTCCATTTCAGTTGTGCAATGGAGTGGATCGTATCAGGGGCTATTTGCAAAGCTGTGTGAGCCAGATAAGTTTGAATTTCATGCATGGTGTGATGCGTCATTTGCAAACTACAGTTCTTTGTTTGAGTATGAGCAAAAGGATCTTTCGAGAAATTCCAAGACCGCAATCAATTTCTTTAGGAGGATTTGCAGATGCTACAGTATCAGATGCCCCTATACACCCAGAATATATCAACAGAAGGGAATTAGAATAACAAGGAGAGGAAAGACCTCTCCAGAAAACTTTTCCCATTCATTATCTGACCAAGCCAGAGATTAAAATGATATTAAAATAATATATTTTTTATTCCAGTCAGGACCTGTACACTCATTATGGAAGGATGCAGCGAAAGCCAGTGTTCCATAAATTAATGAAACAAATGACATTCTGCCTGCCTCAAATTGCAAAACACAGATAAATATACAGACATTTTATAACCCAGTCATCAAACAGACTGCTTTTTTAATAAGGCTATTATTGTCCAGCCTCGCCTAGTCCACTGAATGTCGTGAATTCCACAAATGTCTTCTCTGGGACTGCTAGAGAAAAGTATGTATGCATATTACAACATAAATCATTGGGTTGGTGAGAACAGAGAGAGAGGTGGAGCGAGAGAGCGAAAGAAAGAATGAGCGAAAGAGAAAGTGAGAGAGGGGAGATGAAAAGAGAGAGATAAAAAGGGTTGGTACTGTATGTAATTAGATGGTAGAGGGATTTAAAAAATGATGTTACTGCTGGATAGAGAAGGACATTCTTGACTTTGACCTGTGAGAAGAAAAAAAGGATGAGGAAGGGGTTCAGGCTCAGTGTATGAGAGAGTTGAATATCACATGAGCGGCAGGTAGCCTAGCGGTTAAGAGCGTTGGGCCAGTAACCCGAAAGGTCGCTAGTTTGAATCCCTGAACCGAATACTTAATCCTAATTTCTACAGGTACTTAACCCTAATTGCTACAGGGTCACCGTTAATGGCTAGCCGTGGCCACATTCTCCAAGCGTTTCAGGGGGAGTGGGATATGCAAAAAAACGAATTTCCAATTCACACACTTGTACATGTGTGAAATAGGACAAATGTAAGTGCCCACCTAATTATTGTTACATAGGCACAATTCAAGCCTGGAAAATGTGGTTGGAAATAAGGATCCATTCACCTTTATTCTCCCCACCTACATTGATCAGGTTTACAACTGTGAGGAGGGAGGCAGAGGAGAGGAGATAAAGAAGATGTATGAAGACACAAATCCTGTGGAACTGGAAGTATGGCAACACTGCTGAGAGACATGGAGAAAATCCCTGCCTGCCTGTGTGTCTCAACTGGACCAACCCACATACTGTACACACTACAGGACAACACACCTACACCATATGCAACACATTTTCAGAGGGGAATACTGAGAGGCAGAGGCCTCTAGGAGAAACAAAAGAGAGGTGGAGAAGGAGGGATAGAATAGACCAAAGCTGAACTATCTTTCAGCTCAACTAGAAGGAGAGCACCCACAGACCAAAGGCATTGGTTAATGACTCTGCAGACACATACTGGGAGGGACACAGATTTGAGACCTACTTTGATTTATCCAGAGGAGAGGGACAGACACAGAGAGGGACAGACAGAGTGGGGATGTCTCATCACACTGCTTTATTAAAATAACACAGGCCTGCCTACTAGCTCTCACCACCATTAATAAATAAAATATATTTTTACAACCTTGAGTTGGTCATAGCTACTGTAACAGCATCATATACATTTTGAAAATAATAATGAAAAAGCAAATCAACAACAGAACTTCCACAAAATCCCAACTGAATCCCGGGATACTAGCAATAGTGGCAATCAGACCACATGGAAAAGGAGAGGTTGAAAATACTACTGCTTCAAAAGGACTGATCTCACTGGGAGCTTTTGGAAGAATGCCAGGTGCGGTTTCCCGGCAACAAGCCACTCTGGGGTTTACTCAACAATGGGCTCTATTGTTTCTTCGGCTGGAGTGTTTCAGCACCATGGACAGCAGCACGAGCTTGGAAATGGGCCAGAGTAGAGTAAAGGAAACATACAGTACACATACACTCTTTAATTCACAAACACAAGCCATTTCAAATAAGCACACATTAGTGGGAGGAAATATCTATGAGTATTTTCCAGAACCTGATGCTTTTCAATGCCAGCTGTATTGCTGAGGGTATGGACAGTACTGTAAAGGAATGGCCCCTGTGTGCAGTGTGATCCCTGTATCCCCCCCCCCCCTGAGGGAGATCACAGCCAGATAACCACTAACACACTTCACAAAACATGGGCAATGACTGCAATAAGCCTGAAAACATGCAACATTTATTTAACTAGGCAAGTCAGTTAAGAACAAATTCTTATTTACAATGACAGTCTAAGAACAGTGAGTTAACTGCCTTGTTCAGTGGAAGAACGACAGATTTTTACCTTGACAGCTCAGGGATTCGATCTAACAACCTTTCAGTTAATGGCCCAACGCTCTAACCACTAGGCTACCTGCCGCCCCTCCATTACTCTGACTGCAGTCTTCTTTTCAGTATACAGTACGGTGTGTACAAATATCCCTGATAGTATCATGAACCACTGCGTTTCAGACCACATTCTCTGAATATTCAACAAGTGAGTCCTGGCGATGAGAGAGAGAGATCATCAAACTCATTTGAAAATGCAAAGACGAGTTGGCATAAAATGTCAGAAAAACATGCACCATCCATACGAAATGTAATACAGCACAATTCCATTTCGGGCCCAGAAAGCTGACTTCATAAACATTTTTCTTTGTGCTTATTTCCAAAAATAATCACACACTCCATTACTCTGACAGCAGTTTTCCTTTCTCTATACGGTACGGTACATACAGTGGCTTGCAAAAGTATTCACCCCTTGGCATTTTTCCTATTTTGTTGACTGACAACCTGGATTTAAAATGTATTTTTGGGGGGTTTGTATCATTTGATTTACACAACATGCATATCACTTTGAAGATGCAAAATATGTTTTATTTTGAAACAAACAAGAAATAAGACAAAAAAATTGAAAAACTTGAGCTTGCATAACAGCTGCAAGTCTCTTGGGGTATGTCTCTATTGTCACGGCCGTTGAAAGAAGTGGACCAAGGGGAAGCGTGGTGGGCGTACATTTTCCTTTTATTTTAAAAATGACACCAACAAAACAACAAACGAGAAAACAACCGTGAAGCTTACAGGACAAAATGCCACAAACAAAGCTAACTACCCACCATGAAAGGAGGGAAAAAGGGCTACCTAAGTATGGGTCCCAATCAGAGACAACGATAGACAGCTGTCCCTGTTTGAGAATCATAGCCGGCCAAAACATAGAATGCCCACCCCAAATCACACCCTGACCAAACCAAATAGAGACATAAAAAGTCTCTCTAAGGTCAGGGCGTGACATCTATAAGCTTGGCACATGTAGCCACTTGGATTTTTGCCCATCCTTTAAGGCAAAACTGCTCCAGCTCCTTCAAGTTGGAAGGGTTCCACTGGTGTACAGCAAAAGCCATACCACAGATTCTCAATTGGATTGAGGTCTGGGCTTTGACTAGGCAATTCATACACATTTAAATGTTTCCCCTTAAACCACTCAAGTGTTGCTTTAGCAGTATGCTTAGGGTCATTGTCCTGCTGGAAGGTGAACCTCTGTCTTAGTCTCAAATCTCTGGAAGACCGAAACAGGTTTCCCTCAAGAATTTCCCTGTATTTAGCGTCATCCATCATTCCTTCAATCCTGACCAGTTTCCCAGTCCCTGCCGAAGAAAAACATCCCCACAGCATGATGCTGCCACCACCATGCTTCACTGTGGGAATGGTGTTCTCTTGGTGATGTGAGGTGAGGTGTTGGGTTTGTGCCAGACATAGCGTTTTCCTTGATGGCCAAAACGCTCAGTTTTTGTCTCATCTGACCAGATAACCTTCTTCCATATGTTTGGAGAGTCTCCCACATGCCTTTTTGCGAACACCAAATGTGTTTGCTTATTTTTTTCTTTAAGCAATGGCTTTTGTTCTGGCTTATTCTTCCGTATAGCCCAGCTCTGTGGAGTGCACGGCTTAAAGTGGTGCTATAGACAGATACTACAATCTCCGCTTTGGAGGTTTGCTGCTCCTTCAGGGTTATCTTTGGTCGCTTTGTTGCCTCTCTGATTAAAGGTCTCCTTGCCTGGTCCGTGACTTTTGGTGGGCAGCCCTCTCTTGGCAGGTTTGTTGTGGTGCCATATTCTTACCATTGTTAATAATGGATTTAATGGTGCTCTGTGCAATGTTCAAAGTTTCAGATATTTTTTCATAACCCAATCCTGATCTAGACTTCTCCACAACTTTGTCCCTGACCTGTTTGGAGACCTCCTTGGTCTTCATGGTGCCGCTTGCTTGGTGTTGCAGACTCTGGGTGCTTTCAGAACAGGTGTATATATACTGAGATCATGTGAGAGATTATGTGACACTTAGATTGCACACAGGTGGACTTTATTTAACTAATTATGTTACTTCTGAAGGTAATTGTTTGCACCAGATCTTATTTAGGGGCTTCATAGCAAAGGGGGTGAATACATATGCACGCACCACTTTTCCGGTTTTTATTTTTTATATATTTTTTAAAATAAGTATTTTTTTTTTCATTTCACTTCACCAATTTAGACTATTTTGTGTACGTCCGTTACATGAAATCAAAATACAAATCCATTTAAATTACAGGTTGTAATTCAACAAAATAGGAAAAACGCCAAAGGGGATGAATACTTTTACAAGGCACTGTAGTACTGTATAATCCATTAGGGAATGGGTTGGAGAACAGTGTCTGTGAAAGCTATAAATAGTTTTGGAGAATGAGGGGGCGACTAAAGCAGAGTGACAGAGGTGTGGGTGAACAGCAACATCCCATTTAATCATAATAGTATTCTGCTCAGGGATGGAAAACTGCCTCTCCCCCAGTCCACACCAAACCAAACCCAATCACCATGGGTGTGTTGGGAATGATGGATGACCTGAGGCGCTGGGAGATGCTGAGGGTAAAATACGAGTTTGGATTTGACTTCATGGCATCTAAGCTTGTAGAAATCCAACTAATCCACACAGTGATTTGGCCCCTTGATAATTGAGCGGTATTTCTACCACGGTCTAATGAAAACCAAAAAGCAAAGTGTTATTTGAATGGAGCTTGATGTTTTAATGCAGTGTAAAGTAGTGACTTGAGACTTGAACACTTTTCTAAGACCCATTAAAGCTGTAGTAAATGTTGTTGTTTTTTAAATCACACAGCAGTGCTGGTTTTACATCCAGCAGGATACAACAAACTAAACCGTAGCATTGGAAATAATATTTCCTAGACCTTTAATATGGTAGAAAAGAGCTACATAAGAGTGAATAATCACATTGAATCAATTCATAAGTCCACTGTCTAAAACTGCTTTTTACATGCCTTAAAGAGGAATTGGAATGGAATTTTAATATGTTGCTTTAGAAACTGCATTATTAGTGTTGTCTTGTATGATTGATTTAATAAACCATATTCTGTAGCGATATTTTCTGATGGAAATCCGGCTAGTTGCTATTAGGTCCATGATTTGGAATCTTGGTCCTAGGTTGGTTATACCCAGAGCCATATACATGGTCAGGGAGTTGGTCAACCATGGTTTACCAGTGCTGTGATAAGATAGTGTAAAATAATTCATTAGAATAATTTATCTGCACTGTATGTTTTTTTTTAAATATCTGAAACATACAATATACTTGCAGTGAAGCCGCTCAACAACTACATCATACCAGTCATCCAACAGACTCCCATTTAGAGTGACACACAGAAGCATTTAGGGTCAATGACCTGCTCAAGGGTACGTTGACAGATGTCCCACCAGGCCAAAAAACGTGAACCCAAACCCTCCAATATCCCCCCACAGTTCCCCAATAGCTGTCCCTCAACAATTCGAGACTCCTCCCACAGTCCCCCCCAAGAAGAGAAAAATTAAATTAAAAAATACAATTAATTCCATTCCCACAAGAACCCCCCCGCAATGCAACAATCAAGAGAATTAACTAAAGAGAAAAAGACAGAAGAAAACATTAAACAACAATGCAAAAAAAGAAAAAAAGAATAATAATACATTTAAAACAAAGGACATCAAGGGCAACTAAAATCATATCAGCAATGCCAACTGTATACAGTTGAAGTCGGAAGTTTACATACACTTGGGTTGGAGTCATTAAAACTTTTTCAACCACTACAAAAATGTCTTGTTAACAAACTATACTATACTAACTACTATACTAGTTGGTTAGGACATCTACTTTGTGCATGACACACGTCATTTTTCCAACAATAGTTTACAGACAGATTATTTCACTTCTAACTAACTGTATCACAATTCCAGTGGGTCAGAGGTTTACATACACTAAGTTGACTGTGCCTTTAAACAGCTTGGAAAATTCCAGAAAATGATGTCATGGCTTTAGAAGCTTCTGATAGGCTAATTGACATCATTTGAGTCAATTGGAGGTGTACCTGTGGATGTATTCCAAGGCCTACCTTCAAACGCAGTGCCTCTTTGCTTGACATCATGGGAAATCAAAAGAAATCAGCCAAGACCTCAGAAAAAAATTGTAGACCTCCACAAGTCTGGTTCATCCTTGGGAGCAATTTCCAAACGCCTGATGGTACCACGTTAATCTGTACAAATAATAGTACGCATGTATAAACACCATGAGACCACGCAGCTGACATACCGCTCAGGAATGAGACAAGCTCTGTATCTTAGAGATGAATGTACTTCGGTGCGAAAAGTGCAAATCAATCCCAGAACAACAGCAAAGGACCTTGTGAAGATGTTGGAGGAAACAGGTACAAAAGTATCTATATCCACAGTAAAACGAATCCTATATCGACATAACCTAAAAGGCCGCTCAGCAAGGAAGAAGCCTCTGCTCCAAAACCGGCATTAAAAAAGTCAGACTACGGTTTACAACTGTACATGAGTTCAAAGCTCGTACTTTTAGAGTCAATTTTAGGGTCAATTTTAGATCAACGCTATGCATTTTCAGCCATTCCTGAACCTGAGACCAGAAACAGGCTACCTAAGGGCAATACCAAAATAAATGGTCTATTGATTCTGTATCCTCACAAAAAAAATCTGCAGAGCTTCAATGATTTTATGCCCCAAATATTCAACATTTTGTTGGTGGCAAGAATTCTATATAATAATTTTAGTTGAAAAGCACGAAGTCTTGAATCTTGCGTTGTTTTATATATCAACTCATACACCCTGTACAATGGAATCAGTACATCAAAAACCTCTTCCCAACTATTTTGCAATCTGTATGGCACAGTTGTCAACATCCTGGTCCTCAAATGAAACGGGTATACTTTCCTATTTATGCTATTTTTATTTCTCCGCCAGTTTTGATCCTTTATATTGGGCAGACAGACCAGTTCCCTACCTCCTCCCGCTGCCACCTGCCTCCTCCATTTTTGGGGTAATGCTGTAATCAATTGGTTATAGTCTTGGAATGAGCAGACCTTCTCGTACAATTCTGATAACACCATGAAGGACATAACTCATAACATAACTCTAAGAACAAAATACCTTTTTCAAAAATATTTCCTATAAATACAGGTATTTCATCAACCAGCACATTTGAGTTCAGCCATAATATTTGTTCTATCTTTTCAGGGGGATGAAATTGAAATTGTAGCCAGCTCTGCAATGCTTGTTTGAAAAAGAGAGATACTTTGAAAAAAGTATAATTTTCAATGAATTGAGGCAAACAATGCTTTTCTTAGTAATCTACTTGAGAACCATTTATGGTTCAAATTAAACTTTTGAATAAGTGAAGATTTTAGAGAGAGGTTTAGTGCTTTTATATTTTATCTCAACACACCCAATTCATATTCATAATATACACAGTCATGTTTTATTTTGTCTGGTTTAGCGTCCCAGATAAAGCTAAATATTTTGCTCATATCAGGAGTAGGCAATGCCATAAGTAAGTGAGTAAACTGAGATATGACTAAGGAGTTAATCAGGGCAATTTATTTTCTTTTTTTCTCTCCCAAAAATACACAGGTATTTACCTCTCCATGATTGCAGGATCTGGTCTATTTTTACAAGTTTTCTGATAAAATTAATTGTGGTGAGCTTATTTATATATGTTGTGATATGAATACCAAGTATGTCTACTTCACCATCAGCCCATTGTATAGGTAAACTGCAGGGTAATGTAAAAGTTGTATTTTTTAATAAGTGTCCCGCTAGCGGGACAACTTCCGGTGACGCTGGAGGGCGCGACCGAGAGGTCAGTGGGGTGACGCACAATTGGCCTAGCATGGTCCGGGTTAGGGAGGGCTTGGCCGGTAGGGATATCCTTGTCTCATCGCACACTAGTAACTCCTGTGGCGTGCCGGGCGCAGTGCACACTAACCAGGTCACCAGGTGCACTGTGTTTCCTCCGACACATTGGTGCGGCTGGCTTCCGGGTTGGATGTGCACTGTGTTAAGAAGCAGCTTGGTTGGGTTGTGTTTCGAAGGATGCATGGCTTTTGACCTTCGTCTCTCCCAAGCCAGTACGGGAGTTGTAGCGATGAGACAAGATAGTAACTACTAACAATTGGATACCACGAAAAGGGGGTAAAATTCAAAACAAAAACAAAAAATTAAAAGCAGAGTGTGTGTGTGTTCCTAACCTTGCAAACGGACAAAAAAAGCTGTAAATGGATCAAGGGTTCACCAATTACGGCCTTGGCGGGCTTGGCAACTGTAACAAGGCGTGATGTGTAATTCCATGTCCCATGAAACGTGTCCAGAACATATTGTATATTGTGAGATCATGGCGACCGTAAGAGAATGTTCTAACTTTAACACCAAACTATGCTAAAAAAAAGGCTTTTGCTAACATAGATAGAATGTTCGTTCCCCTAACTAATGGAAAACTCGACGCTCAAACATTACGGGTAACATTATAAAAATGTTCTCTCTTCCCTAGAGTTTTTAGCTGGGCAGGGAAACGGAAGACCTATTGCTCCTATAAATAGAACAATCATACAGCCTGGTTGGAGTTCTGAGTATAGCCCATTCTCTAAAACTCTGAGAAGACAGGCATGGCAGGTCAGTGTACTCATTGCAGTTGAAAATACAGGAGGCCTTATAGTACTATAGAACATCACACAGGCAAAGCTCCTGCTGCCTCTGGGCAGATGAAACACTCACATCAAAACACAACTATCCATCCCTCTCCAAATGGATTCAGTACTGAGATGCGTGACAGACAGCAGGGACTAAAGCCATGCATACTCCTCCTGCTGCTGCCTCCATGCTGGGGCAATAATCTGAGCCCATGGAGTCACCAGACTGGCCAGCCCCATTTCAAACGCCACAGGACATAACCTTGAGCCGTCCTCACTGCTGCTTCTGCCGCTCACATCAAGAGCAGGAAATAGAGCAGCAAGTGTGCCTGTTCCTGGCCAACAGACAAAGCTGACAACCCCAAAAGTGTCTGTCAGGTCACCAAACAAACACAGCACAGGTTCAACAAACAACTTGATTTAATTTCTCTCTCAATATTGTCAGAAGTTAAACAGCATGATAACATGTTCATTGTCTTACCTGTTTTATGTCTGTGTATTCTCCTCTTCCTGATTTACGGAAAATACCTTTAAATCACAAAGACAACGTAAACATCTTAATAAACACCTTACTGTGATGGGCCCATTTCAGGATTTGGTGTATTCCACTATCAGCATCATCAGTGTGGGAATAATTTTATCTTGCCTAAAATAATTGGTTGACTACACATTAAACAGCATAGTGCTTTTAATGTTTCTACACAAGTAAACTGAATTGAACTGTCAGCTGTTTGCATCATGAAAATCAATTATTCCTAAAGTGCTAGGAAAATTAGCAGGTGGTTTCATTGTGTGTGTTAATGGGAATGCACATGGGCAGTTATCATCACAGGTTAATGCCAGAGCAAAGCCACAATGACAATTCTCACATTGGGCCCGGATACTTGATATGGAAGGCAACATAAATAGTAAAAAACACACTGTGCATGAAAATCTGTACATAATTAATATACTGTAGCATGAAAAAAAACTACATGTACATTATATAGGCTACATTGTGTGTATCTGCATAGGCTCTGGAGTGATGTACAAGCCAACCCATGAAAACTAGTATGCCTTTCAATCTCTGGAGCCTCTGAAGATTCTAATTCTTAAAAAATGTGATTCCCATATAGTATCAGGGGCTCCTGAGGTCTGTTTCACACCTGTGAGAAAGACTTATAGATACTGTATGCAGTCTGTAAATTGAGCTGTACTTCGATAATGCAGACACAGTTGAGACTAGTCAAATCTAAACCAGGTAAAAGAAGGATTTTTGAGACAATTGAGGCATTTTTTAAAACCTTTATTTTATCAGGAAGTCATAATGATACCAATGTCTCTTTTACAGTTGAGCCCTGAATTACATAAATGACAGAAAATACACAAATAAAAATAAAAATACAAAATGCAAGAAAGAAAAACATGGTCATAAAAAACAAACAAGTTCATCAGTAATGAGGTCATCAATTAGCTTTCTTAATTACCAAAAATTGGCACCAAAACATCAAATTTAAGAACATTTCTGTCACACCCTGATCTGTTTCACCTGTCTTTGTGCTTGTCTCCACCTCCCTCCAGGTGTTTCCCATTTTCCCCATTATCCCCAGTGTATTTATACATGTGTTCTCTGTTTGTCTGTTTCCAGTTTGTCTTGCCTAGCCTACCAGTGGGTACTCCTGTTTTTCCTCTAGTCCCTGATTTTGACCATTCTGCCTGCCCTGAGCTTGCCTGCAGTTCTGTACCTTGTGACACTTACCTGGATTACTGACCTCTGCCTGCCTGCCGTTCTGTACCTTTCGGACTCTGCTATGGATTACTGAACTCTGCCTGCCCTTGACCTGTCATTTGCCTGCCCCCTGTTTTTGTAAAACTTTTGTTACTTCGAACTGTCTGCATCTCGGTCTTCTCCTGAGCCTTGATCATTTTGAAGATTGTTCCACAAACAAGGTGCAAGAAAAGTAAAAGCTGATTTATCTAACTCAGAGACAAAAGGAATTTCCAGAGTTAGCCATCCCTGAGACCGGGAATGGTAACTCGTATGTGTAGTTTAGTAAAGATGTTAGGTATAGTGGGACTTTTTGTGCAAGGGCTTTATAAATGAAAATAAGGCAATGTTTGTTTATTTATTTTTATTTCACCTTTATTTAACCAGGTAGGGCAGTTGAGAACAAGTTCTCATTTACAACTGTGACCTGGCCACGATAAAGCAAAGCAGTGCGACAAAAACAACACAGAGTTACACATACACAAAAGTACAGTGAGTAACACAATAGAAAATATATGTACAATGTGTGCAAATGTAGAAGATTAGGGAGGTAAGGGAATAAATAGGCCACAGGCCATGAAGGTGAAATAATTACAATTTAGCATTAACACTGGAGTGATAGATGTGCAGATGATGATGTGTAAGTGGAGATACTGGGGTGCAAAAGAGCAAAAAGATAACAATATGGGGATGAGGTAGTTGGGTGTGCTATTTACAGATTGGCTGTGTACAGGTATAGTGATCTGTAGGCTGCTGTCACGATCGTTTTATGGAATGTACCAAGGTGCAGCGTGGTGAGCATACGTTTTTCTTAATTACAAATGTCGCTAACAAAACAATAATACAACAAAAACGAACATGAAGCTCCATAAGGCTATACATGCACAAACGAAGACAACTACTCACAACTACCAAAAGGAAAACAGGCTGCCTATGTATGATTCCCAAACAGAGACAACGATAGACAGCTGTCTCTGATTGAGAACCATACCCGGCCAAAACATAGAATGTTGTAGGCATAGGATGAACCGGGCTGTGGGGGAGCACTGGAGATCTGGTGCTTATCCTTGGCACCACTCTTCCAGGCTGAATGCTCACTTTAGCCCGGCACCTCCAGAGCGCAGGCACAGGTCGAACCGGGCTGTGGGGGAGCACTGGAGATCTGGTGCTTAACACTTGCACCGCTCCTCGTGGCTGGATGCCCACTCTAGCGTGGCACTTGCGGAGAGCTGGCTCCGAGCGCACCGGCTGTATACCCGCACTGAAGACACTGCGCTTTACCGCATAACACGGTGCCTGACCAGTACCACGCTCCTTGCCGTGAGCACGGGGAGTTAGCTCCACCAACCTCCCCGTGTGCTCCCCCCCAAAAAAATATATTTGGGGAGTGGCTTCTCGGGCTTCCGTCAATGACTTGCCTCCTCATATCGTCGCCCTTCCTCCTTCGCTGCCTTTATCTCCCCCTTTGGACGGCAATATTCTCCAGCCTGCCTCCAGGGTCCTTTCCCGTCCAGGATCTCCTCCCATGTCCATGAGTCCCTTTCTCCATGCTGCTTGGTCCTTTGGTGGTGGGTAGTCCTGTCACGATCGTCATATGGAATGGACCAAGGTGCAGCGTGGTGAGCGTACATTTTTCTTAATTTTCAAATGTCGCCAACAAAACAATATACAACAAAAACGAACGTGAAGCTCCATAAGGCTATACATGCACAAACAAAGACAACTACCCACAACTACCAAAAGGAAAAAAGGCTGCCTAAGTATGATTCCCAATCAGGGACAATGATAGACAGCTGTCCCTGATTGAGAACCATATCCGGCCAAAACATAGAAACAAACAACATAGTATGCCCACCCCAAATCACACACTGACCAAACCAAATAGAGAAATAAAACGTCTCTCTAAGGTCAGGGCGTGACAGCTGATGCTTAAAGTTAGAGAGGGATTTGTTCTGGTCATTGGCAACAGAGAACTGGAAGGAAAGGCGGCCAAAGGAAGTGTTGGCTTTGAGATGACCAGTGAAATATACCTGCTGGAGCGCGTGCTACGGGTAGGTGTTGCTATGGTGACCAGTGAGCTGAGATAAGGCGGGGCTTTACCTAGCAAAGACTTAAAAATTACCTGGAGCCAGTGGGTTTGGCGACGAATATGTAGCGAGGGCCAGCAAACGAGAGCATACAGGTCGCAGTGATAGGTGGTATATGGGGCTTTGGTGACGAAACGGATGACACTGTGATAGACTACATCCAGATTACTGAGTAGAGTGTTGGAGGCTATTTGGTAAATGACATCGCCGAGGTGAAGGATTGGTAGGATAGTCCATTTATAAGGGGATGTTTGGCAGCATGAGTGAAGGAGGCTTTGTTGCGAAATAGGAAGCTGATTCTAGATTTAATTTTGGATTGGAGATACTTAATGTGAGTCTGGAAGGAGAATTTACAGTCTAACCAGACACCTAGGTATTTGTAGTTGTCCAGATATTCTAGGTCAGAACCATCCAGAGTAGAGATGCTAGTCGGGAGGTCGGGTGCGGGCAGCAAATCGGTTGAAGAATATGCATTTAGTTTTACTAGCATTTAAAAGCAGTTGTATGGCATTGAAGCTTGTTTGGAGGTTTGTTAACACAGTGTCCAAAGAAGGGCCATATGTATACAGAATGGTGTCGTCTGCGTAGAGGTGGATCAGAGAATCACCAGCAACAAGAGCAACATCATTGATATACACATAGAAAAGAGTCGGCCCAAGAATTTAACCATGTGGCACCCCCATAGAGACTGTCAGAGGTCCGGACAACAGGCCCTCCGATTTGACACACTGAACTCTATCTGAGAAGTAGTTGGTGAACCAGGCGAGGCAGTCATTTGAGAAACCAAGGCTATTGAGTCTGCCGATAAGAATGCGGTGATTGACAGAGTCGAAAGCCTTGGCCAGGTCGATGAAGACAGCTGCACAGTACTGTCTTTTATCGATGCCGGTTATGATATCGTTTAGGACCTTGAGCGTGGCTGAGGTGCACCCATGACCAGCTCGGAAACCAGATTGCATAGCGGAGAAGGTACAGTGGGATTCAAAATGGTCGGTGATCTGTTTGTTAACTTGGCTTTCGAAGACTTTAGAAAGGCAGGGCAGGATGTATATAGGTGTATAAGAGTTTGGGTCTAGCGTGTCTCCCCCTTTGAAGAGGGGGATGACCGCGGCAGCTTTCCAATCTTTGGGGATCTCAGACGATACGAAAGAGAGGTTGAACAGGCTAGTAATAGGGGTTACAACAATTTCGGCGGATAGTTTTGGAAAGAGAAAGAGAATTTGAGAAATCCAGATAGTTTTAGAAAGAGAAAGAGATTTGCAGGGATCCAGATTTTGCAGCTCTTTCAGAACATCAGCTGTCTGGATTTAAGTGAAGGAGAAGCGGGTGGGGCTTGGGAAAGTTTGCTGCAGGGGTGCAGAGTTGTTGGCCAGGGTAGGGGTAGCCAGGTGGAAAGCATGGTCAGCCATAGAAAAATGCTTATTGAAATGATCGATTATCGTAGATTTATCGGTAGTGACAGTGTTTCCTAGCCTCGGTGCAGTGGGCAGCTAGGAGGAGGCGCTCTTATTCTCCATGGACTTTACAGTGTCCCACAACTTTTTGGAATTAGTGCTACAGGATGCAGTGTATCAACCTACGTAACATCAAAGAGGGCCAACCAACTTTCTGGTAGAGAAGGCAGTGATGAAGGCAGTGATGAAGGCAGTGATGAAGGCAGTGATGAAGGCAGTGATGAAAGCAGTGATGAAGGCAGTGATGAAGGCAGTGATGAAGGCAGTGATGAAGGCCGTGATGAAGGCAGTGATGAAAGCAGTGATGAAGGCAGTGATGAAAGCAGTGATGAAGGCAGTGATGAAGACAGTGATGAAGGCAGTGATGAGTACTAAAATTGTCGCCTGTAATAAAGCACGGTGCGCTATGATAAACTGCAACCAACGGCTTAAATGAATTGGCAGCTGCATTCATATAGATGATGTCGCCATAGTCTAGGACCGGTAGGAATGTCGACTGAATAATCTGCTTTCTACTATTTAGCGAGAGGCAGGACCTATTTATTTCCATAGAATAAGCAATTTTTTTCTCAGCTTCTTAACTCATCAATATGCTTTTTAAAGGACAGCTCTTCATCGATCCAGATGCCAAGATATTTGTAAGCTGGGACACAATCAATATGGACACAATCCAAATGACATATGCTTAAATCATCAGAGTTATTTTTATGCACTCTAGAGACAACATATACATAGTTTTAACTGCATTCAATACTCATTTCAGGTCAACGTTTTCTGTAATACAATGAAGGCAGGTTGTAGTTCAGATAGAGCCTGGTCAACTGTGGGAGCAATATCATACACAACAGCATCATCGCCATACAAGTGCAGGTAAAAGAATTACAGTCGATATTGTTAATGTCAACAGTAAAAAGTACAGGACCCAGAATCAACCCCGGCGGGACACCTTTCATAATATCCAGGAAATTGGATTTAACACCATCAGTAGACACACATTGAGTTCTATCTGTCAAATCATTTTTACCAGTGTAACCAGTTACATGCAGCCTGTTCTATGCCAATTGAGGAAAGACTCAATTGGTCAAAAGCCTTTGACAGGTCAATGAGTGCAGCACAATGTTGCCTTTTATCCATAAAGTTAACCACATGATTCATAAATAGGGATGCAGCAGCGATTGTGCTATGACCTGATCTAACACCCGACTGATTTAGAATACCTTTCAAAGATAAGATCTTAGCTGAGAATTAATCAAGGATTCAAATATTTTAGCTAGGCAAGAAATGTAGAAATAGGGCGATAATTATTTAGGTAACCACCTTTGTGAAGTAGGAGTACATGGGCCGCCTTCCAAACCTTGGGGATAGTACCAAATATAATCGTCAGGTAAAAATATGGGTTAATGTTTCAGCAAATCAGGGGGCCAGAGAGCTGGATCCAGCATATCAGCCCCAGTGATTTTTTAAAACATAAATCTTAAGCAAGGCATCTAGCACATCACATATAGTAAATTGTTGAAATTAAAACATAGATTCAATAGAAGTTGACAGGTTAACCGTCGAGTCAGCTAGAGGCTGTCACAGGGTAGAGCAGTCGATTGACTGACCAGGGTCAAGTAAACCACAGTTTCACTTGAATAAAAAGCCTGCCGAGATAAAATGATGACTAAAAGCATCACTTATCCCATTCTTCTCAGTTATGATGCCAGAGCCCGACAGAACTTTCTTGTGCAGGGAAGAAGAGGAAATTGTACACTTCAGTGCATTTACTGTTTTCCAACATGTAGAAGGATCATCAGTCAGAGATAGCACTAAATGTAGCTTGATTTAGCTTCCTTAATCGAGATAGTACATCTGTTTCTCATGGATGGATGGACATTGTGTGTGTGTGTGCCTTTCCGAGGGTGAATGGGCAAGACAAAAGATTTAAATGCCTTTGAACAGGGTATGGTAGCAGGAGCCAGGCGCACCGGTTTGAATGTGTCAAGAACTGCAATGCTGCTAGGTTTTTCACCCTCAACAGTTTCCCATGTGTATCAAGAATGGTCCACCACGCAAAGGACATTCAGCCAACTTAACACAACTGTGGGAAGCATTGGAGTCAAGATGGGCCAGCATCCCTGTGGAACGCTTTCAACACCTTGTAGTCCATGCCCCGATGAATTGAGGCTGTTCCGAGGGCAAAGGGGGGTGCAACTCAATATTAGGAAGGTGTTCCCAATGTTTTGTGCCCTCAGTATATTTTCTGCAGAGATGAGTTTATTGAATCTTATTTTTCTGTATTTAAAACAGACAGTCACGTGTTGAACAAGTAATAAACAATGTACTCAGACAACTATTATTATGAATAGACCACCATCATCAGTTATCCTGTAATCTGTCAGCCCATATGTAATTAGTGGGAAATAATGTAGGTAATTAGTTTGTCTCTTATCAGGATGGAGGTCTGGGCTAGCTGCACTCATTTACTCCTAGGCAATGAGGAGCTGGAGAGGGAGACCAAGGACAATCACAAAATCGATTAAGTCAAGGGTGATGGGGGAAAAATGTGGAGAACTTTGAATGTCATAAGTATTTTTATTATGAAACCACGTGACATTGCAAATTACTTAAATCAATATTTTGACGTGCTAAGTGGACAAGTTGAGAAATGCCATGAGTCCAACTGATGGCTCTCTGTCATATACACTTATAAAAGGCTGAATAATGAATGAGAGGCATTGCAATTTAGAATTTTAACAAGTAGAAAAAGAAGAGGTTGAAAGGATGCTGTTGTCTCTTTCCGATGATAAGTTACCAGAAACAGATCATCTTGATGGCAAACTGCTTAGAGCTACAGCCAACCACATATCCACCCCAATTTGTCATATTTTTTATTCAGTATGGGCCATTCTACTGCCAATGTTTGTCTATGGAGATTGCAAGGCTGTGTGCTCGATTTGTAAACACCTGTTAGCAACAGGTGTGGCTGAAATAGCCAAATCCACTAATTTGAAGGGGTGTCCACATACTATTGGCCATGCAGTGTAGGTTCTTGATGTGTGGGCTGTACCCAAAAGTCTGGAACGAGTTAAAGGCTATTCCACTAATTTGTTACCTGATATCGCCAAGCCAATAGATGGTGGTGCTGTTATGTGTATCTGAGTGTGATACTATATTGTACCAGCGAGCTAAGTTACACATTACTTACTATGCACTGAATGGAGCTGTATGCATGTTACCAAGTGATCCTTAAGCAAAGACTTTCTAATTAACATTACCTTGGTCTTGTATAGAACTAATAGCAATCAAAACATGGTGTCAGAAAAGGAAGCAAAAAGGAAGCAAAAGTCTGCATTGCAACTCTGCTAACCGTGATGGGAAAGGAATGTCATCTCTTACAGCGGCATTTGTATATGCCAGAAGCAGAGAGAACTGACCCGGTAAAAATTATAGAGGCGCTACAGAAACACTTTGAGCCCTCCAGGAACGTGATCTATGAGAGGTATATGTTTAATGCTTGTCAACAAAGTCAATGTGAACCACAGAGCAGTACATTGCAAATCTGAGAAAGCCAGCAGACACGTGAATATGGCGCATTACGAGAGGAACTAGTCCGTGACAGGCTTGTCATAGGCACTAAAGATAAAGCTGTGCGAGCGTGCTTGCTCAGAGAACCGAACCTCACTGAACTGAGCTGTTGACATGTGTCTTTCAAGTGAACAAGCACAAAGGCAAATCAGGAAAATTGATGGAGGTGAACCAGAGACTGTACATTATACCTCCCGATGAGCAATGTTCTTGAATCAAAATGACAATATGGTCGTAAACAGAGCGTTTACAGGGCATAATAACAAACATAGAATGCTAAACGAAGTACCCTGTCATTACTACGGTTCAGTACATGCCAAAGCCAAATGCCCAGCATACGGTGTCACCTGTAAAGCATGTGGCAAATGAAACCACTTTGCCAAAGTTTATAAACAAGCACAACACAAACCTCAACTCAATCTAGTAGAGGAAGAGAATGAGTCAGATGACCAAACAACAGATGCAATGTGGTACATCTCAAAGGTTAATTCTGTGGAAAGAAAGCAAATAAATGGTTCATTAACCTTAAGCTAACTCCACTCAGGGATGAGCCATTGACATATGACCCCAGCCATACAATTAAATGTCAGCTAGACACAGGATCAACAGTGAATGTCATAAGCTATGGGGACCTACAGCAAGTCATGTAAGACAGCAATCCAGTTCTCCTACCCAGCAAAGCTCCACTCAAGCTATATGACGGTACACTGATAAAGCCAACAGGAGAATGCAATCTCAAAGCAGATCATGATGGAAAAATGTTTCATATCAAATTTCAGGTCATGGAGACATCCCAGCTTTCTTTGCTGTCAGCTGACAAATGTGAAAGACTCAGCCTACTACATGATAAATGCAGCCATGTGTTACATTACGTTGACACCCCAAGCACCACATCCACTGAGGTCATCATGACAACTGAGGAGATCATCTCCAAGTACAAGGACGTGTTCGATGGGCTTGGCTGCCTTCCTGGAGAGCTACACCTTGAAGTAGACTATGCAGCCCGGGCCTGTGCACCAGCTACCAAGACTGATACCTATTTCAATGAAGGAAAGCATCACCAAGGCCATTCATTCAATGGACAATGCAGACATTATCACGAATGTCACAGAGCCTACACCGTGGATCAGCAACATGGTTGTCATTGAAAAACCTGATAAGCTACGAATATGCATGGACTCCAGTGTACTCAACAAAGCCTTACTGAGATCGCACTTCCAGATGCCCACAATAGAAGTGATTCTACCAGAGATATCCAACGCAAAGATATTCTCAGTACTCGATGCCAAAGATGGATATTGGCAAGTCAAACTTGATTACGTGAGCAGCTATCTAACAACTTTCCGGACATACGTAGGCAGATATAGATGGCCGAGAATGCCATTTGGAATCAAGCCAGCAGCTGAAGTATACCAGCGCAGAAAGTGAGAAGCACTACAGGGACTAAAAGGAGTGAGTGTAATCGCGGATGACATTCTATTCTATGGATGTGGTGACACACACGAAAAGGTGATGGTAAGATCATGACAGAAACCTTGCAGCTCTCCTGCAGAGAGCAAGAGAAGTCAACCTGAAGCTGAACAAAAAGAAACTCCAGTTAAAGCTGCAGAGTGTAACATACATGGGTCATCTTCTCACCACAGAGGGCATTCGCCCTGACCCAGAGAAAATAACAGTCATTCAGAACATGGGTACACCGACTGACGTCAAGTCACTACAGCGGCTGTTGGGGTTTGTGAACTATCTTGCAAAATTCATGCCCCGCCTATCTGATGTGTGTGAGCCACTCAGAAGACTGACTGACAAGGACATTGACATGGCTACCACAGCATGACGCAGCAGTTGAGACTATCAATCAGTTAGTCACACAACACCCAGTGCTCAAATACTACGATCTGAATGAAGAAGTCACACTGCAGTGTGATGCCAGAGAGACAGATTTGGGCACAGCCCTGCTACAGAAAGGACAACCTGTTGCATTTGCCTCCAGAACATTGACTTAGACAGAGCAAAGATATTCACAGATTGAGAAAGAATGTCTCTCCATTGTTTTTTCATGTGACAAGTTAGACCAGTATCTGCATGGCAGAGAGTTATTCACAATACACTGCTACCACAAACAGCTTAAGATGATCTTCAAGAAATCCCTACTCACAGTGCCCAAGCGACTGCAGAGAATGTTGATAAGGCTACAAAGATACCAACTCCATGTGTAATACAAACAAGGCAAAGAACTACATGTAGCTGACTTCCTGTCCAGAACAGCTCAATCAACCACAGAGCACAGACAAATGCAAACACCAGCCACGGTCTACGCTATGTGTCTAGCCACAACTGACCTGGAACAGATGGATCACAGCAGTGATGTCAACATCTCAACTAAGACAATGGAGTCAATCAAAGCACAATGTTCCCAGGACGCACTGTTTCAGGCTCTGTACGCACAAATCAACAACGGCTGGCCTGGATCCAAACAGGCTGTGAGTCACGCACTGAAAGATTTATGGACGTACAAAAAGGAGCTCACCACAGAAAATGAACTGATATTTACAGGTTCTTCATCCTGGACATGTTACACGCTGAGACTTTCTACACAAAATATACTCTGGCCACTCAGGCATAGAGGCCTGTCTCAGAAAGGCATGTGATGCTGTTTTCTGGCCAAGGATTACAGAGGATGTAAAGATCTTTATCAGCAAATATGCCACCTGTAACTCCATCCAGAAGAGACAACAAAAGCAGACACTCATCCTCCACCAAATCCCTCCCCTCACATCCCATGGTCCAAGATCCGGATGGACTTACTCACAGTCAACAAAAGCAACTACCGCATCATGGTCGATTATTACTGAGACTACTGGGAGCTCACTAGCTGAATGACACCACATCAGACACCATCATTGAATGCTGCAAAAAGCAGTTCAGCAGACATAGCAAAACACCACTGACACACATGCCTGTGACATGCCCAACATCATTCACAAACAGTAAGGGTTCTTTTCCACCCCAACAACTCAGCCAGCAATTGGACGCTGGGAATATGCACTTATGAACTCAGTGACCAGTCGTATGAGGTACTTGCGAATGGTACAAAGTACAGCAGAAACAGAAAAGACATTTGTGCAGTGACTGAACAACTCAGGATCCTCCCGAACGACCAATAAACATACACGGATGAGGATGATTGGGGACCATGGAATGAACCTGCCATCCAAGCAGGTGGTGAACAACAGGCTGCTGATATGGAAGCAGCCCCACTTCCTGAAAATATAACTCTGAGACACACCAGAACCAGGGCAAATATCAGGCCGCCCGTGAGATACTCCAGAGACTATGATGTTTAATCTTAAAGGTTGTAAATTGTTGGTATTTGTTTTGTAAGTGGGAAGAGGGTAGTCTGCTTATTAACTTTAAAGGCGATGCTTATTGAAGGTACTTGAATAAGAACACAGTTATGTGTTTTTGTTAACAGTGTAATGTTTTCACTGGCAAGGGTCTAACCCCAGTTCTCCTGTTTGAGTCAAGGAGCAGTAATCTTCATATGTTGTTTAAAGGAAGGTGATACAAGATGTCGCCAAGCCAATAGATGCCGCTGCTGTTATCTGTATCTGAGTGTGATACTATATAGTACTAGCAAGCCAAGTTAGGCATTACTTACTGTGCACTGAATGGAGCTGTATGCATGTTACCGAGTGAAGCTGAAGTAAAGACTTTCTAATCAACATTACCTTGGTCTTGTATAGAACAAATAGCACTCAAGACAAAAGATTCTGCCTTCACTAGTTCTAATAGTCATCCTATAAGCTTACTGCCTGTATTTAAGAAATTATTCAAAAAAATTGTATCTGTAGAAATCCAGGATTTTAAAAAAATGTAATGATCTAGCATTAATACTGTCACACCCTGACCTGAATATTCTTTGTTTTCTTTATTGTTTTGGTTAGGTCAGGGTGTGACATGGGTGATGTATGTGTTTTTGTACTGTCTAGGGGTTTTGTAGGTTTATGGGGTTGTTTATCATCTAGGTGTTTATATATGTCTATAGTTGCCTAGATTGGTTCTCAATTAGAGGCAGGTGTTTATTGTTGTCTCTGATTGGGAACCATATTTAGGCAGCCATCTTCTTTGGGTATTTCGTGGGTTATTGTCTATGTCTAGTTGCCTGTGTTTGCACTTTTGTATCTTAGCGTCACGTTCGTGTTGTTATTTTGTATAGTTTGTTTAGTGTCTATCTTTATTAAAAGTATTATGTATTCTAACCACGCTGCGCTTTGGTCTACTCCATACGACGATAGTGACAGAATAACCCACCAACAAAGGACCAAGCAGCGTGGTAACGGACAGCAGCAGCAATCGCAGGACTTCTGGACTTGGGAGGAGATTCTGGACGACAAAGGACCCTGGGCACAGCCAGGGGAATATCACCGTCCCAAAGCAGAGCTGGAGGCAGCGAAAGCAGAGAGGCGCCGGTATGAGGAGGTAGCACAGCAGCGCGGTTGGAAGCCCGAGTGACGGCCCCAAAAAGTTATTGGGGGAGGGCACACGGGGAGTGTGTCGATGTCAGGTAGGAGACTTGCGCCAGGTCCCCGTGCTTACCGTGGAGAGAGAGGGCGTTGTACCGGGCAGGCACCGTGTTATGCAGTGAAGCGCACAGTTTCCCCGGTGCATGTGCATAGCCCGGTGCGGTACATTCCAGCTCCTTATATCGGCCGGGCTAGAGTGGGCATCGAGCCAGGCGCCATGAAGCCAGCTCTACGCATCTGGTCTCCAGTGCATCTCCTCGGGCCGACATACATGGCACCAGCCTTATGCATGGTGTCCCCGGTTCGCCAGCACAGCTCAGTGCGGGCTATTCCACCTCGCCGCACTGGCCTGGCTACGGGGAGCATTCAACCAGGTAAGGTTGGGCAGGCTCGGTGCTCCAGATCTCCAGTGCGCCTTCTCGGTCCGGTCTATCCAGTGCCATCTCAACGCACCAGCCCTCCGGTGGCAGCCCCCCGCACCGGGCTTCCTGTGCGTCTCCAGAGCCCAGTGCTCTCCCTGATCCTCCTCCCCGCACTCGCCCTGAGGTGCGTGTCCTCGGCCCAGTACCACCAGTGCCGGCACCACGCACCAGGCCTACAGTGCGCCTCATCTGTCCTGAGCCGCCAGAATCTCCCGTCTGTCCTGAGCCGCCAGAGTCTCCCGTCTGTCCTGAGCTGTCAGAGCCGCCAGTCTGTCCTGAGTCGTCAGTCAGCCAGGAGCTGCCAGAGCCATCAGATGGCCAGGAGCCATCAGTCGGCCAGGACCCGCCAGAGCCGTCAGATGGCCAGGAGCCATCAGTCGGCCAGGACCCGCCAGAGCCGTCAGCCGGCCAGGAGCCGCCAGAGCCGCCAGTCAGCCAGGAGCCGCCAGTCAGCCAGGAGCCAGCCAGGAGCCGCCAGAGCCGTCAGCCAGCCAGGAGCTGCCAGAGCCGTCAGCCAGCCAGGAGCCGTCAGCCAGCCAGGAGCCGCCAGAGCCGTCAGCCAGCCAGGAGCTGCCAGAGCCCTCAGCCAGCCAGAGCCGTCAGCCAGTCCGGAGCTGCCCCTCAGTCCGGAGCTGCCTCTCAGTCCGGAGCTGCTCCTCAGTCCGGAGCTGCCCCTCAGTCCGGAGCTGCCCCTCAGTCCAGTGGCGCCCTCTACGATGATCTTCTGTCCGGGGCCCGCTGCGAGGGTCCCCACTCCTGAGGTGCCACCTAAGTGGGCCAAGACTGAGATAGAGCGGGGTCCACGTCCCGCACCCGCCGCAGTGAAAGAGGCCCACCCGGACCCTCCCCTTTAGATTAGGTTTCTGTGGCCGGAGTCCGCACCTTTGGGGGGGGTACTGGCACGCCCTGACCTGAGTATTCTTTGTTTTCTTTATATATTTTGGTTAGGTCAGGGTGTGACGAGGGTGGTATGTGTGTTTTGTCTCATCTAGGGTTTTTTACTGTCTAGGGGTTTTGTAGATTTATGGGGTTTGTTTACCATCTAGGTGTTTATGTAGGTCTATGGTTGCCTAGATTGGTTCTCAATTAGAGGCAGGTGTTTATTGTTGTCTCTGATTGGGAACCATATTTAGGCAGCCATCTTCTTTTTGGTATTTCGTGGGTTATTGTCTATGTCTAGTTGCCTGTGTTTGCACTTTTGTATCTTAGCGTCACGTTCATTTTGTTATTTTGTATAGTTTATTTGGTGTCTATCTTTATTAAAAGTATTATATATTCTAACCACGCTGCGCTTTGGTCTACTCCATACGACGATCGTGACATCGGGAAATAGGAGTTACATAGTTCAGAATACACAAGATCAAGCACACACAGAACAACCGTTTTTTTAAAAATGTATTTTGAAAGTCATCTTTCATTGACAAGATATAAGTGAATTATTGATTCCCAGAGCTGGAAACACATCAGATGGCTTCAACAAAGTGAATAATATCAGAAAAAAATGGTATTGATAGACCTAACAACTCGAAATGGGCAGCTGTTTTAGTAAGTGTTGTCAGGTGTGGTCACGGGACGTTTCCTAGTCGGGACGTTTCCTAGCCAGGTAGCAATAGTTCTTATTATAAAATGTTCTAGGCCTTGTTTTGTCCCATCCAGGTCAACTGCATATCCCTGGAAAGCTTATCTAATTGGTTGCAAGACTGTCAAGGTGCCATAGTAGCCAATCTCCTGTGTAATGGATGCCTACAGAGCGTGAAATAGTCACTCGGTGGACATTCAATGTTGCTATTAAGTCATACATCACCAGATAATAGCTAAGACCCAGATGCAGGTTTGAAGGTAAGACCCAGATGCAGACTGTGTCGAAGTAACAATGTTTATTATAGCAACAGGGCAGGCAAACGACAGGTCAAGGCAGGCAGGGGTCGATAATCCATAGTAGTGGGGAAAAGGTACAAGACAGCAGGCAGCGCAGGGTCAGACAGAGTGGTCAGGCAGACGGGCTCAGAGACAGGACAAGCAAGGGTCAAAAACAGGAGGGCTAAAAAAAGAGAGACTGGGGAAAAGCAGGAGCTGAGACAAAACACTGGTTGACTTGACAACAAGACGAACTGGCAACAGACAAACAGAAAACACAGGTATAAATACACAGGGGATAATGGGGAAGATGGGTGACACCTGAAGGGTGGTAGAGACAATCACAAAGACAGGTGAAACCGATCAGGGTGTGACTGATACCCCCCATGTAGCTATAGCTCAAACGACCAAATTGAAGCTTACTTTGTAAGATGTTTGCTTTTTGGTGAAAATGTATAAAATAAACATTTTAACTCTTGGAGCTGGTGATCAATAACGGTAGGTCACAGGCAGACAAATAAGATATCCTCATAATCTCTGGAGTTCCGGCTTTCTGTGTGTATCAACGTATTCCGTGTTTAATTTGTTTATGCTTCACAACGCTAACCGGAATGTAGGTAGCAGCCATCTTGAAATGAGGTCATCGGCTCAGCCTGTCTTTATTTATTAGTATGCCCATATATGGTAGTAAGTCACACAAAAGATTTGCAGGCACCAATCAACAGCCAAGATACTCAGGTTTCCACAGACACCCAGCTTTTACAGATATGGGATACCATTCTCATACCAGACTGAATTAAAACATTAAAAAATCTAATAAGGACCCCAAATATGGGGACTTTACATTTAAAACCTGTTTGGGATAGTGGGCAGCATTTTCATGTTTGGATGAAAAGCGTTCCCAGAGTAAACTACCTGCTACTCAGGCCCAGTTGCTAATATATGCATATTATTAGTAGATTTGGATGGAAAACACTCTGAAGTTTCTAAAACTGTTTGAATGATGTCTGTGAGTATAACAGAACTCATATGGCAGGTGAAAACTTGAGAAAAATCCAACCAGGAAGTGGGAAATCTGAGGTTTGTAGTTTTTCAACTCATTTCCTATCCAATATACAGTGTCCATGGGGTCAAATTGCATTTCCTAAGGCTTCCACTAGATGTCAACAGTCTTTAGAACCTTGTTTGATGCTTCTACTGTGAAGGAGGGGAGAATGGGAGCTGAATGAGTCAGAGGTCTGCCAGAGTGGCATGAGCTGATCACGCATTCACGTGAGAGTTAGCTTGTGTTCCATTGCAATTCTACAGACAAAGGAATTCTCCAGTTGGAACATTATTGAAGGTTTATGATAAAAACATCCTAAAGATTGATTCTATACTTCGTTTGACATGTTTCAACGAACTGTAATATGGCTTTTCTTCTGAACTTTTGCCTGGACTTGCCCGCGCATTGTGAGTTTGGATTTGTGAACTGAACGCGCTAACAAAAGGAGGTATTTGGACATAAATGATGGACTTTATCGAACAAATCAAACATTTATTGTGGAACTGGGATTCCTGTGTGTGCATTCTGATGAAGATCATCAAAGGTAAGTGAATATTTATAATGCTATTTCTGACTTCTGTTGACTCCAACATGGCGGATATCTGTATGAATTGTTTTGTTGTCTGAGCACTGTACTCAGATTATTGCATGGTTTGCTCTTTTGTTAAATGTTTTTTGAAATCTGACACAGCGGTTGCATTAAGGAGAGGTATATCTCTAATTCTGTGCATAACACTTGTATCTTATATTAAAGTTTCTGATGACTATTTCTGTAAATTGATGTGGCTCTCTGCAAAATCACTGGATGTTTGCGAGGCACAACATTACTGATCAATAACGTGCCAATGTAAACTGAGATTTTTGGATATAAATATGCACTTTATCGAACAAAACATACATGTATTGTGTAACATGAAGTCCTATGAGTGCCATCTGATGAAGATCATCAAAGGTTAGTGATTCATTTTATCTCTATTTCTGCTTTTTGTGACTCCTCTCTTTTGCTGGAAAATGGATGTATGTGTTTTTGTGACTAGGCTCTGACCTAACATAATCATATGTTGTGCTTTTGCTGTAAAGCCTTTTGAAATCGGACACGATGCATAGATTAACAAGAAGTTAAGATTTAATTTGGTGTATTGCACTTGTGAAGGTATGAAAGTTAAATATTTCTAAAAAATATTTAAAAATTTTGCGCACTGCCTTTTCAGAAGAATGTTATCGAGGGGTTCCGCTTGCCATAAAAGAGGTTTAAGCAGACTAACTTTCTCTGCTTATCATCCATCATGATGTTTAATCACATCCAGCCAAATGATAGCAGCAGCAGACATGATTTTCCATGGTGTAGTTTGAGAGGACGTGTTCATATTAAGAATTGGTCTGCCAATGTATCTGCACCTCTCCACACAGTTTCAGCAGCACATAACTAGCCCACTTCCTCTGGATGGTAAATTACATGGTAGTATTGGATTTCTTTCTAAGCCAGAGGCAGGAGAAATGGCAGTGAAATACAGGGTTTACAGAGGCTGACAATTACTTTTCCTTTTGGAAATCTATACATCAGCAACCTCATATAATACACTGCCAAAGGATACAGAGATACGAACGAATACCCTTATACTGTGGTAAAGAAAACAGGGATTGGGAGAGTCGGACAGAATTATTCACACGATCAAAAGCATGGAGGTTGTAGTTGTGTGCCAACAGAAAGGCCACAGCAAACTGACCCTCATTCTAGCTGAAGTTCCGAAAAAGCAGAGATCAAAGACAAGCTGGGAAAGATGCTCAAACTTCAAGGCAGGCTCACATCTCAGAGTACATGTTCACCGCCAGATGTCTTTGTATAATACCATGACACATTCCACAAAAATAATGTTGATTATAAAACCTCACCTACACAAAACTCCTTGGACAACAGACACCCACACACATCCATGTGATGATGAGAGCTGTGATCCTACATCTGCAGAGAAACCTCTTCAAGCTGAGAAGAGGAGGAGAACATTACTGTTATCTCACATCCAACAAACTCCACAGAGACTGGGATGAGTGTGAAATGATGTGAACAGATTAACTGATACATGCTGAGAGCATGGGCAATTTTATAGTGTTATCCTAACTGTGGTAAAATACATGATAGGACTTGACATTACATGTGCGGTAAACATTATTCCAATAAACTGGTGTTGGCTGCTCAGAAACAATTTTTATACTCAATTAGTAAATATGAAACTGTTAAAAGTGAATGGGTAGAACTATCTAGATTTTTCAGAATGGTAGCATACATAATTGTGTACTCAATCTCCAATGGATGAGTATTCCCACATTTGAATAATTCAACCTGTTCAGTTGAGACATTAATCTAATAATGCTTTGTAATGAATCTCTAATGATACGCTTTGGCAGAATCTCCCCAAGGACTGACACAAATACAAAGTAAAATACAAAAGCAGACAGATGGAATAGAGAATAGCAAGGGCAGATGCCCCTGTGAGCTGCAGGCATTGGAGACATTTGGAAAAAGAGAGGGAGAAACAAAGCGAGAAATGCCAGGGAAGACACAAACATGGATATGTTGGGAGTACATTGCAGTAGCTAGTAAAGAAAGGAACAAAATGTAAATATTCAGCAAGAAACACCACAGGGTGCCAATGAATATAATGATAGTGCAGGCAAAAACATATACTGAACAAAAATATAAAAGCAACATGCAACATTTTCAAAGATTTTACTGGGTTACAGTAAGGAAATCAGTTACTTGAAATAAATTCTTTAGGCCCTAATCTATGGATTTCACATGACTGGGAATATAGATATGCATCTGTTAACATTAAAAAATGTAGGGGTGTGGATCAGAAAACCAGTCAGTCTCTGGTGTGACCACTATTTTCCTCATGCAGCACCACACATCTCCTTCGCATAGACATTGGAAGCAACTTATGGTAGAGAAATTAACATTCAGTTCTCTGGCAACAGCTCTGGTGGACATTCCTGCAGTCAGCATGCCAGTTGCAGGCTCCCACAAAACTTGGGACATCTGTGGCATGGTGATGTGTGACAAAACTGCAAATTGTGTGGACATTCCTGCAGTCAGCATGCCAGTTGCAGGCTCCCACAAAACTTGGGACATCTGTGGCATGGTGATGTGTGACAAAACTGCAAATTGTGGGGTGGCCTTTTATTGTCCCTAGCACAAGGTGCACCTGTGTAGTGATCATACTGTTTAATCAGCTTATTGATATGCCACACCTGTCAGGTGGATCAATTATTTTTGCAAATGCTCAATGATAGGGAGTAAACAAATTTGTGCACAAAATTTGATGGGAATGAGCTTTTTGTGCATATGGAACATTTCTGAGATCTTTTATTTCAGCTCATGAAACATAGGACCAACACTTTACACGTTGCGTTAATATTTTTCTTCAGTGTAAAACATAAAGATAATTATTATCGCATGGTCAGATTTTCCCAGCGGAGCTCTAGGGAATGCACGGTAAGCAGATGAGATTTAACTATAGCTGTGATCCAGAATTTTATCTTCTCTTGTGGGGCATATCACCAGTTGTTCATAGTTAGGTAACTCGTGGGACAATTTGGAGTGGTTAAAATTTCCCAGCACGATTGTTGTGGGGTTGGGGTGAGATCTTTCCACTGTGGAAATGTGATGTGCTAGTTCGCCGGTGACATTGCTGGCATTAGCTTGCGATGGGATGTAAACACCAGTTAGCACAATTGAAGCGAATTCCCTTGGGAGATACAATGGCTTACAAATTATAGTTAGGGGAAGCATAATTGATGTAGTATTTTGTGTAGTTGGTACACTAGCGCTGATTAATCATGAAGCAGATACCACCACCTTCTGATTTTAGAGACAACTGGATTGACCTGTCGGCTCGGTGGATGGTAAAATCCGGGGGGGATACGGCAGTCCAGAACAGATTGGTCCAGCCATGTCTCAGTAAGGCATTCCCCTTTATTTCTCTTAGTTCAGATCAAATGCAGGAGTACAAACATTTTATTCCTAAGTGATTGGATGTTCGATATTAACAAGCCAGCGAGAGGGGGCCAGTAGGGCCGTCTCCTGAACCTGGACAGTATGCAGGCTCGCCTTCCATGTCTGGCTGTATTCCCACATGTAGACAGTGACTGCCCACGTTGTTAGTCAGTAATTCCATATGATTTCTCCCTGATGTTTAGAAGTTCCAAATTACTATATTTGTGTAAACATGTAGACCTTCGGATGAATAACACTGACAAGAGAATGAAAAAATCCAACACAAGAACTCATATGGGTCAACATGAAACTACAGCCTGGCCTGAAGTCAAAACAAGTAATGTACATGGTAAAGACAAGAAACTCAGTAGCCTGCCTGGAGTCTTTACCATGTACAAATATATTGAGTCAAAACAGAGAGAAAACAAAACTTTTCTAGTCGTAAAGAGCACGAAGAGGCCTACTACTGTGGTCAAACATAGGGGTGTGTCTGTGTGTAAGTACGTACAGTACATGGTTGAGAAGAGAGCCTGCCCTCTGTGAGTAGTGTTGGAATGAGCTTGCATTCTGTGCATAGTGTTGTAGTGAGCCTGCAGTGCAGACAGCACTAGCCCATCATTAAGGTAATTGTATCCTGCACTCCTTGCTCCCTGGGGAGCTGCAAAACAATTTAGATTATCTCCTTGACATTTCACTTCAACATGTGCTCTGCATGTGCTGTGTGCATGCCTCCCAATGTGCCAGTGTAGCAGGATCTTCTCTCTGTGTGTGTGTGTGTGTGTGTGTGTGTGTGTGTGTGTGTGTGTGTGTGTGTGTGTGTGTGTGTGTGTGTGTGTGTGTGTGTGTGTGTGTGTGTGTGTGTGTGTGTGTGTGTGTGTGCACGCACGCGTGTGCGTACTGCACTATGTGGGAGTGTGTCAGGATAAAAGTGCATTTCAAACACCGGAGTGTTCAGACCGTTACGTAATGACCAATGTCACAGCAGCAAGCAGTATGAAAGAGAAACAGGGGAAGCCGAGATGTGTTTGACATTTGATGGCGTGGAATGCAGACAAACAGGTCATCATCTGTTCGTCACAAGAGTAACTCATTGCAGAGAGCTCCACCTAACCTTTCCTCTTCCTCCCGACGTCATCATGCTGAAGGCAAGCTTCACAGGAGTGTCTAGTCCATAGAGATAGGTAGAGAACTCTAGCTCCCAAAATCCTGTTTTAGCACAGGCAGTGACATCTAGGACTTTCACCATTTTTAAATATTCAACTGGGTGGGACTTCCTGTGGGTTAAGGAAGGATCACATAATTCCACCCAGGTCACCAGGAGGAATAAACCAATAAATTATACTTATACAAACGTTCCATAACTGCAGATGGCAGTAAATTGCCAACCTTGTCTTTATGCCTGTTCAAAGAACACACTCCTGGTGCAGTATGCACCCTTTCAGTTTGTTTGCCATTTAGTAGACTAAATATACTACTTTAAAATGGAGAAGTCCTCAATGGCACTGCCCGTGCTCTCACAGACGCCATAATGGGACAGATACAATGATGTGATGTCTATGGTCTTGACCTTGACGGCACTCTGCAGTATCCACAACCTTATTCCACTCCAACCAATAGGCCACGGATACACAACTGTGACATTTAGAGGAAATTACATTTACACCACTGAGATCTTCAACTTACTTTGCTGATTGACTGATTTGACTGTCCAATAATCACTCTTCTGTCCATAAGACTATTAGACTACAGAAAGCACAGAGTGGTGCCTTGCTGGGCCCTCAATTTGCTATAAGTGCTCACGCTTATACAAAACAGTGATGTTGAATTGGAAAAGATCATGTAGCAGGGAAGCACCCCAAGAAACCAACCATTAGCTCTCTAAGTCTTCCTGGCCTTTAAGTGATTAGTGATATGGCGTTGGTGATAAATCCATCTGTGGTCTAGATAATGAAAGAGGTGGCAGTGCCAGCCACGGTACCCATGTATACTGTCTAAGTAATGGTGGAGGTGGCACTGCCAAGATGCCCACTGGGACCTGGGGCAGATAATGACTCTTATACTGGGCTCATCCTTCCTTCCTGACCTTTCAGAGTTACCATCTGTCTTCCAATACCCTTTCTCCAAGAGGTAAACACAAGGCTAGTCTATCCAGATGACTAAATCTCCTGATCCATCACAGAGGACTTAACTTGTTAAACCCTAGTCACTGGTACATGTTGAAGATCATGACATCAAAAGAAAGTACTGTACACCAGGACAACCTGCCACTGATTGGTTCTAGTTATTGCGCAAAAGGGGTGGGTCAATAGAGCAAAGCGGTCCAATTTCACCCTCAAATGATATGGCGTTGGTGGATCCATCTTCAGATTAGTGAAGCAAAGCCATAGTACAGGACTCCCAATCATACACACCTAACAGGACAGACCACTAGACTACTGTATTCACTAGACTACTGTATTGAGCCCTACATGGTAGAGCGAACATGTTGAACCATGTACAGTTGTGGGTGGTGGCTTCCTCCTCCCCAGCAAAAAGCACCATGCTCCTACTGTTTGTCATGTTATAATTTAAATTCACCCTCAGCACCACATACTGTACCTCCCTTTCAGATTTTCTATGCACATTTGAATGGGGAGAAAAATGTATCACTCAGGGACAATGTATAGAACATAAATGGGAGGTAATTATCATCAAACACATCTGTCATTCCCCATCTTACACACCCTAGCATGCAATCAGTATACATTAAATGTGGATAGTTGGACTTGATTTAAAATACTGAAATCGGAGTCAAGTCTTCACCATCCTTGCTATCTATTGAGCACACACAACCATACTATACTAAAGGGAGTCTCTGCTAGGACACAAAATAGTAGATCTTTGTAGATAGAGGGTGCTCTTTAGTAAAGGTGTTATTTGTTCATAAAAAAACAAGGTGGGGGCCTCCTGGGTGGCGCAGTGGTCTAGGGCACTGCATCACAGCGCTAGCTGTGCCACCAGAGACCCTGGGTTTGCACCCAGGCCCTGTCGCAACCAGCCGCAACCAGGAGGCTTGTGAGGCGACGCACAATTGGCCTAGCGTCATCCGGGTTAGGGAGGGCTTGGCCGGTAGGGATATCCTTGCCTCATCGCACACCAGTGACTCCTGTGGCGGGCCGGGCGCAGTGCACACCAACCAAGGTCACCAGGTGCATGGTGTCTCCACCGACACATTGGTGCGGCTGGCTTCCAGGTTGGATGCGCACTGTGTTAAGAACCAATCAGAACCGACACCCATCAGAAAATATCTACTTTCAAGCGGTTTTGTGTATTAATCTTGGAACATTTGGAGAATGCTGCACAGCAACAGAGGCTGCTGAAATATTACTCCATTCAGATGCCACTGCCTCATAGAACACAACTAGAATGAGGAGAGATAGGGGAAGAAAAAAAGCAGTGGCCTTGGGCGTGTCATCGTCAGGTCCAGACTGAGCCTTGTGTCGAATCCACTCACAGCAGGTTAGCTTTGCTTCCCAGTGGCTCCAGGCTTAAGCTATTAAACTGATGAATCATTGCTCTCCATGTTCCACCGATGACCTCACTGACCCCCCAACTCCTCCGAACAATTATTCTCATAAATTCATATCTGCTGAGTCTCCTCTTGTCAACGCCTTCCCCAGACCGTTCTGGGGTTACTGTCCGTTGGCAAACAAGTTGGTCTTATGTTCCAACAACATCTACAGTAGCCAATTTCATATTCTGGACACACAGTAAACAGTAAACACAGCAAATTAATCAAACTCACACTAACATCAGGGGGACACTTTGACAAAGTGTTTTATAATGGTGGAGAGCACAAGACAGAAATGTAATAACATTTTCAGGATTATTTTGATAACCTACTCTGTCTCTGCCACAGTGTGTGCTGTTACCTGAAGGACAATGTATTTCATGTTTCTATTCAATGCAATCAAAGAGCAAATCTGTGGCAGAAGGCTTGTCTCAGAGAATCTATATAACAACTGGCAGGCATGCAGTACACATGCAAACAAATCAGATACACAGAGAGGAGGAATGAAGAATTTGGTCTGGAGCTGCTGTCTCATTCTGGCAATAATCAGAGCCATTGTGTGATAAGGCATATAACAAGCTGCTCCCTGGAATGCTGAACGTAGTTTCCGCTCTTCTTGAAGGCAGAGTGCGACAGTCAGTATGTCTTACTTTTCCTCTCGCCATCATAACAGATACAGAATCAGAATCACCGCCCCAACGAGTTAATTTTTTACAGCAAAGGCTGCAGCAAAAGCGAACTCCTTTGTCAGTGACTCTTTCGTCCATTCGCGCGCCCGCATACTCGCCATTGTCTAGGGAACAACGCATGTGCGTTGGTGGCGCCATGGGGAACCTCCTTTAAACCTGTTTGATGCCTCGTATATAGCCTATTGGTTCGCTAATGCCGTAAAAATATATATATATTGTAATATTGAATATTGAACATTGTATATGAATGTATTCATATGAGCAGAATATTGTATATAAATGCATTCATATGGGCAGAATATGGTATATACATTTGTTCATATGGGCAGAATATTGTATATCAATTCGTTCATATGGGCAGAATATTGTATATCAATGCGTTCATATGGGCAGAATATGGTATATACATTTGTTCATATGGGCAGAATATTGTATATCAATGCGTTCATATGGGCAGAATATGGTATATACATTTGTTCATATGGGCAGAATATTGTATATCAATTCGTTCATATGGGCAGAATATTGTATATCAATGCGTCCATATGGGCAGAATATTGTATATCAATGCGTTCATATGGGCAGAATATGGTATATACATTTGTTCATATGGGCAGAATATTGTATATCAATTCGTTCATATGGGCAGAATATTGTATATCAATGCGTCCATATGGGCAGAATATTGTATATCAATGCGTCCATATGGGCAGAATATTGTATATCAATGTGTTCATATGGGGAGAATATTGTACTAAATAAATAAATAAAAATGTACTGCATTCGTTGCCTTCCTTTTAGACAAAATAAATAAAACAGAGTTATGCAAATAACTTGAAAAATGTTATCCATAAACCTATACATTAAATCATAAATAAAAAAACGTGTACATATAAAGAATCACCAATAGCCTATGTAAAGTCTGTATAAATAGGCTACCAGCTGCATTTTCTCAATATTTTCACGTTGGCATGAAGAGAGGGTTTTTTATTCAAGCCAAATTATGGCGTGCCGTGTAAAGGCACGGGGACGAAGACCAAACAAACACGTACACAAAACACAGGGTTGAAACCCAGACAAAAGAGCGAGGGGTACCTCGAATAAATACACACGCACACAAGGATTAACACACGGGACGAGACCCGTAATCATCTGTACAATCCACAAGGGCACGAAAGCCCAAAACACACAGCACAGGTACTCACACGCACCAATAGACATAGTAACAATACTCAACAGATAACGGAAACCAAAGGCCACACTTACACAAGTACAAATCAGTGGGAATTGGGGACAGGTGTGAGTGATGAAAGTTCCGGAGGGATCCGTGACAGCTATAAGGGGCGGCACCGTAGCCTAGTGGTTAGAGCGTTGGACTAGTAACCGAAAGGTTGCAAGTTTGAATCCCCGAGCTGACAATGTACAAATCTGCCGTTCTACCCCTGAACAAGGCAGTTAACCCACTGTTCCTAGGCCGTCATTGAAAAAAAAAAATTGTTCTTATCTAACTTGCCTAGTAAAATGGAGAGGAGAGGGAAAAATGACTGACCTGGAATGCACATAGGAAAGTGTCCAGATGACTGTGAGCTGATTGACCAGTAGGCTAGGCGTGATTTTTTACAAGCTTAACCCATCAACCAATCAACACCTTATTGCCATCAGCGGGACGAAAGTATTGCTGAGTCTATGAGTTGGTCCACTATTAACAGCAGCACCGCTTTATCAAATGTTCATATTGATATTTTATATTACGCCGTGAACAGTTTTTAATGGGCACACAACTCCAATAATTACGATTGCAAAATCGAATGATTTTAACCAAAAGGCTATGTGTAGGCTAATATACCTATTTGTTGGGTGTGCATTTCATATCCAGCTGTTTAGGTAGGCCAAGTGATATTGTCGAACAACATCAGCTGATCCAGGAAATATTTTTCTGAATGACAGTCAAGTGACAAACAGCTGTCGTGATAGGCCTATAGCACATGATTCCGGGAAAACAGTGTTCAGAAGAATGTTTGGATGTCTTGTTTGTTGCGACAGTGAAGACAGTTGTGATCCACGTTGGGTCCAATACAATACCCCTTTATTTATGTTGATTATTAGCTATTGACTGGTTGATTTAGAGCATAGTCTAGAAGATTTAACAAATAAAGCATCAAGGTAATGAGTTCATGTTTTTATATGTTTCTGTGTGTCGGATTGGACACTGAGTCTAGGCTACTGTGTGCTATTGCGTAGGATAGCCTAGGCTACACCCTCGCGAACACCCAAGGTATTTCCTTTCTATTATTCAAAAGATTTAATGACAACAAATGAGTAGCCTTGCTTGCTTATAAACAAAATGACTCTGTGAATTTGAATGATGTAAATAATGATAATGATGATGGTGAGAGCACAGTAACAGATGGATTCCGATCCCTTTCATCATAGAGGCTATTCTTACTTTGTGTCTATAAAATCACATTGTTTCCATTTCTATTGTCATGTGGCAGAGTCTTCTTAAAATGAATCCACCAAATGTCAGCCTTTTACCAGAGCCTTTTACCAGATTACTTCATAAATTACACGCAGCTTAGTAGCTTCCACAAAAAGTTTTGCTCACAAAGCAACATGTAAGCCTGAAATTATGCTGCTACAGAGTTAGACAATAACAGACAGACAAACAGACATAAAATATGAACAATGTGGATGTGGCAGGGCTTGCAAACTATCGTGGATTACAAAGGGAAACTCGGGCTGCGAGCTGCCCAGTGACATGTGCCTACCAGACAAACTAAATGCTTTCTATGCTCTGACTCAACTCCAGCCACTTTAATAATGGGAATTGATGGGAAATGATGTAAATATATCACTAGCCACTTTAAACAATGCTACCTTATATAATGTTACTTACCCTACATTATTCATCTCATATGCATACGTATATAGTGTACTCTATATCATCGACTGCATCCTTATGTAATACATGTATCACTAGCCACTTTAACTATGCCACTTTGTTTACATACGTATATGTATATACTGTACTCGATACCATCTACTGTATCTTGCCTATGCTGCTCTGTACCATCACTCATTCATATATCCTTATGTACATATTCTTTATCCCCTTACACTGTGTATAAGACAGTAGTTTTGGAATTGTTAGTTAGATTACTTGTTGGTTATTACTGCACTGTCGGAACTAGAAGCACAAGCATTTCGCTACACTCGCATTAACATCTGCTAACCATGTGTATGTGACAAATAAAATTTGATTTGATTTGATTTGATTTGCTTTGAGACAAGCAATACTGAACCATTCATGAGAGCACCAGCTGTTCTGAACGACTGTGTGATCACGCTCTCCAGTCTGTAATACCTACATGTTTCAAGCAGATCACTATAGCCCCCGTTCCCAAGAATGCCTTGGTAACATTTCTAAATGTCACTATTGCACTACACACTGCCCTTTCCCACCTGGACAAGAGGAACAGTGATGGCAGGGGCGGAAAGAGGCCTAGTGGTTAAGAGCATTGGACCAGTAACCGAAAGGTCGTTGGTCCGAACCCCCGAGTCAGCAAGTGCAGAATCTGCCGTTCTGCTCTTGAGCAAGACCCCCAACAACAACTGCTCCCGTGGACGTAATTTAAGGAAGCCACCCACACCTCTCTGATTCAGAGGCATGCAACTGACTAGGTATCCCCACACAACACTTATGTGAGAATGTTGTTCATTGACTACAGCTCAGCATTTAACACCATAGCGCTCTTCAAGCTAATCACTAAGCTAAGGAGCCTGGGACTGAAAACCTACACCTACCTCAGGAACTGAGATGGAATGCCCCCAGGTGGTGAGGGTAAGCAAAAACACATCCGCCACGTGGACTACAGGAAACAAGAGGCCCGAGCACGCCCCCAACCACATCAACGGGGAGTGTACGGGAGCAGGTCAAGAGCTTTATGTTCCTCGGTGTCCAGATCACTAAGGATCTATCATGGTCCATACACACCAACACAGTCGTGAAGAGGGCATGACAACACCTATTCCCCCCTCAAGAGGCAGAAAAGATTTGGCATGGGCCCCCAGATCCTGAAAAAGTTCTACAGTAGCACCATTGAGAGCATATTGACTGGCTGCATCACCGCTTGGTATGGCAGCTGCTTGGCATCCGACTGCACAGCACTACAGAAGGTAGTGTGTACAGCCCAGTACATCATTGGGGTCAGGCTCCCTGCCAACAAGGACCTCTATAGCAGGCAATGTCAGAGGAAGGCCCTAAAAATGTTCAACGAATCCAGCCACCCAAGTCATAGACTGTTCTCTCTGCTACTGCATGGTAAGTCTGGAACCAACAGGATCCTGAACACCTTTCTTATTTTGACATATTTACCGCACCAAATCAGTATTCTAAAAAAATTAAGAAAATACAGTGGCCTTAATAAATGCGTCTCCATATTTGCTACAATATATGATCTCTGAATATGAAATCTCTAGAGAGCAACAATAATTTGAGAACCAATTATGGAATCCTCAGATGTATTTGAATGAATTAAGCTTGCATTTCCACATACCATTACAGTGACAATAGGGACACATTTTACATACAAAATGAGAATAAATCAGCTCGTTTACTGTTGAATATTTATGTTCTCATAAATGTTTTCCGCATCCTCTGCATATTGCACAACATGTAATTGTATTATTGACTCCATTTTAAATGGACCTTTATTGACGTCAACAACAACAAAAAATGACAGATACAACTTCCATATCAATACACAGTCAATAAATATCACTGCCACTGTGTGGGTTACACTGAGAACATAATTAAAATGACGGACTACCTTTTACATGGAGTACATTAGGCATCTGAATCAGTTGTAGGCTAGTGTTATTGTAGGCCTTTTTTGCAGAGAAGGCAGTAATGCTGTAGTAATAATACACTGCAAAATAATAAAATGCTATATTTGAAGCATGCAAAAGTGCAACCGCTGAGAGGTTCAATCTAGGGCCAAATTGACAAATTCTCTCAGGTCTACTTTGCACCCGTGCAAGGCTGAGAAAATTCTGTTTTATTGATTTTCATAACAGGACCTTAACATCTGACGATAACCCCAAAACCATTAAAAATATATATATGAACACATAAAACATTACTATAACTTACCATTATATCAAAGTCATTAGTTGCACCACACATGAAGCCACCTTCCTCTTAAAAAAGGCACAATCAAGAGTGTGAGCTGTCAGTCATTTACCTGTGGCCAATGACACTGGTCCCTGCAGCGCTGTTGCTGAGGACAGATGGATGAGTCCATCACGGTGGACAAGCCAATTTGCCATGGAATTAAACCTATATGCTACATTTCTGTGTCAATGGAGTGCAGGGATACAATGGATTTCCCACAGTGTAAAAAAGCCATCGATCCCCCCTCAGCACCAACAGGAGACACTCTAAAGGAATCAATAGAAAGGTCATTAACCGCTGGTTAGAACACACTGGTTTCCTTTATTTAGCTTTTTTTGTTAATTTTAGTTTCGTTTTCCTCTGCTTGGAGCAACAGTGAAGTGGGCAGGGCAGTACAGATTTCTTCTCTTACATCTGCAAGCAGAGTCTGAATGTCAGACAGGATGGCATTGTCTCCCTCAATCCGTGCAATGGCTACTGCTATAGGTTTCAAAAGTTTCAGGCAAAAGTTTTCAGTTCATCTGCAATGTGGTCCCTTGTGTCGGTGCTCATGCAGAATACTGGTTGAGGGGTGGAAATGATGTAGTTAATTATTCCTTATCCACGAACATTCGACCACCCATCAGAGGTGATTCAAGTACAGTCTGCTATCTCTATGATTTGCTTGACCTTCACTTGAACTCTGTTGAACTCTGCATCCAGCAAATTAGTAGATAAAGCATGTCTGGTTGGAGGGGTACATGCTGGGCGAAGAACACTCAGAAATCTCTTCAATACACGTTGCCTGTTAGCATCAGAGGTGAACCAGTTGCATACACAGCTCGAACAAGACATTCATCAGCATTTTTCTGACTACGTTCCTCAATTGAGTCCAAAAAACTTCTGATTCCAGGAGGACCATGAGCCGTTGCTATCGATAAGGTGTCTAATGCATCATTTTCACCTCGAATAGGAGTAGAGAGACTTTTGTCAGAGGTTGCTTGTTGTGAGCGCTGACAGAACTTTATGCACTTGGCCAGATGATTCTGCATGTTTGTTGCATTCTTCACACACGATTTGGCACATTATTTGCAAATGTACACAGCTTTTCCTTCTACATTAGCTGCAGTGAAATGTCTCCACATATCAGATAGTGCCTGTGGCATTTTCCTGTAAATATTAGAAAAAAATTGTTTAAAAAAACAAATACAATTCCATGTATAGATAAATAGTTAAACTGTTAGATTAAACAAGTCCTTTGTAAGTTAAATGTTTTAAATAACATGTATGGAACAGGGGAATTTACACTCCTCAGTTAGCAGGCTCAAGCAAGCTAAAACCCACATGGTAGCAAAAACTAACTTGCAGAAAAGTTAGAAATTATTTAAACACATTTTGCTGTAGGCTACTATTTACTCGTTATCACAAAAGCATGTATGTCATATAAAATATATTCATCCCACCCAGTATCGTAATCAAAACTTACCAGAAAGCATGTAGTCCTTGGCTCAGACAGTGTAGTAGTGTGGGCTCAATAGCATCTCATTAGAGTGCAAGATCTTGAGAATCAGCTGGACATGTGATGGAAGAATGCACTGTGCATGCAGAGGGTTGCAATTCCATTGAATTGGGGATAGTTTAACCAAAGAAAGAGAGACCTAAAATTTCCTTATGTGTATCCCACAAAAAAAGGCTCACTGTTATAAGCTAATGTTTTTGATGAATTTAAGCAAAATTCCACAACTTAACCTCCCATGGAAGATTACCAGAAAACATCCGTACATTTCCCGGAAAGTTTCCGACCCTTTGCCACTCTAGATGCTGCTGTTGGATACCCAATCTAGAACAAATATAGTCAATATAGCTACACTGACCAACTGGAGATATTAGTGTTGGAGTGTTCAACTGGGGTGTTAAACATAATAGTCAGTAAAATTCAGAAGGGATATAAAACTATTTAAACTTCCAACAACATTACTAACAACTGACAGATTATTTTAAAAAGTATTCATGTTAATATACTGGTAGACAGTCAGTCAGTCAGACAGTCAGGTCCTGAGTTTTCATCACTCTTTTTTTTGTAATATCATGATTGCTTTTCAATTTCAATGTCTGCATAGAAAACAAAAAGCAAAACGTACAAGATTTATTTAACCTAAGAGAAAAAATATCCACAGATTAACAGGGAATCGCAAATGGACTTTTCTTACTTATACATGCAGTGTATGTAAATTTAAAAATCCATCAGGAAACAACTCAGACAGACAGAGATTCATTGGTGCATACATCCCATAATCGAGGGGGCAAATACTGCGTCATGAGGATAGGATGCTGATGATGCTAGCCCTACGTGCCTACTGGCACTCCAACCATCAAATACATAGCTATATTATATAGCTATGCCCCTCTATCTTACAATCAACCCCTTTTGGAATTGTCAAAAGATAAGGCAATCAACATATTTTGTTATGGTGACAGCTCTTTTGGTACTGTAGCTCCAGAAATGAGTCATTCCGTTCTTACTCAAAAACATTATTTTTTGTCCTTCACTGATTACAGCATTAATTTGATCGACACTTAGATTAGTAACATCCCAGTCATTCACTTGGGTGTAACTCTATTACAGTAGGTACCTATGTAATTACATTTGCAGGCTTGCCCTCAGAGTCACTAAAGAAAATCGAAAATACTAATTTGGTCATATTTTCCATGACAAATCAAACTGGAATAGTGACTATGTCATATCCAGAAAATTTGAGAAAATAGATTAATGTGAAACAAACCGCTTTTTTTTAATCAATATCGTGACTGTTAGGAATCTGAGTCTGAGGCACAAAGATGTCGCACGGCTGGACACCTGCAAGGAGAGATGCCGTTTGCTTACTGAATTTGGTCCTTCAGCAAGCACTGTGTAACGTCGCTGTTCTCAGATGCCTCTGCTTAAAATATCCTCATAGCCACAAGGCCCAGTCAAATAAATGTGTCCTTGTCCCAAACTATTAGACTTTCCTGGAGGTAACACATTTAGAACAAACTCCATTAATTGACCCACTTAAGCAGGAGCCTACCTATGGGTATTTCTTGGAGGTGTTTTGTATTTTTGTCTTGAGTGGTTATATACTGTTTGTGCACCCTCAGCAAGGAACCTAGATTCTGCGTCTGCATAGAGTGTTGAGTAGGTCACAGTGTTTTATGGTTAATCATGAGTTCACTGTAATTTCATTTTACATAGAAGAATAAACGCACACTCTTAGAAAAAAAGGGTCTTTCCCATAGGAGAACCCTTTGAAGAACCCTTTTTGGTTCCAGTTAGAACCCCTTTTTTTAAGAGTGCAGGCTAAGATGAAGTACATGTTCCAGAATATAGAAAGAGGGCTGCATGAGTGCCAGCTCGGGTGTTTCAAAAGATGAACCGGATACTTCAAGGAGATTTAATCTTAATTTATATATTTGCTTCATTGGCAGACTTATTTCAGGAACAGTTTTGGCTGATACTAATGAGGGATGCTCGGATGGCTCCAAGTGTCCTTATATTTGCCAGCAGATCTGGATGACTTTAATTTACTTAATTGCATAGAAAACTGCTGGAGGGAGGGAGCGTTGTAATTTTCCAAAGAACTTTATGACAACATCTTATTATGGTAAAAAGAGCAACGATGACATCATCACCAATGACAACAGTCTCTGGCCCTGAACTACACCAGGGCAAGGCCTCATGCTTACATCATCAAGTGGAATTTGCAAAAACAAACCAAAAACTTAACTAGGCCAAAAGTGGACTACAAGCATTGGCCAGTGGCAAAATTCACCCATAAGTAGATTCCCACACTGACAGCTCAAAATAATTGTATTTTTCTGTTTTATTCCTGTGAAGTGTAGAGACCCATTACATTTATAAGGTCAGTCTAGAAGGAAACAATCAGAAAATAGCTTTAGGACCCTGCACTCCATAGCATCCAAGCAGCTGTCAGTTTCTCCTCACAGAGAGGAGGGAGCAATGCAAGCTCAGTCATAAACAACAGGGGCATGCTATGGTGATGTAAAGGCTGGGCTATAGTAAACATTTTTCTCTCAATATAAAATAACTAAATCCATGCATTTCTAGAGAGTGCATTATTTTTTTTAAACGTTAATAGTTAACAACCTTCATTAGGATAAAGACACAAATACATTGCACAAGCAATCAAACCCATACTGTATCAACTGTTCATTTGTTTACGATTTCTGCTGAGAGAGACTGAAAATAGTCTGCCTGCTCGCCCCGGCTCCTCCAGAGCGGGCAGCACTGAGTCCAACTGGCAATTATATACCAAACAGATAAGAGTCAGAGTCTTGCTCACCAGGTTATAAGCAATCTGTAGATAAAACCACTGGATAGGACAAGTATTACTAATACGCCTAAGTTTGGAGGGGTGGCAGATAGTCTAGTGGTTAAGAGGGTTCGGCCAGTAACTGAAATGTCGCTGGTTCGAATCCCAAGTCAACTAGGTGAAAAATCTATCGATGTGCCCTTGAGCAAGGAACTTAACCCTAATTGCTCATGTAAGTCGCTCTGGATAAGAGTGCCTGCTAAATGATTAAAATCTAAAATGCTTCCAGATTAGTGCTTTTCTGGGGAATATTACAAACTTGGGGAGGTCTTTAACTTTCAAAATGGTCCATTATGCACTATATGAGTGGTCAAATGTGCTGGATCTCGTAAGACAGACATTCCTAATTCACAGGAGAGATGTTTGAAAAAGCGGGTGAAGAGGTGCCGCAGTTCCCAGTTGGACGACGCCTTTGGGGTGACACAACCGTAATAAAAATTAGTCCCTTGAGAGGGCAAGAACAATATACAGTATATGTCAGCAGAAGTGCAGTATTATCATAAAGAGAAGTATACTACGGAGGAGGAATGGGGGGGAAAGAGAGCCAGAGGAGGTTGAATAGAGAGAGGGAGGAAGGAAGATTGTGAGCTTGAATCGGTTAAAAATGGCAGGAAAAAGGGAGATGGTTTGTTAATAATAATAATAAAATGTAAAATCCCCATATTTGGGGACCCTATTATATATTTTTTACTTCCGTTCAGTTTAGTATGAGAATGGTAGCACCTATCTGCAAAAGCAGAGTGTCAGCGGAAAGCTGAGTATCTTGGCTATTGATTGGTGCCTTCAAATCGTTGGTATGACTTTCTACCATATGGGCATATGAATTTATAAGGGTAGGTCGAGCCAACGACCTCATTTCAAGATGGCTGCTAACTACATTCTGGTTAGCGTTGTGAAGCATAAACAAAATAAACACGGAATGCGTTGATACAAACCGAAAGCTGGGACACCACAGATCATGAGGATATCTTATTTGACTTCCTGTGACCTACCGTTACTGATCACCAGCCCCGAGAGTCAAAATGTTTACTTTACACAACGTTTTCACCAAACAGCAAACATCTTACAAGGTAAGCTTTGATTTGGTCTGTGTTTGAGCTATAGGTACATGGGGGGTATCAAATGAATCCCTAGGTTGGTATCCCCTGTATGTCTCACGACACCACCACAGTGCTTGAGAGAGGTTGGTGTTGCAGAAATTTAACACATATGAACCTTAACTTTTAGGCACATCCAGTGTGCAAAAAAAGTGGTTCTAAAGATGTCGCCGACAGACATGGCAGCTCTGCTTCTAGCTCCTAAGCAACTTTCCAGTATTTTATTTTTTGTGTGTTATTTCTTACACAATTAGTCCAGGATGTTTTTGGGGTTATTACATACAGCCGGAAATAACTTCTGGATGTCAGAGCGGCGGTAACCAGCATTACGACCAGGAATATGACTTTCCCGAATTTGATATTTTTTTCTCACCCCCCAGGAAAATGAGGCTGCTCAAAGACGCAGCCGGTGGAGAAGAGGTATTCGTAGTGGACTTCTAATCTGACGTAGGAGGGGGAAACACCATCCACCGCTTCAAAGTATGTTACTCGCTAATGTTCAGTCTCTGGACCATAAAGTGGACGAGCTCAGGGCGAGGATCCCCTTCCAGAAATACATCAAGGACTGTAACATACTCTTGGAATCATGGCCGCCTACGCTGGGTCCCGCTTTCTTGGGCTTGGCTGCTGCCTTCTTCTTGGGTGCCTTGGCCGGCGCGGCGGCGGCGGGTGCTGGTGCGACTTCTGCCATGTCTGTCGTTCGGTCCGGTAAACACACACACTTACAACACTACGGTAGTCTGTGAGGAGGAGTACTTTGCTGTAGACGCTGCTCTGCGCTATTGAAGCTCCACACCGTGCAGGGGGCTGGCCTTAAACGCAACATGAGAACCATGTATCCTCCGGATATACTGTCCCTGTCCATAAAGCCAGCTGGGTTCTCAGTACATCGCACAGACATGAATAAAGAACTCTCTTCCTATAGGCAGAAACTCAAACAGGAAGTACATGTGCTAAGGTCTATTCAACACTGGTCTAACCAATCGGATTCCATGCTTCAAGATTGTTTTTATCACACAAACTGGGATATGTTCCGGGTAGCCTTGGATAATAACATTGAGTTCATCAGGAAGTGTATAGGGGATGTTGTTCCCACTGTGACTATTAAAACCTACCCAAACTAGAAACTGTGGATAGATGGCAGCATTCGTGCTAAACTGAAACAACCACATTTAACCATGGTAAGGTGACTGGAAATATGGTTGAATACAAACAGTGTAGTTATTCCCTCTATTCCCTCTTAAAGGCAATCAAAAATGGAAAATGTCAGTACAGAGACAAAGTGGAGTCGCAATTCAATGGCTCAGACATGAGACGTATGTGGCAGTGTCTACAGACAATCACGGTTTACAAAGTGAAAACCAGCCACGTCGCAGACACCCAGACATCATCCCTAGCCGCGTCCTCAGAGCATATGCAAGACCAGCTGGCTGGAGTGTTTATGGACATATTCAATGTCTCTCTATTGCTTCAAGATGTCCACCATTGTTCCTGTACCCAAGAAAGCAAAGGTACTGAACTAAATGACTATCGCCCCGTAGCACTCGATTCTGTCATCATGAAGTGCTTTGAGAGTCTAGCTAAGGACCATATCACCTCTACTTTACCTGACACCCTAGACCCACTTCAATTTGCTTACCACCCCAATAGATCCACAGATGATGCAATTACCATTGCACTGCATACTGCCCTATCCCATCTGGACAAGAGGAATACCTATGTAAGAATGCTGTTTATTGACTACAGCTCAGCCTTCAACACCATATTACCCTCCAAGCTCTTCATCAAGCTCGGGGCCCTGGGTCTGAACCCTGCCTTGTGCAACTGGGTTCTGGACTTCATGATGGGTCTCCCCCAGGTGGTGAAGGTAGGAAACAACACCTCCACTTCACTGATCCTCAACACAGGGGCCCCACAAAGGTATGTACTCAGCCCCCTCCTGTACCCTGTTCACCCATGACTGCATGGCCCCACACACCTCCAACTCAATCATCAAGTTTGCAGATGACACAACATAGTAGGTCTGATTACCAACAATGACGAGAGCCTACAGGGAGGAGGTGAGGGCCCTGGCAGAGTGGTGCCAGGAAAATAACTCAACGTCAACTCAGAGTCAACAAAATGAAGAAGCTGATCGTGGACTTCAGGAAAAAGCAGAGGGAGCATGCCCCTATCCACATTGATGGGACCGCAGTGGAGAAGGTGGAAAGCGTCAAGTTCCTCGGCGTACACATCACTGAAGATCTGAAATGGTCCACCCACACAGACAGTGTGGTGAACAAGGCTCAACAGTGCCTCTTCAACCTCAGGAGGCTGAAGAAATGTGTCTTGGCCCCTAAAACCCTCACAAACTTTTACAGATGCACAATTGAGAGCATCCTGTCGGGCTTTATCACCGATTGGTACGGCAACTGCACCGCCCTCAACCACAGGGCTCTCCAGAGGGTCTGCCCAACGCATCACCGGGGGCACACTGCCTGCCCTCCAGGACACCTACAGCACCCAATGTCACAGGAAGGCCAAAAAGATCATCAAGGACACCAACCACCCAAGCCACGGCCTGTTCACCCTGCAATCCTCCCGAAGGTGAGGTCAGTATAGGTGCATCAAAGCTGGGACCGGGAGACTGAAAACAGCTTCTATCTCAAGGCCATCAGACTTTTAAATCCCTAACCGTCTAGCACCTGGTTACTCAACCCTGCACCTTAGAGGCTGCTGCCCTATATATATAGACAGAATCATTGGTCATTTTAATAATGGAACACTAGTTACATTAACAATGTTTACATACTGCTCTACTCATTTAATATGTATATAAGAATAATTATCGTTTAATTACCATAGTGAATTATTTTAATGTTTCTTTATGTGTCAATTAATCCCTTAAGGGATGGGTTGCCAATTGGCGATTTGACAGGAAAATAACATGTCATTCATTCATTCATTCATTAAGTTCATTCAAATTTCATTCATTCATAGATACTGTATTCTATTCTACTGTATTTTAGTGAATGCCACTCCGACATTGTGCGTCCTAATATATATATATATATAGGTAGTATGTACATGTAGGTAGAGTTAATTATATATTTCTTAATTCCATTATTTTACTTTTAGATTTGTGTGTATTGTTGTGAATTGTTAGATATTATTGCACTATTGGAGCTAGGTATCACATTCTGACCTTAGTTATTTTATTATGTCTTTGTTTTAGTATGGTCAGGGCATGAGTTGGGTGGGTTGTCTATGTTCCTTTTTCTATGTTTTGGGATTTCTGTGTTTGGCCTGGTATGGTTCTCAATAAGAGGCAGCTGTTTATCATTGTCCCTGATTGAGAACCATATTTAGGTAGCCTGGTTTCACTTTTGAGTTGTGGGTGAATATTTTCTGTTTTATGTGTGTTGCACCTGACAGAGCTGTTTCGTTTGTTCTCTTTTGTTACTTTGTATTTAGTGTTCAGTTTAATAAAAGGATGAACACTTACCACGCTGAGCATTGGTCTGACATTTCTTACTCCTCGTCAAAGGAGGACGAAGACAAACGTTACACTAGGAATACAAGAATTTCACTACACCTGCAATAAAATCTGGTAAATATGTGTATGCGCCCAATAAAATTGGATTTGATTTGATTTGGACACTTTGGAGAGGTTGAAAGGACACTTGACTGTACCCTGGATACCACATAACACCACCACAATGTTTGAGTGAGGTTGATATGATAGAAATTGCATTTTTATACTGAACAAATAGCATTTAGGAATTGCAAATATGTAATAGCACTGGAATGGTCTAATGCAGGGAAACTTAAATCAGTTTTACCAAATTTCTATCAGCATGTTAAATGTGCAACCAGAGGGAAAATAACTCTGGAACTCCCATACTCCACACACAGAGATGCATACAAAGCTCTCCCTTGCCCTCAATTCGGTAAATCCGACCACAACTCTATCCTCCTGATTCCTGCTTACAAGCAAAAATGAAAGCAGGAAGCACCAGTGACTCAGTCTATAAAAAATGGTCAGATGAAGCAGATGCTAAGCTACAGGACTGTTTTGCTATCACAGACTGGAACCTGTTCCGGGATTCCTCCAATGGCATTGAGGAGTACACCACATCTGTCACTGGCTTCATCAATAAGTGCATTGATGACGTCATCCCCACAATGACCCTACGTACATACCCCAACCAGAAGCCATGGATTACAGGCAGCATCCGCACAGAGATAAATGCTAAAGCTGCCGCTTTCAAGGAGCGGGACTCTAACCCGGAAGCTTATAAGAAATCCTGTTATGCCCTCCGACAAACCATCAAACAGGCAAAGCGCCAATACAGGACTAAGATTGAGTCGTACTACACTGGCTCTGACGCTCATCGGATGTGGCTGGGCCTGCAAACCATTACAGTCTACAAAGGGAAGCACAGCCGAGAGCTGCCCAGTGACACGAGTCTACCAGACGAGCTAAAATACTTCTATGCTTGCTTCGAGGCAAATAACACTGAAACAGGCATGAGAGCACCAACTGTAGAGAAAGACTGATTACACTCTCTGCAGCCGATGTGGCATTCAATATTCACACCTCCGCAGGGACAGACGCATTACCAGGACGTGTACTGCGAGCATGCGCTGACCAAACAGCAAGTGTCTTCACTGACATTTTCAACCTCTCCCTGTCCGAGTCTGTAATACCAACATGTTTCAAGCAGACCACCATAGTGCCTGTGCCCAAGAACACTAAGGTAACCTGCCTGAATGACTACCGACCCGTACCACTCATATCTGTAGCCATGAAGTGCTTTGAAAGGCTGGTCATGGCTCACATCAACACCATCATCCCAGAAACCCTAGACCCACTCCAATTTTCATAACGCACAAACAGATCCACAGATGATGCTATCTCTATTGCCCTCAACACTGCCCTTTCCCACCTGGACAAAAGGAACACCTATGTGAGAATGCTATTCATTGACTACAGCTCAGCGTTCAACACCAAAGTGCCCTCAACGCTCATCAATAAGTTAAGGACCCTGGGACTAAACACCTCCCTCTGCAACTTGATCCTGGACTTCCTGACGGGCCGCGCCCAGGTGGTATGGGTAGGTAACAACACCTCCGCCACGCTGATCCTCAACACAGGGGCCCCTCAGGGTGCATGCTCAGCCCCCTCCTGTACTCCCTGTTCACTCATGACTGCACGGCCAGGCATGACTCCAACACCATCATTAAATTTGCTGATGAAACAACAGTGATAGGCCTGATCACAGACAAAAACGAGACAGCCTATAGGGAGGAGGTCAGAGACCTGGCTGGGTGGTGCCAGGACAACAACCTCTCCCTCAACATGACAAACAAGACAAAGGAGATGATTGTGGACTACAGGAAAAAGAGGACCGAGCATGCCCCCATTCTCATCGACGGTGCTGCAGTGGAGCAGGTTGAGAACTTCAAGTTCCTTGGTGTCCACATCACCAACAAACTAACATGGTCCAAGCACACCATGACAGTCGTAAAGCAGGCACGTCAAAACCTATTCCCCCTCAGAAGACTGAAAAGATTTGGCATGGGTCCTCAGATCCTCAAAAGGTTCTACAGCTGCACCATCGAGAGCATGAAATGGTTGTATCACTGCCTGGTATGGCAACTGCTCGACCTGCGACAGCAAGGTACTACAGGGTAGTGCGAACGGCCCAGTACATCCTGCCATCCAGGACCTCTATACCAGGCAGTGTCAGAGGAAGGCCCTAAAATATTGTCAAAGACTCCAGCCACCTTAGTCATAGACTGTTCTCCCTGCTCCCACGCGGCAAGCGGTACCGGAGTGCCAAGTCTAGGTCCAAGAGGCTTCTAAACAGCTTCTACCCCCAAGCCATAAGACTTCTACCCCCCCCCCACTCCCCTCCTCACACCACTGCCACTCTCTGTTGTCATCTATGCATAGTCACTTTAATTAACTCTACCTACATGTACATACCACCTCAACTAACAGGTGCCCCTGCACATTGACTCTGTACCGGCACCCACCTGTACATATTGTAATTTTTTTTACTGCTGCTCTTTAATTACTTGTTACTTTCATCGCTTATTCTTATCTGTATTTTTTTTAACTGCACTGTCCGTTAGGGGCTTGTAAGTAAGCATTTCACTGTAAGGTTGTATTCGGCACATGTGACTAATACAATTGTTTTATTTTAATTTTATTTACAGACATATGCCACTTTGGAGAGGTTTAGTGACACTTGGAAACGTCCTGTGTCCACACCTGACACCACTTACAAAAACATCTGCCCATTTCTAGTTGTTAGGTCTATCAATCACATTTTTTATCTGATATTGTTCACATGTTGTGGAAGCCATCTGATGTGTTTCCAGCTCTGGTCATCAATAATTCACTTATAGCTTGTCAATGAAAGATGACTTTCAAAACAAACAAAAAACTATCATTTGTGTGTGCTTGATCTTGTGTATTCTGAACTATGTAACTCATAACTATCTTCTGATCATTTCCTCATAATCTCGCAGATGTCTTCTTTCCAAATATTACAAGTTTTTGCATGTCAGAATCATGTAATTACACATGAATAGCAGTTACTTTTGGGTATGTCTATTTAGGGGGAAATCTAAATTTTGCCATTACATTTAAGAGGTTTTTAAGGAACATTTTTACAAAGTGTAAGCAGAGTGAGCTGTACGTCGGATCGAAGACAGGAGGAGAAATGGAAGTGAGTGAGGGCGATGTATCGGAGGGGGTAGGTGTGGTGAAGTTCTCGGAGTCCGAGGCTTGCACCAAGGGTCAGGATAATGATGAGTCTTTTATGGTAGGAGTGACTTTTTAGGAAAAAAGCCATTTGTGGTTTCAGGGTGGGTGAAAACAGAGTTGAGTGCTGTGGAATCGGTGAAGGTAACCAGAAGTGGTCTGGTGATAATTGTGTGTGCTTCTCCTGGTAAGAGGGAGCAGGTGCTCAATGTTAAACAAATGGGAACAAGACATGTGAATTGTTTTGCTCTCAAGAAAAACGTGCCATTGAAAGGAGTGATTACTGGGGTAGTGGTAAATGTGAAAGTTGACCAACTGAAGAGGAAGAGTGTTTGTGATGCTCGTCATTTGGTGCAATGCAGACAGAGTGGCATGAGTGGTGAAACAGAAGAGTCGTCTGTTCTTTTGAGTTGATGGAGACAAATGATGGAGACAAACAAAACATGTATGATTCTTGGAATATTGATCATTGTCATTGTGAACTGGATTGACATGATATAACGTCCCAAGAGAGCTGAGCAGACGAAACGCAAATGACATAGGACCTTTTACTTAATCAAAGGAATTCCAGTCTGCTGTGAAGCATGCATACATGTATTTGGACAAGTAAGAGTCTAAAGTTAGCTTCGTGTACAGATATTATTTGTATCTCATGTTGTTATAAAGTTATTTGCATTGCTAGTTAAAGCCTTCTGTTAGCTAGCCAACATGAAACTTAGCTAGCTAGCGTTAGTTGCTTGGTATCTAACGCCAGCTAACGTTATAAATTGTATATCATTTTGTCAGAAATCCATTTGCATTGCTAGTTGAAGCCTACTGTTGGTTAGCTTTACCTGCAGATTAATACTGCATCATTTCATGCATGTTGCCTAGCTAGCTAGGTGTGTGACCAACTGTATGGGTTGCTGGCTTGCTACATTAGCCAGATGTGTAATGCCTGGGGTGTAGTGGAGGAAGAAGTCAGGCGCAGGAAACAGACTTCAGGGTAGCGAATACTTTTTAATTCACCACACCAGTAAAAACGACACCACCCAAACAAATGCCAGAAAAACCACACATATACGGACAACCGTGACTTAAAGGTGTGCACAATAGTACACAGAAAATAATCCCGCACACCCAGCAGGCGGGCCGGCTAGATAATAAAACCCAACCAATTAACCTAACTAAACACAGGTGTAACTAATAAACAGACAAGGGGAAAAAAGGATCAGTGGCAGCTAGTAGGCCGGTGACGACGACCGCCGAGTGCCACCCGAACAGGAAGGGGAGCTACCTTCGGTAGTAGTCGTGACAAGATGATTAGGCTCCAAGAACCATAAATTTAGCCAGGTGTGTCTGGGGGTGATTACGGCCATCACATGCTTTATGAACATGTGAACAGGTCTAGACAATAGAGACACATCCACTTAGCTAGATGTGTCTGGGATGTAGTTTGATTTGATTTTATATATAATTTGTTTACCAGAGACAATGTGAAGAACAACATGGTAGGATATAGGCCATGGACTAGATAGTGTATTTCTACCTGGAGATGTTATTTATTGTAGGCTACTACTTTCACTGCTTGTTTACTACACTACTTTAATCACTCACAGTGAATACTTAAAGAGATGGGTGGGGTTAAGACTTAAGAGGTTGTGAATGATGCTGAATGGATGTACTCAAAAAAAGCTCTGATTCTACACCACCAAGTGAGCTTCTATGGGTATGTTAGAATATAGCTTTATTTCCTGTGGTCATGTTTTGCCAATGTGCATTCATCCTGACATGAACACAGAGGGACGCCAAGAAGAAATCACTTTGATAACGCTGACCTAAACCCAAAGGGTTTTGAAATGGGTTGAATGTAACTGGGAATGAAGTCTTTATCCTTGTTCTGGATAGGGCCTTGTAGGGATATTTGGAAATAAAATGTAAAGTATTTCTCTACTGTAGTTGTCATCATAGTAAAGTAATAGGTATATAACTAGAGACCATGGACTGTATAACATTTGCATAATAAGGAGCTGTGTGACACCTGATATGTGGACTTTATTTTATTCTTATTATAACTACCTGGTGAAAGTCCTACATACAAATATATAAACTTGTCCGTTTCATTAGGACTCAACGAGGGAAATCATTTATACAACTTTAAACCAGGTATGAAACTGTGTAGGCTGCTACATCAAAAATAAAGGAGTTTACCACTCCTGTTGCAGGTGAAGAGGCGCTCAATAAAAATAAGACTGGACTGCTCTCTAGTTACTACAACCCGAGAAGTGAACAAGATATAGCGTGCTACTATGTACAACAACAGAGCAGGTTATGATCAGTGACTTGACTATTGCCGTTGTTTAGGCAGATCTAACCTAATTTAAGCATACTAAAGAAGGCAAATAAGATGGTCGAACCTTGCGCTTTACAGGACTCGATCGTCAGAGAAAGAAAAAATATACTACAACCATAATATGGTGAAAATACAACGTGCCGACTCTTCTTCTCTAAAGAATTGCGGTATCTTACCTTTTGGTGGAGCCGGTGCCTCTATTGCTGAATCGGGTCCTGGGTGCTGGCGCGCGACTAACCACAATACACTTGAACTCGTTGAAGGAAGGATGCTTGCATTCCTTTAAAATATGAGCAGTTCATCGATGTTTCTTCGCGTCTTAAGCGTTTGGGTAGGGTAGCTAGCAATGTTTAATTGTGTCCGTTCTCCCCATTCAGAAAGCCTGAGAACAGAGCAGTGTGATGTTCGACCAATCCGCTCTCGACGTATCAGCACAGATCAGCTACATTGAGCACTCTTTTTCCTAAAATGTCACAGGACCAATCCCCACAGACCACTCAATACCTAATGTTCGATACACGCCAAATAGTAACCCCAGGCAGCTAAACAATTCCATCACAACAATGGAATAATGAAGACCATCATATTCTATTATTCTATTTTTTTAAAAATCTGTTTTTCTTGTCCAATCTCATTGACCAGCATTCACTGCTGTGGAAGATTTAATGTGTCTGTAAACTTAATCCTTTTAATGTTTTCTCACTGTTGAAAATAAAACATCTATGTTGATGAATTTATTATTTATTATGTTTATGAGGACACAGGCTACCTCCTGATAGTCATTATTCTCCTTGACAGAATAGCAGTAGGAAGGGACAGATAACATTCTTATTTTCCATTTAAAAGAAGGCTGCACTGTTTCCATACTTTCCTGAACAGCCTAGACCAGCAGTCTGACAACCATTGGGCCATGGGGATACTGGCACTGTTTTGATCTGACTTCTATTCCCTATTCAGTAGGTGAGGAATATGTCTCATCATGTGTAGACTCCCAACTGTATTTCCCAACTCCCCTCCTAGAGTACTTTCAACAGTACACATTTTTATTGTAGCCTCGGACAAGCACACCTGATTAAACTTCAAGTAATCATCAGGCCCTCAATGAGCTGAATCAGCTATGTTTATCCGGAGCTACAGCAAAAATGTGTGTTTTCTGGGGTACTCGAGGACCGGAGTTGAGAACCACTAGTGTAGACTGCTGGACAGGACATGTGCAGGGTAATCTACAGTTGCAGACTTGTATTCCCTCCTCCAATCCTATGCTTGGTTTTATGCATTTCTGTTCTTTTACACCCCTCTCCTTCAAAGGCTCATCCATCTTCCTCTCTCCCACTCTCCCTGTCAATCACAGATAAGAACAGTGCTGATGTACTTCCCTGGCTGCGTTATGACTTAACCCAAACAGGGTAATTGTTTTAGCCATGGACCATGTCAGTATATGAAGCCCTGCAACAAGGGAATAACAGTATCCATCCATAAAATACACCCAAAATATAACTCCCTGTAAAATCTTAGATAAAAGTGTACCAAAAGGGTTCTGATCCGTTGTTACAGAAACGGGAATTCTGATGTGAATCTTGGAATTGTTTCATATGATAGGCACACTAAAAAACTGTTCTAGAAAATGTTCATGAAATGTATATGTTATTTTTGCTTTTCATAGAGAGATGTAGTATATTACTGGTGAACTTTTTTTTTTAAACAAGCAGATATAAAAGTCCCATATCCACAGCCACATTTTTCATTTTTGAATTTTATTTTATTTGACCTTTATTTAACCACGTAGGCAAGTTGAGAACAAGTTCTCATTTACAATTGCAACCTGGCCAAGATAAAGCAAAGCAGTTCGACACATACAACGACACACATGGAGTAAAACAAACATACAGTCAATAATACAGTATAAACAAGTCTATATACGAAGTGAGCAAATGAGGTGAGATAAGGGAAGTAAAGGCAAAAATAGGCCATGGTGGCAAAGTAAATACGATATAGCAAGTAAAACACTGGAATGGTAGATTTGCAGTGGAAGAATGTGCAAAGTAGAAATAAAAATAATGGGGTGCAAAGGAGCAAAATAAATAAATAAATACAGTAGGGAAAGAGGTAGTTGTTTGGGCTAAATTATAGGTGGGCTGTGTACAGGTGCAGTAATCTGTGAGCTGCTCTGACAGTTGGTGCTTAAAGCATAAGGATATATGAATAGTGAGGGAGATAAGTGTTTCCAGTTTCAGAGATTTTTGTAGTTCGTTCCAGTCATTGGCAGCACAGAACTGGAAGGAGAGGCGGCCAAAGAAAGAATTGGTTTTGGGGGTGACCAGAGAGATATACCTGCTGGAGCGCGTGCTACAGGTGGGTGATGCTATGGTGACCAGCGAGCTGAGATAAGGGGGACTTTACCTAGCAGGGTCTTGTAGATGACACGGAGCCAGTGGGTTTGGCGATGAGTATGAAGTTTGTCGATGGGCCAGCCAACGATGGGGGGTGTTCCCTCTGCTGCGTACAGGTCGCAATGGTGGGTGGTATATGGGACTTTGGTGACAAAACGGATTGCACTGTGATAGACTGCATACAATCTTTTTTTGATTAGGGTATTGGAGGCTATTTTGTAAATAACATCGCCAAAGTCGAGGATTGGTAGGATGGTCAGTTTTACAAGGGTATGTAAATAACATCGCCAAAGTCGAGGATTGGTAGGATGGTCAGTTTTACAAGGGTATGTTTGGCAGCATGAGTGAAGGATGCTTTGTTGCGAAATAGGAAGCCAATTCTAGATTTAACTTTGGATTGGAGATGTTTGATGTGGGTCTGGAAGGAGAGTCTACAGTCTAACCAGACACCTAGGTATTTGTAGTTGTCCACGTATTCTAAGTCAGAGCCGTCCAGAGTAGTGATGTTGGACAGGCGGGCAGGTGCAGGCAGCGAACGGTTGAAGAGCATACATTTAGTTTTACTTATATTTAAGAGCAATTGGAGGCCACGGAAGGAGAGTTGTATGGCATTGAAGCTTGCCTGGAGGGTTGTTAACACAGTGTCCAAAGAAGGGCCAGAAGTATACAGAATGGTGTCGTCTGCGTAGAGGTGGATCAAAGACTCACCAGCAGCAAGAGCGACATCATTGATGTATACAGAGAAGAGAGTCGGTCCAAGAATTGAACCCTGTGGCACCCCCATAGAGACTGCCAGAGGTCCGGACAGCAGACCCTCCGATTTGACACACTGAACTCTATCAGAGAAGAAGTTGGTGAACCAGGCGAGGCAATCACTTGAGGAACCAAGGCTGTCGAGTCTGCCGATGAGGATGTGGTGAATGACAGAGTCGAAAGCCTTGGCCAGATCAATGAATACGGCTGCACAGTAATGTTTCTTATCGATGGGGGTTAAGATATCGTTTAGGACCTTGAGCGTGGCTGAGGTGCACCCATGACCAGCTCTGAAACCAGATTGCATAGCAGAGAAGGTATGGTGAGATTTGAAATGGTCGGTAATCTGTTTGTTGACTTGTTCTTTCGAAGACCTTAGAAAGGCAGGGTAGGATAGATATAGGTCTGTAGCAGTTTGGGTCAAGAGTGTCCCCCCCTTTGAAGAGGGGGATGACCGCAGCTGCTTTCCAATCTTTGGGAATCTTAGATGACACGAAAGAGAGGTTGAACAGGCTAGTAATAGGGGTGGCAACAATTTCGGCAGATCATTTTAGAAAGAAAGGGTCCAGATTGTCTAGCCCGGCTGATTTGTAGGGGTCCAGATTTTGCAGCTCTTTCAGAACATCAGCTGACTGGATTTGGGAGAAGGAGAAATGGGGAAGGCTTGGACGAGTTGCTGTGGGGGGTGCAGTGCTGATGACCGAGGTAGGAGTAGCCAGGTGGAAAGCATGGCCAGCCGTAGAAAAATGCTTATTGAAATTCTCAATTATAGTGGATTTATCAGTGGTGACAGTGTTTCCTATCTTCAGTGCAGTGGGAAGCTGGGAGGAGGTGTTCTTATTCTCCATGGACTTTACAGTGTCCCAGAACTTTTTTGAGTTAGTGTTGCAGGAAGCAAATTTCTGCTTGAAAAAGCTAGCCTTGGCTTTTCTAACTGCCTGTGTATAATGGTTTCTAGCTTCCCTGAACAGCTGCATATCATGGGGGCTGTTCGATGCTAATGCAGAACGCCATAGGATGTTTTTGTGTTGGTTAAGGGCAGTCAGGTCTGGGGAGAACCAAGGGCTATATCTGTTCCTGGTTCTAAATTTCTTCAACGGGGCATGCTTATTTAAGATGGTTAGGAAGGCATTTAAAATTTAAAAAAACAGGCATCCTCTACTGACGGGATGAGATCAATATCCTTCCAGGATACCCCGGCCAGGTCGATTAGAAAGGCCTGCTCGCTGAAGTGTTTCAGGGAGCGTTTGACAGTGATGAGTGGAGGTCGTTTCACCGCTGACCCATTACGGATGCAGGCAATGAGGCAGTGATCGCTGAGAACTTGGTTGAAGACAGCAGAGGTGTATTTAGAGGGCAAGTTGGTTAGGATGATATCTATGAGGGTGCCCGTGTTAAGGCTTTGGGAAGGTACCTGGTAGGTTCATTGATCATTTGTGTGAGATTGAGGCATCAAGCTTAGATTGTAGGATGGCTGGGGTGTTAAGCATGTTCCAGTTTAGGTCGCCTAGCAGCACGAGCTCTGAAGATAGATGGGGGGCAATCAGTTCACATATGGTGTCCAGAGCACAGCTGGGGGCAGAGGGTGGTCTATAGCAGGTGGCAATGGTGAGAGACTTGTTTTTGGAGAGGTGGATTTTTAAAAGTAGAAGTTCAAATTGTTTGGGTACAGACCTGGATAGTAGGACAGAACTCTGCAGACTATCTTTGCAGTAGATTTCAACACCGCCCCCTTTGGCAGTTCTATCTTGTCTAAAAATGTTGTAGATTGTGATGAAAATTTCAGAATTGTTGGTGGTCTTCCTAAGCCAGGATTCAGACACAGCTAGAACATCCGGGTTGGCAGAGTGTGCTAAAGCAGTGAATAAAACAAACTTAGGGAGGAGGCTTCTAATGTTAACATGCATGAAACCAAGGCTATTACGGTTACAGAAGTCATCAAAAGAGAGTGCCTGGGGAATAGGAGTGGAGCTAGGCACTGCAGGGCCTGGATTCACCTCTACATCACCAGAGGAACAGAGGAGGAGTAGGATAAGGGTACGGCTAAAAGCAATAAGAATTGGTCGTCTAGAACGTCTGGAACAGAGAGTAAAAGGAGGTTTCTGGGGGCGATAAAATAGCTTCAAGGTATAATGTACAGACAAAGGTATGGTAGGATGTGAATACAGTGGAGGTAAACCTAGATATTGAGTGATGATGAGAGAGATATTGTCTCTAGAACCATAATTGAAACCAGGAGATGTCATCACATGTGTGGGTGGTGGAACTAATAGGTTGGATAAGGTATAGTGAGCAGGACTAGAGGCTCTACAGTGAAATAAGCCAATAAACACTAACCAGAACAGCAATGGACAAGGCATATTGACTTTAAGGAGAGGCATGCTTAGTCGAGTGATCAAAAGGGTCCAGTGAGTAGTGAGGTTGGTTGGGGTCACGGCGATTTAGACAGCTAGCCGGGCCATCGGTAGCAAGCTAGCATAGGATGGAGGTCGGTTATTAGCCACCTCGTGCGTTTCCGTAGGTAGGATTAGTGGGGTTCCGTGTGGTAGAGGGGATGAATCCAATTCGCAAAAAAACAACAACAATAGATATAGTTATAGAGGCCCAAGAAAAAATAAATAAAAAATGAAATAAAATAAAAAATAAATTGTCCGATAGGTCTATTCAGATAGCAGCCGATAAGACAGCTAACGGTTAGCGGACCGCAGATGGGCGTTCAGGTAACGACGCGACGGAGGAGCCAGCCAGATAACTCCCTCGGGTAGATACCGTCGGTAGTCCAGTTGTGAAGGCCCGGTGGGGCTCCGCATTGACAGTAAAACGGGTCCGGATAGGTGATTGTAGCCCAGGAGTGACTGATGGAACTCTTCAGCTGGCTAGCTCCGGAATAATTGATGTTTGCTCCGGAATTGACGAAAGCCGATAGTCACACGGATAGCAGCTAGTTAGCTGCAAGATCCAAGTGTAAATGTCCAGAGTTAGCGGTTGAAATCCGGGGACATAGAGAGAAAAAATAGGTTCTGTATGTTCTGGTTCGAGCCGCGCCGTACAAAACAGGCGATAGATTTTCGAGCTAAAGAATAGCTGATGACCACAAACCGTGGTCAGCTGAATACTGAGTAAAGAAGCTAACTAGCTTCTGATTAGCTTCAGGCTAGCTTCAGGCTAGCTTCTGGCTAGCTTCTGGATTAGCTTCTGGCTAGCTTCTATGGAGGATTACAGATTTGAGGTAAATAATACTTTATTTTTTATATATATATAAATTGGTGAGGCGGAGGGTGTTTTGAAGATGAGTTTATGGAAAATAAAAAATATATATAAAAAGGTATGCGAAGAAAGTTGTAAATATATATATATATACGGGACACAACAAGACGAGGACAAAAGACGTCTGAACTGCTATGCCATCTTGGAGCTAATTAACGCTCTATAAATTACTCAAGACCTTTAATTCATTTTCCAGTGTCTTGAATAAGGACATCTATATCATTATATGAATGGAAGTCTTTAGGCGTAATCACACTGCACCTTAGCCCAGGGCCAGCCTAGCCTGGGGCTAAGATAGCCTGGGGCTAAGAACAATGCAGTGTGAAAAGGCCTTTTGGGACAGATGTACTGCTAAAAGTAGAACAGATTCCTACATCTAATATGAGGGCCTTTGAGTGACTCACCATTGAGTTCCTTTGTAATCTTTCTTTCAAAATATAAGCAAGGTTAAAGGCCATTAAAGCACTTTGGATTTGGCAAAATAGAAAAATGTTGAGCCTATTATTAAATCATTTGCTGTGGTCTCTCTCCGGTACGACCAAGGCCGCCCATTCCGTGACTCAAGTTATTAGCTCCCATACATTTTTAAAGGTTATTAAAAAGCGGAGAGGCAAATCCCCCGTTGACTGTCTTCTCAACTGTAATGCATACATAAAATCCTCCAGCAACGGAACCTTCCCACTGGGCACATGACGTCAATTCAACATCTATTCCACGTTGCTACAATTAAATGATGTGGAAACAACGTTGTTGCAACCAGTGTGTGCCCAGTGGGTTTCTTCATGCTATGGCATCAATTAGTATAAGGTTTACTGGCAACTTAATGGAAAGCAAATTATTTAGAGCAGCCAGCTGCTTGCCCTGTGTGGTTCCTCTTCTGTCACTGAAAAGGCCTGGAAGGGTGCTTACACCCGCACCACTTGCTCGGAAATGACTGCACAGTTCAATGTGCAAAACACCAATGGTGGAAAAAGTATTCAGTTGTCATACTTAAAAGTAAAGATACCCATAGAAAATGACTGAAGTAAAATCAAAAGTCATCCAGTAAAGTACTTCTGGAAAAAAAGTATAAAAGCATCTAGTTTTAAATGTACTTAAGTAGAGTGGTAGAAAAAGTAGTCCATTTTCATACTTGAGTAAAAGTACAAAGTAAAAGTAAATGCTTTACATCAAATTCTTTATATTAAGCAAACAAGAGCGCATACTTTTTTGTTTTTACATATTTATGGACAAACAGGGGCACACTCCAACACTCATAATTTCCAAACCCAGTAATTATGTATAGTGAGTCCGACAGATCAGAGGCAGTAGGGAGTACAACATGTTATATTGATATGTGTGTGAATCTGAGCATAATTCTGTCCTGCATTTGAAATGTAACTAGTACTTTTTGGTGTCAGGGAAAATGTATGAGAGTAAAAAGTACATATTTTCTTTAAGAATGTAGTAGAGTAAAAAATATATATATATATAAAATAGTAAAGTAAAGTACACACAGCCCAAGTATTTTTTACTTAAGTACTTCAGACCACTGTAAAGCACACTCTCGGCTTTCTGAAATCCCTTTCATTCCGGGGCTGAGTCTAGAAGGCCATACAAAGCTACTTACTCTGTTCAGAATTAACTGTGTGACTTCAGAAACATATATGGTCCCTTTATTATCTAAAAGTGAAATGGTGAAGGACTACCCTCTCGGCTGATCCTCCTGACTTTAAAAACTCTGTAAAAGGGTATATTTGATGGAGGTCCAGCAGGGTTAGGCAAGATGTGGCCTTAAAATCCATCCAGAGCAGAGCCTGCTGTGCAAATTCTATTTCTTTCTTTCTCTGGCCCACCTTCCCACTCTCTCTCTCTCTCTTTGTTTCTCTTTTGCTCTCTCTCTTTCTCCCTCTAGGAATCAGGCTATTGGCCCAATCAGTCCTCCCACACAGCAATGGATTTTGGCTTGAGATATGGCACTGATCATCAACGATCATGTCAAATCAATATATACACAGATTAAACATTTGCAGCTCTTCTCAGGAACTAACCTTTTTCTTTGCTTTTGAAAACTACAATAACAAATCGAATTGATCCAGCTTTCTAAAATAAATATACAATTCATTTGTTTGGATGATGCTATTTTTCCACAATAACTAAAGAGACCACAGAGTATTTAGTCTTCTGTCCAGACCAAAGACTGAGAAGCGCATGAAAGAATATGGTAAAAAAAAGGTCGACCTCCACCCACAAATACAGTGCCTTGCGAAAGTATTCGGCCCCCTTGAACTTTGCGACCTTTTGCCACATTTCAGGCTTCAAACATAAAGATATAAAACTGTATTTTTTTGTGAAGAATCAACAACAAGTGGGACAAAATCATGAGGTGGAACGACATTTATTGGATATTTCACATTTTTTTAACAAATCCAAAAACTGAAAAATTGGGCGTGCAAAATTATTCAGCCCCTTTACTTTCAGTGCAGCAAACTCTCTCCAGAAGTTCAGTGAGGATCTCTGAATGATCCAATGTTGACCGAAATGACTAATGATGATAAATACAATCCACCTGTGTGTAATCAAGTCTCCGTATAAATGCACCTGCACTGTGATAGTCTCAGAGGTCCGTTAAAAGCGCAGAGAGCATCATGAAGAACAAGGAACACACCAGGCAGGTCCGAGATACTGTTGTGAAGAAGTTTAAAGCTGAATTTGGATACAAAAAGATTTCCCAAGCTTTAAACATCCCAAGGAGCACTGTGCAAGTGATAATATTGAAATGGAAGGAGTATCAGACCACTGCAAATCTACCAAGACCTGGCCGTCCCTCTAAACTTTCAGCTCATACAAGGAGAAGACTGATCAGAGATGCAGCCAAGAGGCCCATGATCACTTTGGATGAACTGCAGAGATCTACAGCTGAGGTGGGAGACTCTGTCCATAGGACAACAATCAGTCGTATATTGCACAAATCTGGCCTTTATGGAAGAGTGGCAAGAAGAAAGCCATTTCTTAAAGATATCCATAAAACGTGTCGTTAAAAGTTTGCCACAAGCCACCTGGGAGACACACCAAACATGTGGAAGAAGGTGCTCTGGTCAGATGAAACCAAAATTGAACTTTTTGGCAACAATGCAAAACGTTATGTTTGGCGTAAAAGCAACACAGCTCATCACCCTGAACACACCATCCCCACTGTCAAACATGGTGGTGGCAGCATCATGGTTTGGGCCTGCTTTTCTTCAGCAGGGACAGGGAAGATTATTAAAATTGATGGGAAGATGGATGGAGCCAAATACAGGACCATTCTGGAAGAAAACCTGATGGAGTCTGCAAAAGACCTGAGACTGGGACGGAGATTTGTCTTCCAACAAGACAATGATCCAAAACATAAAGCAAAATCTACAATGGAATGGTTCAAAAATAAACATATCCAGGTGTTAGAATGGCCAAGTCAAAGTCCAAACCTGAATCCAATCGAGAATCTGTGGAAAGAACTGAAAACTGCTGTTCACAAATGCTCTCCATCCAACCTCACTGAGCTCGAGCTGTTTTGCAAGGAGGAATGGGAAAAACGTCAGTCTCTCGATGTGCAAAACTGATAGAGACATACCCCAAGCGACTTACAGCTGTAATCGCAGCAAAAGGTGGCGCTACAAAGTATTAACTTAAGGGGGCTGAATCATTTTGCACGCCCAATTTTTCAGTTTTTGATTTGTTAAAAAAGTTTGAAATATCCAATAAATGTCGTTCCACTTCATGATTGTGTCCCACTTGTTGTTGATTCTTCACAAAAAATACAGTTTTATATCTTTATGTTTGAAGCCTGAAATTTGGAAAAAGGTCGCAAAGTTCAAAGGGGCCGAATACTTTCGCAAGGCACTGTATAACCTTTGACCCTTCAAAAAACTCTACCATCTGCTGCACAACAAGGCCACTGGACTGTGATGACTGCTGTGCCATAATAAGTGGCTGTTGTGCAATAATAGCAACACTGCTCTCTGCATCAGCAGAGAGAGTCTGGCAAGCGGACGTGCCGCGTCAGGCTCATCAGCACTTGAGAGACCTGGCTGCAGATACACTAAGACAACTTAGATCCACATGCAAACCATTTAATTCTATATATTTTGTCTGGGTAAAGATGGCGGGTATCTCGTAGAACTAATATCTGGGTTAACCTCCTATATGGGGGCTTCAACCAAATTATGCCCAACAGCTGTCTAATGGATGGGATATTGAAACCCATAGGACTGAAGCCAGTGCTATTCTCCAAAATTACATGGAAAGGCCCATTTCTTGTTCAAAACAAGTACATTTTCCTCATATGATTGTTATTCCCTTTGTTATTGCCCTTTTCGTTATTGGATTGTTTTTTGTCATGGGAAATTCAATTTCAGAAATCAAAGCTTGACATTCAGAACACAAATGGTGATTATAAATTAATGTCATATTGAAAGTTGTTTCCAAGGGAAAAACTCATTACATTTCCATATAAAAATGTTTCTATTGGTAAACTTTGATTGCTTACAACATGAAAGAAGTCATTACATTTGAAACGCTTAAGTGTCACTGAAGGTACATTTCACACCCAAATCAAATCAAATCATCAAATCAAATGTTATTTGTCACATACACATGGTTAGCAGATGTTAATGTGAGTGTAGCGAAATGCTTGTGCTTCTAGTTCCGACAATGCAGTAATAACCAACAAGTAATCTAACTAACAATTCCAAAACTACTGTCTTATACACACAAGTGTAAGGGGATAAAGAATATGTACATAAAGATATATGAATGAGTGATGGTACAGAGCGGCATAGGCAAGATACAGTAGATGGTATCGAGTACAGTATATACATATGAGATGAGTATGTAAACAAAGTGGCATAGTTAAAGTGGCTAGTGATACATGTATTACATAAAGATGCAGTAGATGATATAGAGTACAGTATATACGTATACATATGAGATGAATAATGTAGGGTATGTAAATATTATATTAGGTAGCATTGTTTAAAGTGGCTAGTGATATATTTTACATCATTTCCCATCAATTCCCATTATTAAAGTTGCTGGAGTTGAGTCAGTGTGTTGGCAGCAGCCACTCAATGTTAGTGGTGGCTGTTTAACTGTCTGATGGCCTTGAGATAGAAGCTGTTTTTCAGTCTCTCGGTCCCAGCTTTGATGCACCTGTACTGACCTCGCCTTCTGGATGATAGCGGGGTGAACAGGCAGTGGCTCGGGTGGTTGTTGGCCTTGATGATCTTTATGGCCTTCCTGTAACATCGGGTGGTGTAGGTGTCCTGGAGAGCCGGTAGTTTGCCCCCGGTGATGCGTTGTGCAGACCTCACTACCCTCTGGAGAGCCTTACGGTTGTGGGCGGAGCAGTTGCCGTACCAGGCGGTGATACAGCCCGCCAGGATGCTCTCGATTGTGCATCTGTAGAAGTTTGTGAGTGCTTTTGGTGACAAGCCAAATTTCTTCAGCCTCCTGAGGTTGAAGAGGTGCTGCTGCGCCTTCTTCACGATGCTGTCTGTGTGGGTGGACCAATTCAGTTTGTCTGTGATGTGTATGCCGAGGAACTTAAAACTTGCTACCCTCTCCACTACTGTTCCATCGATGTGGATAGGGGGGTGTTCCCTCTGCTGTTTCCTGAAGTCCACAATCATCTCCTTAGTTTTGTTGACGTTGAGTGTGAGGTTATTTTCCTGACACCACACTCCGAGGGCCCTCACCTCCTCCCTGTAGGCCGTCTCGTCGTTGCTGGTAATCAAGCCTACCACTGTTGTGTCGTTCGCAAACTTGATGATTGAGTTGGAGGCGTGCGTGGCCACGCAGTCGTGGGTGAACAGGGAGTACAGGAGAGGGCTCAGAACGCACCCTTGTGGGGCCACAGTGTTGAGGATCAGCGGGGTGGAGATGTTGTTGCCTACCCTCACCACCTGGGGGCGGCCCGTCAGGAAGTCCAGTACCCAGTTGCACAGGGTGGGGTCGAGACCCAGGGTATCGAGCTTGATGACGAGCTTGGAGGGTACTATGGTGTTAAATGCCGAGCTGTAGTCGATGAACAGCATTCTCACATAGGTATTCCTCTTGTCCAGATGGGTTAAGGCAGTGTGCAGTGTGGTTGAGATTGCATCGTCGGTGGACCTATTTGGGCGGTAAGCAAATTGGAGTGGGTCTAGGGTGTCAGGTAGGGTGGAGGTGATATGGTCCTTGACTAGTCTCTCAAAGCACTTCATGATGACGGAAGTGAGTGCTACGGGGCGGTAGTCGTTTAGCTCAGTTACCTTAGCTTTCTTGGGAACAGGAACAATGGTGGCCCTCTTGAAGCATGTGGGAACAGCAGACTGGGATAGGGATTGATTGAATATGTCCGTAAACACACCAGCCAGCTGGTCTGCGCATGCTCTGAGGGCGCGGCTGGGGATGCCGTCTGGGCCTGCAGCCTTGCGAGGGTTAACACGTTTAAATGTTTTACTCACCTCGGCTGCAGTGAAGGCGTACATTCCATGCTTGGGAAGCAGCATTGCTAAACATTTCCCTTATGCCAAGGAAGCGTGTTCCATCCACTAAATCAAATCAAATCAAATTTTATTGGTCCCTTACACGTGATTAGCAGATGTTATTTCAGGTGTAGCGAAATGCTTATACTTCTAGCTCCGACAGTGCAGTAATATCTAACAAGTAATATCTAACAAATTACACAACATATACCCAATACACACAAATCTAAGTAGGAATGAATTAAGACTATATACAGCAATGCATAGCGATGTCAGAGCGGAACGGACTAAGATACAGTAGAATAGTATTGAAAACAGTATATACATATGAGATGGATAATGCAGATATGTAAACATTAAGGAACTAAGATACCGTAGAATAGTATAGAATACAGTATATACATATGAGATGAGTAATGTAAGATATGTAAACATTATTAAGTGACTAAGATACCGTAGAATAGTATAGAATACAGTATATACATATGAGATGAGTAATGCCAGATATGTAAATATTATTATTACTGGTACCAATAAGTATTGGTACCAATGTTACTGAGGCTCTAAAGGTGAAAGAGCACTCAATAAGTGTTCCATAAGTTGCTTTAAAGGCTCATATAGTGATCTGATATGGCTGGAAGCACTATAAGAATGTGAGTGGCTGTAAGCCTGATTGGGATTTCAGATGGTTTGGTGACATGTTCATGTAGAAATGAACACATTTACTGCACTCTGCTACTGCATTCAGCCACTATTGGAGAGTCTGACTGGCATTGTGATGTACAGTATCCCAATGTATTGTATTACTGTACCATGCTCTTGATGTGCATTTCAGGGGTAGAGACAGAACACACAGTCTGCCAGTCTGTCAGGAGAAGTGGATCAAGGCTGCCTGATTAATGTAGACTCATTATTCATGTCCTGCCTGGCTACAGTGGAGAAATACGCAGAGAAATGTCATCATCATCTGCCAAGGAATTAGTTGCATTGTCATCCCATTTAGAACCATGGCTTCTGAAACAGGAGGTACACTACATTACTAAAAGTATGTGGACACTGGAAACATCTCATTCCAAAATCATGGGCATTAATATGGATTTGGTCCCCCCTTTGCTGCTATAACATCCTCCACTCTTCTAGGAAGGCTTTCCACTAGATGTTGGAACATTGGTGCGAGGACTTGCTTCTATTCAGCCCCATAAGCATTAGTGAGGTCGGGTACTGATGTTGGGCAATTAGGTTTGGATCGCAGTCGGCATTCCAATTCATCCCAAAGGTGTTCAATGGGGTTGGGGTCAGGGCTCTGTGCAGGCCAGTCAAGTTCTTCCACATCGATCAAACCATTTCTGTATGGACCTCACTTTGTGCACAGGGGCATTGTCATACTGAAACAGGAAAGGGCCTTTCCCAAACTGTTGCCACAAAGTTGGAAGAACAGAATCATCTAGAATGTCATTGTATGCTGTAGCGTTAAGATTTCCCTTCACTGGAACTAAGGGGTCTAGCCCGAACCATGAAAACTGCCCCAGACCATTATTCCTCCTCCACCAAACTTTACAGTTGGCACTAGGCATTAGGGCAAGTAGCATACTCCTCGCATCCGCCATACCCAGATTCCCGATGAACAGTTATTGTGCTGACGTTGCTTCCGGAGGCAGTTTGGAACTGTACTGAATGTTGAAACCGAGGACAGACGATTTTTATGCTCTACGCGCTTCTGTACTCAGCGGTCCTGTTCTGTGAGCTTGTATGGCCTACCACTTTGCGGCTGAGCCGTTGTTGCTCCTAGACGTTTCCCCTTCACAATAAAAGCACTTAAAGTTGACCTTGGCAGCTATAACAGGGCAGAGATTTGACGAACTCACTTGTTGGAAAGGTGGCATCCTGTGACGGTGCCACGTTGAATGTCACTGAGCTCTTTAGTAAGGCCAATCTACTACCAATGTTTGTCTATGGAGATTGCATGGCTGTGTGCTCAATTTTTTACACGTGTCAGCAATCAGTGTGGCTGAAATAGCCAAATACACTAATTTGAAAGGGTGTCCAAATACTTTGTATATATAGTGTAAGGTGAGGCATTCTTTGTGCACTGGCCTCTAAAACAAGTTATTTAAGTTTTGATTAGGAGAGGGCATCTCACCTACTTTATTACACACACTCTTGAGAGAATGCCAAGTGTGCAAAGCTGTCAAGGCAAAGGGTGGCTACTTGATGTAAAGTATTCAGTATTTCATCCCCACATTCGAAGGGGCTGATAATAATAATGTCTTTCCACTCCATACCTCCAACTCCATACTGGGGTAATTAAGTTAACACTCTCACTGACCTAATTCACCACTCTGATGTTCATGAGTCCTATCTGATTATGTGGAATAATAGCCTTTACCTCCAACACAATGATCTGAGCATGAGTCACGCTCTCTTTCCAAGTCTCAGGCATCAGTAGCTAGTACTCTCCTGCTGAACTATCGCAGAACATTATGTCCCATCAGGAACATGGTACAGTATTAATAGGTTCCCTTCCAAACAATGTTTTCTATGAGTCAGGCTGTGCTTACATATCAGAGAGGGTTGTGAGGAGGTGTTCAATCATGCCTGCTTTTGTGGTAGGTTCTGGGAAAAATATTTTTGCTGACTTGATGATGATAACTTCCACAGTATCACATTTGAGGTAAGACCCAGATGCAGACAGTGTAGAAGTAACAAGAGTCTATTACAACCACAAGGGCAGGTAAATGACAGGTCAAGGCAGGCAGGGGTCAGTAATCCAGAAAGGGTGTAATGGGTCCAGAATGGCAGGCAGTCTCAGGGTCAGGGCAGGCAGGGGTCAATAATAATTCAGAACGCTGGGGTAAGGAACAAAACGGCAGGTAGTCTCAGGGTCAGGGCATGGAGAACAGTCAAAACCAGGTAGGACTAGAAAACAGGAGCAGGAAACCAGGCAGGAGCAGGGAAACAAACACTGGTAGGTTTTACAAACAAAATGAACTGGCAACAGACAAACAGAGAACACAGGTGTAAATACACAGGGGATAATGGGGAAGATGGGCGACACCTGGAGGAGGGTGGAGACAAACACAACGACAGGTGAAACAGATCATGGCATGACACAGTGCTTTCTTTGTAGTTACTTTTCCCTTAGGTATATCTGTGATTATGCAACTGTGCAGTATGTTATCAGTGAAGGACTAATATTAAACAGCACGATGCCTGGGCCAAAGCATTCTTCTATAATCATCATCAATATAATTTATGTTTACAACAGACTCTTGTTATTATTGACAATGTTCACATTTATGAACAGGCTGAGAAATCACATAGGAGTGAGAAAGCTCCAGCCAGCGTGTCTCCTAAAAGTTTGTGATTGCTTTTTTTGTTGCCTGGGAAGACCTTAGGAAAGAAGGATGAATTATACTGTTGGAATGAGCTAATTCTAACAAAAAATCTTTATAATTTACATCAACTCTCTCCACCCCCCCCCCCTCAAGGAGAGTTTGCTGTGTGTAACTGTCGATGGCTGTAGATTACGGTTGTTTTTTTCTAAGATGTCCTCTCTAGGGCTGGAGGAGAGCATTTCAAATCCTCTGGGCAGGAAAGAACTGGGAGAGGAGAGGCTGGCTGCATGTTCCATTGAGCGGGGGATCAATACGTTCCTAGTTTAATCGGTGACCTTGTGTAATCAGCTAGCATATTAGTGGTGGGCACCCCTGATGCACCCCATGATTGCAGGCATGCCAATGAAGAGAGAGTGGGATGTGTAATTGTACTTTCTAAGGGTTGAGGTACAAGAGGTATTTGTCCTCAGTCAAACAGGTGAAATTTGGTCAATGGTTTGGTTGGTAGGTGACTGTGCTGTATATACAGTATGTTTGTATTTGTGGGAGAGAATTCATTGTGGACATAGTCCTCTACCTAGTCTTGTACAACATTTAAGTAATTTAGAAGACACTCTTATCCAGTGCAACTTACAAGAGAAATTAGGGTTAAGTGCCTTGCTCAATGACAGATTGTCAAATTTTGGGGAATTGAACCACCAACCTTTTGTTACTGGCGCAACGCTCTTAACCGCTAGGCTACCTGCCACCAATATCTCACAATATTTAACATTATCTTGGTTCAGATCAAAATGCATGGACAACCTGGTAGCCAGTAGTGACATGAGTGTGTTCATCATCAGTGCACTTGAACTGCTACACTATGCATGAAATACACTTTTGACATGTCTGTAAGGATTCATCAAACAAAGCTGATATTTGCTTGAAGGCGTTCTATTGACCCCACTGGACAGACAAGGTCAGACAATAGAGAAACTACCTAGCAAGAGCACAGCTGCATAGATACACTCATTGAAATGCAACATCCCTACCTCTCCCACCTACTGTGGTCATGTCAGACTTTTCCAGCATCCTACACAATCACTTCACCATTACCATGCAGCTCCATTCCTCCTACCTCCTGAGGCCTTTCTAACCTGTATCCACAACCAGGTGGGAGCAGCCCAGCAGGAGCTCCAAACCAAAGAAGTACAACACCAATCCGCAGTGGTTAGTCACTCCAATGTATACATAGCTCATTGACAGGAAATTTGCAATTACTGGGAGAACTCTGATTATTTATCTATGTAAGCATTCTTATTAATGGGCCAGTGTGAGATGCACCATGCACCACACATTTAGCTGGGCTTATGCACTTTTTCTTCAGCTAGCTGGCATATTTTGTGCGTTGAGCCCTCTGAAAAGGTGAGCAGTGATAATTGTATAATTACACATAAAAACTCGTCCTATGTAATTACAGTCACTGTACGCCAGAGATGAGATTGTCTTTGGAATCAAATTGTCGCTGATACCACCCCTGTGTGTTTTCCTTTCTAATTTGTGTGCGTTGCACTGCAACATCCTGAAAACCTCTGGCCCATAGGTGTGCTGTGCACTATGCTGAATGTCCTTTTACATCATGACTGAGCTGAGGCTCAGAGTGAATCCTGGTTGTCATGGTGACTGAGTTAGTTCCTGTCCTGGTGGTTGCTGGGTGCTGGGTTCAGGGATAATATCCCCCAGACAGGTCACCTTGGGTCTGCCACAGGCCAAGAGAAAGAGAGAAAGAGCAAAAGAGAGAGAGAGAGAGGAGCAGCAATGCATATGCAAGCTGGGTGAGCTGTCCTGTACTACAAGCTCAATATGGCTCCTGTGGGACAGAAAACCTCCTCTCTGTTGCAGGCCTGGTGAATTATGGATGCCTTCCACCCTGCAGCAGACCCACACAGCATGGTGTTATGACTGTGACCAGCTTAATCTCCCCCTCCACCTCCTGAGTGGCGCAGCTGTTTAAGAGACTGCATCTCAGTGCTAGAGATGTCACTACAGACCCTGGTTTGATTCCAGGCTGCATCACAACCGGCTGTGATTGGGAGTCCCATAGGGCGATGACCAATTGGCCCAGCGTTGTTAGGGTTTGGCTGGGGTAGGCTGTTATTGTAAATAAGAATTTGTTCTTTAACTGACTTGTCTCGTTAAATAAATGTTTAAAATAAATAAATAAAAATAAACACCTTACTAAACCTTCAGCCAATCATTTCTGGGGCGGCAGGGTAGCCTAGTGGTTAGAGCGTCGAACTAGTAACCGGAAGGTTGCAAGTTCAAACCCCCGAGCTGGCAAGGTACAAATCTGTCATTCTGCCCCTGAACAGGCAGCTAACCCACTGTTCCTAGGCTGTCATTGAAAATAGGAATTTGTTCTTAACTGACTTGCCTAGTTAAATAAGTTTCTGTGCAGATATTTGTATATGCACAGAAACATAATATCTCCGACCATTCATTGAAATGAAGTTATTAGCACCATGAAAGTTGTTAGATGCAGATGTTAGTAATTTGCCTTCCTAATAGGTATATTACTTTAACTTACCATTGACAGAATTACAGATACTGTTTAGATCACTTTTGTGCTCTCATGCTAATTAGTACAATTCATTACAATATGATGCTAATAAAGTACTATGAAATAATTAGCACACACAAAATTAGCAAGCATGCATGCACACACACACTCACACACACATGTTCTCTCTAAGCATTCAGCAGCACGCGCACACACACACACATACACACACATACACCACGAGTGACCAATCTTACATTTCTATCTTTCCTGGCCTGGGTGTGAAAAGAGGGCTCTAAATTGTTCTGACCTTAAAATATTGAAGGGAAAATAATATGCTTCAGGGACCACTTGTTCTCTGTGTAGCTTTTTTCTCTCTCTTACCCTCCTCTTAAATGTCAAATGTGCTTCTCACTTAATGGTCTGCAACACAATACCACCATATATACCATCTCAATGTTTGGAATGATAATGGGGATGTGGTATACTGCTCATTGACATTCATGACGGTCCTAGCCAGAGCGCCATCTAATTAAGACATTCACACAGCCTTCAGGGTAACTCAAGTAGTTTTATTCAGTGACTTGTATGAGACACAACTGTCAAGGGGAAATTGATGCTTCATAAACAACAGGCAAATGGAATTCTTTATGTCTCAGCAACCATGCTATCAAAAATACTTGATACTTTCCCCATCTTGCATCACAGTGCTGTACAGGAGATATCTGGGTTAGAAATAATCTTAGGAGAGAATTCCACCTTTCTCAGCCCTGGTTTCTAATACCATGGTGTCTGGCCTTACATCTATCTAGGTTTTCGACAGTTTTCACTTTCACTACTACTGCCCTGTTTGCTGCTGCTGGCCTGCTTGCTGCTGCTGGCCTGCTTGCTGCTGCTGTCCTACTACTGCCCTGCTTGCTGCTGCTGTCCTATTACTGCTGCTATTCTACTTGCTGCCCTGCTTGCTGCTGCTGTCCTACTGCTGCCCTGCTTGCTGCTGCTGTCATACTACTGTCCTGCTTGCTGCTGCTGTCCTACTACTGCCCTGTTTGCTGCTGCTGTCCTACTACTGCCCTGTTTTCTGCTGCTGTCCTACTACTGCCCTGTTTGCTGCTGCTGTCCTACTACTGCTGCCTGTTTGCTTGCTGCTGCTGTCCTACTGCTGCCCTGCTTGCTGTTGCTGTCCTACTACTGCCCTGTTTGCTGCTGCTGCCCTGCTTGCTGCTGCTGCTGTCCTGCTTGCTGCTGCTGCTGCCCTGCTTGCTGCTGCTGCCCCACTTTCTGCTGCTGTCCTGCTTGCTGCTGCTGTCCTGCTTGCTGCTGCTGTCCTACTGCTGCCCTGCTTGCTGTTGCTGTCCTACTACTGCCCTGTTTGCTGCTGCTGCCCTGCTTGCTGCTGCTGCTGTCCTGCTTGCTGCTGCTGCTGCCCTGCTTGCTGCTGCTGCCCCGCTTTCTGCTGCTGTCCTGCTTGCTGCTGCTGTCCTGCTTGCTGCTGCTGTCCTACTACTGCCCTGCTTGCTGCTGCTGTCCTGCTTGCTGCTGCTGCCATGCTTGCTGCTGCTGTCCTGCTTGCTGCTGCTGCCATGCTTGCTGCTGCTGTCCTACTACTGCCTTGTTTGCTGCTGCTGTCCTACTACTGCCCTGTTTGCTGCTGCTGTCCTACTACTGCCCTGTTTGCTGCTGCTGTCCTGCTTCCTGCTGCTGTCCTACTACTGCCCTGCTTGCTGCTGCTGTCCTGCACCAGTAGCCTTGTTGTGTGCTCCCTCTCTTTTTCTCTCTCAAGATTTATGTCATTGTTGATTGCAGAGATTGTGTTACTCCCTGACATCTTTCAGAATTTCAAACTAGATTGTAAAAGCTGATGTATAATGTCTACAGACCCAATGGAAGAAACAACTAAAAATAAAAAAAGAAGGAAAACGCTAGTTAGAATAATAAAGGCATATGGATTTGGTTGAATAAGAACTCATTTTAATGAACTCCCTACAAAGCACAGTTGCCTGTCTTACATTCTAAAACCAAATAACATGTGTTCTGACATCAGTAAGCCATTTGGCAGAGAGAGAGAGAGACAGAGAGAGAGACAGAGAGAGAGACAGAGAGAGACCCAAGGAATGGATGGTTCTTTACTAGATTCACCCAAGCATGGGGATGGCTTCCGGGCCTCTGGGAATTACAGGATTTGCATAACTGTGGCCTTGATGACATGCCGATGCTGTAATTGCTATCTGGAGGGAGACGTGTTGTTAATTAATGCAACCCATTTAATGTGAATGATATACAGTAAACGAGGCTAGAGATGGCTAGAGGTATTCTCCTCCCCTTCCAGGTGTCATACCTCTGTGATTCCTGTGACTGACTCTCTTCGATAACAAACCCTAAGCATCTGTCAAGGATCTAACACATATATCTTAGAGAGGAGAGGTAGGCATAGTACGGTCTGTTATCAAAGAGACTCTTCACAGTTTTGTTTTTTTCCTGGCAAATTATAATAATTCCTCTGATTCCTCTGAATCATTGGATATCAAACGGAGAATGTCAAATTTAGCTGACATGGTTGGTCAGAGCTGTCTGTTGGGCTGAGAGTCAAACTGTGGGTTTCATTTGAATTTCAACCTCACGTAACTGCATGTGATTTCAAGTGCACATTAGAAAGTATAATGTATTTGAACACATCCAATCTTGTTCAGAGAAACAATAATATGAGTCATCATGGTAGTACATTTTCTTCAGATGAGGAAATTATAGAACACTGTAGACTGCAGAGAGAAGCATGCATGCACGTATACACACACCGACACACATACGCGCGTAACAGAGTTCAGAACGTACCATAAGCTCACTCCACAGCTAGCTTGAAATGTTGCAGATGGAACCTTTTTGGGTGGCTCAAACCTTTGGAAGGTTGTCAAGGAGGGCAGTAACATGTGTTAGCAAAGCAGAGGTCCCGAATTCCAGCCAGGTATGAGTCGAATCAGGGGGAAGTAATACTCGCTAAGCAAGCAACGCAACGTCGGGTACACACACACAATGCATCCTATTTTGAGATTACTCTGGTTGCTGTCACACCTTTATACAGGATAGGTCACTATACAACTCAAACAGATTTACATCAGCATCATCTGTGAGGGTTTAATTGAAATATGATCCAACTTCCGTGTTCAGCATTATATTGTGGTACATCACTTTTCCATGAATCAGGTAAAAAAATATACAGCAGTCATTCATGTGGCTGTAGGCAGCGGGCCAGTGGGGAGCATCTCTCATGGCATGACAGGGGGTGCACAGGAATGGCATGATCACCAGGGGCACGAGCTAATGAACACACCACAGGCGCAATAACAATAACAAAAACAATGGGAGGGCACAGCTACAGGACTCTAAACAGGGGAGAATAGGATTATGTATATTTGTGTGTATGTGTGTGTGCGTGTACGTGCGTGTGTGATATGTATATGTGTTTGTGCTTCACTGCAAGGGCCGTATTCTGACCTTGACTTAATTCCCTAACAATTCCACCACCTTTACACGTGAGGAAGACATGAATAAGCTCTAGCAAACCGACCAATTCCAAGTGGAAAAAGCCTCTACTTATTTTTTTCAGATAGAAATAATACTATTTTCCATGCAATGTAATTTACAACTTGTTCAGAGCTATTGATAAGATCTAGGTAGATGAGTAATCTGTTTGGCTAAGGGAATTGTAAATATAAATTACACTTGTTTTAGATCTATTTTACCTTATAATCGCTGGAGACAAATGTGAAACCAGTCATATGGCAGCAAACAGGAGCATATCAACATATCAACATTCCAACAGTAAAGTTTATGAAATACTGTGCCTTTAAGCAGATTTTTAAATTGTATGGCTTTTTAACTTGACGTGCTTCTACACCTGCATTGCTTGCTGTTTGGGGTTTTAGGCTGGGTTTCTGTACAGCACTTTGAGATATCAGCTGATGTACGAAGGGCTATATAAATAAATTTGATTTGATTTGATTTGATTTAACTTGCAGGGATGGAATAGTGGACCAAAGCGCAGCGTGATAAGTGTTCATGATTTTATTCATCAAAGAAACACTCAAACAAAAATAACAAAACGAAAAGCGAAACCTGGACATATAGGGGAGGGTCTGGGTGGGCATTTCTCTGCGGTGGCGGCTCTGGTGAGGGACGTAGCCCCCGCTCCACCTCTGGGGACCCTCGCCGACCCCGGACTGGGGACACCTCGTAGAGAGGCCCAGACTGGAGGATGCCGCTGGAAGCTCCGGACCGAAGGGCGCCTCTGGACCGAAGGGCGCCTCTGGACCGAAGGGCGCCTCTGGACCGAAGGGCGCCTCTGGACCGAAGGGCGCCTCTGGACCGAAGGGCGCCTCTGGACCGAAGGGCGCCTCTGGACCGAAGGGCGCCTCTGGAGGCTCTGGACCGAAGGGCGACACTCGAGGCTCTGGACTGAAGGGCGCCTCTGGATGCTCTGGACTAAAGGGCGACATTCCAGGCTCTGGATTGAAGGGCGCCTCTGGACCGAAGGGCGCCTCTGGACCGAAGGGCGCCTCTGGACCGAAGGGCGCCTCTGGAGGCTCTGGACCGAAGGGCGACACTCGAGGCTCTGGACTGAAGGGCGCCTCTGGATGCTCTGGACTAAAGGGCGACATTCCAGGCTCTGGATTGAAGGGCGCCTCTGGATGCTCTGGACTGAAGGGCGACACTCGAGGCTCTGGACTGGAGGGTGCCTCTGGACGCTCTGGACTAAAGGGCGACACTCCAGGCTCTGGACTGAAGGGTGCCTCTGGACGCTCTGGACTGAAGGGCGATACTCCAGGCTCTGGACTGGAGGGCGTCGCTGGAGGCTCTGGACTGAAGGGCGCCTCTGGACGCTCTGGACTGAAGGGCGACACTCGAGGCTCTGGACTGGAGGGCGTCGCTAGAGGCTCTGGACTGGAGGGCGACTCTGGAGGGAGGAGACGCAGAGACAGCCTGGTGCGTGGGGCTACCACAGGGCCCACCAGGAGGAGGCCTGGTGCGTGGAGGAGGCACCAGATGAACCGGGCTGTGGGGGAGCACTGGAGTTCTGGTGCTTACCACTTGCACCTCTCCCTTAAGCCCAATGCCCACTTTCGCCCGGCACGGGCGGAGCGCAGGCATAGAACTGAACCCTCCCAGCTCTCCGGAGACACAGTACACAGAGCCGGCGCAGGATACCCTGGGCCGAAACGGCGCACCGGAGACCAAACGCGCTGAGCTGGCACAATCCACCCTGGCTGGATGCCCACTCTCGCATGGCACTTGCGGGGGGCTGGCATGTCGCGCTACGGGCTATGAGCGTGCACTGGAGACACCGTGCGCTTCACCGCATAACACGGTGCCTGACCAGTACCACGCTGCTTCAGGTAAGCACGGGGAGTTGGCTCAGGTCTCTCGCCTGACTCCGCCAATCTCCCCGTGTGTCCCCCTCCAAAAAAATTGGGGGCTGCCTCTCGTGCCTGCTGCGCTGCCTTGCCTCATATCGCCTGTCCGTCCAATATCTCCTCCCATGTCCAGGAGTCCTGAACCCTCTGCTCCCTGTTACCACGCTGCTTGGTACGTTTGTGGTGGGTAGTTCTGTAACACTCGTCGTCGTAAGGAATAGTGGACCAAAGCACAGCGTGATAAGTGTTCATGATTTTATTCATCAAAGAAACACTCAAATAAAAATAACAAAATGAAAAGCGAACAGTTCCGTCAGGTAACAGAGACTAAACAGAAAATAACAACCCACAAAACCCATGTGGGAAAAAGCTACCTAAGTATGGTTCCCAATCAGAGACAACAATAGACAGCTGTCCCTGATTGAGAACCATACCCATACAAAGATATACAAAACATAGGAAAAGGACATAGAATGCCCACCCAAATCACATCCTGACCAAACCAAAATAGAGACATAAAAAGCTCTCTACGGTCAGGGCGTGACACTCTGTTTCCTATTTGTATCATATTAAATATTAGCAACTAGCATTATCGACCGTCAGTAGGCCCAATAAACAAAAATGTTCAACTGCCAATTTAGTTCCATTGTTTTGTTCACCTTCATTTGCTTCCTCTGTATACGGCATTACATCCGTGTGGTTGTTGCTGAGGATCATTAGTGGTTGTTGCTAGGCATCATTAGTAACAGTTGATAATATAAAAAAAGATATGTAGGCTAATTAAATCTTTATGGAGCAGAGAGCAGACCAAGCTGTAACAATTTGAACCTGACTCTTGCTGCAATACTTAGCCCTGTCATTACAGGGTGGCAGGGTAGCCTAGTGGTTAGAGCGTTGGACTAGTAACCGGAAGGTTGTGAGCTCAAACCCCCGAACTGACAAGGTACAAATCTGTCGTTCTGCCCCTGAACAGGCAGTTAACCCACTGTTCCCAGGCCGTCATTGAAAATAAGAATGTGTTCTTAACTGACTTGCCTGGTTAAATAAACTTAAAATTACAGTTCCATTGTTGGTGCAGGCAATAGATGAGGGTATAGCTTATTATTGTACACTATTCTCCCTATTATAATTATATGTACACTGTGTGGCAATTAAGAATTAATCAAACTACCATTTTCTTTATTTCGTGCATAAAGGCTATCCAAACTTGTTTTTTTATGATTCATAAATACTTTCCTAAACCTAAATATAGTTAGATGGGTTTCTTTCATTGATCCCTAATATTCTGAAGACGTTCTCTCGATATATTCTAGTGAGACTTGACAAAATTCGAATTAAAAGGTACACCCTGTTTAAAGGGATGGCTTAAGATAAATGTACTGAAACTCCTATTGAATGAAAACTCCTTAAGAAAATCTGTTGGCCAGCAAGCGGGAGGGTTTTCGTCAGTTAAATTAAATGTATTCAGCGTTTGCAAGGGAACCACGCATGTAAAGCCCATAACGCATCTGCATAAGGTAAGTCTGAATACCAACTACTGAGAAGTGCGTAGGAAAGCCGTGCGTAGGAAACGTTTACATTTCCTAAGTCTGATCCGGCCCCCTAGTGAATTACTCCCATATTACATTTTTTTATTTAACCTTTGTTTAACCAGGTAGGCTAGTTGAGACCAAGTTCTCATTTACAACTGCGACCTGGCCAAGATAAAGCAAAGCAGTTCGACACATACAGAGTTACACATGGAATAAACAAACATACAGTCAATAATACAGTAGGAAAAAAGTGTGTATGTACAGTGTGTGCATATGAGGTAAGATAAGGGAGGTAAAGACAATAAAATAGGCCATAGTGGCGAGGTAATTACGATATAGCAATTAAACACTGGAGTGATAGATGTGCAGAAGATGAATGTGCAAGTAGACATACTGGGGTGCAAAGGAGCAAAATAAAGAAATAAATACAGTATGGAGATGAGGTAGTTGGATGGGCTGTTTACAGATGGGCTATGTACAGGTGTGCAATGATCTGTGAGCTGCTCTGACAGCTGGTGCTTGAAGTTAGTGAGGGAGATAAGAGTCTCTAGCTTCAGCGATTTTTGCAGTTTGTTCCTGTCATTGGCAGCAGAGAACTGGAAGGAAAAGCGGCCAAAGGAGGAATTGGCTTTGGGGGTGACCAGTGAAATATACCTGCTGGATCGCATGCTGCGGGTGGTTGCTGCTACGGTGACCAGTGAACTGAGATAAGGCAGGGCTTTCACCTAGCAAAGACTTAAAGATGACCTGGAGCCAGTGGGTTTGGGGACGAGTATGAAGCGAGGGCCAGCCAACGAGAGCATACAGGTCGCAGTGGTGGGTAGTATATGGAGCTTTGGTGACAAAACGGATGGCACTGTAATAGACTGCATCCAATTTGTTGAGAAGAGTGTTGGAGGCTATTTTGTAAATGACATCGCCGAAGTCGAGGATTGGTAGGATGGTCAGTTTTACGAGGGTATGTTTGGCAGCATGAGTGAAGGATGCTGTTGCGAAATAGAAAGCCAATCTAGATTTAATTTTGGATTGGAGATGCTTAATGTGGGTCTGGAAGGAGAGTTTACAGTCTAACCAGACACCTAGGTATTTGTAGTTGTCCACATATTCTAAGTCAGAATCGCCCAGAGTAGTGGACAGGCGGGCGGGTGAACCCTGTGGCACCCCAATAGAGACTGCCAGAGGTCCGGACAACAGGCCCTCCGATTTGACACACTGAACTCTATCAGAGAAGTAGTTGGTGAACCAGGCGAGGCAGTCATTTGAGAAACCAAGGCTGTCGAGTCTGCCGATAAGAATGTGGTGATTGACAGAGTCGAAAGCCTTGGCCTGGTCGATGAATACGGCTGCACATTATTGTCTCTTATCGATGGCAGTTATGATATTGTTTAGGACCTTGAGCGTGGCTGAGGTGCACCTATGACCAGCTCGGAAGCCAGATTGCATAGCGGAGAAGGTACGGTGGGATTCAAAATGGTCGGTAATCTGTTTGTTAACTTGGCATTCGAAGACCTTAGAAAGGCAGGGTAGGATAGATATACTGTAAATCTGTCGCAGTTTGGGTCTAGAATGTCTCCCCTTTGAAGAGGGGGATGACCGCGACAGCTTTCCAATCTTTGGGAATCTTAGATGACACGAAAGAGAGGTTGAACAGGCTAGTAATAGGGATTGCAACCTTTTCGGCAGATCATTTTAGAAAGAGAAGGTCCAGATTGTCTAGCCTGGCTGATTTGTAGGGGTCCAGATTTTGCAGCTCTTTCAGAACATCAGCTGTCTGGATTCGAGTGAAGGAGAAATGGGGAGGCTTGGGCGAGTTGCTGTGGGGGGGTGCAGGGCAGTTGACCGGCCAGCTGTAGAAAAATGCTTATTGAAATTCTCAATTATCGTAGATGTATTGGTGGTGACAGTGTTTCCTAGCCTCAAGTGCAGTGGGCAGCTGGGAGGAGGTGCTCTTATTCTCCATGGACTTTACAGTGTCCCAGAAAATTTTTTGAGTTTGTGCTACAGGATGCAAATTTCTGTTTGAAAAAGCTAGACTTAGCTTTCCTAACTGCTTGTGTATATTGGTTCTTAACTTCCCTGAAAAGTTGCATATTATGGGGGCTATTTGATGCTAATGCAGTACGCCACAGGATGTTTTTGTGCTGGTCAAGGGCAGTCAGGTCTGGAGAGAACCAAGGTCTATATCTGTTCCTGGTTCTAAATGTTTTGAATTGGGCATGCTTATTTAAAATGGTGGGGAAGGCACTTTTAAAGAAGAACTAGGAATCCTCTGCTGATAGGATAAGTTCAATATCCTTCCAGGATACCCGAGCCAGGTAGATTAGAAAGGCGTTTCACAGTGATGAGGGGTGGTCGTTTGACCGCAGACCCATTACGGATGCAGGCAATGAGGCAGTGAAGACAGCAGAGGTGTATTTGGAGGGCAAGTTGGTTAGGATGATATCTATGAGGGTGCCCGTGTTTACGGATTTGGGGTTGTACCTGGTAGGTTAATTGATCATTTGTGTGAGATTGAGGGCATCAAGCTTTAAATTGTAGGATGGCCGGGGGGGTTAAGTATGTTCCAGTTTAGATCACCTAGCAGCACGAGCTCTGAAGATAGATGGGGGGCAATTAATTCGCCAATGGTGTCCAGGGCACAGCTGAGGGCAGAGGGTGGTCTAGATCAACCATAGTACTGTAGGCTACACAGATACAAAGGTGTATCATTGGTCGAACTTGTGTTTATGTAAATACGTCCCAGCTTCAAACACCATGCTGGAAAGTGCATGAGTTTGTGGCTACAATAGAGAAACATGGCAGCTGGAATAAGCTTGCCTCCAATCTACAAACGATCTACACATTATGTTGGGGGACATGATGCGCAGTGCTACAGATATCAAAACATCCCATGAAAAATGTAAGCCCAAGGACAATTTTCACCATTCCAAATAATGTGGAATATCTCAAGACAGGAGATACAAGGAAGATTCTCTCTCTCTGGCTGACATTACGATTTGGCAGTAAGGTGGAAATATCATACTTTCTGTAGGTGTTTCAGTGGCCTATGAAGCAAATTTGAGCCCTCTACCTTAACCTTCAGCTGTGTTACCTAGTAAGATCTCAGCTATTGATTAACAGCTAACTACAACTAATACAAATCTATCATCATCTCCATTACCTATGTGAGGTTATGTGGAGGATGATATTGACATAGTCTGTGCAGTTATGTAGTGGACAAAAGATGATTGAGACCTATGAATACCCAAATATCAAAGGGGATATGCATTAATTGTATCTATAAATTGACCTTTACAGTACAACACACATTTTTTTAAAGTAAATAGGAATGACCCAATGTGTGATTGGGGTTGGGATGAATTTCATGTCGTACAGGGTATGAATAACAAATCCTAGCTGGAGCACTGAGAAAAGGCCGTGCCAACAACAATTAGGCCTGCCTGGAAAAGGAGACAATCTATGGCAGATGCAGCCCATGCCTGTTAAGAGGTCAATTGATCTTTTCCCTCTCTCTCTGTGAGCTGTATGCCCCTCTTCTCTCCACACACCAATCAATAACAGCATAGGCCTATCGGCATCCCATTTGCATTTAATGCCAAATGTGCCTTTGAGCTAGTTAATCTTATACATGTTAGGAAACCCTTTAATGTGCTTTATGTAACTGTGTGTGTGTGTGGGGGGGGTCAGCCTCAGTGTTTGAGATGGCTGACATGCGGCCATACCCTGCAGGATGGGTCTCAGTGTGAGATGAGACCATGTACCCTGAGTGTACAAAACACCTGCTCTTTCTATGACAGACTGACCGGGTGAATCCAAGCTATGATCCCTTATTGATGGCACCTGTTAAATCCACTTCAGTCAGCGTAGATGATTTGAGACATAGATTGTGTATATGTGCTATTCAGAGGGTGAATGGGCAAGACAAAGTATTTAAGTGCTTTTGAATGGGGTATGCCGCTTGCTTGGTGGTGCCCCTTGCTTAGTGATGTTGCAGACTCAGTTGAAGTCAGAAGTTTACATACACCTTAGCCAAATACATTTAAACTCAGTTTTTCACAATTCCTGACATTTAATCCCAGTAAAAATTCCCTGTTTTAGCTCAATTAGGATCACCACTTTATTTTAAAAATGTGAAATGTCAGAATAATAGAGATAATGATTTATTTCAGCTTTTATTTGTTCCATCACATTCCCAGTGGGTCAGAAGTTTACATACACTCAATTAGTATTTGGTAGCATTGCCTTTAAATTGTTTAACTTGGTTCAAATGTTTTGGGTAGCCTTCCACAAGCTTCCCACAATAAGTTGGGTTGAATTTTGGCCCATTTAAAAAAAAAATTTTACCTTTATTTTACTAGGCAAGTCAGTCAAGAACAAATTCTTATTTTCAATGACGGCCTAGGAACAGTGGGTTAACTGCCTGTTCAAGGGCAGAACAACAGATTTTGTACCTTGTCAGCTCTGGGATTTGAACCTTCAACCTTTTGGTTACTAATCCAATGCTCTAACCACTAGGCTACACTGCCGCCCCCTCCTGACAGATCTGGTGTAACTGAGTCAGGCTTGTAGGCCTCCTTGCTCGCACATACTTTTTCAGTTCTGCCCACACATTTTCTATTGGATTGAGGTCAGGGCTTTGTGATGGCCACTCCAATACCTTGACTTTGTTGTCCTTAAGCCATTTTGCCACAACTTTGGAAGTATGCTTAAGTCATTGTCCATTTGGAAGACCTATTTGGGACCAAGCTTTAACCTCCTGACTGATGTCTTGAGTTGTTGCTTCAATATATCCACATAATTTTCCAACCTCATGATGCCATCTATTTTGTGAAGTGCACCAGTCCCTCCTGCAGCAAAGCACCCCCACAACATGATGCTGCCACCCCCATGCTTCACGGTTGGGATGGTGTTCTTCGGCTTGCAAGCCTCCCCCTTTTTCCTCCAAATATAACAATGGTCGTTATGGCCAAACAGTTCTATTTTTGTTTGATCAGACCAAAAGGACATTTCTCCAAAAAGTACGATCTTTGTCCCCATGTGCAGTTTGCAAACCGTAGTCTGTCTTTTTTATGGCAGTTTTGGAGCAGTGGCTTCTTCCTTGCTGAGCGGCCTTTCAGGTTATGTCGATATAGGACTCGTTTTACTGTGGATAGAGATACTTTTGTACCTGTTTCCTCCAGCATCTTCACAAGGTCCTTTGCTGTTGTTCTGGGATTGACTTGCACTTTTCGCACCAAAGTGCGTTCATCTCTAGGAGACAGAGCACGTCTCCTTCATGAGCGGTATGACAGCTGCGTGGTCCCATTGTAACAGGACTCTTCTGTTGAAGGAGAGGCGGACCAAAACGCAGCGTGGTTATTGTGATACATCTTTAATAAAGATGAAAATAGAACAATATACAAAAAAAAAACAAGAAACTGTGAAAAACCAAAAACAGCCCTATCTGGTGTAACAAACACAAAGACAGGAACAATCACCCACAACCCCCAACACCTAACAGGCTACCTAAATATGGTTCCCAATCAGAGACAATGACTAACACCTGCCTCTGATTGAGAACCATATCAGGCCAAACACAGAAACAGACAAACTAGACACACAACATAGAATGCCCACTCAGATCACACCCTGACCAAACAAAACATAGAAACATACATAGCAAACTATGGTCAGGGTGTGACACCCATGGTGTTTAAACTTGCGTACTATTGTTTGTACAGATGAGCGTGGTACCTTCAGGCATTTGGAAATTGCTCCCAAGGATGAACCAGACGTGTGGAGGTCTACAATTTGTTTTCTGAGGTCTTGGCTGATTTCTTTTGGTGTCAAGCAAAGAGGCACTGAGTTTGAAGGTAGGCCTTGAAATACATCCACAGGTACACCTCCAATTGACTCAAATTATGTCAATTAGCCTATCAGAAGCTTCTAAAGCCATGACATCATTTTCTGGAATTTTCCAAGCTGTTTAAAGGCACAGTCAACTTAGTCTATGTAAACGTCTGACCCACTGGAATTGTGATACAGTGAATTACAAATAATTTTTTGAAAATTAATTGTGTCATGCACACAGTAGATGTCCTAACTGACTTGCCAAAACTATAGTTTGTTAACAAGAAATTTGTAGAGTGGTTGAAAAATGAGTTTTAATGACTCCAACCTACGTGTATGTAAACTTCTGACTTCAACTGTATATATATATATATATATATATATATATACTGAGATCATGTGACAGATCATGTGACACTTAGATTGCACACAGGTGGATTTTATTTAACTAATTATGTGACTTCTGAAGGTAATTGGTTGCACCAGATCTTATTTCGGGGTGAATACATATGCACGCATCAATTTTCTATTTTTTTAATTTTTAAATTTTTTAAACAAGTAATTGTTTTCATTTCACTTCACCAATATGGACTATTTTGTGTAAGTCCATTACATGAAATCCAAATAAAAATCTATTTAAATTACAGGTTGTAATGCAACAAAATAGGAAAAACGCTGAGGGGGATGAATACTTTTGCAAAGCACTGTATCAGATAAAAAGGTGCACTGAACGTTTCAAATCCAGCATTATGAATAAACCATGAAAGAGTATGAGACTCCATGGCCATAAAGTCCCAATCGTATGGTCAGTGAATTCATCGGTTAGATAGGGGTCATTCAGAGTATACTGGCTTGTGTGGTCCCCATGAGAGAGAGAGAGAGAGAGAGAGAGAGAGAGAGAGAGACAGAGAGACAGGAAAGGGGGGGGGCAGCCCAGGGAGAGAGTTTGGTTTCAATTGTCCTGGGATCAGACTGTCTCTGACCTTGTGATCTTCAAAGTTTCCTTTGACGCAGGGAGAACCACCTCATCTGGCCACTTACCCAGACATACACACTCACTGATGCAAATTCACGCTCACACACACATGCGTACGCACACACGTCTACAATTTAATAGAAAGATACATTTTTGTTTCCCTGGCAACAGCATGGTGGCATTTATAAATCAGTAAGGCATCCTCTCCTACAAAGCTTATAAAATATTATACAAGGGGTATGTCTAATTTTGGATTTGATTGGTTAAAACTGCATTCCAGCCGGAGTCTATTCCACAAGTTACCACCGGCTAAATCTATGATGGTTAGATGAAATGCCTATTTACTCTGTTCCAGCTGACTGCGCAATCCACTGCCTCATCAGCCCAGTCAGGCAAATCAATTATTAGAAAAGTAGAAGGCGTTTAGAGCATCTGCAGTCATTGATTACAATCTGAAATGAATTGTTGTGAAAATAAGGAACCCAGCTAATTGATGTTTTCCTGTATGCTTGTTTTATTGAGTCAAACATCCAACCACACATCTTACAAAAGAAAATAAAACCATCAGGAGATTGACACCATGGCACACTGTTTTACAGAAGATCATTCTGTTAGAGGTTCATTTTCACCCAACATATAAACATGTGCTTTTACAAAAATTAAATGCATACTGTTTACTAAAATGTGTAGAAAATAAAAACAACACTAATAAATTAGGCATCTAATAAATAGTATATATCATTCAATGGTTCATGTACAAAGCTGAAGTAAGATTGTGTTAATAGTTATCTCATACGACATTTCTTCAGACAGGAAATCAGACAAAATAAAGGCAGGTGTGTAGATGCACAACTACCGAAACTAGTCATATTCCTCTATAGGTAGTAACTAACATAACATATTTTATACATTTGGGTCCTTTACTATTTGTTGTATTTACATTATAAGTATTGTGGCCCTTTTAGACAATTATTCTGTGCAGTGATGGATTTCTACAACTCTTTTATGCATATATTCTGTGTTAATAAATGTGTTTATAAAATGCCCAAATATAATTGTCAAACTATACACACAAAGTACACTGCATTTGATTTCAGTCCGTAAGTGCATCTTTTGCTCTCCATCACAAGGTTGGAGTTCAATCAGGCATATCTAAAGGACAGTCAAGTCTTGGTGCCTACATTGATCCTGCCATTTGATGACTTAGGGAGACTTACAGTCAATGAGTTTGCGGTGTCTAACCGACACATTGTTGGTGGAGAAGAGAAAGAGTCCCATATAATTTGAAAGACACAAACTATATATTTGCATGGATTTGAAAACACAAACTCAGCATGGAATGACTACAATGGATATTGCTTGTGGAGTTCTGTTCGGGTCAAGGTGCATTACTAAAACTATTTAGACCACTTCAAAAATGTATTCAACTGGCCAGATGAGCTTTTATTTGATTATAAAACATATTCTACCAACCTTATGACCTCAAATAACATAGATCTGTGAATGTAGAGATGTACTAGTTAAACAACAACAATGATATCATGTAATCCAACAGTAGCTCTTCAGTCTCTTATCAGTAACATAAGGTTCCATATTTGGTAAAAACATTTTGAGCCAAGCTCCAACTACAATTACGGAAGATTTTCAGTAACAAAACAGCCAATATTGGGATGATAAAGTGCTGCTAAAAAGAAAACTTTTCTCAAAAACTTTTTATTAGAGAATAGAAAACTTCTTACAGTGGCACAGCGGTCAAAGACAGGAGCCGCTTACATCAATAGATGCTGTTGGCTATATCAGCTGACTATACAGGATTGTCAGCTATGCGTCACAAAACTAAGTTGAACAAGGAAGCAGCAGTGCTGAACTATGCCAAAGGCATTGTGGAGTTACAATAATGAAAAGCACCCAAAAAGAAAGTCACCACTTTTCAAGGAACATGGAGCATTAGCTGGGAGTTTGACCCCGAAGGGTCTAAAAGCACTTTCAGGATGAAGCAGACCTTGGTAAGGCTGGAAGCCACATTACATTTGGTTACTGTTTGAAAGGCAGCCTCCTTTTCTGTCAAAGGCACAAGATCAGAGAACAACGTACAGTCTTGTGAACTGCTAGAAGGCTCTACTGGGAGTGTATGCCTTGTATGATTTTGGACCAGGCGTTTAAACTCAAAGTTGTGAGGGACTTCAGTTACGTTTTAGAGGTGGGGGGGTTGTAAGTCAGATTTGGGTATATTTTACATCTATATTAGTCTGCAGTGAAATGGGCTGATGTTGCTTTTCAACTGAGTATAGTTTGCTATACAAAAAAGAGTAGAAATGTCTCAAATAGTCCCATGATTTCATAGTGTAAAATTCATGGTCATGGGTATTGCTTGGGAATTAAATATAAAATGTATGCATACAGTAACTTATAACAGCTGGCTCATTTGTAACTGTGTCTTTTAACTAAGACATAAACATACAAAATTATCTTTATGATTTTATTTATTTTTCCTTAAGAAATCCATTTGTAAAAAATAATTAAAAGCCTATCCGGACAGAGATTAAAAGTGAGTTGGTAAAAACATATTTACATGGCATGCAATTTCTTGGGGGTATTCAATGAAAATAATTGAGACCTGCATAAGAGGCAGAAGCATGGATATCTAAACCGGCAAAATGAGAAAGATAACAGACAAAGGAATAAAAATAAAGTAAAAGTAACACAGGATTTGACTGTTTTCTGATATAAAATTTGAAGTTAATTGAAAATACCACCTTTTCCTTCTATCTACCATGCCAACCCACCCCCTTACACCCAGGTTCCTGCCCCCACCAAGTTTTTGTTGTGATGAGAAGAGAAGGAGCGCTTGAGACTTTGAGACAGAGGATCGAGCAGGAGGTGAGGGGCATCTGTTCTCTGTTTGGTGAACATACCTGAAATGTGATGGCAGCCAGTGTGTCAGTTTAGTAGTCAGTTTGCACAAATCATTGAGTGGGCTACTCTGGTCCCCTCATGTTGGGGTGGTGAAGGAGGGTTCATAGCCAGGCCTCAGCAGGGGGTGTGGGACGAGAGGAGAGGGGAGGGACAGGTGCTCAGAGCTGAGAGTCAGCCCCCAGGCTGTTGAGCTCCTCCGGTGAGTGCTTCTCTCCCCCGGTGCCAGCCGACTGGCGGAACCCGGCAGAGATCTCGTCAAATGTCCGGCCCTTGGTCTCAGGCACCTTGAAGTAGGTGAAGATGAAGAAGCTGAGCAGCAGTATAGTGAAGATGACAAAGACATAAGGGCCACACAACTCCTGTAGGGCGAGACGGAGAAAAGAAGGAGAGAGAACATTGAAGATCATGTTCATTAAGCAGTGGGCTCCAAACAAACACGTCTTCAAACTAATAGTTCACATTCAGTATATCAAGATTAGGGTTGCAAAGAGTGGGTATATTACTGGAAACTTTCTAAGTTTACCAGTAAACTACTAGAATGTTGGTATCTTTCAAGGATTTTATGTAATCTATCACAAGACATCTGCCCTTTTGGGCACTTTAGATTTTGTGTCTGTAATTGTGTCTGTAATTATCCCTGGCCCTTGGTGCGACCTTATCATATATAAATATGTATGAAATAATTAAATAAGATGATTTTAAAATAAACATTAGAATGACAAAGCTGTAAAACATGATCCTAAATTATCTTCAATTTAGTGAATACCATTGATGTTTAATATGAGGGTTTCAGCAAATATCCTTTATTAATTCTTAACACACTTCCATTTATTTTACTAAGTCAACATTTATTAGTTTTCAGTGTTTTGGCATCAAACTGGTGGCAGCTGTGAACAGAATAAATGTTTGGAAGAGTTGCAGAGTTAATGGAAAATAATGCCAATGTTGATTTTTTCCTTAATTGGGTTATGTTCTCTTGAACCATATGGTTTATGGACAATATGGACACAGATATAACAAATATATTTTTTATTATTAAAGTATAAATTACAAAATTTACGATAGATTGCCATACATTTTCTGTTAATTACCAAAATTAATGAAGATTCCAGTAACTTTCGTAAAATACCAGTAACTTTGCAACCCTAATCGAGATGAGTATGCAGACAACATCTACCACGATGACCATCAGTGACTAACAAGGCTGTGCTCAGTGCTTACCTCTACATACTGGAAGGCCATGCCCACTATGAAGTTGGCGGTCCAGTTAGAGAAGCCAGCCACAGCGAAGGCCGAGGGCCGGGGTCCTTGGGAGAACAGCTCAGCCACGATGAACCAGGGGATGGGACCCGGGCCAATCTCAAAGAATGCCACAAAGGCAAAGATGGCCACGATGCTCACGTAGGACATCCACGGCAGCTGTTCCTGATGGAAGACAAACAGACAGCAGGGGGTTAAACTACTGGTATTCATTCAACATATTATATTTACAAGGACGTGTATCAATAAACCAAGTGTTTTTCCTCATTCATTCCGTATGAGAGCTGCTAGCCTTATGTGAAGTGTGCTGTAGTTAGTCTACGTACCAGCAGAGCCAGAGCGACGGTCATCAGAACGGCAGCGCCTGCCATTCCTATCAGCCCCAGCAAGTGGAGAGACCTGCGTCCGGCGCGCTCCACCACAAACAACTGAGAGGAGAGAGGGTTGAGTTACACTGTCCAACCCCTAATGTGGTACATCATGTGCACCATAAATGACACATACACATCTGCCACAGTTACTCACCGACACCACAGTGAAGGCTGTGTTGACCACACCGGCACCAATTGTAGCATAAACAGGCTGAGCAACTCCGGCCTTCTCAAAGATACGGGTAGAGTAGTAGAAAACCTGCAGGACACCAACAGCACAGTTTAGAGTTTCAAAATAAGTACAGTAGTATACTGTATGTCAGGGATCATCAACTAGATTCAGCCGAGGGCCATTTTTTCTTGAGCAGATGGTCAGTGGGCTGGAACAAAATCACAAATAATTTGTAGACTACAAATTGACTGCAAGAAGCCCAAACATATATAATATTTGACAAAAACATAATCACTTCAAACCAGTTGTATACTTGGGAACAAACTTGGAGCTGGTTTCCTGGTGTTATTGTAGTCTTCTTATGTTGAACAATAACAAATAAAAAACCTGGGGGGCTAAATAAAACCACCAAATCAGGGGAACCCTGCTGTATGTGTTTGGGGTGAGAAGTGTGTATGAGAAGTGACTCACAGCGTTGATGCCAGACAACTGCTGGGAGAGCTGAAGCATGATAGCGATGAAGATGGGCTGGCGGTAGAGTGGCGAACGGAACAGCTCTAGGATGGTCACCTTCTTCTCCCTCATCATCTGCCTGGCCTCCTCCTTCATCTCCTGCATGTCTGCACTCACGTCTGTGGTCCCACGCAGCTTCTTCAGGACTGACAGAGACAGAGCGAGAATGGAGTTTACATTACAGTCTGCTAGGGCTGGGTCACTCCATACCATATCAATTCAGGCAATTCGAGGGATAAATTTAAATTAAACACATTTATTAAAACATGGCCCTTATTTTAGATCATTTTCAACTCATTCAAACTGACAGAACTGACATTGGCTGAACTGATGACATCAAGTGTATGAAAGTGTGTTTGTGTATAAATGTACTCTACTCACCAGTCTTGGCCTTGTTCTCCTCGTTACGGTTGATGAGGAGGAAGCGGGGGCTCTCGGGGCAGAAGGGCAGCAGTGCACACTGCACTAGGGCTGGGATGAAAGTGAAGCCCAGCAGGAAGGGCCACAGAGATGCGTTCCCCATTAAGGCCTCCATGCCAAACACCTGAACCACAACACATAGTTAGACCACCATCAGAGTATCATATAGCACAGCTCTCAAAGAGATTCCTTTGGAAAAGCATACAAATCATCCATTATTCTCCATCCGATATCCCTGTGCCCATTGGCACTGACCTGTGCCATCAGGATGCCTGTGACGATGCCTAGCTGGTGGAGGGTGCCCAGGGCTCCTCGGAGGGCAGTGGGGGCCACCTCACCCACGTACATCGGCACAAAGCCAGTGGAGAGGCCAGAGTAGAGGCCCACCACAAAACGCCCGATGATCAGCATCTCCCACGAGCCACCCATCTTAGAGAAGCCCATGAGAGCAGCGGAGACAAAGGCCAGCACGTTGGCCATGAGCATGGAGTTCCTCCTGTAGACACCACAGAAATAGTCATGTCAATTATAGTCCACTTACTTACAGACATTTACATATCACACATGTAATATCATCTCACATAACACAGTTGTAAATAAACATTGTGAAGTGTCGTATTTACCTGCCAAAGCGGTTAACGAACAGGCCCACGGAGAAGGAGCCGAAGATGCCGCCGACAGAGAAGATGGCGACGGAGATGGACCACAGGGTGGTGAGGGAGGTCTTGGTGATGTGCTCCTGGTACCGGTCAAACCATGTTTCGTTGAGGAACCTCTCAATAACCTAGCAGAGCAGGAGAGAAAACAACACAAGCTCACAACACTGCCATAGACACAAATCACAGTCAAATGTACCATAGACATACAGTAATGTAAGAGACCGTAAAAAAAGGTGTTTCCTTGTCCTCATTGCCATTGGCCAGGTGGCTGCTGTTTGATGTATGGCCAGTAGATGGAGGTAGAGGATTGTATTTCAGGTTTTCCAGCAACAAGGTCGTTTGTGGGAGAGCGAGGTGTCAGGTTTCAGCCCCTTCCCCCACAGTGACTCAGTGTTGATAAACATACATATGTCTGATCAGCTTGTGCTGGAAGTTAAGTGGTACAGGCTGGGAGGAATGTCCCCCTCCCCCATGTCTCTGCCGTGGCACACTGACAACTGTCATATGTCTAGGACTCCCTCTACCTCTATCTAGCACTTCTAGTACTCGGCACTGAGCCCTGCCCCCTCCTGTCCTCCTCTCCCAAATATCACTGCTGGCTCCTGTCATGTGCTTTACTGATAGATTATACAATATACCCTTTACCAATACTTATATAATGCTGAGTGATTGATATAGAACTGTTAATGTATTTTATAGGGCAGGAGAGGTAAGCTGGGTATGCTGTTCAAGATATGGTATAGCCCAACACTGTCAATATAGTTCCATAAAATAAACATTCTTACAGATAGAGAATGGCAAGTCTACCTTTCATTTCTTATTCTTGATTTCTCTGAATAGGCTTGTGTCTGACTCAAGACCTAGCACGCACCTGGCCACAATGAAAGAAGCTGTCCATTCATGACCGGTGACCCTGTACTGATTAAAGCATTACTGTCTCTGTGGACTCCTGGCCTGGCAATGCGGAGGCATTCAGGTCCGTCTGTCTGTGCTTACAAGGGGCCCAATTTGGAGCCGGCAGGCAGGGTGGAGAAGCAAACCAGGGCACTTGAGAGACACCTAATCTAATCAGTGCTACAGTCTTTAGAGCGGAAGGGCTGCAATCACATCGGAGAGAGAGATGGAGATTTGGGCTGGCGGTTATTAAGGGTCTCCATATACACGGAATGTACAAAACATTAGGAACACCTGCTCTTTCCATGACATAGACTAAACAGGGGAATCCAAGTGAAAGCTTTGATCCCTTATTCAGTCAGTCTAGATCAGTGGTCACCAACCTTTTCTGAGTCAAGATCACTTTCGCAGTCAAAAAGCAAGCTGAGATCTACTGCTCAGATTTTTTTTTTTACATTAACCTCACACAAACAGTTTTGTAGGAATGATGTTTGGGAAGTAGGCCTAACACCTTATCACAGCATATTGGCTATATCATTGGCCTGCCAATATTGTTAATCAGACCATATCATAGGGGCAGCAGGGTAGCCTAGGGTAGCCTAGTGGTTAGAGTGTTGGACTAGTAACTGGAAGGTTGCAAGTTCAAATCCCCAAGCTTACAAGGTAGAAATCTGTCTTTCTGCCCCTGAACAGGCAGTTAACCCACTGTTCCTAGGCTGTCATTGAAAATAAGAGTTTGTTCTTAACTGACTTGCCTAGTTAAATAAATAAAAAAGATTTTAAAACTCAAGCTTTGATAACAAAATAGATCAGTTGGTTTAGCACTTGTGAGGCACTGTGGAGCATGAATATAAATAATTCACGTTTTACTTTTACTGGACTGATGGTCAACGAGGTCAAATTACGACATCAGGGATCTTCAGGTCGAAAAGTCAGAGCTCTAGAAACATGCCCGATTTTCCGACTGACTTGGAATTCCGAGTTGGATGACTGTTCAAAACTATTTTTCCCAACCGCCTCTCACGGTCCCTGCTCTCTCATTCCTTTCTTCTATTGAGACTGACCAGAGAAAGGGGACACCGTCTTCCATCTGATCGCGAAACTCGAGTCTGCCTCAACCGCATCTGCCTCATGCACAAATTCATGTTGTTCCTATTACCAGAGAATGTGAAATATTCCTTAAAATTAAAAATCGACACAAGCTGCTAATAATAATAAAACGCAGGGCTATCGATACTTGGCTACTCATTCATTGCAGCTGCAGCCCGAGCGAAAGTACGAAGAAGCGCGTTTTGTAATAGTGTAGAATAGTGATATCAGCTGTCAGAGCAGCTTACCGATCATTGCACCTGTACACAGCCTATCTATAAATAGCCCACCCAACTACCTCATCCCCATATCGTTTTATTTTTTTCTCCTTTGCATTCCAGTATCTCTACTTGCATCATCTTCTGCACATCTATCACCCCAGTGTTAATGCTAAATTGTAATTATTTCACCACTATGGCCTATTTGTTGCCTTACCTCCCTAATCTTACTCCATTTGCACACACTGTATATAGAATTTTCTATTGTGTTATTGACTGTACGTTTGTTTATCCCATGTGTAACTCTGTGTTGTTGTTTGTGTCGCACTGCTTTGCTTTATCTTGGCCAGGTCGCAGTTGTAAATGAGAACTTGTTCTCAACTGGCCTACCTGGTTAAATAAAGGAGAAATAAAAAAACAGTGACAGTGCTGAATATAAACTTAAACATGAACTCACTCATAAAAACAGCATCTCTTTGCCGTATTCGTTGACAGTCTCTCTGTGGTCATGGTTTTAAAAATGATTCAATCTAAAGTAGGCTAGCAGCCTATTAAACTTGGGTGTGGCCAGGGTCATGGAAGCTCTGTAGCCACGGTGATTTGAGCTATCCGATTGGGCAGTGTAGTAGGTGCACTCGATTTAGTAACAGATTTGCCAGTCCGCCGGGTAGTCGGAGTTTGTCTCATGGGAACACTTTGCTTACCCGGTGCGGCAACAGCTCAACATGACTTTAAAAAAGGAGTGCAAGCCTTTATTGTTCATTGGCTTTTCTACAGAAATATTTGGTGATCGACTAGGAATGCCTTGAAGATCGACCATTGGCGACCACTGGTCTAGATGAAGAGAAGGAGGCAGGTTAAAGAAGGATTTTTAAGCCTTAAGACACTTGAAACATGGATTGTGTATGTGTGCCATTCAGAGGGTAAATGAGCAAGACAAAATATTTAAGGGCCTTTGAACAGTGTATGGTAGTAGTGTGTCTAGAACTGCAACGCTGCTGGGTTGTTCACGCTCAACAGTTTCCCGTGTGTACCAAGAATGGTCCACCACCCAAAGGACATTCAGCCAACTTGACACAACTGTGGGAAGCATTGGAGTCAACACTTTTGACACCTTGTAGAGTCCATGCCCTGACAAATTGAGGCTGTTCTGAGGGCAAAAGGGGGTGCAACTCAATATTAGGAAGGTGTTCCTAATGTTTTATACACTCAGTAATTAGTCATGCTGTTATCACATTTATCATGGATCTCAAATCAAATGAAAGTTTATTGGTCATTTGCACAGGATACAGGGTGTAAATGGTACAGTGAAATGTTCTGGATGTGTTTCTATGTTCAGCAATACTACTGTTTCTGTGAATACTTCCCTGCACTCTGTATGTTGCTTCCAAACAGCTGTGGCATTGTGTGGTATTACTGAGCATGTGTCAGTGTGCGTATGTGTGTGTATATACGTAACTGGGACATCAGCTGAGACTGAGGAGGGGAAGGGAGGGCAGGTTTACACTGGCCCAGTGTCTGAATGACAGCAAACCTCTACATATCCATGTCCTCTACATGTATGTTTGTTTTACTCCATGTGTTGTTGTATGTGTCGAACTGCTTTGCTTTATCTTGGCCAGGTCGCAATTGTAAATGAGAACTTGTTCTCAACTTGCCTACCTGGTTAAATAAAGGTGAAATAAAAATAAAATAAATAAAAATATCCACCCCCTTCTCACCACTGCCCCCCTTGACCACTCTTACAGGAGGGCACCCCACCTCTACACATCAGCTAGGCTTATACTTAGAACTAGATCATCTGGTCCTACAATCACATTTGAATTATTCACCGCTGGGGGGTTTAACCAATCAGAATGTCTACCGGTCTGTAATAAACAGGTATCAAAGTATTATTTTCTTCCCTATTGTGTACAGATGTAGGATCTTAATTTGATCACTCTTTTGTTGCTGAGAATTTTCCTGAACATCAGGAATTGCACACTTGTAGTGTATTTGAGTTTTAAAAAGGCTTCTAAAGTTTGTCTTTGTCACCTTGAAATTTCAGACTTGATTTGCCTTAACAAAAAATATATAAATTCCTACAAAAATGTCCATTATAATCCACATAATAATTCACATTTCCTGTTACTGTAGGATTATTTTTCTGCTGTAGCAAACTTGACTCAAATTAAGATCCTACATCTGTAGCCTACTATTCTATTCACAAAACAGTGCTGGCTCCCAAACATCAATTGAAGCGCTTGGTAGGTATGACAGGTAGGTACTGACAGACAAATGAGTGTGTGTGATGGAGCAATAAGTGGTCTCCTGAGAAAGGAACATCAGGACAGGAGACAGCTGGGACTGTAGATCACACAGAGCCGCTCATATATCAAAAGTAATGGAGAGGGCAGGTGTCCCATGTATTCAGGCAACAAAGCACCTGGAACTATGAGCCGAGCTGCCAAAAGGCTTGTTCAGACAAAGACCAATACTGTGTGGATTAGCCCTTTCACCTAAATAACAAATAACACTGAAGCATGCATGAGAGCACCAGCTGTACTGGAAGACTGTGTGATCACGCTCTCCGCAGCCGATGTAAGATCTTTAGACAAGTCAACATTCACAAGGCCGCAGATGGATTACCAGGACGTGTACTGCGAGCATGCGCTGACCAACTAGCAAGTGTCTTCACTGACATTTTCAACCTCTCCCTGTCCGAGTCTGTAATACCAACATGTTTTAAGCAGACCACCATAATTGGCAAAGACTCCAGCCACCCTAGTCATAGACTGTTCTCTTTGCTACCACATGGCAAGCGGTACCGGAGCGCCAAGTCTAGGTCCAAGAGGCTTCTAAACAGCTTCTTCCCCAAGCTGTAAGACTCCTGAACATCTAGTCAAATGGCTACCCAGACTACTTGTATTGACCCCCCACCCCCACCCCCCACCACCACCACCACCACCACCACTATCTGTTGTCATCTACGCATCTACTTTAATTAACTCTATCTACATGTACATATTACCTCAACTAACCGGTGCCCCTGCACATTGACTCTGTACCAGCACCCACCTGTAGATATTGTTATTTTTTACTGCTGATCTTTAATTTTATCTTTTATTCTTATCCGTATTTTTTGAAACTGCACTGTCGGTTAGGGGCTGGTAAGTAAGCATTTCACTGCAAGGTCTACTACACCTGTTGTATTCGGCGCATGTGACTAATCAAATGTTATTTTATTTGAAACTGAAAGATTATTATGACCCACATGACCTAATATCACCTGGATATTGTGAGCTTTCAGTAAACAAAACCATTTTGTAGATTTAGCAGCTACAGTACAAAACTGTTCAAGGGATCCACTTTCACGAGAAATGTGAAGGAGTAGGGTCAAAGAAACACATTTTGTTTAAGTAAATGGAAAATAACTTAATTCCATTTTTGGAGACACGTCTCACTGAGAGCTCCAAAATGATGTTCCCTTTAGCGGAGTGAGTAGCGCTCTCCTGGTTGTCGCCTCACTTACAATCTGAGCCCCTTCGGGGCATGAAAACAGTCCTTTGCACACCACAGAGGCCCTTTAATGGAGAGTGCCTTGGACGAGATACTTGAGATATTATTAGCTCCCCTTTTTTCACGTGTTGCAGGGAACATCTTGACTGGCCAAGGCAGACACAGCGGCAGTCTCATCTGGGAAAAGGTGTTGGGGAAGATTCGAGCACGGTGTCACTTGGATAAATATAGATAAGCCTTCCCCATCCAATTCCCATAAGACACATCAGCCCCACCTCCCCACCCAATCTCATTCCCGTGGACTCACCTTCTGAGGGGCATTGATGACACCCGTGTTGTAACCAAACTGCAGCGAGCCAATCACTGCTGTTCCCACCGTCAGCATCAACTGGAAGGTCACTTGCTGCATATAGACAGGAGAGAAAGTCTGTTAGAAATCCCCTCTCTCCAAATGCCTGTACTGTATCAGAGCATGAAAAGAGCAGCTTGGAGGTACTTGGAGTTGATAGACTTATTGTCTTAAGAATACAAATCTCTAGGCTAAGCTATCCTGTTGTTGCCATTCCATATAGCCTAGACCTAGGCTAGACAGGCCTTAAGGCATATTTTGGTGAGAACCTCCTTGGCACACTGTACTGTAAAGGTTAATCAATTTAGTTGTACAATATCCATTGACTTTATCTTGTTCAACTAGTTTGACAAGTAATCACTATCAACACCCTGAAGACGGCATACAAAACATATTGATTGTCCCGTCATGACTCATGTCATTTGTGTGGACCTCCTGTGTTGTTGATTAACTGCAAAGCAATCTAAGGATTTTGGGCCTGGTAATGCTTTAGTTTCTAATATTTTTTTTCCTCCCCGAAATTAAAAACTTGAGCTGCAGTGTCTATAGAATGGGCTAGTGTCCTACATTGCGCAATAGGTGATTGTACTGCCCCAAATGTGTGTGATAGTGACATAACTTGCAAGAAGGCAACCTAGCCTCAGGCCAAGCACAGAGAACGGGGAATTCATCCTAAATCTGTCCACCTCAGGTGGTTGATTGTAGGCCTAAATATTTGTGCATTAGGACCACGTGTCCACACCCAGCCCTCTCAGGAGAGGGGTGATCTAGCCTCAGTCATTGTCTGTGTTCCTGTTATTTCTAAAATTGTTTGATTGGCATAATCCCAGTGGAGCCACAAGGAAGGCAGATATTTTCCTCTTGCCATCAAGTTAACACACATACATACACACAAACACATATTAGGTGAGCCATTATGCAGTGTGTCTGTGGCGTATTGTCTGTATTGTAGGCATATTGGGATTTCATTTTTTGTTGGTTACAATCGTGTGGAGAAGAGGTATGTGGGCTACTGGTACTGGGAGTTTTCCTCTGTTTAGGAGTTGTCTGTATCTGTGGTGATGTTTTGATAGTGACATGGCTGTTCTGATTTAGCCTTAATGCTTTACACCAGTTGCTATGGAAGCTGAGATCCTCTTTCATACTCATGTTGTGATTGATTCTAAACTTAAAGCCAGTGTAGTTATGACAAGATCCTAGATGTCTGTAAAATGTGAGGGAAAGTGAACCATCCCAAAATGTATTTCTGCAAGGGTAAATATACAGTAGGCTCTGACACATTGTCACAAAAAGCACTCAACTAGATAAACTTGCATGATAGCCTATATGTGCTTCCTATTCATGAGATAAACTAGGCCCCCCAGGAAGATCAAATCAAATCAAAGTTTATTTGTCACGTGTATACCTTACAGTGAAATGCTTACTTACAGGCTCTAACCAATAGTCCCCCCAAAAAAGGCTATTTACAGAAACCTGTTAGTCAGGCTTATAGAGGTAGTATGTACATGTAGGTATCGTTAAAGTGACTGTGCATATATGATGAACAGAAAGTAGCAGAAGCGTAAAAGACTATCTACATTTTAGTACTTCAGCAGACGCTCTTATGCAGAGCAACTTAAGTTAGGCTCCCGAGTGGCGCAGCGGTCTAAGGCACTGCATCTCAGTGCTAGAAGTGTCATTACAGACCCTGGTTTGATCGCAGTATCACAACCGGCCGTGATCGGGAGTCCCATAAGGTGGCTCACAATTGGCCAGGCGTCGTCCAGGTTAGGGGAGGGTTTGGCTGGGGTAGGCCGTCATTGTAAAATATGAATTTGTTCTTAACTGACTTGCCAGGTTAAATAAAATAGTGAGCATACATTTTCATACTGGTCCCTCGTGGGAATCAAACCCACAACATTGCAAGAGCCATGCTCTACTGTACCAACTGAGTTACACAGCCATATCTGACATGGGATTATCTGACAGGGAAATTGTATTTATTTGAGGATCCTCTTTTAAAAAATGCTGCTTTAAAGGGCACTAATGAACTAGGCCTACCTCACCTAAAATATCTGTTGAGAACAAGTGCTCAAGGCTATTCTAAACAAAAGGGAAGGCATTCCATTTCTGTTCATTCTGAGATTCTTGAAGAGGGTGGGAGCTACAAAGTGGGCTGGAAACACTCACAACACAGCAAGCTTAGTATAGCTCAGTAATAGAGACCTAAACAAGGGCAGGTCTGAAAGTGAGGTGGGGTAAGTGTAAGTCTGAAAAAGTAGCAGCTTAACCAATAAAGTTCCACACAAGCAATGAGTCGCAGGGGTTCAACAACTCCATGGCTGGGTTGCTATAACCAGCCCAGCACAGGATGTAAACACACACCATCAGGGTAGATCTTGTGTTGTATGGTTTGCTATCAGAAAACATTCCACTGTATTCTTTCTGAAAGGGGATGGTCACGTATCCTTCACCTTGGAAACGATGAAGTCACGCCCTCCAGCTCTGAGATGGTTATCACAGCCTTAAAGACTACACTGGCCCTTTAAACAAACACCATTGTTATAAAACAGCTGCTGCCACCAGCCAAGTTTACATTCCTCCCAAAGATAAACTTCCATGCAAATCAATCTCCTCCTTCTCAGGAGTGAGTCTGTAAATTTTAGCCCAGTCACAGTGAGTGGGCTGTAGTATTGGTGACAGTTGCTTTAGGCCTAGTTAGCGCAAAAGGGATTATTTCTCACTATTTAAATTAGTACTAACACAAAAAGGTAAATGTCTCAAATGTAGCCTATAATTTTAGTCACATCTACCTCGGATCAATAAAAATGTCATATTCAGATGTAAAATGGAACAAAAAAACAACAACAATCTCTCTCCAAATATATGATTATAGTGAATTTTTACGTTTCAGACCTGCCTCATCTAGCTAAATGCATCAACAGTAAAATCTCTTTACATTCATGTATGAGATAGTCTGGGCTTGAGCAAACATCTAAAGTGATCATAAGGCCTGTTCCTTGAGCAACAGTTTACTCAACACAGTTCATGGGTTATATTGGAGGTCGTTAGGTCAATTAAAATCGACTTTATGTGATCAACAAGCAGTCCAACAAGGAAACATGGTATACTGCCCTGACGAATGACGATGGTGAGCAGGGATGGGCCAGAGTTGTGTAACAGAGGTATGTGGAATTGTGAGAGTCAATTCCAAGTAGGTACAATGTAAGACGGAACCCTTTTTCACATCATATCAGCACTTTGTCAGGTGACCAAAGCCTTAAAACTGACCTCACTGGTTTTGGGAGGATGTCTGGTGAAACATAATTACTTCCTGCTGTGAAATGTTTACAGCCACATCTTCCCTGTAAGTGACACCTATAGTATAATGCATTAGTCATCCAGTTCCAGTGTATTGTATAACCTTTCTCTAGTCCCCCTCTTCAAACACCTCAGCCTCTGCTAAAAGTACCGCTGGGAAACACTGTATCATATTGATTAGCAAGGCAATGCTACAGTGACAGTCTGTAAGTGACAACAGTACATACAGATATAATGTGAATAACCCTCAGGTGCTGTAAGGTTAAGGGCCTTCTCTAATCTAAACATCTGAGGTTTCCGATAGGCCTAGTTCTGTTCAGAAAGCAGAAGCCATGGCTGGCTGTGCCACAGCTCCCAGTTCCCCACATACTCACCTCGCCTATGGCTCTCAATGATGGCTATGCCGCCAGCCTCACGTCCCTGCAAACGTCACCTCCTTGACAGCCTCGGGTTTCACAGGGGAACCTAATATCCCTCCCTCATCCTCCTCCCTAACCTGACTCACAGCACAGGACAGCACAGAGCCCCTCCTGTGTATCCTGACTGCCTCCCTTAGTCATTCACTGAGTGAAGAGTTCACAGGAACAAGTCTATGGTCCATAACATGGTCTAAAACAAAGAGGTCAATGGATCGACTGCAGTAGAAAATTAGGGGGATGGCAAAAACTGGCACATTTACAGTAATGTGGATGAATTAATATGCACTGTACCTGTCAAACGAAATGTAATAAAGTAAAGACTGTCAGATACAAACAAAACGTTTCCATACACGTGTATTTCTGATCCATCGAATTTCCCACTGATATCTGGTGCAGGTGTTTGTCAAACCTGACACAATCTCAGATACAGTATAGCTCTATGGAGAACAAGCGAATGAGCCTGTACACTACACTACAGCTTTACAGATTTAACCAAACTCTCCTTCACATGAAAAGCGATTAGCAGAGGTCAGTACAGTGTGCACAATGCCTTCCACTTTTTTTGAGGAAATGAATTAGGCCCTACGTTTCTGCCTGTTTCAATTACAGCATTCACAGATCTCTTAATCCCATCTTTTATATAAAAAGTATTTAGGCCTCATTAGAACACACTGACACTTATATTGAAAGGGCATACTGAAGGGGCAGTCATGCAGAGGGAAATAAAGTGAGTGGAGGAAGCCAGTGGATTGAGTGGAATTAAGTTTTTAGAAGGAAGGAACTGAATGCCGGCTTTAGGTTTAATTAAAAGCCAGAACTGTCCACTCAGTTAAAAATCGAATTGCTTCTTAGAGTTATTCCACTCACCACAGACCAGGTCAACTGTACGCTTGCCCCAATTACCTTGTTTCTTACCCAGGAGAAAAAGAGGCTTCCACTGAACTAAAACAAAGTATTTTGTTCAGTCGAGCTTTAAAGGGACTTGCAACTTGTGCCCAAACTGCCCATAAATCGGAAGGCTTTGTGTCGGAAGGAAATGCTTGTTATCCAGTCTATAATAGGAAAAGAGGTTAGACAGTATTTTGTTTTGGAGAGAGGTTGGGAGAAGTTAAACACCCCTGGGGTGAGCAGTCAGGCAGGGGAGATGTCTATCTGAACAGGTGTATCAACGTGAGGCTAAGAGGGCAATGTCTCAGCAATGGTCCTGTGTGGTTCAGTTGGTAGCCCATGGTGCTTGCAATGACAGTGTTGTGGGTTCAATTCCCACAGGGGACCAGTATGAACATGGACGCACTCACTCACTCTGGGTGAGACTAAAAAATCTAATTAGGGCTGGCATAATTACTGTGTAGCTGATGGTTAATGGATGAAGACTGTCATGAAAATAAAATAACTGTTTAAAAAAAACTGACTGAAGACAGGACAGTCGGGCATTTGGTGCAGTTGAGTCTGTTTCTGTGATAACATGGACTCTTACCGATGTGATTAAATTTTGTTGCCCCTTGCTGAAACAAGCAAGGTGTTGTAGCAATCGGTGAAAAGAATGGGCTTGGAACCTCTTACCCTGGCAATTTGACTGGTTAACCTCTGGGTACACTAACAATGGATGCCTGGTATTGTGTTGCAATAATTTCCATGGTATGTAGTATGTAAATTCAAATGATGTTAACTGATGCAACGGAATGTATTTTTTGTAATGTCAGTTGAGTTGAATCAACAAATCACAGCACATATTGATGGGTACACTTCCTGTTTTACTCTAGGTTGAAGATGACAAAGGTGAAGACAATGGGATTCTAATTCCAATAATTCTTTGCAACAACGGGACCAGCTATGCTATTTAGCAACGGTGCTGGTCCCAGATTTGTGACAACATAGTCTTAACCGGTATATTTTCAACCTAGCTTTTACTTTTTGCTTTTACTTCCTGCTTTGCTACCATGGTTACACTCACGATGACCACCAGCCAACTCATTATGCCATCATTGATTTGAATGAGGATGCCTGTTCTTCTATTCAAATATTTTTTTATGGCAGCACATGTAGTCAGGAGTGGAGGAAAGGAGAAAATGTGCTATTCGAATGGTTATTACGGAGACCACGGTCATTTGTTGGCCAATTACAGTCATCCAAAATTCCATGAACGTCACAGCCATATGTAAAATACAATACAATGATTTCCTTGGAAAGCTCTAGACTGGCAATGAGGACATTTATCCTAGAGCCAAAACGTAGCCTGCTTTACCTTGCAGACATACAGTATGAACCAGAATATCATTGACAAATGCTTATTACAATGTTATGCACACAGGACTGAACCATGGCTGGGGACAGCTCATTGGTAGTTTGGCTTTTGACATATAGCCAGATATCCGCCACACCCTGTGTCACCAACCCCTGGTTCTACCCACACGCTGACTGCCCCCTCCCTGTCCAGCTGTGCTGCACACACTCGGGGATCATAAGCACAAGCCAGAGTGCGATGCCCAACCACGAGATGCTGATTATAAACCAGTAGACATGCTCAGTGCGGTGTTAGCCTGGACACATGCTCAAAGCTCAAGCTGTCTGACAAAAGCTAAACACTGGCCTAATGGGAATGACTGGAAAGGGGTAATTTTAATTGTGTTCCAGCTGAGCGCCAGGAAATCAAACGTCTATGCCTAACCATAAAAGGGGTTACAGACAAATAACAATAAACATGTTTACCATTTCAACCAGAAGTAAACTCTAAGTGAGGGCTGGGGGAAGTGACTTTAAAGTTGTCAGGGGGGTAGCTAACCACACAGCATCAGCAGTCAGTGGTAAATCAGCCATATCAGAGACCAGATGAGTCACGTCTCACTCTCTTCCTTTTACTATTGTAAAACAACAATAAGCAAATGTTACATCAAATGCAATGTGAAAATGAACAAAAATGAAGTGAAGATCTCATATGCTGTGATAAAACAGATAATATTTAATCATCTTTAGACTTTAATGTGCTGCCTTCCTGTGAGTAATGCCATCATGCTCTTCATTGACCTCATTTTAATCCACTACTTTATAAATGGATTACTACACCAGATACAGTCATGATGTCAACAGAGGGGATGGGGTTTACAATTGGCCAGGACGCATGTAGTTTGTAATGTATGGAGGGGGATTATGAATAGCCAATTAGCGGCCATGAATGTAGTAGGCCTACCCCACGATCTGACTTAATGCGATCGCGCGTGTGCTGCATTTTCCCCAGCAGCCGCATATCCGACTGCGTCCAAAGACGATGGTGAGCAGCACAGCACACACGTTTTACGTTTCAATTGAATAAAACAATTACATGATGGGCTAGCTAGTGTAACTTCTTTAAAAAATACTTAGTATTCGGAACCCATTGACATTAACACAGCTAGGCAGTTTGAGAGTCTCACGCTAACCTAATCAGTTTTCATTACTAGGAAGCTAGCTTCCCTCTATCTCTCTTAGCTTCTCTCTATCTCTCAGAGAGACACAAACACATAAACAGTTTTGTATATTGGTTTCTATGAATACTGCCAACTAGTCGTTAGCCTCACTCATACAATTAACCTACCTTGCTGCCTGAATCCATTGCCGCAGTATGGCTTGTCGATATTATTGCTGGCAATCTTGAAATGTCGAGAATATAGTTTGGGTAACTTCCGCGGCAATTTTTTTAACTCAGACGATGTGTCTCATTTTTAAGATGATAATGATACAATATGTCATAAACAATAGTATCTTCTTTGTTCTTCTTCTTTATTTTCAGCGTAATTATTTGAATCTCAAATTGTCCTCAGTTCATCGTGTTTATTCCCCTAGTGTAATTTCTGTCATAAACTCAAAACTTCAGATTCATCATGCCCCAAAGTGTTCTTGGGTTGTTGAAGTAGTTCGTTCTTCGAGTACAGACTGTCTACTCTTTGGGGAAATAAACCGGTGAATATATTTCCTACAGCCCGTCTAGAGTGATTGGCTGACGCAAGAGTTTAGTTCCGCCTCAATGTGAGTTGAGTTCAGCCTCAATTTGTAAGGAGGAGGCCCGTTTCTATCCCTGAGCTTCTATTGGTTTAAACATGCACCCCTATGACGACGTTAAGACATGTAACTCTGAAAAGTGTCACTTAGTTTTGTTGAAGTACTAGGTCGGATAGTTATGTGTTAAGCACATCGTCCTCGATGTATTTAATTGAAATGATACATTTTGATTACAATTTGGTGGAGGCGTGAGCAAAGTATTATATTGTAATAACATGGTTATATAGCCTACTGATCAGACGCTTGCAGCAGGGGGCGCAAATGTACTCACCATTGCTGATAGTTTGAGGCCATGGCAGGAAATGACACTGGCATGCACCACCTTTTCATCCCACTTGCAAACCCCACGTAAGCTATAAGTAAGCAATAACGTGACCTTGCCTACCAAGGGTAGAATTTCTATACTTCATAGGTCTACTTGCTCCTAGTACTTTATCCCAACTATACTAAAAGTGAAGAGATAGTAGTAGCCTAGTAATACATTTGAATGATCCATGTCAACACTCATTTTTAGGCACACACAAAAAAACATCCAGTCTAGAGGTCGATGGATTAATTAGGGCTGATTTCAAGTTTTCATAACAATCAGTAATCAGACTTTTTATTTCAAACTAAATAGATTTTATTTATGTATTATATGAAGTTAATATAAATGGGTTCATTATTCATTCAATATTGTTGTATTGTTCATTCAGTATTGTCATTATTACAAATATATGCAAAAATCGGCCGATTAATCGGCATCTACTTTTTTTTGGGGACCTCCAATAATCGGTATCGGTGTTGAAAAATCATAATCGGTCAACCTCTAATCCAGTCAGTCATCCTTTATTTCTCAGCACCTTACTGTAACCATGCGTGCTCAGTCCTTCATAAACAGTGTTTCAAACATCCAACATCTGTGATCTTTGACCAAAGCTGGTAATGTGACATTGGTACCCTCTATTCAAAACCATAAATTGTGATGGAGATGTTTGTTATTAAAGGTGTGTAAAAACAAATATTTTCATGTGAATAAATTAACCTGCGTAATACCTTTTGTTTGAGATGGCGGGGAAGGGTCCGGTCAGAGTGCATGCAAAAAATTAGGAAAATAATCATTACTACAGAAAGGAAAATGTGTGTGTTTATACAGTGCAAATGAAAGAGTCGGGAACAGGAGAACAAATGTATAAAAATTGAAGAAATGTGTTCCCTTTTTATATAATCTATTCCCTTTGAAACCATTGGAAAACAATAACAGGCAAATACTGTAGACAAAGGCCAGTGAGTGTGCCATATGGACTGACCTGTCCTAAAGCAACAGGCTGAGGAACAGAGGTAGAGGAAGACCAACATGGTATTTCACATTGTCTGTGGGTTTGTCATGTCTGAATAATCATGAGGCAATGTAAGGTTTATTTGTAAGATTGAAAATTGTCACTCAAAACTAGTTCAACTGGTTACACAAAAAAATGGACTAGTTCTTTGCTGACAAAAACTTTGTGATGTAAACATCAGCAGTTACCAAGGAATGTTGTAGGAATGACTGATGAATGAAAAAATCATCAAAGCTTGTCAAAAGGTGTGATACACTTTCAGGGGTTATAATGCAGTTCTAGAACACCTGACTGTTGCTTGTTGCTGTTGAATGTCTTTGCATAGTCTTACCTATGATTGATTGACCTGGCTGACCATGTGTTCTCAGTCAACTTACTATGTAAAATAAATACATCAAAGAAAAATGTATATTCTTGAATCCAACAGACAATGCCATGTCTAGTTACGCTTGCCAGATTCATGGCTCTCCACAGCGGTTGTGGGAGGAGACTATGTAATGTCTTATTTATGAGGCTTGCAATAATTTCTGACCTAAAAAGTAATGCCTTTAGTATGCTAGTGTTCAGGTCATGTTAGACTATAGTTGACCTTGTAAACAAGCATTGAGACATCAAAGTGTCTTCCCTCTGTTATTCTCTGAGCCTCATGGTCCACAGCACCCAGATACAGGATGAGGGGAGGAGGGAAAAGGTGTTGAGTCCCTTCATTACAACATACACGATGCACCTATATCTTTTGTTAGAGATGGCGGGGAGGTGTCCGGTCAAGGCACATTTTAATTAGAAAGTAAATAGAGCGGATGGGAAACGGAAGGGAGACTGGGAAGGACTGACACATTTTAGGAACTGTGTTCTTTTCTGTCCTTTATGAAATTCCTTTGAAATCTAATGAAAACAATAACAAACAAAGAGGGGGTGAATACTCTGAGCGGGCCTGTATTGTGCACTAAATCAAAAGTACAACATTACGGCATGGGATACATTATGATAACATGGTAAGAGTATGCTAACACATTCCAATATTACTTTCCCAGGTATCCTTTATTGAATTGTTGCTATTTAATTATTGAACATGGTACCTGCGGTAAGAATGTGTGAAACTCCTGACCTGACGCATAGCTTATTGGTTGAAATAAATCAATACAGTTACATATCGGGATATTATTTTTGATGATATATCATATTGTATAGTTTTGACAATATTTCAATATTATTTTTGCACTAGTTGGCTGTACCTGCACCAAAACAGTATTTTTCCTTCATAGCTTGTTCCCCATCTTTTTAACATAGGGAGCCAATTTGTTTTCAGCACTTTTATATCCATAATTGATCAAAACTAATTTTCTCATGTCTCTTTCTTGTCCCTCTGCTGTAGACATAACGTGAGCAATGTTTGGAACATCAAATCGCAATACATATAGAATCGTGAGACTCGCAATGCATATCGTATCGGCACCTAACTATCATGATAATATTGTGAGGTCACTGGCAATTCCCAGCCCAAATAGCTTAGCTTGCCCCTACCTCATCCATAGGTTATCACAGCTTATAGCTTTGCATTTCCCCAGAACACAAATCTGGAGGGATAATTTACAGATGAGCCAAATCCAATTACTCCATTTACTACTAGGCCATAAAATACCTTTGCCGGGCCTGTGGGCTCATGCATGTACTTCTGAGCCTCATTCATCAGCTTCTTTGTCTCAGTAATGCTTTGGTCCTTGCTATCTGGAATCCTTGGGATGTCCAACACAGACGTCACCCCATTGAAGTTGACATTTAAAATGGTTAAGGTAACGGTTAAGGTTACGGTTAGGTAAGGGTTATGGTAAGGGTAAAGGTAAGGGTTAGGGTTTGGGGTAGGAAAGTTCCAAGAACCTGGATTGCACTAACCCTAATGCTTTGCTCAATAGTTGCTCTAATCAAAGATTATTTCATTGAGTGTTCTTTAAATGGCCTTCTCGTCATTGAGCAATGCTCTTAAGCTCAATCCTATTCCATCACTATTTTCTTAAAAACGAGGACGCCTAGAATTGTGGTTACATTTTGCATAAATTCCCAGCACATTTTGGGCCTAATCCAAGGAAAGGCCTGAAATGGCGAATCATGGTCATCCATCCCCATGCACATGAGCACTGGATAAGAACTAGCCTATTAGTTACCTGAAGCAGGCTGTCAAAAATTAAGGCCACACAATGTCTAGAACCTTTGTGTTTGTTCGCCCTTTCTTTCCATGTCTAGTCCATGTCCTATTAAAAGGCCCATCTACAGTTGTTGTAACATCTCACCTTTATTCATTGACTGGAATGGAATATTTTTATGTTACAATTCAAATGGAGCTCATTCAGATGATTCACTGTTTTCCTCAGGGAGAAGGAGGGCTACTGAGAGCTAGTTTTGATTCGATTTTGTATCAGCGGAAATACGACAATAGAAAGCATCTTACGCCTTCAATCCATGACAGACAAAGAAGAGCACCTTGCATCTTTGCTGGATCTTTTCCTCCAACTGAGCAGGCAGACGCTGTCTGGAGACATGCATGAACTTGGGCTTGGGCCTGGGGAACACAAACACTTCAAACGGCCTCTTTCTTTATGGAGCCACAATGCTCTACGTCAGCGGCACCTTCATTTCCGTCCACTGCCTGGGTGTCTGTCTGCACATACTGTCAGACCCTGAGCCGCCCTCAAGATCTGCACCCATTGGCCCTGTTTCTTTCTGTCCAGGAGAGCCTTCGCATATTTTTCCTGTGTGACTGCAAATTCTGAATGCAACCATGGATGTCCTTTTCTCAAAAGGGGCGCGACTCTGTGGCTTCTCGAAGTGTATGCAACGTTTGGCGTGGCGTTCTTTTATATTTTCATCTAAACGGCATTTTAAAATGTGTACATGATACTGCAAAGCATTTCCCCCAAGGGGACAATAAAGTCAGTAAAAGAATGCTTGGAAGTCTTCTGCAAGCTAACAAATTGGTTGGCAGGAGTGAGAGAAGAGAGACCCAAGACTTGAGCGTGAGACTGTAGTAGAGGACACAGACCCTTTTAGAAGATTACTGACCTTCTATTAGACATTGGTTTATGTCACTAGTGGGATAGTAACATACCTGGTCTGTAGTTGAATGGGCTCATTTGGCTCAGTAACACAATGTTTGGTGTGCCAAGGCCACTCACTGAACTGCCATCCATCTTTTTAGTCACTTAGATGGTACTTGGCCAGCTGGCACCCACGCCAAAGCCCGCCAATGATCATCCACTTCATTGCACATTACTGTCTGGTCACAGTCTTTTTGGAAACGTGTATCACTCAAGCCAGTATCATGTGGGCCACCCTCACTGCCCAGAACTGACTTGTCATCTCTTTAGGCTCCCTGTCCCCACCATTTCTTTCCCAATCAATGGGACAGTACTGGTCAGCTGGTGCCCTTTGCTAAGCATTGCCTGCATGTTACTCTGAAACATCCCACTGGGCACAGACGTCAGTTCAACATCTAGTTTTTATTGACATTTGGTTCAGTTGTCAACTAATGTGAATTCAATGTGAAATATACAAAACATGTCACCATGTAATTGGATTTAGGTTAAAGGTTGGGTGATAAAAAATAAAAAAACATATCTTACAGTGATTACTTTTTTCAAATCCAATCAGTTTTCCACGTTGATTCAAAGTCTTTACATTTTATCTTTTGGTTGAAATGAAGTGGAAACAACGTTAATTCAACCAGTTTTTGCCCAGTGGGATATCTCTTCCATTAACTCACTTTTTCTTTGTAAACTCCTCATTTGCAAGAAACTGATGAAGGCCCATAATAACTCCCATTCTGTCTGCTGAATCTGGGCCCCCACTATTATCTTTGCTAAATTTCACAACATCCTATGCATGACAGCAGTGACAAAGATAATGATGTCCTCTAGACAGAAGAGCTTGAGCATCTCATTATGCAGACATCTTTATTGGGCCACTAACCTTTCTTAGCAAGGAATGTGTCAAAGGTGTTTCGGAAAACCAGACAGGGCCGCTCCTGCTTAGAGACCTATCCTACAATCTGGCATCAATATTCAAGCCTCCTATAGAGAAAGATTATGTAACTCAGAAGTTGTACTTCACTGAGAGAGTTTGGTTCACAAAATCTGTGTAGCAACATTTGTCATGTAAAGAGAAAATAGAGAATGTTCAATTGACCAAGGAAGTGGCCAAACAATTAACGGCCTGTTGTTGTAGAAGAGAGTATCTAAGATGGATCAAATAGGTTAGTACAGTATGTATCAATTTAATCAATAGTTATTCACCATTTGCCCAGTGACCCCTTGAACCCTGCCTTAGCTGACAATGTTTTCATAGCTTTTAGCATACACTGTATAAATTAAAACACACATCCCCAATGGCTTTGCTGGGCCTTAAGTATCTGGTCTTCTCAGCAGCACCATACAATTGGGCCTCTGTTATTAAGGCTAAAGCCGTAGCATGTTAATCTAGAGCCATGGAGATTGTTGGCCCTCCTATGCTTAGAACTGTGGCCCACTTCCAACAATTCTTTCCCAGCTAATGAGCTAATGCTGGATAGCATTGGAAATTCCGAATTAGGGGATAGGGGGATACCTAGCCAGTTGTACAACTGAATGCCTTCAACGGAAATGTGTCTTCCGCATTTAACCAAGCCTGTCTGAATCAGAGAGGTGCGGGGGGCTGCCTTAATCGACATCTACGACTTCGGCGCACGGGAACAGTGGGTTAACTCTTATGGCTTCTTTGAATGGTGGGTGGAGGAGTCAAGCGCAGAGAGCAGGTTAGTTCCGTACGTGGATCTTTATTCCAATGACAGCGAAAAACGGACATGCAAAACACAAGGGCGCATGAAACAACCCGTCCAAACAAACAGGACTAAAACTGTCCGGAAAAATAGAGACCACAAATTAAACAAACATCATAAAACAGAGAACAAGCCCGCACAATAGCCAGCGGGCCTAGTGCCCTTAAATAGCCTACAAACAAAACTAAACTCAAAACAGGTGTAACCAATTAGACCAAACTAACAGAAACAAAAGGAGAGGGAATCGATGGCAGCTAGTAGGCCGGCGACGACGACCACCGAGCGCCGCCCGAACAGGAAGAGGCACCATCTTCGGCGGGATTTGTGACATTAACTGCCTTGCTTGGGGGCAGAACAACAGATTTTTATTTTGTCAGCTCGGGGATTTGACCCAGCAACCTTTCTGTTACTGGCCCAATGCTCTAACCACTAGGCTTATTAGCTCAATGGTTGCATGTTTGAGTTATTTTAGAATGATGAGGAATTATTCAATTGTTATCCTCCTCTGTATGATGAAACTGGTCTGTAAGGACATCCCTTTGTTAAGATGGTAACCCACCGCCAGCTTTAAGGGGAACTATACTGAAGGAATCTCCACTCTTCATTGGTAGGTAATGGACATTGCAAACTCGTTTAGGCTAATTGGTTTTCGTGACTACTTACATCTAAGTCCTATGTTAGCCCTGTGTTGGCAACTTCCCAAGATAGTGAATTTGACCTACAAAAAAGTATGACTGTATTTGTAATTGAAGTAATGCAGTGCAGTCTATGAGAAGAGATCAGAGAGAAAGCTTGTGCATTATAAAACACCATGAAAAAATGTTTCACTTTGATCATTAGTGCCAAGGCAATGGGTTATGACGTAATAGACCTGATCCTGTTCCTTGTCAACACTCTCATTTGAGACGGGAAATGCAATGTTTTCCTCATGGTACTCTGTCAGGATCAAAGGTGTGCACTTGATTGTTTGCTGAACAACGTGATGTTAAGTGATATTTTCACAGATGAAGGAAATTATGCAGACAACTGCAATAAAAGGAGGAGGGTGTGCATTTTTTATGAGTGCCTTTTGCGCCCTTTTGATATTTGAAGTATACATTTTATTTTTGGCATTTTTCTGGTGTTTTGTGGTGGAAAACTGAACAGTCATTTTAATTTAACCTCTTCAGATTGGAAAACGTATTTTTTAATATGTGCTCTTTATGACAGAATGTTACATTTTTTCACAAATGACACTTCTAAAAAAGGTGCAGACTGTTACGGTTTTCTAGGTGTGAAGGAGAGTCGGACCAAAATGCAGCGTGTAGATTGCGATCCATGTTTAATGAACAAACGTAAAACACGAATCAATAACAAACACTACAAAAACAATAAACGTAACGAAAACCGAAACAGCCTATACTTGTGTAACCTAACACATATACAGGAACAAGGACACTAAGGACAATCACCCACGACAAACTCAAAGAATATGGCTGCCTAAATATGGTTCCCAATCAGAGACAACGATAAACACCTGCCTCTGATTGAGAACCACTCCAGACAGCCATAGACTTTGCTAGATAACCCCACTAGCTACAATCCCAATACATACACACCAAAACCCCAAGACAAAACACACCACAATACAAAAACCCCATGCCACACCCTGGCCTGACCCAATACATGAAGAAAAACACAAAATACTTAGACCAGGGCGTGACACAGACTTGGTGAAACAACCTATTTGGGAGTTCACTGTAATTTAATCTTATTGTGTAGATACTGTACAGTTAATCACCAGTGCCATGGGCTCTGGCACAACCTAGGCTAATGTCTGTTTGCATCAATTAATATATTATTACCTTATAAAGCAGTGAAAGAGGTCCAAGAATGCAGGACTATCATGCTAAAATATTTACTCAACTATGACAATATACAGCTGACCTTCCATTACCACCAATCTAATGACGTAGTTACTACAGAACAAAAGAAAGCTGGACACTAACACTAACTAAAATACTGAAGGCTAGTAAGAACATTATACACAATACTAACCCAGTGGCGTAGCTCAATTTGACACATTCTGATGTTTTATAGCTAATCTCATGCTGTTTTACACATTTTGCCATGAGACGGAGAGAAAATGTTGCTGTTACACATTTTGCCATGGGGTAGAGAGAAATTTGTTGTTGTATAGTTAATCTCATTCTATTCTACACGTTTTGCCATGAGACTGAGAGAAAATGTTGCATTTTTAAGATCATTTTCTGCTATTCTACACATTTTTCCATGATGTGAGAGAATCTAATTTCACATAATTTGGAGAAAAAAATGTCCATACAACTGCATATGATGCTATCTGGGGAATGGGGGGCCTCATTTTTTTGTAGCCCCCGCACCAATGCACTGACCATTCCACTAACCCTTCACTCGTCCAATACACTTTTAAATTGCTCCTAGTCTAACACTCAAAACCTTTCACACCTTATGATCCTTATAATCATTACTACAGGCAGTATTCCTGTGCAGCAGCATGTGGCAGAATTTACATATGCATGCATCAACTGTGCAACTATGTGTCTAATATTCTTACCAACATCCACTTAGGAGATGACAAACAGCAGACCCACACCCAAACGGGCTTTCAGTGAGTCCTTGCATCCATGGATCCATCTAATGTGCTCCGTAACAACCAACGCAGAGTAATTGGCTCAGGTTAAAGAACATTGCATAGATAATCTGCCGATGAATTGTGCCATTTTCCTTCACACTGAAAAAGTTCTGCTGGTGCGCGATGATTGACAGTGAACATGATTTGAACTGCTTGACACTGTGTACTTCACTGTGTTTTTTTCCCGATGGTCTGGGGGTCAAAGTATCAATGGAATATCAATGAAAATCGATCTACCTAAAAATAGTATTATTTATTAGGGAACATGTTGGTGCTCGTTTTAAAGGCCAATGTCTTGGCTGCATCCAAGGGTTTGAATCATGCTACCCAACTACATAATGGATTTTAGTCAATGGAGTAAGATAAAGATTTCTCTCTGATAGATGTGTCTATTAATGTCATGGGTGTGTAGTGAATGAATAAAGCAGTTGTATCTGGGTCGACGTAGTTGTGCTACAGTAATCTGAGCTCATGCCAGCTCCATCACAGCGGTTATAGAAGGGGAACTGTAGCCTTCAGCGACCCTTACAAATGGCCATTCTTTCTGAGGGTTTAATAAGCAGCTTAGCAACCTTAGGACTTGTCTAAAAATGTGTAGAGGGACAAATGCTATTATCCTGTGACTGATATGTAGGTTATAAAGAATGGTGCACAGTTTCACTTTACATAATCTTATATTGTTTTTCTGTGTTCTCTTATAGACCTTAAGGGCTTACTAAACTTGGTGCCAGTCAGGTTATATGAATAAGGACAAAGGATTTGTTGGTCCACTCTTGTTCCTGGCACTTCGAGTTTGAGCTGGTGTGGACCAGAGAGGACCAGTAACTGACTGGTGTAGGCATGGTATATGGACCAATCCCCTCAGGACTTACCCACTGTCACCTTCTCACTCCACTATCTTCTTTCCTTACCTCCCTTCTCCCTCCCCTATCCCTATCTCAGTTCCGTTCTGCCCATTTAGCTGGCACTGCCACTATGACCATTTATGTGGGTGGCCATGAGGAGGCCATGAGACAGCCATAGCTCTCCCTCCCAAAGTGCTGACATTCTGCTTTCCTTTCTCTGCAGGGCCTCTGGTCTCGGTGCCCTTAGTGCCACAGTGCACCTAAACCCATTAAGGTGCCCGACCCGTGTGGAGGGGGAAGGGATTTGGGGAGCACTAAATGTGTTTAATCCCTCAGTAATTAAACAGTAAGAAACAGAGGAGGGTCAGTCGAAAAATATGGGGGTTTATTGTAAATGTTCACCAGCATAACTTTCCCAGGCCCACCTCCTGCCATTTTTAGAAATAGCCTCCTACTTATCTTGCTATAGTAGTCTGTGGTCGATGACATTCTTTCCCTCCATTCTGTATGTGTTGGTCACTGTTTCTAGGCTTGGTATCGGTGCAGTTAGTATATAATACTTTATCAGTGCATGGAAACAAAGGCACTTTGCAGAGCCCCTTTAATTACATTTTTTTTTTATCAAAAGGAATGGTGTCAGTTTAATGTATGGGGTTAGCACTATAGTGTGCACTTACGCATGCAGGTTTCCATGGAGTTTTGTGGGGCTCGGTGTATACAAACCCATTTAAAAAAAGAAATACCCTGAATACTGAAAGCAGCAAAAAATATATATATTTTCTCAGATTGTTCTGGCAATTCTCACTCACATACAGTGTCTTCAGGAAGTATTCATGCCCCTTGACTTATTCCACATTTTGTTGTGTTACATCCTTAATTCAAAATGGATTAAATATATTTATTTCTCACCCATCTACACACAATATCCCATAATGTCAAAGTGAAGACATTTTAGAATTTAAAAATAAAATACAGAAATATCAAATTTACATAAGTATTCACACCCCTGAGTCAATACATGTTAGATTCACCTTTGGGAGCTGTGTCTTTCTGTGTAAGTCTCTAAGAGCTTTGCACACCTACAGTTGAAGTCAGAAGTTTACATACACCTAGGCCAAATACATTTAAACTCAGTTCACAACTCCTGACATTTAATCCAAGTAAAAATTCCCTGTCTTAGGTCAGTTAGGATCACCACTTTATTTTAAGAATGTGAAATGTCAGAATAATAGTAGAGAGAATGATTTATTTTTGCTTTTATTTCTTTCATCACATTCCCAGTGGGTCAGAAGTTTAAATACACTCAATTGGTATTTCGTAGCATTGCCTTTAAGTTGTTTAACTTGGGTCAAACGTTTTGGGTAGCCTTCCACAACCTTCCACAGTAAGTTGGGTGAATTTTGGCCCATTCCTCCTGACAGAGCTGGTGTAGCTGAATCAGGTTTGTAGGCCTCCTTGCTTGCACGCGCTTTTTCAGTTCTGCCCAAAATGTTTCTATGGGATTGAGGTCAGAGCTTTGTGATGGCCACTCCAAATCCTTGACTTTGTTGTCCTTAAGCCATTTTGCCACAACTTTGGAAGTATGCTTGGGGTCATTGTCCATTTGGAAGACCCATTTGCGACCAAGCTTTAACTGATGTCTTGAGATTTTGCTTCAATATATCCACATAATTTTCCTATCTCATGATGCCATCTATTTTATGAAGTGCACCAGTCCCTCCTGCAGCAAAGCACACGCACAACATGGTGCTGTCACCCCCGTGCTTCACGGTTGGGAGGGTGTTCTTCGGCTTGCAAGCCTCCCCCTAATCCTCCAAACATAACCATGGTCATTAAGGCCACACCGTTCTATTTTTGTTTCATCAGACCAGAAGGCATTACTCCGAAAAGTACGATCTTTGTCCCCATGTGCAGTGGCTTTTTATGGCGGTTTTGGAGCAGTGGCTTCTTCCTTGCTGAATGGCCTTTCAGGTTATGTCGATATAGGACTTATTTTACTGTGGATATAGATACTTTCGTATCTGTTTCCTCCAGCATCTTCACAAGGTCCTTTGCTGTTGTCCTGGGAATTATTTGCACTTTTCGACACCAAAGTACGTTCATCTCTAGGAGACAGAACGCGTAGCCTTCCTGAGCGGTATGATGTCTGCGTGGTCCCATGGTGTTTATACTTGCGTACTATTGTTTGTAGAGATGAAAGTGGTACCTTCAGGCATTTGGAAATTGCTCCCAAGGATGAACCAGACTTGTGGTCTACAATTTTTTTCCTGAGATCTTGGCTAATTTCTTTTGATTTTCCCATGATGTCAAGCAAAGAGGCAATGAGTTTGAAGGTAGGCCTTGAAATACATCCACAGGTACACCTCCAATTGACTCAAATGATGTCAATTAGCCTATCAGAAGCTTCTACAGCCATGACATAATTTTCTGGAATTTCCCAAGCTGTTTAAAGTCACAGTCAACTTAGTGTATCTAAACTTCTGACCCACTGGAATTGTGATACAGTGAATTATAAGTGATATAATCTGTCTGTAAACAATTGTTGGAAAAATTACTTGTGTCATGCACAAAGTAGATGTCCTAACCAATTTGCCAAAACTATAGTTTGTTAACACAAAATTTGTGGTGTGGTTGAAAAACAAGTTTTAATGACTCCAACCTAAGTGTATGTAAACCTCCGACTTCAACTGTAATTGTTTGTGTGTTAGTTTTAGCGTACTGTGTTTGTTTATTGTGTTGACCTAGATGAAGATCAGATCAAATTTCATGACCAATTTCTGCAGAAATGCAGGTATTTCCAAAGGGTTCACATACTTTTTATTGCCACTGTAGGTGGTGATATTCCATTCGGCACTCTTCTGTAGGACTTGCCTGAGGATGAAGATCTGGTCTGTGCAAGATTACCCTCTTCTGAAGCCTGTTTGCTCTTGACGTATGATCATTTCCACATCCTCCATGATTCTTTTAAAAATTATTCTGCTGAACAGCTTGCTGGTTATCAGTAATAGCGTGATGCCTCCAGTTGTTACAATTCCCAAAAGTTCCTTTCTTGGGCAACTTCGCTATTAGGCCTGTTCTCCATTCTAAATCAAATCAAATCAAATCAAATCAAATTTTATTTGTCACATACACATGGTTAGCAGATGTTAATGCGAGTGTAGCGAAATGCTTGTGCTTCTAGTTCCGACAATGCAGTAATAACGAGCAAGTAATCTAACTAACAATTCCAAAAAAAACTACTGTCATACACAGTGTAAGGGGATAAAGAATATGTACATAGGGATATATGAATGAGTGATGGTACAGAGCAGCATAGGCAAGATACAGTAGATGATATCGAGTACAATATATACATATGAGATAAGTATGTAAACCAAGTGGCATAGTTAAGTGGCTAGTGATACATGTATTACATAAGGATGCAGTCGATGATATAGAGTACAGTATCAACGTATGCATATGAGATGAACAATGTAGGGTAAGTAACATTATATAAGGTAGCATTGTTTAAAGTGGCTAGTGATATATTTACATCATTTCCCATCAATTCCCATGATTAAAGTGGCTGGAGTAGAGTCAGTGTCATTGACAGTGTGTTGGCAGTAGCCACTCAATGTTAGTGGTGGCTGTTTAACAGTCTGATGGCCTTGAGATAGAAGCTGTTTTTCAGTCTCTCGGTCCCAGCTTTGATGCACCTGTACTGACCTCGCCTTCTGGATGGCAGCGGGGTGAACAGGCAGTGGCTCGGGTGGTTGATGTCCTTGATGATCTTTATGGCCTTCCTGTAGCATCGGGTGGTGTAGGTGTCCTGGAGGGCAGGTAGTTTGCCCCCGGTGATGCGTTGTGCAGACCTCACTACCCTCTGGAGAGCCTTACGGTTGAGGGCGGTGCAGTTGCCATACCAGGCGGTGATACAGCCCGCCAGGATGCTCTCGATTGTGCATCTGTAGAAGTTTGTGAGTGCTTTTGGTGACAAGCCAAATTTCTTCAGCCTCCTGAGGTTGAAGAGGCGCTGCTGCGCCTTCCTCACGATGCTGTCTGTGTGAGTGGACCAATTCAGTTTGTCTGTGATGTGTATGCCGAGGAACTTAAAACTTGCTACCCTCTCCACTACTGTTCCATCGATGTGGATGGGGTGGTGTTCCCTCTGCTGTTTCCTGAAGTCCACAATCATCTCCTTAGTTTTGTTGACGTTGAGTGTGAGGTTATTTTCCTGACACCACACTCCGAGGGCCCTCACCTCCTCCCTGTAGGCCGTCTCGTCGTTGTTGGTAATCAAGCCTACCACTGTTGTGTCGTCCGCAAACTTGATGATTGAGTTGGAGGCGTGCATGGCCACGCAGTCGTGGGTGAACAGGGAGTACAGGAGAGGGCTCAGAACGCACCCTTGTGGGGCCCCAGTGTTGAGGATCAGCGGGGAGGAGATGTTGTTGCCTACCCTCACCACCTGGGGGCGGCCCGTCAGGAAGTCCAGTACCCAGTTGCACAGGGCGGGGTCGAGACCCAGGGTCTCGAGCTTGATGACGAGCTTAGAGGGTACTATGGTGTTGAATGCCGAGCTGTAGTCGATGAACAGCATTCTCACATAGGTATTCCTCTTGTCCAGATGGGTTAGGGCAGTGTGCAGTGTGGTTGAGATTGCATCGTCTGTGGACCTATTTGGGCGGTAAGCAAATTGGAGTGGGTCAAGGGTGTCAGGTAGGGTGGAGGTGATATGGTCCTTGACTAGTCTCTCAAAGCACTTCATGATGACGGATGTGAGTGCTACGGGCGGTAGTCGTTTAGCTCAGTTACCTTAGCTTTCTTGGGAACAGGAACAATGGTGGCCCTCTTGAAGCATGTGGGAACAGCAGACTGGTATAGGGATTGATTGAATATGTCCGTAAACACACCGGCCAGCTGGTCTGCGCATGCTCTGAGGGCGCGGCTGGGGATGCCGTCTGGGCCTGCAGCCTTGCGAGGGTTAACACGTTTAAATGTCTTACTCACTTCGGCTGCAGTGAAGGAGAGACCGCATGTTTCCGTTGCAGGCCGTGTCAGTGGCACTGTATTGTCCTCAAAGCGGGCAAAAAAGTTATTTAGTCTGCCTGGGAGCAAGACATCCTGGTCCGTGACTGGGCTGGGTTTCTTCCTGTAGTCCGTGATTGATTGTAGACCCTGCCACATACCTCTTGTGTCTGAGCCGTTGAATTGAGATTCTACTTTGTCTCTGTACTGGCGCTTAGCTTGTTTGATAGCCTTGCGGAGGGAATAGCTGCACTGTTTGTATTCAGTCATGTTACCAGACACCTTGCCCTGATTAAAAGCAGTGGTTCGTGCCTTCAGTTTCACACGAATGCTGCCATCAATCCACGGTTTCTGGTTAGGGAATGTTTTAATCGTTGCTATGGGAACGACATCTTCAACGCACGTTCTAATGAACTCGCACACCGAATCAGCGTATTCGTCAATGTTGTTGTCTGACGCAATACGAAACATCTCCCAGTCCACGTGATGGAAGCAGTCTTGGAGTGTGGAGTCAGCTTGGTCGGACCAGCGTTGGACAGACCTCAGCGTGGGAGCTTCTTGTTTTAGTTTCTGTCTGTAGGCAGGGATCAACAAAATGGAGTCGTGGTCAGCTTTTCCGAAAGGGGGGCAGGGCAGGGCCTTATATGCGTCGCGGAAGTTAGAGTAACAATGATCCAGGGTCTTTCCACCCCTGGTTGCACAATCGATATGCTGATAAAATTTAGGGAGTCTTGTTTTCAGATTAGCCTTGTTAAAATCCCCAGCTACAATGAATGCAGCCTCCGGATAAATCGTTTCCAGTTTGCAGAGAGTTAAATAAAGTTCGTTCAGAGCCATCGATGTGTCTGCTTGGGGGATATATACGGCTGTGATTATAATCGAAGAGAATTCTCTTGGTGGATAATGCGGTCTACATTTGATTGTGAGGAATTCTAAATCAGGTGAACAGAAGGATTTGAGTTCCTGTATGTTTCTTTCATCACACCATGTCACGTTGGCCATAAGACATACGCCCCCGCCCGTCTTCTTACCAGAAAGATGTTTGTTTCTGTCGGCGCGATGCGTGGAGAAACCCGCTGGCTGCACCGCTTCGGATTGCGTCTCTCCAGTTAGCCATGTTTCCGTGAAGCAGAGAACGTTACAGTCTCTGATGTCCCTCTGGAATGCTACCCTTGCTCGGATTTCATCAACCTTGTTGTCAAGAGACTGGACATTGGCAAGAAGAATGCTAGGGAGTGGTGCACGATGTGCCCGTCTCCGGAGTCTGACCAGAAGACCGCTTCGTTTCCCTCTTTTTCTGAGTCGTTTTTTTTTTTTTTTTGGCCGCTGCATGTGATCCACTCGGTTACACTGGTTGTAAGGCAGAACACAGGATCCGCATCGCGAAAAACATATTCTTGGTCGTACTGATGGTGAGTTGACGCTGATCTTATATTCAGTAGTTCTTCTCGGCTGTATGTAAAGAAACCTAAGATGACCTGGGGTACTAGTGTAAGAAATAACACGTAAAAAAACAAAAAACTGCATAGTTTCCTAGGAACGCGAAGCGAGGCGGCCATCTCTGTCTGTGCTTGTTCGAGTCCTACACCTTCTGAAAATCTTACACAGCTGTCTTGGTGTTTGGATGTTCTCTACTTTAAGAATTTCTGGATATATGCCCTCTTCTTGCCGTGGAATGTTTCTGATTCAAATTAAAGAGATTTCTTCAAAACATTGATCTTTATTTAATATTGATTAATTATTGCAACAATGAAGCTGGTCGATCCCACACTCTGAAATGTGATGCAGAGAGCTCCACTAGCAGAACCGAGCCATATTATTTTATAGTTAAGACACATCCTCCTGAATACGTGACAAACAACAGATGTCTGGAATAGGTCAAAAAGTTAGGATTTGTATGTGAGAAAGTATCCCCATGCCAGATAGCATTTACTGTGAAGACTGTTCAAATTCTATAGAAACCAGGATGTGGCCCCTAAGACAATGTTCCTCCATCAGCCGGCCACACCAGAGACATCTACTCCCTGGTACCTCACGGTATACAAACACCAACTCATTCTATGGAATGCAGGCTGTATATTTTTATCACCAAGCCATCATAAATAAATTGCTAGCGCCAAGGCCCAGATGTCCAACTCAGTCCCACAGACACAGATGAGAGTACTCATCAAACCTTGTTTGATGCATAAACAGTATTATAACATGATCTTGTAATTTTTCTACCATATTCTCCTGGTACTTACCACTTTTCTGGGCTCCTATTGCATCTTTCACTTCTGAGATCGTTATAGGCCCAAGGTAGATGTCAAGGTCTTCTTCAGATTCAGGGATATCAGCTGTGGTTGTTTGGTCAGAATGCTTTGAAAGTGTTCCTTCCACCAAATATTTTTTAATTTTTCGTCTGTAATAAGACTCCCATATCTGTTTTTCAGTGGGACATCCTGGCTGGCCTTTTTGTCTCCTGTGCGTTTCACCAGATTGTGGTCGCCGCCACTGTCTGCCTGTCCTTTGACTCGTATATCATGCAGAGATCTTCTCAACTTGCTGATAAATCAGAATGTGGTCAATCTGAGTGTCTGTCTTGCCATCTGGTGATTTCCATGCAAGGTTGTGGATCCTTTCATGCTTAAACAGCGTGCCACCTATGACCAAGTTGTTTTCCTTCTCACAAACTGCACAGACGTTCACCATTTTCATTTCTCCTTCCTCGTGCATGATTGTCTTCTCCAACTCTTGCGTTGAGCTCTCCTATTAGGAGTAGGACATCATGCTTGGGTACTGGTTCTATTTGAAATGAAACAGGCATGGTGCAAGCTCTTATTCATTGATTTTGAATCCCTTTTCCCATTCTCTGTGTTGTTGGTGCTCGTAACATGTATCATGCCGTCAAAATTAGCAGAGTGCCCACTCTGGATTTCCGTATTTTAGAGCACAATATTTTTTAAATGTTTTATTTCACCTTTATTTAACCAGGTAGGCTAGTTGAGAACAAGTTCTCATTTGTAACTGCGACCTGGCCAAGATAAAGCATAGCAATTCAACACATACAACAACACAGAGTTACACATGGAATAACAAAACATACAGTCAATAACACAGTAGAAAAAAGAAAACAAAAAGTCTATATACAGTGAGTGCAAATCAGGTAAGGTAAGGGAGTTAAGGCAATAAATAGGCCATGGTATAGCAATTATAGCAATTTCGCAATTAAACACTGGAATGGTAGATGTGCAAAATATGAATGTGCAAGTAGAGATACTGGGGTGCAAAGGAGCAAGACAAATAAATAAATAACAGTATGGGGATGAGGTAGATTGGATAGGCTGTTTACAGATGGGCTATGTACAGGTGCAGTGATCTGTGAGCTGCTCTGATAGCTGGTGCTTAAAGCTAGTGAGGGAGATATGAGTCTCCAGCTTCAGTGATTTTTGCAGTTCGTTCCAGTCATTGGCAGTAGAGAACTGGAAGGAAAGGCGACCAAAGGGGGAATTGGCTTTGGGGGTGACCAGTGAGATATACCTGCTGGAGCGCGTGCTACAAGTGGGTGCTGCTATGGTGACCAGTGAGCTGAGATAAGGCAGGGCTTTACCTAGCAGAGACTTGTAGATAACCTGTCGCCAGTAGGTTTGGCGATGAGTATGAAGCGAGGGCCAACCAACAAGAGCGTACAGTCGCGATGGTGGGTAGTGTATGGGGCTTTGGTGACAAAACGGATGGCACTGTGATAGACTGTATCCAATTTGTTGAGTAGAGTGTTGGAGGCTATTTTATAGATGACATCGCTGAAGTTCGGTAGGATGGTCAGTTTTACGAGGGTATGTTTGGCAACATGAGTGAAGGATGCTTTGTTGCGATATAGGAAGTCCATTCTAGATTTAGTTTTGGATTGGAGATGCTTAATGTGAGTCTGGAAGGAGAGTTTACAGTCTAGCCAGACATCTAGGTATTTGTAGTTGTCCACATATTCTAAGTCAGAGCCGTCCAGAGTAGTGATGCTGGGCGGGCAGGTGCGTTCAGGGATCGATTGAATAGCATGCATTTAGTTTTACTTGCATTTAAGAGCAGTTGGAGGCCACAGAATGAGAGTTGTATGACATTGAAGCTCGTCTGGAGGTTTGTTAACACAGTGTCCAAAGAGGGGCCAGAAGTATACAGAATGGTGTCGTCTGGGTAGAGGTGGATCAGAGAATCACCAGCAGCAAGAGCGACATCATTATTGTATACAGAGAAGAGAGTCGGCCTGAGAATTGAACCCTGTGGCACCCCCATAGAGACTGCCAGAGGTCCGGACAACAGGCCCTCCGATTTGACACACTGAACTCTATCAGAGAAGTAGTTGGTGAACCAGGCGAGGCAGTCATTTGAGAAACCAAGGCTGATGAGTCTGCCGATAAGAATTTGAAGATTGACAGAGTCGAAAGCCTTGGCCAGGTCGATGAATACGGCTGCACAGTAATGTCTCTTATCGATGGCGGTTATGATATCGTTTAGGACCTTGAGCGTGTCTGAGGTGCACCCATGACCAGCTCTGAAACCAGATTGCATAGCGGAGAAGGTACGGTGGGATTCAAAATAGTCGGTAATCTGTTTGTTAACTTGGCTTTCAAAGACCTTAGAAAGACAGGGTAGGATAGATATAGGTCTGTAGCAGTTTGGGTCTAGAGTGTCACCCCCTTTGAAGAGGGGGATGACCGCGGCAGCTTTCCATTCTTTGGGAATCTCAGACGATACGAAAAAAAGAGGTTGAAGAGGCTAGTAATATGGATTGAAACAATTTCGGCAGATCATTTTAGAAAGAGAGGGTCCAGATTGTCTAGCCCAGCTGATTTGTAGGGGTCCAGATTTTTCAGCCCTTTCAGAACATCAGCTGTCTGGATTTGGGTGAAGGAGAAATGGTGGGGGCTTTGGCGGGTTGCTGTGGAGGGTGCCGTGCAGTTGACCAGGGTAGGGGTAGCCAGGTGGAAAGCATGGCCAGCCGTAGAGAAATGCTTATTGAAATTCTCAAAAATGTTATGGATTTATTGGTGGTGACAGTGTTTGCTAGCCTCAGAGCAGTGGGCAGCTGGGAGGAGGTGCTCATATTCTCCATGGATTTTACAGTGTCCCAGAACTTTTTTGAGTTTGTGCTACAGGATGCAAATTTCTGTTTGAAAAAGCTAGCCTTAGCTTTCCTAACTGCCTGTGTATATTTGTTCCTAACTTTCCTGAAAAGTTGCATGTCACAGGGTATTGTGACACCAAGATATTGTCTGTATCACGTTTGGTTCACAGATCATAGGGTCTTACAGGATTCATGTTTAGGTCTAAAAAGGGCCTAAAGTGGCCCCTTTCATCATGGTTTTCATAAAAAGGGTTTGTAATACAAATGTAAAAAGAATGTCAGTCATTCCTCCCAATAAAGATTATATTTGAGAATTTCCAGAACAATATGAGATACCGAACAAAGTATACAAGCAGTTATCTGTAGGCGATTCCTACAATGATCTATCACTTTTAACACATATATTGAATGTAATTTCTGATTAGGAATGGGCAAACATTTACACACACTGGCCCACAATCATGCATGGCAACAGTTTAGAATAAAGACTATAGGAGCTGAACTTTCCAGGCCAGTCAGAACGTCCTGGACACGTTTTACATTCACTCAAATGTCCACACTCTCATATATATAGATTTGGTTGGACACATTCTTTCCTTACCCAAACGAATGCCTGTAATCTTGACTTGAAGTGGAGTCTGATTAGACATAAAGAGGAATGGGCAAACATTTACACACACCGGCCCACAATCAAGCATGGCAACAGTTTTGAATAAAGACCATAGGAGCTGAACTTGCCAGGCCAGTCAGTGTCCACACTCTAATGTAGACTATCTGAACTTGGTTGGAGACATTCTTTCCTTAATCAAACTAATGCCTGTAATCCTAACTTGAAGTGGAGTCTGAGAGACCTAGAATTGAGATGTTTTAAAAATGGATTGTGAACTCTTTATGAACACAGTACGTGTGTTATGATGGGGTTAACATGTAAACCCTTGTCCTCCAAAAAGAGAAAGGTCAGCACATTATAAGCTCAGACACACATCAGCCATTTGGACACAAGCCTCCCTCTCCCGCATTCACTATGTCCAATTAGAAAAACTTCACTCGGCAGTTCCACTTGGAACAGTGCAAAATAGAAAAACAGACTGTCACCCAGGATTAGAGGCGAGCCCTCTGTTTTTAAAAGGCACTGGAGCATCGCTGAGCCTTGGTGACCCAGCCAACACAGGCTATGGTCTGGCTGCTGTGACCAGAGTTAGGCCAGGCTCCTCTTCACAAGGCCCAGTCAGCTACTGTACTGTACTCTACTTTACTGTACTGTACTGCCTGTTGGCTGACCTTACACATACCTATTGCACAGCCTCTACCACTAATCAGAACACTATAGTTAGTTAACTAGTTTATTAGCTTTCAATTTGACAAATGTTTAATTAAAACTACATGTTCCAATAATTTTACAGTAGTCTATTTCATATCAAGTCATCTTTCCCCCCACCATGTGATAAATGTTTCATATGATATCTATTGCTCTGTGTGGTTATCCGATGAGGAAGTTGGTGACAACCCTGTAGCTACCAGTTTACATTTACACAGTGGCAGTAAAGCGAAAGTGAGCCAAGCTATCACACACTGTGTCCCTTTGCCTACATGGAGGATAATGATTCATTATTAAAGCATTACTAGTGTGAGGCTGTGTGTGCCGGCCAGTACAATCAGGATCTTGCTGGTTTGGGCTCACAGACAGGCTGAGCTGTCAGAGGCTGGGTCACCGTGGTGTTGCACACATCTCTCTCTACCTCTCTCTCTTACTCTCTCTAGGCTCTCTCTCCCTCTCGCAGTCACGGCAGACGTGCGCATTGCCTCATACATCCTCTCTCATTCTCTCGCTTCCTCTCTCGCACTTAACTCTCTCTCTCCCCACCTCAGATGTGCACATGGCCTCATCTCTCTCTCTCTCTCTCTCTCAATTTCAATTCAATTTGCTTTATTGGCATGACGTAACAATGTACATATTGCCAAAGCTTACTTTTGATATTTACAATATGAAAATAATAAGAATCAAAATTGTCATCGGGACAATGGTAACAACAATAACTAAGGGTCAAAATAACCATACATTGAACAATAACAATAAGCATACAGTGGAGGACATGTGCAGGTTGATTGGTATGTCAGACACAGCAATGTAGTGCGCTGCCAACCCACAGCTCTCTGCGTCCTCCCCCAACAGGATGGGTAGCCTACTCTCATTAGAGAGGTCTTTGAAACCTTGAATAAGGGTTTCAAATTTGGGGAAATGACAGTCCCTAATTGTTTTATATTTTTTGCATTTTGTCAGGAAATGCAGCTCTGTCTCAGGTTCTGCTGTTGTGCAGTGGTTGCACAGCCTTTCTTCTATAGGGAGCCAGGTTTTCCTGTGTCTACCCTTCTCAATGGCAAGGTTGTGCTGACTGAGCCTGTACTTTGTCAAGGTTTTTCTAAGGTTTTGATCAGTAACCATGGTCAAATAGTTTGCCATGGTGTACTGTCGATTTAAGGCCAGATAGCACTGAATTTTGCTTTGTGCTTGGGTTCCCCAATAAGCAATGCAGTTTTGTTTTGATTGTGTTGTAATTTGTTTTATTCTGATTGATTGGATATTCTGGTCCTGGGGCTTCAGTGTGTTAGTGGAACAGATTTGTGAACTCAGCCCCAGGACCAGCTGAACCACATACCATGAGCTCTGTAATGGCCATAAGGACAGACCATTATAGTCATTTTTCTTGCTCTCTCTCTCTCTCTCTCTCTCTCTCAGTCATGGCAGACGTGGGCATTGCCTCATATGTCCTCTCTCTTTCTCTCTTTGACTCTCTAGGCTCTCTCTCTCTCTCTCTCTCTCTTTGACCCTCTCTAGGCTCTCTCTCTCTCCCCCTCTCTTTCTCGCTCAGTCATGGCAGACGTGCGCATTGCCTCATACGTCCTCTCTCATTCTCTCTTCCTCTGAGTCATGCAGTAGTGGGGATCTGGGCAGCCTCTGTCTCACTCTCTCTAAACCTGTCTAGCTACAGTGGTGTAACACTCTCAATGACATACTGTAGTGGGAACAGATGATGTGTGCGTGACTACAAGCATGTTACAGTAACTTGATTATGCCATTCTTAGTGCAAATTTCGGAAAATGAAAAAGACCAAAAGATAACTCACCACAACTCTAAACTGGACCATTAAAAGCCTGTAGATGTAAGTTAAGTAAATGTTTCAGAGCAGCTGGTAAATCTTCCCTTACACCAAAATGGATGATGTAAAAATCACAAAAATGACATTATATCCCTAGATCGGTGGGGTGAAAAATCTTCAGACTGGCATCATGTAACAAATGCCATGTTAACTCATTCTTTTGAGGTGCCTCAGGTCTCTCTACTGCCTGCGTGTGAATGGGCCAAACCACTACATCATACCAGTCATAGCAGCACTGCCACTAGCCTAGCGCTCAGCTTGGCCGTTCATGTTCATTCACCTCAGGTGAACCCATCGCTTGCATTCACAACGTTACATCAAAACACTCCTTACAATCAACTGAACCAGATGGAGCAGTGTTGCACATTTCCATTTGTATTTCAATATGAACATTGATGAATGTGTGTCCCTAATAATAAGATACAGTGTATATGGTTTCTCACCATAATATTTGATGACATGCTAAATATCTGGCTCGATTGCCATCCAGGACAACCATCAAAGCCATAGACCATTCTCTCTGCTTCCGCATGGCAAGTGGTACGGTGGCGGCAGGTAGCCTGGCGGGTAGGAGCGTTTGGCCAGTAACCAAAAAGTTTCTGGATCGAATCCCTGAGCTGACAAGGTAAAAATGTGTTGTTCTGCCCCTGAGCAAGGCAGTTAACCCACTGTTCCCCGGATGCCGTGGATGTCGATTAAGGCAGCCCTCCGCACTTTTCTGATTCAGAGGGGTTGGGTTAAATGCTGAAGACACATTTCAGTTGAATGTATTCAGTTGTACAACTGACTAGGTATCTCCCTTCCTTTTCGGTGCATCAAGTCTGACACCAACAGGCTCCTGAACAGCTTCTATTCCCATGCCATAAGACTGCTAAATAGCGAACAAAATGGCTACACAGACTATCTGAGTTGACTTTTGTATTTTATTCTTATTTTTGCACTCTATGCACACTCACAGGGCAATACACACTACACACACTGATACTCCATCACACATAGAAACACTCACTCCATCATTTGATCACACACACATAATATGCAGATACATTTATACTGACTCTGACACTCACTCACATGCAATCATCATATATGCTGCTGCTCTGTTGATCATATATCCTGATTCCTTCTCACCTTACCCCTATACATATCTACCTCTATCCATCCAGTATCCCTGCACATTGTAAATATGGTACTAAAACCGACCCTGTATATAGTATGCTTACTTACTTTATCATGTTCTTCTTATTTTTATATCTTGTGTGTCTTTATTCTACGTTGTTATTTTTAGTATTATATTGTTATTGATTACTGCATTATTGGGGTTATAGCTAGCAAGAAAGGCATTTCACTGTACTTGTGCATGTGACATTAAAACGTAAAACTTTAAACTGAAACAGACTCTCCTTCGTTAGACTCTTTACAATGATACTGAGAAACAGCTAAAGGAATTTGTCACGGGCATACAATATCTCCATTTCACCTGAAGGACAGGCAAATTAGTCTAAATATGTTTGGATGAGCCCAAGGTAGTCTCGGAAGCTCAGGCTTTTCACGTTCTGTTACAATATTTGAGTCAATGAGATGCGTTGCTAAACCAGCCCACCCCCCAAAATGAGAAACCACACACCATGAGCTCTGTAATGGCCATAAGGACAGACCTAAAACAGACCATTATAGTCATTTTTCTTTCTTTCTCTCTCTCGCTCTCTCTTTGACTCTCTAGGCTCTCTTTCTCGCTCAGTCATGGCAGACGTGCGCATTGCCTCATACGTCCTCGCTCTTCCTCTCTCTCAGTCTCTCTTTGACTCTCTCTAGGCTCTCTCTTACTGTCTCTCTTTGACTCTCTCCAGGCTCTCTCTCTCTCTCTGTTTCTCTTTGACTCTCTAGGCTCTCTCTCTCTCCCCCTCTCTTTCTCGCTCAGTCATGGCAGACGTGCGCATTGCCACATACATCCTCATTCTCTCTTCCTCTGAGTCATGCAGTAGTGGGGATCTGGGCAGCCTCTGTCTCACTCTCTCTAAACCTGTCTAGCTACAGTGGTGTAACACTCTCAATGACATACTGTAGTGGGAACAGATGATGTGTGCGTGACTACAAGCATGTTACATGCAGTCAGAAGAAAGATAACTCACCACAACACTAAACTGGACCATTAAAAGCTTGTAGATGTAAGTTAAGTAAATGTTTCAGAGGAGCTAGTAAACCTTCCCTGACACCACATTCCACCCCAGAGATTTCCACCTGCTCAAACAAGGACTTAAGGCTGCCAAGGAGGTAACTACTTGTCGATTATATAGGAATAGTTAATCATCCATTTACAGGAAGCAGAAACATTGACAGGGTCAATCACACTGAGATTGAGTTCTATGTTATGAACAATAATGATTTAGATGAGTTTATTAGTCACATGCACAGGGTCTCACGTGTAACTGCAGTGACATTCTTCAGCTTCGAGCTCCAACAGTGCAGATCAAAAAGAGAAGTTGGAGGTCCGGGGAGCAGGAGGGAGACGGGGTAGAAGCTATTGGTCATTCTGACAGTTTTTGCCAGCGTCTGAGTGATGGATGCGGGAAGAACAGGCCGTGGCTCAGGAGACTGAGGTCATAGATGACTGCCATTTAATGAGTCAGACCAACATATGAGGGGCACTCAAACTGTTAAGTAATTTATGCAACACAAATATCATTTTCAATATGCTTTTCTCAGAAAAACAAGAAAAAGAAAAGCATGTCGTAATCCACATAATTAGATAATAATCGTATTTTGATTGTATTTAAATGAATTGCGATAATTAATGTGTGCACTGTGTAAGGTCACTCAAGCTTACCTCTGAGATGACAGAGACACCTTCACCTCCTAAGCTGTTATTTGCAAACCTGCCCAATGGGAAAAATAATACTTAAAGTATAGTTAAATATAATACAAATTCATAAAGTGTATTTTAATTAGCTGTTTTTCAGTCTTTAAGTCCAAAATTATTGGCACCCTTGATAAAGATGAGCAAAAAAGACTATAAAATAAATATTACAAATACTGAGCTATATTGTATGCTTCAAAAGATAGGGGTAAAAATTATTGGCACCCCTGTTTTCATTACTCAAGCACCCTCCCCTTGTGATGATAACAACACTGAGACCTTTTCTAAAATGTTTTTTGAGATATGGACTGCCCTCTTAATTTCAAACCACAGGTTTTCAATGGGGTTCATGTCCGGAGACTGAGATGGCAGAGTTTTTTGTGCAGTAGCTTGGTGGTAGTTAAACTAAATTCAGATCTTGGTAGTGTTTTCAGTATTTAATGACTTTTTTTGCCATGTAGCGGTGTAGTTAAGTACTGGAACTACACACTACGTTTTTGCAAAAAGAAAAGAAAATATGTGTGAAGTAGGCAAGAATTTCCGTATTTTTTCAGCATCAGACCTGCATAATTCTCACTTCAAACATAGTTTTTGGGTTTAATAGGCTAAATTACCCATTCTGTTAACGTCTGACTCATCAGTGAACTGTTCTTGCCATTTATACAGAACAAAAATGCAACATGCAACAACTTTGAAGATTAACTGAGTTACAGTTCATATAAGGAAATCAGTCAATTGAAATAAATTCCGTAAACCCATAACTATGGATTTCACATGACTGGGCATGTGCAGCCATGGGTGGGCCTGGGAGGGCATAAGCCCACCCGCTGGGGAGCCAAGCCCAGCCAATCAGAATGGATTTTTCCCCTCAGACGATCCCGCAGGTGAAGAAGCCGGATGTGGAGGTCCTGGGTAAGCGTGGTTACACATGGTGTCCGGTTGTGAGGCCAGTTAGACACTGCCAAATTCTCTAAAATTGGAGGCAGTTTATGGTAGAGAAATTGACATTAAATGATCTGGCAACAGCTCTGGTGGACAGTCCTGGCAGGAGGCATGCTCCCTCAAAACTTGAGACATTTGTAGCATTGTGTTGTGTGACAAAACTGCACATTTTAAAGTGGCCTTTTATTGTCACAAGGTGCAACTGTAATGATCGTGCTGTTTAATCAGCTTATTGATATGCCACACCTGTCAGGTGAATAGATTATCTTGGCAAAGGAGAAATGCTGACTAATAGGGATGTAAACAAATTTGTGCACAAAATTTGAGTGAAATAAGCTTTTTCTGGGATTTTTTATTTCAGCTCATGAAACAAGGGACCAACACTTTACATGTTGCGTTTATATCTTTGTTCAGTGTAGAAATGATAATTTATCACTAACAAGTTGGGATTTAGTGAACTACTTTTTCAAAGTAACTTTAATTAAGTAAACTAAGTTTTTCATAAGGCTAGATTTAGTGTAGCTTAACTTCTTCCAGTGTGAATTAGTTGATTTTGTGGAAATGAACCATTTCTATTTGGATTTGGATTAGTGCTTGGAGTTATTGACATGCATTAAGATCCACTTGCAGCCATTCAATTGATTTACAATTGTTCCAATTTAGATCATTTAAAATATACAAAAGTAGATTTATCCTGGACATACAGTACTTCTATATACTTAAATATATTAATGAATACTTTTTTTTCAGATTGGGAGAGGATGGACAGGATAAACAATTTGGGAAGAATTACTTATCTGGGGCCTACATCTGACAACAAAGTGCTCTTTTACACATCAACTATAATATACTTTTTTTTTCAAACCATAAGATTACAGTGAACACATTTTTCAAGCTTTGCAATGCCCTGACTTGTTGGGGAAGGGATGGCAGGGCCGAATTAGACTAAATATCCTTCCTCACAACACAGCTGATCTCCCTATAAATACAACTATTCAGGAGAACCCATTGATGAAGTATGCTACAATGAAGAACAAACTGAAGATATCCAGCACAAACACGGAAACTTGGATCTGAGTGGCAGCTCCAAAGCCATTCCCTAGCCCTTTCATTCAGGAACATTCAGAAAGGCATCATGAGAGTCACTTTGAAGCATGAAAAAAAAACATTTGAGGATCAACCAGAAAGACTGTCTATTCAGGAAACAACCCCATAGAGCTTGTTACTTCAGGAATAACAATTAGCTATGTCCTCCCTATCCTCTATTTTTGAACCTTTGAGGAAATCCAGACTGAATAACAGAGATGACTGCCTGACCCAGGAGAGAGGAACATCTTTAGTGCAGATTTTGGTCACTATGGTATGGAGTCACAGTTGAATTATTGCATCTATGTTTTTCAGCTGGCCAGACAAGCATGCAAAGCTGTTTGATTCTTATTAATGTGATCCAAAAGATTAATGAAGTTTGTGGATTTGCTCACACAAAAGCCACACATGATCTGAGAGGACTGCGGGGGACTGAAGCACAGTGGTGTTATCAACATGCTCTTTGTACTAAGTTGCTTTCCTGTGTACTTTTTTTGCTTTCTAAAAGGTCATTCTTATTTTGATCTTTTGAGTGTCTTTTGAGTTTCATGAAGTAGGCCCATAGTAAAAAAAAAAAAAATGTAAAAATCCAGTGTTCACTGTTTTAAGTCGACTCAGGAGTTTCATGATAACACTATTCGGATGTTGACCTTTTTTATGATTAATCCTTTTGGTGAATCCATCAGTCGCTGAAAGATTCATTCTGAGAATGATAACTCAGTGGGCCCAACAAACCGTGCCCTCTTTGGCAGTATGACCAAAGTTAGGAAAATACTGACGAAATCTGTGGTCAAGCTGTTTGTAACATATTGGCTCCCCCTTGTGGATCAAAACACAAGTCCAAGGTACCATACCACAGTATACTGTAGACACAGCAACAGACAGACATCTGTTCAAACCAAAGATGTTTTGCTCAAAATCATGAATGTTTTTTTCTTCCTATAATAATAGTAATATAGTAATAGTAATAATAGTCACATCTGGACATGGTAACCTCTGGGTTCTCCTGGACTGCGAAGGAAAGTATTGTATAGTATAGGGAAATGAAAGGGGGATACCTAGTCAGTTGTCCAACTGAATGCATTCAGCTGAAATGTGTCTTCCGAATTTAACCCAACCCCTCTGAGTCAGAGAGGTGTGGGGGGCTGCCATAATCGATATCCACGTCTTCGGCGCCTGGGGAACAGTGGGTTAACTGCCTTGCTCAGGGGCAGAATGACAGATGTTTACCTTGTCAGCTCTGGGATTCAATCCAGTAACCGAAACTCTAACCACTAGGCTACCTGCCGCATAATGTAGTATAGTGTAGTGCAGGTATTCCCAAAAGCACAATGCCGTCGAGGGTACGCCAAATAAAAATGTGATTCACATTTTTAAATAATAAAAAATAAAATAAACATATATATATATATATATATATATATATACACAATACCATTCAAAAGTTTGGGGTCACTTAGCAATGTCCTTGTTTTTGAAAGAAAAACACATTTTTTGTCCATTAAAACAACATCAAATTGATCAGAAATACAGGGTAAACATTGTTAATGTTGTAAATGAGCTGGAAACAGCTGACTTTTAATGAATATCTACACAGGCGTACAGGGGCCCATTATCAGCAACCATCACTCCTGTGTTCCAATGGCACGATGTGTTAGCTAATCCAAGTTTATCATTTAAAAGGCTATTGCCTTGCAACAAGCTGTTCTGTGAAAATTTAATTTAATCAGAAGCCACTGAGAGATTTCTGGATTGGGCTGTGCTCAGAGTATCCTGCCTTGGCAAATTGCTCTGTTAAGACACTGATGCCCTTTGCAACCACGTACCTATGTGAGAGTGGATTCTCGGCCCTCACTATCATAAAAACTAAATACAAGCACAGACTGTGTGTGGAAATGATTTAAGACGGAGACTCTCTCCAATACAACCCAACATTGTAGAGTTATGTGCATCCTTTCAAGCACGCCCTTCTCATTAATCTGTGGTGAGTTATTCACAATTTTCAATCAACACATAAGGTTTTATATGTAAGATGGTTAAATAAAGAGCAAAATGATTGATTATTATTATTTGTGCCCTGGTCCTATAAGAGCTCTTTGTCACTTCCCACGAGCCGGGTTGTGACAAAAACTCACACTCATTCTTATGTTTAATAAATGTATCGTATAGTGTGTGTGTGTGGCAGACTTACAATGATGGCAAAAAACAACATTTGAGAGTGCGCTGACCCTGGTGCTAGAGGGGTACGCAGCTGGAGTGCGCTGACCCCAATGTTTGAAGGGGTACGACACTATAAAAAGTTTGGGAACCACTGGTGTAGTGTAATAGTCTAGTGTAGCAGTATCTTTTTCTCCTCTCAGACTTACCCAAGTACTGCTGCTGGCATTTCACATTTCACATTTGCCAAGCATCTCACAGACAGTACTGCCAGATGACCTCACACCCAACTTTCACCACCTTCCAGTCATTGTGCAGATGCTCGCAGATACAGTCATTGTGCAGATGTAGCAGATACCCATAGACTTTCAGTCATTGTGCTAACGCTAGTTAGCATTGGCTCGCAAATCTACCTCTACCTTCCTTCGTACTGGACACAGAGACATACACATGTATTCCTTTAAGATTAATTACTTACTCTGGATCGCCCTGGATAAGCACATCTGCTAAATGACAAAAATGTCAAATGTAGATGTTTTACATCCAGATCTGATAATACAATTTTTTACAAATATTGATGTCACATTTTTTACATTTGACTGTTTAAAATGTAGTTATTTGTTACATTTGACTGTGTAAAGCTTAGCAGTACTACTTATTTCTCTGAGAGACATTTTGCAAGAAAACATGATTATTTGTCACTCTGAAATGAAACCAAGTAAGTGATAGATTTTAAACAAATATGTCTGTCATTGAACAACCCAATGATATGATTAGATAGTGAAAAAACAAACCAATTTCTTTCACAATTTCATCAAACAATAAAAGCTCATTTACCAACATTTCTGAAAATGATATACTGTATAGCGTTTTGGAATATATGTAATAGTAATTTAGTGATTGTGTTTTATAGCATAGTCATGGAGTTCAGCAGTTTTGATATATGAATGAAATAAGATATTAAGTTGATAGGTCTATTTCTATGAAGGTCAACTTACAAATGCTGTATATTTACAGGCTCTGTGACCTGACCATGCAGCTGGTCATTCAGTAGCAGCCTTGAATCTCCATGCAAGACAAGATTACTGTCTGCAACACATTGGCAGGAGAGAGCAGGAGTTTACTCTGGGGCAACCAACAGAGCCAAAATAAATCTGCTCTGAGGAAAGTTCTGCCCTCTGACATGAGACCCCCTTTAGTTTTATGGGTGATGCACAGTAACCAGCAGATACAGTTCAAACTGACTGGTATGTCAGTGGAATTGTGACTGGCAGAATCTTATGCATGAGTCACAGTAAGTTTAGGCCAAATGTTTCCACGCCCATATCAGCTTTTGTTACAGTTGTATCTTATACTAACTTATACTCAAATATGTCCGGTATGTACACTACATACATTATTTCAGCTTTAATACCAACCAATTATCTAATTACACAGGAATGCAAGCCTTGTCCCTCATCATTGACTCTCTTCTATCAACACAGTGTAGGTGTTGTTTTCCAGATCCTGACGGTACCACAGAAATATTGTGTAATGAATTTCTTCAGCTTACCTGTTGTCACATTGATTTGACACTCATTCAATAAAGCATACATTACTTATGCACCCTTTAGCTACTGCACTATAATAGAAGGGATTGCAAGATCTAAGTTGAAAGATATTCACTGTAAAGTAACCAGGTCCAATAATCAAACACGTTCATCAAAGTATATCTACCCCACATTGTAATATGAGTACCCTACATTGACAAAAGTATAAGTAGAAATGGTAATGGCCTACCATTGCACAATGAAATCAACAGGTGCTTACCTTTATATCATAAGGTCCCTTCACCAAGGCTGTTTTCTCTGTGGAGATGATCTGCACCTGTTTAACCCCATTGATAACAGTCATCCTCAAGTCTCTGTTATCACAACAATGGAGTTAATAGAAAGACCATCTGTTATAGGAGCGTACAGCATCAGTCTTCTGAATCTATGATCCTGGAGAGAAAAAAGAGGTGAAGAGAGTAAAAATAAAGTTAACGGATGTCAGTCAGTCTCAGCCTCCCACTGATGATTCACTTGTCTTCAACAGTCCCTCTCTCTCTCCTCTCCTTTCATCACCTGATGCACTAATGCTATGAAACCATTAGCTTCTCAGGGAGACCATCAGCCCATCATGGGGTTTCAGACTGTTTTTTTTGTTCACTTTATACAAGGCCATTCAGTGAACTTGTGGCAGTATCTCAGATTTCTTAATTGAATTCACAACTAGGCCACCTCTCAAAAGAGTGTTCCTCAGAGAGATGGTATCTTACAACTTCATAGCTCTGAGCAAATTGTCGGCCCTGTTTGGTATTATGTAGATTGTTATGTTCTCCTTTTGTTTGGTTATGGGTTTCATGTAGATTTTAATTGAATCATTGTAAAGATAGGGTAGCACATCCTGAGTAATGCAGCTTATTTTTCCACCAGCAGGTGGCTGTGTTATTTTGTGATCCTTGCTGCTCATTTCAGGAGGTTGATAAGCTACACACCGTTTCAATATTGTCCACTTGGTGACTGTGAATGTGCTCCGTGCTTAACTAACTGGGTGATTCATATGCAATAAGCCCATTCTCTAATAACTCCTCACATCTGGTCTACAACAGATAATCTGGTGTTATTACTTTACATTTTTTTACAAGAAAGCCAAACTGCACTGGATTGTAAAACAATTATTCTAACTCTTCTACTCACAACAGTTTATTGTAGACACATCCATGTCGGTTTCTGTTTAGTTTCAGATCTAGGACTATATTCTGTTTCTATATTGATTTGTGAGTTTGCATGCTCAACTAATGATGTTGCTGTTGAAAGCATTGGTGCATATGAGAAAAAGGGATTGGCTCATAGACGACAGGCTAATGTTTTTAGTCAACCAGGGGATCAACTAAACTGAGGTAGCCATCATTAATATTTCATTATGATTCTCATGAACAATACACACATTTGCTTCATATGACAGAATGGTGTATTGAACACACCTCATCATAGTTGATTTGAGGTTTTGCATACCATTGCATTATCCTGCTGTCTGCCTTTTCAGCTCATAATAACGGGTCTTTTGGCAATAACCAAGTTACTGAAACCTCACATCTATGAAGGTTCTGGGAGGTAGGTATCAACGGGGCTGTGAAAGAGCAGATAATTAACTCATGGTCCAACCAAATATGTAGTATTCTGATAAATTATTCAGCATTTGCACTCCATTTGCACTTCCTGCTCATGTTACAGGAAACACACCCTGAAACATTAGCAATTCATCTATTCTATCTTCATATTATTACCATTGGTCAAAATTCGAGCCTCTGCCTCATGATTCAAAGTTGATGTATAAGGCTTTGAAGAATTACAAAAAAATGTAGAAAAGTACATCATCTTTCAGAATTTTTTGGAGAAAGAGCCTGTCCATCCCTTGTCATCATTTCAAACTACAACATTTGCTGGTCTAAACCTGCCTCTGTTCAATCGTACATGTTACTTTTAACAGTAGCTTACATGCAGTGTGAACAGAAAATGAAATTTTTCTCTCATTGGTTTAATGAGACAAAAATTATGGAAATCTCACTAAGGCTTCAAAGGGGTGGCTGGCTGATGGTGCACAACCCCTGAGGTCAAGGATACGGTTCCGTACCCCACACATGCCTCATAATGAGGTTTCCCAAATGACATGGGATTGTATGGCCACCAGAGGAGGCTGGTTTGATGAGCTATGGGGGGATGGGCTCATTGTAATGGCTGGAATGGAGTCAAATGTGGTTTCCAAAAATTTGCTGTGTTTGATACGTTCCATAAATTCCATTCCAGCCATTACAATGAGCCCATCCTACAGCTCCTCCCATCAGCCTCGTCTGATGACATCTATGCCCTATTACACCTTTGACCAATCAGCATTGCCACAGAGCCTATTGTGTTTTCATGCACTGCATTTGTGATAGCACTTACACTCTGACATTTGAATACATTTGCCTGCATTGTAACCCCTACCCTCTGACATAATACAACGGGTGTATCCCTTCCCCCAGCCCTGAATTGTACTCTGGACAATATTACCATAATTTAGTGGAAGGTGATAGCAGCTGACATAGAATTGTAGTTCTATTTGAAAATGCCAATTTTTACAATTTTCTTATCCAGAATTAATGCTGACCTCATTATCGAATAAGATATTTCACAATGCAACATTCACTCTTTTCTATTTCGCTCGCTCTCTCTTTTTACGTTATTTTCAAACACTGCGCTGTCTACGTAACAATTTAAGGGCATGAGCCAATAAAATCCCGGCAAGGGTTAAATCCCTCTGTGTTGCTATGGAGACCATGATAGTCTCAGTAGTACGGTCACCACTAGATAGCACAGTCACAAAGTAAAATTCGTACAAATGTGCTTTTCAGTCTTAATTTAAGGTTAGGGAGAAGGTTATCCGTGTCGTTACTGTTAGGGTTAAGTTTACAATCAGATGTTAAGAAGATAAATTGTAGAAATATGCGGGGTTAATTACTTTGTGACTGTGGTAACTAGTGACGACCATGTAGTCTGAACGTTCTGCCCATTGGATGAATGTATGTCACATGTTATATTCTGGAACGCTAATTCATAGATTTTTTTCCTCCCACCCCTGCTCCTACACTTGTGCTGGTTTATTCCGACTGTATCAGAAAAAAACAAGATTCAGAGATGGTGTAGAGTAACAGGAAAGGAACAGGAGACTATTTCCAAGCAGGGAAATACAAGGCATTTGGGGAAGGTATGGCAACAACATTTTATTTTGTTATGAAAGTTCGTTATCGGCCTCGGTCCTCTAGTTGTACTTCTGCGGTTAATGACCGTGTTTGTCTGAGCGTGTACATGCTAGCCGGGAGGGACCTTTTATTGAGCAGACAACCTTCCGTGTCTGACTGGCAGAGCCCTGACAGAGCTGGCTGGCTGACGTTAGCAGTTAGCTAGCTAAACAATAGGAACTTCATTGCATTTGTGCATTACACAGGAACACACCAATGAGCAGGCATAAACGGAACTATTTTGTGTTTTTAAAAACAAAAGTGCTCGAATCAGCTAGGTGGTGTTCGTGCCTTTGCATGGGTTGTACATTCTCGAACACCCAGCACTACCTTCCCTGGACATTTTTGGAGGGGGGAGGTTGGTGCCTTTTGAGACTGTGTCCCTTGGGTAACGACCCCTAGGGCGTGGGGGAGGAGGGGGTTACTTATTTTGACAAGTGCAGTAACGTTAACGTTATGGCTGAACGCTCATTGTAGTAACGGGCTAGTTGTAGTGCCCTTGGCTCTCTGTGACCCAAATTACACAAATATATAAATATAGGCTATATGAGTACCCCACACCTCTGTTCAATGTGTGTCTGGGTATATTACATGCATATTACATACCTAGCAATCGTCACTATGTAAGCTGTTAAACTGGATAATAAAAAAATTGGTTACTACTATTACAGTGAGGCTCCTGTAATTTCCTCAAGGCTTTTGAGGTTAATTGTACTGGGACTCCCATTTAGTGCTCAGTATGACAGGAAAGTATTATGGGATAGACATAGTATCTTCCCTTGGATGCCAGGTCACAGTGCTCTGGGATAATTATTTTGAGTAGTGTGTAGGTTACTATTTGAGCATGCACAATTTACAGTCATCCCGTGTGTGTGTGTGTAAGTTCTTAACTCACTCATTTGACCCAACCTAATCGGATATTTAGATTTCCGAATATATGACAACAACTTGCTGCTGGCCAAGGCACTCATTCCATTGCATTCAATACTTCTGAAGACTCAAGAAATATGCAAATCTCTGCTGTTGGGATAAAGTGGCATTATTTTTATGGTTGAGAGTCTACTCTGTAAATAAGCAAGATGGTGGAACTGCCCTTACCGCTAGTCTTGCCCCTGCCCCACCCATGATGCATCAAAGTTGTTATTAATTTACTTCTTCATGGAGAGCTAATCCTTTACCTCTGCAGAGATCATCCCCCACAGGGAGACCTCCTGGTCACAGGGGGATTGGTGTCTGCAGACTTCAGCTGCACAAGCCCACCAGCCCAGGCCTCTTCTCTTCTACCAGGGGGATATCAGTTAAGTCTGGGCCTCCACTGCATCCCAGGGAAAGAGGGCTAATTGAAGACCGTGTCACCCTTGTGGTAGTCTGGGCTTCTCTGAGGATGATTGGAGTGGATGGATGCTTGGCTTTAGTTTGCTCTAGGAGTGTCTGCTGGCTTGTAACTGCAAAGTCATATTTTATATGCATGAGTTGCTGTTTTCCTTTTATAAACTGAAACTAGACATAGTTCAGAGTAAGCAGTGAGACAGCTCATGTCTAAGGGTAGGCTAGCTTTATTCAAGCAATAATGCCAGAGTAGGTGTGTATTTAAGCAATAAGGCCTGACCCACTTGGCACACATTGGTTGAATCAATGTTGTTTCCAAGTAATTTCAATGAAATTATGTTGAACCAATGTTGAATTGACATCTGTGGGGATGGGGTGTGATATATTAATAATAATGTATGCTTTTTCTATGGCGCTTTTTATTACAATCTAAAAATGCTTTAAAGCTTGCAATATGTTACTTTTTGGGGCAACCCAACCAAATTCCCATAGAAATGTTAGTTATAGATCTGTAATTCTCATTGACAGCTAGTCTAAGAAACGGTAGATATATTCTGCATATACTTTCTATGTTTCCCGTTCTGATGTTTTTTTAGTCTTTTTACTTTCAGTTTTTTACACCACCTGGAAACACAATATTTGGGGTTATTGAAAATATATTTCACAGCAGTTTAGATGGTACAATGATTATATACACTATGCATTGCTTGTTTTGTCACAAACTTAAATTAGGTTAACTATTTAGATTTTTAGCAACCAGGAAATGGCGCAGCAATTTCTGCATATTGCACCAATAAGCAAAAAAATAAATAAAAAATTACATTGGCCATATACCACAACCCACCGAAGTGTCTTTTCGCTACTGTAAACTGGTTGCCAACATAAATGGAACAGTAAACAAATATTTTTGTGTCTAATATACACGGCTGAAATGCTGTTTCAGCCGTGAAATGCTGCATCCAGGACCCAAACTACCCATTATGACACTGAGGTATCACACAGAACATTGTGTTCCAAAGCAAGCATTTCTCAAGAAAACATTGATAATGATATCAGAGGGAGCAGAACATCCAGCCAAGGGTTTTGGGAGACCTTGGGAGACCCTGACTATCATGACAAAAAACAAGGGCATAGCAGGCCAGTCACCCAGCTGCATTGAAGGTACAGTAGTTGACTGCCAAGAAAGCAAGTCAACCACCATCCCCAGGGTGGTCTTGTCATGCTCTCAGTTATGTCCAACCAGGGACAGGCTGGCCCACAGCTGGCAGAGTCTTGCTAAATGTCTTCTGATGAGCCCAGTGCTTTCAATCCTCTGCTCACTAGTCACTACCATTGCTCATGCCTGACCTATTTTTCCCTTTGTTGTTTAGTCCCACATAGGGGAACGATTCCTTTGAGATTGAGTCATAGAATAGTGTCTGGTTTGAACCATGCTGATAATCTGTGGCTTCGGGGGTGCTGTTTGATAGAGGTATTTATAGACTGGAGTAAGCGAGGAATGTTCAGTATGAGATTAGTTATGTGGTTTTGTTATTGAGGTTTACTGGGGGAGTCAGAAGGGTTTTAGCACCTAACAGCTGGGTGTAGTATTGTTCTAATTGAAGATGTAGAGAAAAGCAGAGAAAGAGCAGGCAGGTCCTCTGGGCTACATCTGGTGTGGGAGATTTTTTTGTTTGTTGTTGTTGTAGCATGCTGCCACATAAGGCTGAACAGTATGGGCCCAAAAATCTAATAACAATAAAAAATACTAGGAATGCACGATATATATAGGTGAACATATCGGAATTGAACAATATTAGCTAAAAATGCCAACATCGGTATTGGGCCGATGTCTAGTTTAACGTCAATGTTATAAACCGATGTCAACAGGACGTAATCACGCTACATAACATTTTGCGCTACACGTGCAACACAGCATTCCTAACCTAGCCCACAATGTCTGATGTGTGGATCGAGCAGTCAACAAGTCGAGCAGTCATTTGAAAGAGTAAGAAAATTTCAGAGAGACAACTCAAATGCGAAATACATTAACGCCAAGATAATGGAATTCATTGCCCTTAATTAACAATTAGCCGTTCTCTGTCATGGGTGATGTTGGCTTTCGCCGATTGGTCGAGCACCGGTACACACTACAAAGTGCACTATTTTCCAGATGCTGCTCCACCGGAACTACACAGTAATAGCGTCACTGCTATTAGCTTCACAACATGCATACTATGGAACACCGTTGGGTCATTGCATGTCAAAAAATATACAGTAGCACTGTCAAAGCTGTACAAAAAAGTCTGCAAACAAGTAAACACTTGCCACGAACTATGTGTTTACAGTATTTGACGTGTATCTTTTTTGACACGCTTAGACCCAAACGGCGTTCCATAGAAATCCGGGTTGAGAATGAAACGACTGAACAAATTAACAAGAAACAGCACAGCAAGTAAGTGAAAGAAATAGATTTAGATTATGTTTTACTGCTAATGGGGACATACGTAAATGCCAACAAAATAATGTTTTGGTGTGTGTAACCTTTTATTTAACTAGGCAAGTCAGTTAAGAACAAATTCTTATTTACAATGACGGCCTGGATTCGAACCGGGAACTGTAGTGACGCCTCTTGCACTGAGATGCAGTGCCTTAGACCGCTGTGTCCATGTGTGTGTGTTAACTATTTAACTGTACTAGAATGCTTAAAAGGGTGCTAAAATTGTAAATATCAGGTATCAGGTTTTTTTGCAAGGAAAATATTGGGTATCGGCCAAAAATATCATATCGGTGCATCACTAAAAAATACATTTTAAAAAGATTGCGATTTGACTTGGGATTTAGATCAAAACACTTGAGTGAACTGTTGCAATTGGAAATAATATTAATATTCTAGTTATATAGTTGGAATTACAATGGGCACTTTGAATGTGTTTGACATGTTAACGAATTAAAAAGCCAGGGAGGAATTCTTGTGACCATTGTAGGAACCTGTTGGCCAATGTTTTCTAGGGGACCCTAAGATGTTACATTTTTCTCTTGATTCATGTAACATATTCATGCGTTGCCTATTCTTCTTTTATTTAGAACATACCGTAGCACAAACAACTTGCTGATCTAAGCCTACATCAGCACTAGTGTCAGGCTGTAGCGAACTAGTGATTAACATTAGCGGGTAGCACAATTTTTTTTATGCCACAACTTTGTAAGAAAATACAAACTAACTAGCTATTTGCAGAGTAAGATACACAAACAAATAGTGTAAATATAGAACTCATATGGATTGTTGCATCTGTTGCATTGACCATGCACAGTGAACTTGGAACGGCAAGTGGTGGTGTTCGAGCAACTGCACTCCTTGATTGACAGGGGCGGGGCCTGGTGTGTGTGGGTAGCGGGAGAGAGATGACTCAAGTAGCAAATGGAGTAAACTATTAAAACGGACATTACATGCGGCAGAGTGGTGTTTCAAAATATTGCAGATTCACAGCCTCTTGCAATATGGATATTGAATTTTCTATCTAAATTTGATTAATTGTGCAGCCTTACTGCCACACGTCCTTAGTGAATGGGCCACGTGTGGCTAATTGTCAATACACACACACACGCATCCACACTTACGAAGGCACACACTGCCACGAGTCGTAGACGCACACACCTGGAAGGGGGCCAGACTCTCTTTGTAATGGCCTACTCAGCTGTGTAATAAAAGTCCATCCGAGTCAGACAGCTCAATTACACCCCAGATCGATCCGGCCTCTGGATCAAGGGAGACTTTCTCTCTCTTGTTACTATGGGGGATATACCATTTATACTGTTTCCTGGGGTATTGTTTTTTGGGGGGTGGGGGGGTTGAGGGCATCCCTACATTGTGGGGGTGCGTGCTACGCCACTGCTTATCCAACTATAAGTAGAAATCTTAAGATGTGTCAAATAAATGATATCCAGCTCAGGGCTCCAGCAATGCATTTGGTTTGCTAACATGCTAGCTAAGTGGCTAGATGTCAAGCTCAAGCTTCTTGGTTACAGCAGAGACATTCAATCCCCTCCTGGATCAAAGATCTCTGTTGCTTAAATTGTTTTGTATGTCAAATATAGCGCCCCTTGTGTGCACTTCTGGTTATACCGTATAGCCGGTATGGTACAGAAACAGTAAGACTGTATGAAAATCTGGATTTAAAAAAAAACTTTTATTTCACCTTTTTTTTTTTAAGTTAAAACTTCTTGATACTACCCATCCCGCATGCGGGAGCGTAATCATAGCCTCAAACTAATTAGCATAACGCAGCGGACATAAATCTTCCTAGAAAATATTCCTATTCATGAAAATCACAAATGAAATATATTGAGACACAGCTTAGCCTTTTGTTAATCACACTGTCATCTCAGATTTTCAAAATATGCTTTACAGTCAACGCGAGACAAGCATTTGTGTAAGTTTATCATGGCATAATGCTATGGCTAGGCTCTGCTAGCATCAGGCAACATTTTCACGAAAATAAGAAAAGCAATCAAATTAAATAATTTATCTTTGAAGGACTTCGGATGTTTTCACTCAGGAGACTCCTAGTTAGATAGCAAATGTTCCTTTTTTCCCAAAATATTATTTTTGTAGGCGAAATAGCTCCGTTTGTTCTTCACATTTGGCTGAGAAATCGACCGGAAAATGCAGTCACTACAACGCCAAACTTTTTTCCAAATTAGCTCCATAATATCGACAGAGACGTTGTTTAGAATCAATCCTCAAGGTGTTTTTCATATATCTATTCGATAAAATATCCACCGGGACAATTGGTTTCTCATAAGAAGCGATTGGAAAAATGGCTACTTGTGTACTTTACGCAAGATTTTCTGCGGGAGCCATCATGTGACCACTTGCTAAATGTGGTCCCTTACGGCTATTCAACATAAATGTGTAAAAATACGTCACAATGCTGTAGACACCTTGGGGAATACGTAGAAAACGTAAGCTCATTCGTAGCTCATTCACAGCCATATAAGGAGTCATTGGCATGAGGCGGTTTCAAAAAATGCAGCACTTCCTGATTGGATTTTTATCTGGGTTTCGCCTGTAACATCAGTTCTGTTGCACTCACAGACGATATATTTTTTTGTTGTTGAATTTTTTACCCTTTTTCTCCCCAATTTTGTGGTATCCAATTGTTGTAGGAGCTACTATCTTGCCTCATCGCTACAACTCCCGTACGGGCTCGGGAGAGACGAAGGTTGAAAGTCATGTGTCCTCCAATACACAACCCAACCAGCCACACTGCTTCTTAACACAGCGCGCATCCAACCCAGAAGGACATCCCTACCGACCAAGCCCTCCCTAACCCGGACGACGCTAGGCCAATTGTGCATCGCCCCACGGACCTCCCGGTCGCGGCCGGTTACGACAGAGCCTGGGCGCGAACCCAGGGACTCTGATGGCACAGCTGGAGCTGCAGTACAGCCCCCTTAACCACTGCGCCACCCGGGAGGCCACAGACAATATCTTTGCAGTTTTGGAAACGTCAGAGTGTTTTCTTTCCAAAGCTGTCAATTATATGCATAGTCGAGCATCTTGTCGTGACAAAATATCCCGTTTAAAATGGGAACGTTTTTTATCCAAAAATGAAAATACTGCCCCCTAGTTATAAAAGGTTTTAACCAGGTAGGCCAGTTGACAGCAAGTTCTCATTTACAACTGCGACCTGGCCATGATAAATCAAAGCAGTGCGACATAAACAACACAGTTACACATGGGATAAAGAAATGTACAGTCAATAACACAATAGAAAAGTCTATATACAGTGTGTGCAAATGTAGTAAGATTAGGGAGGTAAGGCAATAAATGGGCCATAGTGGCAAAATAATTACAATTTAGCAAATAAACACTGGAGTGATAGATGTGCAGAAGATGAATGTGCAAGTAGAGATAATGGGGTGCCAAGGAGCAAAAAATAAATAATATGGGGATGAGGTAGTTGGGTGGGCTATTTACAGATTCAATGATCGGTAAGCTGCTCTGACAGCTGATGCTTAAAAGTTACTGAGGGAGATATGACTCTCCAGCTTCAGTGATTTTTGCAATTCGTTCCAGTCATTGGCAGCAGAGAACTGGAAGGAAAGGAGGCCAAAGGAGGAGTTGGCTTTGGCCAGTGAGATATACCTGCTGGAGCGTGTGCTACGGGTGGGGGCTGCTATGGTGACCAGTGAGCTGAGATAAGGCGGGGCTTTACCTAGCAAAGAATTATAGATGACCTGGAGCCAGTGGGTTTGGCAACAAATATGAAGCGAGGGCCAGCCAATGAGAGCATACAGGTCGCAGTGGTGGGTAGTATATGGGGCTTTGGTGACAGTGTTTCCTAGTCTCAGTGCAGTGGGCAGCAGTAAGGAGGCGCTCTTATTATCCATGGACTTTATAGTGTCCCAGAACTTTTTGGAGTTTGGTACAGTATGCAAATTTCTGTTTGAAAAAGCTAGCCTTTGCTTTCCTAACTGCCTTTCCTTTCCTAACTGGATACTGCTCCACCCTACTTGTTACACACTCCAACAAATGTAGTACACTGACTGTCTGTTTGGACAGAGTACTCATCCACCATCTAAAACCTCAAGGGATGGCCATTTCTATTTCCATGGAGTGAACAAAATACAGCATGAACTCTGAATAGAAGCTATTGGCATATTGTTGTTTTCTAATACTATGCTCTCTTACATTCTTGCTTTCCTACATTCCCTGAATCATGCATTTGGCATCTACACAGTACTTAAGCTCAATATTGTTTACAAACTCAACTGTGGTGTACTGTATTCATAGTCCATGGCACCAAAATGGAAACTGATGAACTCTAGCCACACCATAGAATTCCGGTACATCTTTCCTTTATTAGCATATTACTTCTCAGAAACACAAAGGCTTTGAATTCCCACATGAAAAAATACTACAGTGTACTATGGTATAAATACTATATTATTCACTGTAGTGTTTATGCAGACTTTGCTGCAGTTAACTATAGTATAAATACTGTAGTAAATAAACTGTAGTATGTCATAGTATTTACAGTAGTATTTGTGAGAACTGTACTATACTGTAGTATATACAGTAGTGTTTTTTTCAGACATTACTGTACTTTTTACTATAGTGTTTTTGTTTGTCTTTGAGATCGAAGTAGAAGCTTTCTCCTTCAGGACACCAACTGGAGAAATGGTCAGAGCAAATTTTCCATAACCTGTAGGTAGGTAGGATTGGCGTCTAAACTAGAGGTCGACCAATTAATCGGAACGGATGATTAATTAGGGCTGATTTCTTGACAATCGGAAATCTGTATTTTTGGACAACGATTTTGCCTATTTAAAAAAATATATATATATATTTTTTTACACCTTTATTTAACTAGGGAAGTCAGTTTAAGAACACATTCTTATTTTCAATGACGGCCCTAGGTGGGTTAACTGCCTTGTTCAGGGGCAGAACAACAGATTTTTACCTTGTCAGCTCAGGGATTCAATCTTGCAACCTTACGGTTAACTAGTCCAACACTCTAACCACCTGCCTCATGAGGAGCCTGCCTGTTACGCAAATGCAGTAAGAAGCCAAGGTAAGTTGCTAGCTAGCATTAAACTTATCTTATAAAAAATAATCAATCAATCATAATCGCTAGTTATAACTACACATGGTTGATGATATTACTAGTTTATCTAGCGTGTCCTGGGTTGCATATAATCGATGCGGTGCGCATTTGCGAAAAAGGACTGTTGTTGCTCCAACGTATACCTAACCTTAAACATCAATGCCTTTCTTTAAAAAAACACACAGAAATATATATTTTTAAACCTGCATATTTAGCTAAAAGAAAGGTTAGCAGACAATATTAACCAGGTGAAATTGTGTCACTTCTTCATTGCACACAGAGTCAGGGTATATGCAACAGTTTGGGCCGCCTGGCTCATTGCGAACTAATTTACCAAAATGTTATGTAATTATGACATAACATTGAAGGTTGTGCAATGTAACAGCATATTTGGACTTAGGGATGCCATCCATTAGATAAAATACGGAACAGTTCCGTTTTTCACTGAAAGAATAACCGTTTTGTTTTCGAAATTATAGTTTTCGGATTCGACCATATTAATGACCTACGGCTTGTATTTCTGTGCGTTATTATGTTATAATTAAGCCTATGATTTGATAGAGCAGTCTGACTGAGCGATGGTAGGCACCAGCAGGCTCGTAGACATTCATTCAAACAGCACTTTTCTGAAGACCAAAGGAATTCTCCGGTTGGAACATTATTTATGTTTTATGTATGGAATCAATCTTTAGGATGTTTTTAACATCGTTCGACATGTTTCTAAAGGACTGTAACGGAACTTTTCAAGTTTTTGTCTGGATGAAGTGCCTGCGCCTCATGAAGATGGATTACTGGGCTGAACACGCTAACAACAAGTGGCTATTTGGACATAAATGATGGAACTTTATGGAACAAATCAGTCATTTATTGTCGAACTGGGATTCCTGGGTGTGCCTTCTGATGAAGATCATCAAAGGTAAGTGAATATTTATGGTGTTTCTAACTTTGTTGATTCCAAAATGGCGGATATTCCTCTGGCTGTTTTGGGTTCTGAGCGCCGTTCTCAGATTATGCTTTTTCCGTAAAGTTTTTTTGAAATCTGACACAGCGGTTGCATTAAGGAGAAGTCTATCTTTAATTCTGTGAATAACACTAGTATCTTTTATCAATGTTTATTATGAGTATTTCTGCAAAATCACCGGATGTTTTGGAATCAAAACATTACTGCACGTAAGGCACCAATGTAAACTGAGATTTTTGGAAATAAATATGCACATTATCGAACAAAACATACATGTATTGTGTAATATGATGTCCTATGAGTGTCATCTGATGAAGATCATCAAAGGTTAGTGATTAATTTGATCTATATTTCTGCTTTTTGTGACTCTTTGGCTGGAAAAATTGCTGTGTTTTTTCGACTTGGCTATGACCTAACATAATCACATGTTGTGCTTTAGCTGTAAAGCATTTTTTTAAATCGGACACGATGGGTAGATTAACAAGATGTTTATCTTTCATTTGCTGTATTGGACTTGTTAATGGGTGAAAGTTACATATTTCAAAAAATATATATTTTTGAATTTCGCACGCCTGTTACGGATGTGGTTCCTGCACAGGAACCGAATCAGCGGAAATTTCAGAGCGCCACCTATAGTACTCGATAAAACTCAAACTTCATTAAAACACACACGCAAGATACTCAATTAAAGCTACACTCCTTGTGAATCTAGCCAACATGTCAGATTTGTAAAATGCTTTTCGGCGAAAGCATGAGAAGCTATTATCTGATAGCATGCACCCCCCCCAAAATACCTGAACGAGACCTAAACAAAAGATTTTGCGGTAGCCGGCGCTACACAAAACGCAGAAATAAAATATAAAACATTCATTACCTTTGACGAGCTTCTTTGTTGGCACTCCTATATGACCCATAAACATCACAATTGGGTCTTTTTCCCGATTAAATCCGTCATTGTATCCCCAAAATGTCATTTTATGAAGACCGGTCAGATCCAGGAAAATGCACCTTTACAAGACGCAACATCACTTTTTAAAATTAAAAATGTTGCCTATAAACTTTTACAAATCACTTCAAACTACTTTTGTAAACCAACTTTAGGTATTAATAAACGTTAATAATCGATCAAATTGATCACGGGGCGATCTGTATTCGATAGCAGCAAGTCTTGAAATCATCGTCCATTTTTCCACTTTCATAACTTCCTCCGGTGCGCCCCAAGACAGGAAGTGCCTATACGTCATCTCACCAAGGATAAACCAGCCATGAAATGCCAGTACTGGCGGCATCGTGTGGAAGCTGTAGGCATTGTAATCGGAACCTCATCTATTTTCTATCGCCTTAGGCAATACATTGACTGGCGGATGAATATTTTTTTGTGTTTTTGGTGAACAGTTTTCCCTGGGATTTTTACTCCTAAACATGTTCTGTTATAGCCACAGACACGATTTAACCAGTTTTAGAGACTTCAGGGTGTTTTCTATACACACATACTTATCATATGCATATACTATATTCCTGGCATGAGTAGCAGGACGTTGAAATGTTGCGCGATTTTTTACAAAAAGCTGCGAAAATTCGCATCATCCCTAACAGGGTACATATTTCAAAAAATATATATTTTTGAATTTCGCACGCTGCCTTTTCAGTGGAATGTTGTTGAGGGGTTCCGTTGGGCGTTCACTAGTTGCAGACAAAATGAGAAAAAGCTCCGTTAAAGCTCCGTTAAAGTCTGTAGAAACATGTCAAACGATGTATAGAATCAATCTTTAGGATGCTTTAGCTGTAAAGCATGACACAAGTAATTTTTCCAACAATTGTTTACAGACAGATTATTTCATTTATAATTCACTGTATCACAATTCCAGTGGGTCAGAAGTTTACATAGACTAAGTTGACTGTGCCTTTAAACAGCTCGGAAATTTCAAGGCCTACCTTCACTCAGTGCCTCTTTGCTTGACATCAGGTGAAAATCAAAAGAAATCAGCCAAGACCTCAAACAAAATTGTTGACCTCCACAAGTCTGGTTCATCCTTGGAAGAAATTTCCAAACTCCTGAAGGTACCACGTTCATCTGTACAAACAATAGTACACAAGTATAAACACCATGGGACCACGCAGCTGTCATACCTGTCTCCTAGAGATGAACGTACCTTGGTGTGAAAAGTGCAAGTCAATCCCAGAACAACAGCAAAGGACCTTGTGAAGATGCTGGAGGAAACAGTTACAAAAGTATCTATATCCACAGTAAAACTAGTCCTATATCAACATAACCTGAAAGGCCGCTCAGCAAGAAGGAAACCACTGTTCCAAGACCGCCATAAAAAAGCCAGACTATGGTTTGCAACTGCAAATGGGGACAAAAATCGGTCTTTTAGGAGAAATGTCCTCTGGTCAAAAGTATTAAACTAAAAATTTCAAAATCTGAGACGACAGGGTGATTAACAAAAGGCTAAGGCTGTGTTTCGCTATATTTCACTTGTGATTTCATGAATATTTTCTAGTAAGATTATTTGACCGTTGTGCTATGCTAATTAGTGTAGTTGCTGACAATTCTCCCAGATCCGGGATGGGTAGTTCCAAGAGTTAAATGTATATGGCTAAGGTGTATGTAAACGTCCGACGTCAACTGTACATGAGTATTCAGACCCTTTACTCAGCACTTTGTTGAAGTTTCTTTGGCAGCGATTACAGCCTCGAGGCTTCTTGGGTACGACGCTACAAGCTTGACACACCTGTATTTGGGGAGTTTCTTCCAATTCCTCTCAGCAGATCCTCGCAAGCTCTGTCAGGTTGGATCGGGAGCGTTGCTGCACAGCTATTTTCAGGTCTCTCCAGAGATGTTCGATCCAGTCTCTGGCTAGGCCACTCAAGGACATTCAGACTTGTCCTGAAGCCACTCCTGCGTTGTCTTAGCTGTGTGCTTAGGGTCGTTGTACAGTGTGAAGGTGAACCTTCACCCCAGCTGAGGTCCTGAGCACTCTGGAGCAGGTTTTCATCAAGTATCTCTCTGTACTTTGCTCTGTTCATCTTTGCCTGACTAGTCTCTCAGTCCCTGCCTGTGGAAAAACATCCACACAGCATGATGCAGACACCACCATGCTTCTCCGTAGGGATGGTGCCAGGTTTCCTCCAGACGTGACACTTGGCATTCAGGCCAAACAGTTCAATCTTGGTTTCATTAGATCAGAGAATCTTGTTTCTCATTGTCTGAGTATTTAGGTGCCTTTTTGGCAAACTCCAAGCAGACGTTTTTTGAGGAGTGGCTTCCGTCTGGGCACTCTACCATAAAGGCCTGATTGGTGGAGTGCTGCAGAGATGGTTGTCCTTCTGAAAGATTATCCTCCACAGAGGAACTCTAGAGCTCTGTCAGTGACTATCGGGTTCTTGGTCACCTCCCTGACCAAGGCCCTTCTCCCCGATTGCCCAGTTTGGCCGGGCGGCCAGCCCTAGGAAGAGTCTTGGTGGTTCCAAACTTCTTCAATTTAAGATTGATGGAGGCCACTGTGTTTTTGGGACCTTCAATGCTGCAGAAATATTTTTGGTACCCTTCCCCAGATCTGTGTCTCGGCGCTCTACGGACAATTCCTTCGACCTCATGGCTTGGTTTTTGCTCTGACATGCACTGTCAACTGTGGGACCTTACATAGACAGGTGTGTGCCTTTCCAAATCCAGTCCAATCAATTGAATTTACCACAGGTGAAGTCCAATCAAGTTGTAGAAACATCTCAAGGATGATCAATGGAAACAGGATGCACCTGAGCTCAATTTCGAGTCTCATAGCAAAGGGTCTGAATACTTATGTAAAGGTATTTCTGTTTTAAAAACCTGTTTTCGCTTTGTCATTATGGGGTGTTATGTGTAAATTATGAAGAAAAAATATATTTAATACATTTTATAATAAGGCTGAAACGTAACAAAATATGGATATATAACAAAAAAGTCAAGGGGTCTGAATACTTTCCGAAGGCATTGTATATGACCCTATCCTGAATGTTCATGTGTAGACTACAATGTATGCTTATAGACTGATGTTATAGCCTAACTAATGTCCTAATGCAATAACAGATTTAATAACATTTTCTGTAAAATAAATAGATAGCTCTATACATTTACAGATTGAGTTTTGTGCTTATCCAATATGATTTTGGTGATGGTTTGGTATTATATGGCCGAGGCTTCATGCTACCATATTCAGTATTCTGGCAGGGGGGTAGAGGGTGAAATCATTATCATCATCTTCATTAGAGAGGGTCCTTCTGACCAATCAGCATACTGCACTGCACTGGGATTCCATAGGCACCCAGTTGACTGTCGCTAGGATACCTCATAATCAGGAGGAAGGCAGGGGCCTGGTTGGTAGGCTGTATCTGTGTTGATGTTGGGATGGGGAGCAGAGTGTTAGTAGGGGATAGAGAGAGAGAGGCTAATGTTTGAATCCACCACACAGACATAGGCAGACAAAGAGGAGCAGCATCCTACAGGACCAGGGTCCCGGGGGATGGGGCATCACACTCCCGCAGCACGCTGGGGGGCCCAGAGGAGGTAGGAGCATTGGGGGTGTTGTCTCTGCAGCACCCCTTGTTCTATTATACCCATAAAGCCTTTCTAAAAGCCATTGATGTACATTAGCTGTGCTCTTTTACTATATCTAGATCCCGATAATTTGACTAATGCATTTTGTGGTGTGTGTGTATGTATATGTGTGTGTGTGTGTATATATATGTATATATATGTGTCAACACAAACCGTCCCGGTCCTCGATAAGTGATGATGGGCTACTGCTCTTACCGCACTCTTAGCTCTGTAGAGACAAATGCAAATTGACACCAGACTCATTTTTGTCTGGAATGACAAGAGCAAGCCTATGAATCCAATAGCATATTTGTTATATCTCTGTGTCTAGAAACTTGGTTTGCAATACAGCCCACTCCTAGTGTAGCCCTGTGCTCTCACCAATGCGACCCAGTACAGGATTCCTGCTGCCTGCCAGTTGTGGGGGAGTAGGGTTCCATGACTGATGGATGAGTGATTCCTCTTGGAGAGACAGGGGCAGCAGGTTTGCCAGAAAAGGCAATAAGTCCGAGGCTGTTCCCTACACCATGATGAAGAGAACAATGCTTTGTTCGATCCAAAATCCCTGTGTAACCAGACTAGATGTCAGGCGTAACTCTCTCTCTGGAGCAGGCTTAATTATAGGGGGTACATCCAGATGTGAAATAATGCTCTCAATGATTGGAATTTTTGGCAGCATAATGCTTTTGTATTCTATAGCCATGGGTAACCAGTAACTGTATGATGCTGTGTGTTGGAGTTAGTCTGGTTGTGCATGAGGTTGTAATACACAGTACCAGACTTTATGGTGGAACAAGGCGAGGTTTGTCATCACTCAATGTTTCTTAACCTACAGTGCACTGTATGCTACAGCTATGCCTGAATCCACTGAAAGTAGAATTAAAAGGAGGGGAGAGAAAATAGCTTAGGAATTGCAGCATCGCTGTTAAAGATCTTATTAAATTATTTCCATCACAACCCTCCCCCAACCACTCACACAGTAAAAATCCACAATACATTCCAAAAACTCAATCTCATCCCTAGGTTCTCTCTTTCCCAGTCAAATCAATCAAATCAAATCAAATTTTATTTGTCACATACACATGGTTAGCAGATGTTAATGCGAGTGTAGCGAAATGCTTGTGCTTCTAGTTCCGACAATGCAGTAATAACCAACAAACTAACAATTCCAAAACTACTGTCTTATACACAGTGTAAGGGGATAAAGAATATGTACATAAGGATATATGAATGAGTGATGGTACAGAGCAGCATAGGCAAGATACAGTAGATGATATCGAGTACAGTATATACATATGAGATGAGTATGTAAACAAAGTGGCATAGTTAAAGTGGCTAGTGATACATGTATTACATAAGGATGCAGTCAATGATATAGAGTACAGTATATACGTATGCATATGAGATGAATAATGTAGGGTAAGTAACATTATATAAGGTAGCATTGTTTAAAGTGGCTAGTGATATATTTACATCATTTCCCATCAATTCCCATGATTAAAGTGGCTGGAGTTGAGTCAGTGTCAGTGTGTTGGCAGCAGCCACTCAATGTTAGTGGTGGCTGTTTAACAGTCTGATGGCCTTGAGATAGAAGCTGTTTTTCAGTCTCTCGGTCCCAGCTTTGATGCACCTGTACTGACCTCGCCTTCTGGATGATAGCGGGGTGAACAGGCAGTGGCTCGGGTGGTTGATGTCCTTGATGATCTTTATGGCCTTCCTGTAACATCGGGTGGTGTAGGTGTCCTGGAGGGCAGGTAGTTTGCCCCGAGTGATGCGTTGTGCAGACCTCACTACCCTCTGGAGAGCCTTACGGTTGTGGGCGGAGCAGATGCCGTACCAGGTGGTGATACAGCCCGCCAGGATGCTCTCGATTGTGCATCTGAATAGAATAGAAGTTGTGAGTGCTTTTGGTGACAAGCCAAATTTCTTCAGCCTCCTGAGGTTGAAGAGGCGCTGCTGCGCCTTCTTCACGATGCTGTCTGTGTGAGTGGACCAATTCAGTTTGTCTGTGATGTGTATGCCGAGGAACTTAACTTGCTACCCTCTCCACTACTGTTCCATCGATGTGGATAGGGGGGTGTTCCCTCTGCTGTTTCCTGAAGTCCACAATCATCTCCTTAGTTTTGTTGACGTTGAGTGTGAGGTTATTTTCCTGACACCACACTCCGAGGGCCCTCACCTCCTCCCTGTAGGCCGTCTCGTCGTTGTTGGTAATCAAGCCTACCACTGTTGTGTCGTCCGCAAACTTGATGATTGAGTTGGAGCCGTGCGTGGCCACGCAGTCGTTGGTGAACAGGGAGTACAGGAGAGGGCTCAGAACGCACCCTTGTGGGGCCCCAGTGTTGAGGATCAGCGGGGTGGAGATGTTGTTGCCTACCCTCACCACCTGGGGGCGGCCCGTCAGGAAGTCCAGTACCCAGTTGCACAGGCCGGGGTCGAGACCCGGGGTCTCGAGCTTGATGACGAGCTTGGAGGGTACTATGGTGTTGAATGCCGAGCTGTAGTCGATGAACAGCATTCTCACATAGGTATTCCTCTTGTCCAGATGGGTTAGGGCAGTGTGCAGTGTGGTTGAGATTGCATCGTCTGTGGACCTATTTGGGCGGTAAGCAAATTGGAGTGGGTCTAGGGTGTCAGGTAGGGTGGAGGTGATATGGTCCTTGACTAGTCTCTCAAAGCACTTCATGATGACGGAAGTGAGTGCTACGGGGCGGTAGTCGTTTAGCTCAGTTACCTTAGCTTTCTTGGGAACAGGAACAATGGTGGCCCTCTTGAAGCATGTGGGAACAGCAGACTGGTATAGGGATTGATTGAATATGTCTGTAAACACACCGGCCAGCTGGTCTGCGCATGCTCTGAGGGCGCGGCTGGGGATGCCGTCTGGGCCTGCAGCCTTGCGAGGGTTTACACGTTTAAATGTCTTACTCACCTCGGCTGCAGTGAAGGAGAGTCCGCATGTTTTCGTTGCAGGCCGTGTCAGTGGCACTGTCCACCTTCCTCCCAGCGTTCTTAACCCCATCAGCTGTTCTGCTCTCTCAGCCCATCCATCTCATCTGCTCAGTCTACTGAACCTCACTTCCTCTGCTAATGGGGCAGCAGAGCACTAGGGTGACAGTCAATAACTGGGATGCTCTAGAGTCAACTACTAATCTGTTCATTCTCACATGTTGAAGATTGAAGACAGAAAGGGTTCAGCAGCCAAAAGTCTAATAAAAGAGTGATTGGAGTAGATACAGTATAGGTGTACTTTAACTGTCATTTACGTCCTTATGTTGTCAGTCCAGCTGTGAATAGATGCACCCTTCTTTCACTTAAATATGTCACTGGAATTCATTATCTTTCAGAACTTGCATTTTTCTGCCACTACCAAATTGGATTTAATGCTCACCATTAGACATGTTGAATTAAGTGGGCTATTGTTGTGGTAATCTGAGAATGGCGTGGGGTTAGTTTATTTTTAAAAGGCCCTTGAAACTCAGTTCATCTTCTCTGTTATGAATTTCAATACGAAAACAAAACGGCCTTCATTCACCAGAGAGCTCACGCATGGTGTGATAGTTACGGGCATTTGTATTGATGAAAACCTACACGTTCCCTGTCTGATTAAGTTGCCTATTGTCCATGGGGTTGGTTCTTATATAGGTCGGAATTTCAGATAGAATATCGAAAGGAACATAATAATAAACCAACTTTCCAAACGTGGGTCTGCTGCACTCTCTTCCTCTGTCAAAGTAAAAGTCCCCCCACAAGTTACCGCTTGCTTGCGCACATAAGGAGCACGTGCATTACTTTTATTTTGACATGTGTTGAAGCAGAGAGTAGGTGATATGGAATGCACCTGCTGCAAACCCACATTTATTTAAGTTTCTTTGGATATTTTGTCAAATTCCACCCTATAGAAGAACCAACCGCATGGCAATCGGCGGAATAAGTTCAAATGGAATTGTATTCAACATTCGTGACACAGTGGACGTGAAGCTAGCTTTGCTGTTTTGACAATAGCTTTTTTGCGTGCTGATGTCCAAGAGATAGCATCGGTGCATCACGCCTGAGTGTGATGGGGCCTGTGACGATGTGGACTGCAGCCAGCTAGTTATCTAGTTTCCTAACTCACTCATTCTCCTCTATTCCCCATTCATGGACCAAAACATAAGTGCCTGAATATGACCTGCTCATTTTTTATTTAGCTAGCTAGTGTTCTTGATACTGTGTAACATTATGTCAATGTATAAAATCGCTATGAAGGCCAAGTATGCATATCATCATCCTTGCAAGATGCTTTTAGCAACGCTGATATATTGACACTAGCGTTGTTGGGAATTGGGTTGCAAAAAAAACTTAACAGACGGCAGGAAGCCAGAAGTTATATAAAATTCAATTTCAACTTACTCTGCCGGTGGTCTGGATGGTTGGTCCTTATAACTGGGGAATAAAAATACTTTCCAAACGTGTGTCTGTTGGATTATTGTGGGTCTGTTTTATTTTGACATGAGGTAAACAGAAGAAGTGGGTCAACAACAGATCCACTTTTGGAAAGTCTTTAATAATACGTTCCCTTTAGACATTTTGTGTCAAATTCTGCTTGGCCTTCATAGCGACATTAGACATTATCAACGATGTTACACCGTATAAAGAACATTAGCTAGCTAAATAAAAATGTGGGCAGGTCATATTCAGGCAGTTATGTTTATTGAATGTGTATTGGTAAATACGAATACTGAAGGCCTAAATATTAGCTTTACATTGAAATATTTCCTGTTTACAAGTTAATGTTTATAATTAAAATTGAGGTACTTGAAGCTCACCTGTTTTGAAGTCTGAGTTTAATTTACCCCTTTTATTGGACCAAGAGGCATTGTTCAGGGAAGGGATAGGCAATTGAATTGTTTTCAGTCTGCTGAGGTTGTGAAACAAAGAGGGGCTATATTCCTAATGAACAATGTCATTGTAAGCTGTGCCATGTTGCTTATGCATTTGTATTTAGCTGTCTAGGGATCTTAAAGTTAATTCAGCAAAAACACATTTGTAACTCAATTTCCTTTTTTGTTTTGTGTACATAGTTTGGTATTTTCGTCATTCACTAATGTTATATGGACATCCTGCATTCCTGCACCTGTAAATAACCCATTCTGTCTCATTTTAGCACATACTGAAATAAGACAAGTATGTATACACAATGATACATTGTATATCGCCTTAAGAGCGTCATGTCATGCTTATAGGCTTTAGGGATGTTTTCTTAAGTTATACTGAGTGGGCTTACATAGTGACTGTCATGAACATGGCCCAATATGTCTGAGCCCTATGGCTTCATTTTAACGTCCCTGTTTCCTGTCTTGTAGGTTCAGGAGAGCTTGTCCAAAGGGCAGCAGGGGAAGGGCCAAACGAGGAGAGGGCACCATGGACATTGAGCAGGGGCCTCCAGCCTCTAGTGCCAGCAGCACTGGAGCCACTGCCACCAGTACCAATACGACCAGTAGCAGCACTACCACCAGCAGCAACAGCACAGGAAGGCAGGCTGTGCCTCAGATCTCTGTGTACAGCGGGATTCCTGACAGGCAGACGGTTCAGGTAAACTTCAGGGTAAAAAAACATGCCAGTCCAGTGTGACACACACCCACATACACGTGTTTTGCATAAACCGTTTTCTCCATTTGCGTTCCCTGCAATAATGAAATTGTCATTGCCCTACTGCCATCTGCTGGTTAAACCATGCATGCACTGTACATCGGCCAGTATTGTACTAAGCTCACTATGGAATTTACTACAATATTTATAATAAACAAGACTATTATTACATTTAGACGAAGGTGCAATTTGATAATGTTTTTGCATTGTTATTTGATGTAGTACACTGGCATCATGTAATCTATCATTACTGACGACAGCAGATCAGGGTTGCTATGGTTCCAGGCTCTGTCCTCTGCTATTTGACAATTGACCAATGTGAAACCCAGCTTGGATTAGGCTCTCCGTTTACCCTCCTCTGAAAGGGTGACTGACAGATCTTAGGTCTCTTCTATCCTTTCTAATGCATGCGCTCATCTGCCCGTAGGGAACTAGCAGCATTGTCACTACCGGCCTACTTAACATAGTGCAAGGCTTGTCATTTGGGCTCAATAAAAGAGAAGTGAATGGATGTTCATCACAATCTCCGCCCTCTTTTCCCCCTTGGAAGCTTAGGTCAGAGAAGCTCTATTAGGCTATGTGCTCTGGGTCAATCCATCTCTCATGTTGCTTTGACAACTATGCTGAGGTTGTCAGTAAAAAAAAATTATCATGAAGATTGAATAAAATATGTGCTCAAGGCCATAGGGGTGAGCATATGATGCAATTAAGTCCATTACAATGTGCAGGGGGTGCAGGAGTGAGGCTGTTCTCCCTATATGAGAAGCACATTTTGCAACGGGGACCAATATACCTTAGGAATCTCCCATACCTGATTTTCAATGGCTCAGTAAAAACAGTGCAATTGGGACTTATTTTTTTCAGAGCATTACTCCAACCTAGTACAAGTCCTTTTTAGAGCCTGTTGTTGAGAATGTTACCCCAACCGCTAACCTGTCTCTTTCTCCCTGTGTACTTAAGGTGATCCAGCAGGCATTGCACCGGCAGCCCAACACGGCTGCGCAGTACCTGCAGCAGATGTACGCAGCGCAGCAGCAGCACCTCATGCTGCAGACAGCAGCCCTCCAGCAGCAGCACCTGAGCAATGCACAGCTCCAGAGCCTAGCCGCCGTACAGCAGGTGAGCACTGGAGACACAAGAGACTGTTAAACTGGCAAATTAAACAGGCCGCCAGACAAGCTGTGTTAGTATTTTAACAAAGACGTGAGATAAGGTCAGTGCTGGGGTTAGGGTTCTGAAAGTTTAGTTAGTAAATCTAACAGTTATCTTCAGATTAAGAGAAATATACTGTAAGTGTTGATCCCCTAACTGTTCTCACCTGTCATGCCACAGGCCAGTATTGCGGCAGGAAGGCAGAGCTCCACCCAAAATGGCACTTCATCCCAGCAAACAGGATCATCCCAGGCCACAGTGAGTGCAGTGAGTCATGTCTAGTAACTTAGGGGCCGGGTTCATAGATGTGTAATGTTTTTGTTGTTGGTGGTGATCTGTAATCCTTTCTGTCTTCTCTGTCCTTTCCCCAGATTAACCTGACCACGTCCCCGGCTGCAGCCCAGCTGATCAGCCGAACCCAGAGTGTTAGCTCCGCCCCAGCCGGCAGCATCTCCCAGCAGGCCGTGCTCCTGGGCAGCACGTCCAGCCCCACCACCCTCACTGCGAGTCAGGCTCATATGTACCTGCGTGCCCAGATGGTAAATTCCCAGGAGCATGCCCACTGGCACACACTAGCTGGCTTAGCCACACTTCCGGAGGCTTAGTGTGATGGAAGTGTTTGTGTGTGCTGTTTGTGTCACCACTGTTGGAAGGAGTGTAGTAGGAAGGTTGTCCTGCACCTCAAACTGAATCAATTCAGTCTGACTACATCACATTTTTTAAAGAGTTTTGGACACATGATGCATGGGGAGAGTGAGTGTGAAAGAAAGCGACAGAGAAAAATCAGCTGCTTACAGTATTCTTTTTCTGTGCCCAAACCCATGGAGGAATTGTCTACATATACAGTACCAGTCAAAAGTTTGGACACCTCCTCATTCAAAGATTTTTCTTTATTTTTACTATTTTCTAAATTGTAGAATAATAGTGAAGACATCAAAACTAGAAAATAACACATGGAATCGTGTAATAACCCCCCAAAATTTAAACAAATCCAAATAGATTTGAGATTCAAACTTCATAGTTTTCATAGCTTTGCTATTATTCTGCAGTGTAGAAAATAGTAAAAGTAAAGAACATCCCAATGAGTAGGTGTGTCCAAACCTTTGACTGGTACTGTATGTTGGTGTGTGATTTTCAGGCACAGCAAAGCAACCTTGTGCAAGTAGCTAGGAGCCTAGGCCGTGCTGTTCCTTTGTCCCCCCAGCTCATCTTCACACCTACGGCCGCAGTGACTGCAGTCCAGTCTGAGAGCTCCACGCAGTCCTCTGGACAACAGTCTGCCCCCTCACAGGTACCCTATTATTATCTCAACTATAGGCTAATACCATACACACAGAGTTGCTGTAGTAACTGCACTAGATGGCATGTAATATCAGCACAGTGAACCATAATTCATACAGGTGGATAGCAGATGCATTATGTTTACAGTTATGCTGTGATAACTAATTTAGTCTAAAAAAGTGCATTTCTCACTAATTCTGGAGACCCTTGACTGTGGGGCACCCCACCTCTCTTGCCCCAGGCCATGTGTCATTGCCTCCAGCACCTGACCTCTGTGTCTTTTCAGGTCCAGAACCTGGCTATCCGTAGCCAGCAGGGGGCGACCATGTCCTCCTTTCAAACACACAACCTCCAGGCCCTCAGCCTAAAGCAGACCCCTGTCGCCATCCAGCCCTCTCCCCTGCTCAAAAACCCCAGCCAGGGGAGCCGGGGCTCTGGGGGGAAGGGCAGCTCATCCGACGTCCCCTTAGATGGGAGCAAGAAGGGGGAGAGCATTGTGACGGAGGTGTGCGCTATAAACATGAGTCGCAGCATCACAGCTTTGAGTGGCCAGCCTCTCAGCACTCCAGGTATGTATCAACCCAACGTTCGCTAGCTTCTACAGACACTGGCTTTCATATTATTTCATGAAGTTGACCCATTCCCCGCTTGGAGATTTAGGCAGGTTTGCTGAAATGATATATTGTTTTTTGTCCGGCATCACTAAATCCACTGGCTGTTGTGAGAAGGCATCATTTTGCTGAGCTCCATGATGACACTGAATACACTGCCCCTGTGACTGTTTGTAGTAAGCTAGCTAGATGTCAAGTGGCTAGATGTCAAGATAAAGCTTATTCGTTACAGCAGAGACATTCAATCCCCCCCTAGATCGAGCTCCCTGTTGCCTAAATTGTTTTGTGTGTAAAAAAATAAAATAACGCCCCTTGTGTGCACTCCCGGTAATACCATATACCCCAGTATGGTACAGAAATGGTATGAAAATCTGGATACCGCCCAACACCTACTCTGTGCCACAGATGCATCTTTTTAGACCACTTATTGTGTGACTGAAAGTCAGCAGCTGGGTGGTTTTGTCACAGAGAATGACTGTGTATATGCCAGCAGTTGAACAGATTAACTCTGACTATGTGTGTGAGAGAGTGCGTGTGCTAAGCACTGCATGGGTTAATTCTGTGTGTTGTGCCGTACGCCAGACTGGATGGATTAGCTGAGCGTGCGACTGCACAACTGTGTCTTTGTCTCACTTTGTTTAAGTAATGGATTCTGATGAAACTAAAGGAAGGATGAATCTAAAAACCTGGCTACATACACTTATAAAATTAACATCGGTTGCCATGGCAATGGCCATGGGGAACAGACAGGTGTGCCCTGGAGATGTGAGAAGTATTTTGTCAGTTCACAGTGGATGAGACAAGGGGGAGATGGGGTAGCAGCCGTGGTGCCTGGCGGACTGGGGTTTAGGGTTGGATAAGAAGCTTCAATTTATAGAGCTGGGTGACATGGACAAAAATCCGTAGCCTGAATTGATGTGATAAATAGAACGATAAGTTTATAACATTAATGTGCACCACATTTGTTTTAAATTATCCTTTAAACTGCTATTACTAGTTTGATGGTTGTAGCCATCAATTGTCCCATTAACGATCACCCATATTAGCAAACTTCACATTTCTCTAGTATGGGTTACTTATTGGAATGAAGGATACCCCTGCGATAATCCCTACTCTAACATCTTATTCTATATGCATTGGCATCAACTGGGTCATTCATTATATATGTTGGTTCTTCAATGGACTCTAAGGTATCACTTCAATGGACTCTAAGGTATCAGCATGCCTCAGTTCGGCTAGCCGAAGTCGGCTAGTCGAACCGAACGAGTGTGATCACATAACCCCTTAGAAAATCCTTTGCTTGAAAAATGAGGGGGAAAGTGTCAATAGTACTTTTTGTCCCTTTTGAGACACCGTAGCCAGTATACACTTCCTAAAAAATAGTCTGATTTAATCTATGATAACGCAAGAAATCTGTCATGAATTTACGTTTTTGCCGAGGAGATCATAGTCCCACAATTTTACATCTAACTTAAGATGCTTGGTGCAGTATTTCTCTATGAAAAAATGTGCATGAAAACAAGTGGTCTCTTTGTTGAATGACAACAAAGACGATTGAAGAATCCCTACTGTTGACCAATCACCGACGACGGGGCTTAGACTTTGGCTCCGAATTTCGGCTTGCCTCCAGAAAGATGTGTGTGCCTGAACAGCCGAAGGAAAAAGACCAAAACGTCACAAAATGTTGTCGTAACATGCACAAACTTTTCCAAACTATTTCGGTTCTGAAGCATGCGGACGCCTTTATTCTGTTAGGCAACAGAATTTTGTAATTTTGAAGAAGGAAATACTTCAATGAAACACAAGTCCAATCTACCCCTCAATAATAATACTATTAGGCTACATAACAAATGTCTAAAGCAGTTTTACTTTCAACATGCTGTGAGAGAACACAGCATAGGAATAGGCCGAGTTTGTGTTGCCGTCTATTTTAGGACCGAGTAGTAATTGAGCCATCGGAGAGAAGAAGAGAGCAGATCTTGTGGGAGCAGCAGTGTGTCTGCTATTCCTACCACAGACAGGAGCTCGTTTTCCCTTGAATAGGGATTGGCTGGAAGCAGCTGTTCTGTTCATTGTGTACTTTAGTCTTTTCATCACCTCCTCCTTGGCAGACAAGTCTTCCCAGCACCCTACTACACCCACAGAACAGCACCGCATCAAACCCCACAAAGACTACCTTCCAGACTAACAGTCTAGTTCTATGCCCCTGCTAACTGCACTGTGGTTTTCATTTTCTTCAACAAACAAATCCGGCCCTGGTGTCAAGTCTTCTCTTCAGTTGTCTTTGTGATTTGAAGCATAGCTTTAAGTTGGTTTTTAGCTAAGCATCTGTTTACGTGTTTGGACTGAGTGTAGTACACCTGAAAGGATCTCCCCATTCTCTGTTAAGTCACCAAGCCCTTGAGTGCTTCCATGTACCCATACATAGTATCTCCATTACTTACTCCTTTTAACAAGCACTTAAAACACAATTAGTATAGATATGTTTGACATGTACACAGTTTATTAGGTACCTCACCCTGTTCATAAAAATGGTTTCGGTCCTACAGACAGTGAATCATGTTGCCGTGGTTTGCTATATAAAGTAGGCAGACAAGCATCGAGGATTTCAGTTACTGTTCGATTGAACGTTAGAATGGGGAAAACTGACCTAAGCGACTGAGCGTGGTATGATCTTCGGTGCTAGGCGCGCCGGTTACAGTATCTCAGAAAGGTCTGGCCTCCTGGGCTTTTCGAGCATGATGGTGTCTAGGGTTTCCCCGAGAATAGTGTGACAAATAAAAAAAACATCCAATCAGCTGCAGTCCTGTGGGCGAAAACAGCTCGTCAAAGGAGAATGGCAAGAATTGTGCAAGCAAACAGGCAGGCCACAAACAGGCAAATTACAACCGCGGTGTGCAGAATGGCATCTCGGAGCGCACAACTCGTCGGTCCCTGTCACGGATGGGCTATTGCAGCAGACGACCACACCTGTTTCCACTTCTATCAGCTAAAAACAAGAAGAAGCAAGAGATCACTAACACTGGACAATTGAGGAGTGGAAAAACATTGCCTGGGCCGACGAATCCCGGTTCCTGTTGTGTCATGCTGATGGCAGTCAGGATTCGGCATAAGCAGCATGAGTCCATGGCCCCATCCTGCCTGGTGTCAACGGTGGTAGTGTAATGGTGTGGGGAATGTTTTCCTGGCACACGTTAGGTCTCTTGATACCAATTGAGCAACGCCACAGCATATCTGAACATTGTTGCTGACCAGGTGCATCCCTTCATGGCAACAGGTTGGTCCGACACGGTACTAGACAGGTGTACCTAATAAGCTGGCCAATGAGTAGTTTTTCTCAAGCTGTGTTAAGATGTGTGTAAAGTGATTTACACTGATGTGTCGGTGAGGTTTCTAAACTAAAGCAGCAGCAGTCGATTGCAGAAACTCAGGGATTTTCCAAGATCTGCTGTTGAAACATTTCCTCTAGACATCCTGAAACAACACACAGGCATGGGGGAGTGGTAGCGGAGGGGGGTCCGGACTGAGTCATTCCACTCCTTAATCCCAAGGCCTTGAGGGAGAAAGGCATTTCAATGAATCCCCCTTTCTCTCCTTCCAAGACATTTCTCTGTTACTCATTAAAATGCTTGAAAAAGCTGTCAAGCAGGACTCTGAGTTCTGTTTCTTGTATCCGGTGAGCACCGGTTGGGAAATCCACTCATCTGTTCACACAAGGGCTAGCTAGGTCTATTTGCTGAATTGATAGTCGATAGTCATTATTATACAACCTCTGTTTTCTATTTATCCTTAATGAGGGCTGGGTGGTAGGTGCTATCATGTAATGTAACACTTTACTGTGTTATCATGTAATTGAGAGTATCCATCCAGGGCTTTTATCATAATACTTTCTGGAAGATGTCGGTCTTTACCCTGTACTTAGTGAAACCATAGCTAACCACATGCTGTGGTTTACATAGAGTTTTGCCGTGTGAAAATCAAACACTTTCCAGCAGATCCTGTGGTATAAATAACTAATGACATGCAATTCTGCCGGATGGAAACGTCTCTATTTTCACAGCAGGGTAGAGATTGTGGTTACAGAGAAACATTCAGACCAGATGGAGTCTATCCCACACAAAATATACAGATAAGGAGTGGGACCCTTATATATTTGGCATCAATCCATAATCAAAAGAGATCCACAAAGGTTAATGTTAGACACCTTTAGTTTACTAAAATCATGAAGCTACTGTTAGACCATAGGGCTTACTCCTGAGACAAACAGCTTAACAGCTCCTAGGAGAGATGATGCATTACAACCCTTTCTCTATATTTCAGTAATGATGAGGGCCAGATCCAACCTCATTGTTTCCTAGGGAAAATTTCTTGGGAAACTGAAGGTTTGGGGGATTGATTCACAGATAACTACATACAGCATGTCATAGATTATTGGCTTCTTATTACCCTCTTGCTTTATTCCTGCATCTGTCTGGCCCGGGGTGGCAGGTAGCCTAGCAGTTAAGAGCGTTGAGCCTGTAACCGAAAGGTCACTGGTTTGAATCCCCGAGCCGCCGAGGTGAAAAATGTCTATGTGCCCTTGGCAAGGCACTTAACCCTAATTGCTCCTTTAAATTGCTCTGGATAAGAGCGTCTGCTAAACATTTTTTATTTTATTATATTGCCCTCTTGCTTTCCAACCTCACATGTCTGGCCCGGGGCTACTCTGTTGGTGTGTAGAGCACTTTTCACTAAATGACAGTATTTGATTGGTTCTGGGAAGATATGGGTCCTGGTTGTAATTTTGTCAGTAAAAACCCTGTCAGGTGATAATAGACCCTTTGGAGACATTAGTGAGTATGTCTGGTCAAAACCTTGACAACGGTTTAGGGCAAGTCTGTCTTGTGCTCTTTGATGTTACATTTTGCCAACAGTAGGTGTACTACTGGCAAAGGAGAGTAAAGAAACAAAACATTATTCCACTCTTCAATTGTTTTTTGAGTTAGGTAGAGTCCATTTTCCTTTTGTGTACAGACTTAACTGTCAGATTTTTTATGTATCCTATTTCTCAATTTCTGTTCCAGCATACACCCAGATACACCCTTCCCACTCCCTGGTCCAGCAGCATAAGCAACAGCAGTTTGTGATCCAGCAGACCCATGCTTCCCAGAGGACCCAGGGACAGCTACTGCAGACTGCCTCCATCCAACCCCACCTGCAGACTCCCTCCCTGGTCCCCCAGTCCCCCAGCCAGGCAGGCCCTGTCCCTGTGCTGCCCAAGCCTGCCTCTCACCACCAGCCCTCTACACCCAGCCAGCAGGCAACCATCTTCCACTCCACCATCAGCCCACATGCTCTCCACTCCAGCCTGAGCCAGACCAAAGCCCAGCCAGTGCAACTCACAGCCATCAACCTCCAGATACAACCAGCGCTCTCACAGGTGAGTACACAGCAGTAACAACAAGAAGTATGGAAGAGGATCACTCTCTCACAATATACAATGAATCAGTAAACAAAATACTATATATCAGTAATTTCTAATCAATAGTCAAATATTGTGTTTCACTAAACTCTTTCTCCCTTCTCTCTCTATTCTATTACGGGCTTCCAGGCTTCTCGATTGGTCCAGGACAGTAAAGGACAGGAGAAGCCAAAGTCATTGGTGGTCAGGGAGCTCTGCCCAACTCCCAGTGTAGAGCAGCAGCCCACCCCATTTACCCCCTCTGCCCCGTCTCCACCACAAGCCACCAAGCCAGCAGAGCAGCCCAGGACTGACCCAGTTATGCCCATCAGCCAACCACAAGGTAACAGGACTTTTGGTTTTAATAAGTTAACAAGTTTTTATCACCCACTTTCTTAGTTATGTTGCCTAGGGGCAGGACTGTAACTAGGGGTCTATTGTTGTCATATCATATTTGCAACCAATTACAACCTTGGAGAACCAGACCAAAGATCAGTCGCTCTGCTATGTACTGCTCTCCAGGTGTGGAGGCAGATCTGTTGTCTTATTATTTATTGTAAGCTGTGCTCGTCGTTTTGAGTCAGGGTGAAGAATTTTGTCTGATTATCCCCAATGGGACCATTGAGGAGAAGTGAAAAGTGTTCCAGTCAAGGAGAGTTAAATGATAGATGTTTCAAATTATCATGGTCAGGAAAATGTGTGTATCTATCCATCTATCTTTCACTCAAATGGAAAATAATCTGTGTTTTATGATGGTAGTCTTACACTTGCACACTAAGGCCCATTCAAAATGCTGAACGTGCAGATTCTATTAAGAGCTTTCATTTTTATTGCTACTTTTCTTGTAAAAATGAAAAATGTAAACCCACAAGGCTCCTTTTTTATGCTTGGGTGTGAATGCATAGTTGAGGTGCTCCACTTGTTCAAAATAAACATACAGTTATCTTTGATGTCTAAAAATAGAGCGGTAGGCCTGCAAGACCACTGGCTGTCTGCTTGGAACAGATTGCAACACATTCAGAGCCTGCTGAGTGGTTGAACATATCCCAAAGTTACAGATTTAAAAAAAAAAAAAAAAAACTTTTATTTAACCAGGCAAGTCAATTAAGAACAAATTCTTATTTACAATGACAGCCTAGGAACAGTGGGTTAACTGCCTGTTCAGGGGCAGAATGACAGATTTGTACCTTGTCAGCTCGGGGGTTTAAACTTGCAACCTTCCGGTTACTAGTCCAACACTCTAACCACTAGGCTACCCTGCCGCCCCAACTAGCCAACTGCTCCTGGTTTTAATGGAGTCCATGGTATTTATTGTGCATCTTTCGACAGACATACCAAGAAATGTGCAGTATAATATGTTGCCATATAAAGAGAAATGGTTTGCAAGAATTGTCTGCAACATTGGGCCACAGGACCTACATTTGTATAAAGTGGTTCCTGTATTCCAGTAGTTATTCAGATAGATTTGAGACCTGTGAGTTTTCAGGGCTAAGATTATAGATGTGAGAAAAACCAGAAATGTATATGTCAACATAAGTGAAGTGTTTCTATTTTAATGTGTGGAAATTGAATAGTAAACTCAAGAAAAGAAAAAAAGAAACGTCCTCTCACTGTCAACTGCGTTTATTTTCAGCAAACTTAACATGTGTAAATATTTGTATGAACATAACAAAATTCAACAACTGAGACATATACTGAACAAGTTCCACATACATGTGACTAACAGAAATGGAATAATGTCAACCACCCGAGCCACTGCCTGTTCACCCCGCTATCATCCAGAAGGCGAGGTCAGTACAGGTGCATCAAAGCTGGGACCGAGAGACTGAAAAACAGCTTCTATATCAAGGCCATCAGACTGTTAAACAGCCACCACTAACATTGAGTGGCTGCTGCCAACACACTGACAATGACACTGACTCAACTCCAGCCACTTTAATAATGGGAATTGATGGGAAATGATGTAAATATATCACTAGCCACTTTAAACAATGCTACCTTATATAATGTTACTTACCCTACATTATTCATCTCATATGCATACGTATACACTGTACTCTATATCATCGACTGCATCCTTATGTAATACATGTATCACTAGCCACTTTAACTATGCCACTTTGTTTACATACTCATCTCATATGTATATACTGTACTCGATATCATCTACTGTATCTTGCCTATGCTGCTCTGTACCATCACTCATTCATATATCCTTATGTACATATTCTTTATCCCCTTACACTGTGTATAAGACAGTAGTTTTGGAATTGTTAGTTAGATTACTTGTTGGTTATTACTGCATTGTCGGAACTAGAAGCACAAGCATTTCGCTACACTCGCATTAACATCTGCTAACCATGTGTATGTGACAAATAAAAATTTGATTTGATGTATTACCCTGGCCACATCTGCTGTCCTCATGCCTCCTTGCAGCATGCCTAAGCCACCTTCACACAGATGAGCAGGGACCCTGGGCATCTTTCTTTTTGTGTATTTTTGAGTCAGTAGAAAGGCCTCTTCAGTGTACTAAGTTTTTATAACTGTGACCTTAATTGCCTACGTTAGTGTCTGAACGACCATTCCACAGGTGCATGTTCATTAATTGTTTATGGTTCATTGAACAAGCAAGGAAAACAGTGTTTAAATCCTTTACAGTTAAGATCTGTGAAGTTATTTGGATTTTTACAAATGATCTCTGAAAGACAGGGTCCTGAAAAAGGGTCGTTTCTTTTTCTTTTTTTTTGCTGAGTATATATGAGCAGAGTACCTGTCTATGGAGAGAGAGAAAAAAAGGGCGGTACCCTATTAAAGTATTTCATTCTTCAGCTCTGCCTGCCTCTCACAATTCGAGCTGGGTCGAGCGAGCGTCTCCGCTCTGTCTTGCCTGCTTTGTACAGTTGACTGGATTCTCGCTTTCAATGAGAGAGGCAGGTGACGGCGCGTTTTTGTATTGAATCGGAAAAAAGCGCAAGTGAAGCGGGCAGGAATACGTTTGGTGAGCGAGTTCTTGTTATTTCACTTTTGAGATGGGACAGTTTAACTTTTGCAGTACTTTGAAAATGTTTATCATTGTTGCAAGTAGCTACCGAATCGTCTGCTGTTTTCATACATAGCTAACTACTAACGTTACTCGTTTACCGTAGCCATACGTGTTTTTGCTTTGAAAATTGCAAACTAGTGGTCGACCCGTCAAAAATGAGCGATGTTTTGGACTCGAATTACTTTTGACAGCCGTTTGTTTTCTCTTCATATTTTGATATCGTGATCAATTTACATAACTATAATACGCGTCTAGTGAGTGACATTACAAACACTTGATATTCGAAGTGGACCCCTTTGCACATGATTTGGCAGGTGGATGATAGATACAGTATATGATGCAAATTTGCATGAGTACTTAAACGACTGTACAGTAGAGAACGTTAACTACATACTCTGAATAAATATTTTAGCATAATTAAAGTGAAATGAATCTATAAAAAAAATGTGTAGACATTTTGGCAACACATTGCATAATTTTCAATTATGTTAACTACGGCTTTGTTTTGTCATTGGCAGGAGTCCCTACTACCAAGAGGTTGAATGCTGCACCTGAGACACCACCCCCAGCCATGACATCAGGAAATGAGAACGAGGCACCCACTGTGACCGGCAGCACCCCCCAGAATGGAGAGAACAAGCCACCCCAGGCCATCGTCAAGCCCCAGGTCCTCACCCACGTCATTGAGGGCTTTGTCATCCAGGAGGGTGCTGAACCCTTCCCTGTAAGTGCCCTCTCCCATGGTACTCCTTAGCAGCTACCAGTAAGCAACATGTCACCATTTCGAGTGCATTCCCACAGGGACATGTCCCTATTGTTTGTTTTTATTGCCAATCATACAACTGCACTTACCGTGCTAAGCAATGATAAAGGGCAATGCCTTTCTATTGGTTAACTTAGTAATGAATTCTAGTGGGGCGGGAGAAAGGCCTAGTGGTTAGAGCGTTGGACTAGTAACCGGAAGGTAGCGAGTTCAAATCCCGAGCTGACAAGGTACAAATCTGTCGTTCTGCCCCTGAACAGGCAGTTAACCCACTGTTCCCGAGGCCGTCATTGAAAATAAGAATTTGTTCTTAACTGACTTGCCTCGTTAAATAAAGGTTAAAAAAAAAAAATGAATTCCAGTAGCCTACTGTAGTTCCAAAGCAGTGTATACAGAGATGTCTGTGAAAGAAGGCGCACAAATGTTAAGACCACCTTCCCAGTGTTATCATTCTGATTAAAGATGGCATCCTAGTGGATGTTTGCTGCACAAGTCTTTTCTCAGGCTTTATTATAGCTTATGGACACTGCATGGTAAGTTTGCCATTGTAGTATTACTGTCATAGCTTGGAAAGAGTAGCATTCATGTGTCACCCTCTGTCTTAACCAGATTGAGCGGTTGCCTGTAATGATGGACAGCCCAAAGAAGCTGCATGAGCAGCTCTCCTCTGACCCAGACAAGACCCCTGTTAGTAACCCCACCAACACCACAGACTCTGAGACAGAGGAGCTGACCCCTCAAGGTAAGGGAGATAATGGCTGGAGTGATTAAAGGCATGTTATTTGACTATAAACCCCATAATGGACTTTCTAAATACTAACAATTCAGCTGTAAGAGATGTTGTTGATTGACTATTTTGATTTGCACACAGAACTAAAAGACCAAGAGGATTCAGATGCCCCCAAACTGAGATGTGAATTCTGTGGCTGGGTGGACTTTGCCTACAAATTCAAGGGGTCAAAACGGTTCTGTTCCATGGTGTGTGCGAAAAGGTAAGTCACATTTGATGGGCCATTTTCTATGCTTTGACTGGGTTATAGCCCTCAGGGTCAGAGCTTCTCAGTAGTGTTGTCTTGGGATGGTAGTGGCCATAACAGCTATTATCGTTGTTGTGGTGGAATAGGTATAATGTTGGGTGCACTAAGCGGATAGGCCTCTTCCGTCCAGAGAGGAGCAAAGCATCCAACCGCTGGCGTAGAAGGTCACACAACAGCTGCCGCCAGAGTGTCGAACCTAAGAAGCAGGTAGGATCCTCTCCTACTTCTCCACTGACAGGACAGCTCTCCTGTGAATTAACATGCTCCCCTCAGTGACACCAGGGCTGACTCATGGGTTTTATGTTACAGAAGCTTTTCCCTACACCTCAGCAGACTCAGGGAGGTTCAGTGTCCTCCCCGCTCCCCTCCCAACCCAGCCATGAGGAGTCCAGCCCCTGCTCAGACATGTCCAGCTATGAGGAGCCTCTGTCACCCCTGTCAGGAGCCAGCTCAGGTCCCACAGCACCCCAGGCATTGTCACACCAGGCAGGGAGAGGCTCAGACCAAGAGGCCCCCCGAGGCAGAGAGCTGCCACTCCTCACTCAGCACTTCCTGCCCAACGACTCCACCAAGTGGAATGTAGAAGAAGTCTACGAGTTTATCCACTCCCTTCCAGGTCAGTCTCATACAAACACTACATGACCAAAAGTATTTGGACACCTGCTCATTGAACATCATTCTAAAATCATGGGCATTAATATGGAGTTGGACCCCCCCACACACACACACACAGACTCCCCCTTTGATGCTATAATAGCCTCCACTCTTCTGGGAAGGCTTTCCACTAGATATTGGAACATTGCTTCGAGGACTAGTGAGCCACGAGCATTAATGAGGTTGGGCAATTAGGCTTGGCTTGCAGTCAGCTTTCCAATTCATCCCAAAGGTGTTCGATGGGGTTGAGGTCAGGGCTCTGTGCAGGCCAGTCAAGTTCTTCCACACCTATCTCGACCAACCATTTCTGTATGGACCTTGCTTTGCGCATGGAGCCATTGTCATGCTGAAACAGGAAAGGGCATTCCCCGAACTGTTGCCACAAAGTTGAAGCACAGAATCATCTAGATTGTCATTGTATGCTGTAGCGTTATTTCACTTCACTGGAACTAAGGGGCCTAGTCCGAATCATGAAAAACGGCCCTAAACCATTACTCCTCCTCCACCAAACTTTACATTTGGCACTATGCATTGGGGCAGGTAACATTCTCCTGGCATCCGCCTAACCCAGATTCGTCCATCGGACTGCCAGATGGTGAAGCATGATTCATCACTCCATAGAATGTGTTTCCACTGCGCCAGTCCAGTGGTTGCGAGCGTTACACTACTCCAGCCGACGCTTGGCATTGCGCATGGTGATCTTAGGCTTGTGTGCTGCTAATTTTTGTCTTGTGTGCGGCTGCTCGGCCATGGAAACCCATTTTATGAAACTCCCGATGAACAGTTCTTCTGCTGATGTTGCTTTGAGGCAGTTTCAAACTCTGTAGTGAGTGTTGCTACATGCTTCATCACTCAGCGGTCCCGTTCTGTGAGCTTATGTAGCCTACCACTTTGTGGTAGCCATCGTTGCTTCAAGACGTTTCTACTTTACAATATCAACACTTACAGTTGACCGGTGCGGCTCTAGCAGGGCAGAAATGTGATAAACTGACTTGTTGGAAAGGTGGCATCCTATAACTGTTCCACGTTGCAAGTCATTGATCTCTTCAGTAAGGCCAATTTGTCTATGGCAGTGGTTCTCAATCCTGGTCCTTGGGATCCAAAGGGGTGCACATTTTTGTTTTTGCCCTAGCATTACACACCTGACTCAAGACTCATCAAATGACTTTGATGACTATCATTTGAATCAGCTGTGTAGTGCTAAAAAAAAAAATGCCTGAAACAAAAATGTGCAGCCCTTTGGGTCCACAGGGCCGGGGTTGAGAACCAGTGGTCTATGGAGATTGCATGGCTGTGTACTCGATTTTATACGCCTGTCAGCAATGGGTGTGGCTGAAATAGCCGAATCCACTAATTTGAAGGGGTGTCTACATATACACACACAAGTGTGTGTATACACTGCTAAAAAAAATAAAGGGAACACTTAAACAACACAATGTAACTCCAAGTCAATCACACTTCTGTGAAATCAAACTGTCCACTTAGGAAGCAACACTGATGGACAATAAATTTCACATGCTGTTGGTCAAATGGAATAGACAACAGGTGGAAATGATAGGCAATTAGCAAGACACCCCCAATAAAGGAGTGGTTCTGCAGGTGGTGACCACAGACCACTTCTCAGTTCCTATGCTTCCTGGCTGATGTTTTGGTCACTTTTGAATGCTGGCGGTGCTTTCACTCTAGTGGTAGCATGAGAAGGAGTCTACAACCCACACAAGTGGCTCAGGTAGTGCAGCTCATCCAGGATGGAACATCAATGCGAGCTGTGGCAAGAAGGTTTGCTGTGTCTGTCAGCGTAGTGTCCAGAGCATGGAGGCGCTACCAGGAGACAGGCCAGTACATCAGGGGATATGGAGGAGGCCGTAGGAAGGCAACAACCCAGCAGCAGGACCGCTTCTGCCTTTGTGCAGGAGGAGCACTGCCAGAGCCCTGCAAAATGACCTCCAGCAGGCCACAAATGTGCATGTGTCTGCTCAAACGGTCAGAAACAGACTCCATGAGGGTGGTATGAGGGCCCGACGTCCACAGGTGGGGGTTGTCCTTACATACAGCCCAACACCGTGCAGGACGTTTGGCATTTGCCAGAGAACACCAAGATTGGCAAATTCGCCACTGGCGCCCTGTGCTCTTCACAGATGAAAGCAGGTTCACACTGAGCACATGTGACAGACGTGACAGAGTCTGGAGACCCCGTGGAGTACGTTCTGCTGCCTGCAACATCCTCCAGCATGACCGGTTTGGCGGTGGGTCAGTCATGGTGTGGGGTGGCATTTCTTTGGGGGGCCGTACAGCCCTCCATGTGCTCGCCAGAGGTAGCCTGACTGCCATTAGGTACCGAGATGAGATCCTCAGACCCCTTGTGAGACCATATGCTGGTGCGGTTGGCCCTGGGTTCCTTCTAATGCAAGACAATGCTAGACCTCATGTGGCTGGAGTGTGTCAGCAGTTCCTGCAAGAGGAAGGCATTGACGCTATGGACTGGCCCGCCCGTTCCCAGGACCTGAATCCAATTGGGCACATCTGGGAAATCATGTCTCGCTCCATCCACCAACGCCACGTTGCACCACAGACTGTCCAGGAGTTGGCGGATGCTTTAGTCCAGGTCTGGGAGGAGATCCCTCAGGAGACCATCCGCCACCTCATCAGGAGCATGCCCAGGTGTTGTAGGGAGGTCATACAGGCACGTGGAGGCCACACACACTACTGAGCCTCATTTTGACTTGTTTTAAGGACATTACATCAAAGTTGGATCAGCCTGTAGTGTGGTTTGAGTGTGACTCCAAATCCAGACTTCCATGGGTTGATACATTTGATTTCCATTGATAATTTTTGTGTGATTTTGTTGTCAGCACATTCAACTATGTAAAGAAATATTTCATTAATTCAGATCTAGGATGTGTTATTTTAGTGTTCCCTTTATTTTGTTGAGCAGTGTATATTCGGGCATTTAGTTAGGCCTACACCATAACTACATTATTTTGAAGGCATGTTGTAGTAGTGATAGTATGCTTATTTCCCCCCTGGGGATGAAAAAAGTTTAATTAATCTGTGGATTGTCTAATGTAGACAGTGCTCATGAATTGTCTTTGAAATTAGATGGTCAAATTATTAGTCACATGCGCCAAATACAACAGGTGTAGACCTCAGGGGCTTGTAAATAAGCATTTCACTAACCATGCAGTTTTAAAAAATATGAATAAGAAATAAAAGTAACAAGTAATTAAAGAGCAATATAAAATAACAATAACGAGAGACTATACCGGAGGGGTACCGGTACAGAGTCAATGTGCGGGGGCACCGGTTTGTTGAGGTAATATGTGCATGTAGGTAGAGTTATTAAAGTGACTGCAGAGATAACACAGAGTAGCAGCGTTATTTAACTGGTTCACTGTGGCTTGTTCTTCCTAGGCTGCCAGGAGATAGCAGATGAGTTCCGCTCGCAGGAGATAGATGGACAGGCCATGCTCCTACTGAAAGAGGACCACCTTATGAGTGCCATGAATATTAAACTGGGACCTGCACTTAAGATCTACGCACACATCAACATGCTCAAAGACTCTTAGCCATGATGGGTCGATATAGTGCTGGTTTGTTGTATGGTGTGCGTATGTCTGTGTATGGTGTGCGTATGTCTGTGTATGGTGTGCGTATGTCTGTGTATGGTGTGCGTATGTCTGTGTATGGTGTGCGTATGTCTGTGTATGGTGTGCGTATGTCTGTGTATGGTGTGCGTATGTCTGTGTATGGTGTGCATATGTCTGTGTATGGTGTGCATATGTCTGTGTTTGGTGGGAAGGGGTCACACTCTGGGACTAGACAAAACATGTCGCCATCGCACTGATGACTACCTGACCTCTGCACTACCATCTTTCATCCCACCTTTGGATTGGCTACTTCACGGTACGTTTAGCCATGGCCTGCAAACAGACAACTGATCATCCCTTTGGCTGTCAAAAAGAACAGTTTACAGTAAATTTAATGGACTGACTGCCTTAGAATAATGGCACTAATAGTGCAAAAAGCACTGCAAGGATACATTTGTATCTGAAATACTTCCTCCTGAGATATAATTGTGAATTGAATTATCGTTGACTGCATATGTAGTATGTTTCTTTTGGTGCTGATGTTATTGACAGCCATACATGTACTTTGTGTGTCCTGGGACAAATGAAAGCCGTCGCCAGTCTGAGTCTTATCCAACAGATGCTAAGCTCTATTTTGTAATGATCACCAACTATACACATACATACACTGCATGGCCTTTGACTTTGCTCAGAGCAGTTTACACTATGCTTTGAGACATTGATTTTGGTTTGTGATATTGATTTTGGTTTCATGTACAAAATTGTTATTTCCCTGTACATTGTACTGGTTTAGAAGACACAACCTTTTTTCAAAATGTGATTTACCAAGACATCATGCCATACCTTATTTATTACTGAGTCAGATTTCACATCCTGTGATCTTCTATGACAGCATGTGTTGACTCTACCCTAGTGGTGAAAAGACCACTAGGAACTCACTTTTGACATTCACCATCGTACCTCTTACTCCACTAGCACTTCAAATTATTGGTTCTGTTCTCTTTAGTTTTAATTAATACAACCAAAATGACTTGATTGGGTCTGAAATTAATAAGTTGTTGGGCTATTTTGCTCCTGAGAAAGACTTAGTTCTGTATGAGTCTAAAGCTGCCTGTATTTTTGCTTTTAAGTTATCCATGTTATATAAATCATGTATTTAGAAATATGCAAACATGTAAATATCATGGCTTGAGGGAAGTGTCTTTTTAGTGTTTTTATAAAAATCTTGTTTACTTGTGCTTGTTGTCATGTAATGAATGGTCGATTGTGTTTTGTTTGATAATACTCTGTCAAATGCCTGTATTTATCAAATAAATGATTTTGTTATGCAACATTTTTCAATGATAAATAATCTGAAACAAGTTATTTGTCTTTTTGTGTAAAAAGCTATGTTCTAGAGTTTGATATTATGGCAAGTTCAGTACAGTAGCAAGATCCTTTATGATTTGCAGTTCTTAACAGAACTCTGAAAGATCCTTCTTCCTTCCTGTATCTTAACATGAGTATGTATTACATTAGTTAAGTGCACATTGTAACATATACCGAAGAAAAATATAAACGCAACAATTTAAAAGATTTTACTGAGTTCAAATCATCTCAAATCAAATCAAATCAAATTTTATTTGTCACATACACATGGTTAGCAGATGTTAATGCGAGTGTAGCGAAATGCTTGTGCTTCTAGTTCCGACAATGCAGTAATAACGAGCAAGTAATCTAACTAACAATTCCCAAAAAAAACTACTGTCTTATACACAGTGTAAGGGGATAAAGAATATGTACATAAGGATATATGAATGAGTGATGGTACAGAGCAGCATAGGCAAGATACAGTAGATGATATCGAGTACAGTATATACATATGAGATAAGTATGTAAACCAAGTGGCATAGTTAAAGTGGCTAGTGATACAGTTCATATAAGGAAATCCAGTTAATTGAAAAATGCATTAGGCCCTAATCTATGGATTTCACATGACTGGGAAACAGATATGCATCTGTTGGTCACAAAATTTTTAAAAAGATAGGTGAGTGGATCAGAAAACAAGTCAGTATCTGGTGTGACCGCCATTTGCCTCATGCAGCGCGACACCTCCTTCGCAAAGAGTTGATCAAGCTGTTTATTGTGGCCTGTGGAATTTTGTCCCACTTCTCTTCAATGGCTGTACGAAGTTACTGAATATTGACAGGAACTGGAACATGCTGTTGCACACGTCGATCCAGAGCGTCCCGAACATGCTCAATGGGTGACATGTCTGGTGAGTATGGAGGCCATGGAAGAACTGGGACATTTTCAGCTTCCAGGAACTGGGCATTGTCATGCTCAAACATGAGGTGATGGAGGCGGATGAATGGCACAACAATGGGCCTCAGGATCTCATCATGGTATCGCTGTGCATTCAAATTGCCGTTGATAAATTGCAATTGTGTTCGTTGTCTAGTTTATGGCTCCTGCCCATACCATAACCCCACCACCACCATTGGGCACTGTTGAGAGCAAACCGCTTGCCCACACGATGCCATACACCTGGTCTGTACTTGTGAGGCCGGTTGGGCTTACTGCCAAATAATCTAAAAGGAGTTTGCTTATGTTAAAGAAATGAACGTTCAATTCTCTGGCAACAGCTCTGGTGGACATTCCTGCAGTCATCATGTGGCCTTTTATTGTCCCTAGCACAAGGTCCACCTGTTTAATGATCATGCTGTTTAATCAGCTTCTTGATATGCCATACCTGTTTTGGTTAGTGATTATTGTCTTATTTCACTGTAGAGCCTCCAGTCCTGCTCTATATGCCTCAGCTAACCCTCTTGTCCCACCTCCCACACATAAGGTGACCTCACCTGGTTGAATTCATGTCTGTAGAGACAATACCTATCTCATCGTCACTCAATGCCTAGGTTTACCTCAACTGTGATCACATCCATACCTTTGTCTGTACATTATGCATTCAATCTATTCTACCGCTCCCAGAAACCTGCTCCTTTTACTCTCTGTTCCGAACGTATTGGACGACCAGTTCTTATAGCCCTTAGCCGTACCCTTATCCTACTCCTCCTCTGCTCCTCTGGTGATGTAGAGGTTAATCCAGGCCCTGAAGTGCCTTGCTCCACTCCCATTCCCCCAGGCCCTCTCATTTGTTGACTTCTGTAACCGTAAAAGCCTTGGTTTCATGGATGTTAACATTAGAAGCCTCCTCCCTATGTTTGTTTTATTCACTGCTTTAGCACACTCTGCCAACCCGGATGTCCTAGATGTGTATGAATCCCGGGTTTAGGAAGGCCACCAAAAACCCTGAAATTTCCATTCAGAAATGAACTTTTCCTACAAGATAAAACTACCAAAGGGGGAGGATTTTCAATCTACTGCTTGCTGTTTGGGGTTTTAGGCTGGGTTTCTGTACAGCACTTTGAGACATCAGTTGATGTAAGAAGGGCTATATAAATACATTTGATTTTGATTTGAGATAGCCTGCAGAATTCTGTCATACTATCCAGGTCTGTTCCCAAACAATTTGAGCTTCTACTTTTAAAAATCCACCTTTCCAGAAACAAGTCTCTCACCATTGACGCTTGCTATAGACCACCTTCTGCCCCCAGCTGTGCCCTGGACACCATATCTGAATTGATCGCCCCCCCATCTATCTTCAGAGCTTGTGCTGTTAGGTGACCTAAACTGGGACATGCTTAACCCCCCGGTCATCCTACAATCTAAACTTGATGCCCTCATTCTCACACAAATGATCAATGACCCTACCAGGTACAACCCCAAATCTGTAAACACAGGCACCCTCTTAGATACAATCCTAACCATCCTGTCCTCCAAATACACCTCTGCTGTCTTCAACCAGGATCTCAGCGATCACTGCCGCATTGCTTGCTTCCATAATGGGATTGCGGTTAAACGACCACCCCTCATCACTGTCAAATGCTCCCTAAAACACTTCAGCGAGTAGGCCTTTCCAATCGACCTGGCATGGGTATCCTGGAAGGACATTGATTTCATTCCTTCAGTAGAAGATGCCTGGTTATTCTTTAAAAGTGCTTTCCTCATAATCTTAAATAAGCATGCCCCATTCAGAAAATGTAGAAACAGGAACAGATATAGCCTGTGGTTCACTCCAGACCTGACTGTCCTTGACCAGCACAAAAACATCCTGTGATGTACGGCATTAGCATCAAATATCCCCCGCGATATGCAACTTTTCAGGGAAATTAGGAACCAATATACACAGGCAGTTAGGAAAGCAAAGGCTAGATTTTTCAAACTGAAATTTGCATCCTGCAGCACAAACTCACAAACTAAAGTTCTGGGACACTGTAAAGTCCATGGAGAATAAGAGCACCTCCTCCCAGCTGCCCACTGCACTGAGGCTAGGAAACACTGTCACCACCGATAAATCCACAATAATTGAGAATTTCAAGAAGCATTTCTCTACGGCTGGCCTTGCTTTCCACCTGGGCCCCCCTACCCTGGTCAACAGCTCTGCACCCCCCACAGCAACTTGCCCAAGCCTCCCCCATTTCTCCTTCACCCAAATCCAGAGCTGCAAAATCTGGACCCCTACAAATCAGCTGGGCTAGACAATCTGGACCCTCTCTTTCTAAAATGATCAGCCGAAATTATTGCAACTCCTATTACTAGCCTGTTCAACCTCTCTTTCGTATTGTCTAAGATCCCCAAAGATTGGAAAGCTGCCGCGGTCATCCCCTTCTTCAAAGGGGGAGACACTCTAGACCCAAACTGCTACAGACCTATATCTATCCTACCCTGTCTTTCTAAGTTAACAAACAGATCACCGAACATTTCGAATCCCACCATACCTTCTCCGCTATGCAATCTGGTTTCCGTGCTGGTCATGGTTGCCCGTCAGCCACGCTCAAGGTCCTAAACGATATCATAACCGCCATCGATAAGAGACAATACTGTGCAGCTGTATTCATCGACCTGGCCAAGGCTTTCGACTCTGTCAATCATCACATTCTTATCGGCAGACTCGACAGCCTTGGTTTCACAAATGACTGCCTTGTCTGGCTCACCAACTACTTCTCAGACAGAGTTCAGTTTGTCAAATCGGAGAGCCTGTCGTCCGGACATCTGGCAGTCTCTATGGGGGTGCCACAGGGTTAAATTATCGGGCCGACTCTTTTCTCTGTATATATCAATGATGTCACTCTTGCTGCTGGTGATACTCTGATCCACCTCTACGCAGACAACACCATTCTGTATACCTCTGGCCCTTCTTTGGACACTGTGTTAACTAACCTCCAGACGAGCTTCAATGCCATACAACTCTCCTTCCGTGGCCTCCAACTGCTCTTAAATGCAAGTAAAGCTAAATGCATGTTCTTCAACCGATCGGTGCCCGCACCTGCCCGCCCGTCCAGCATCACTATTCTGGACGGTTCTGAATATGTGGACAACTACAAATACCTAGGTGTCTGGTTAGACTGTAAACTCTCCTTCCAGGCTCACATTAGGCATCTCCAATTAAAAATTAAATCTAGAATTGGCTTCCTATTACGCAACAAAGCACCCTTCACTCATGCTGCCAAACATACCCTCGGAAAACTGACTATCCTGCCGATCCTTCACTTCGGCGATGTCATTTACAAAATAGCCTTCAACACTCTACTCAGCAAATTGGATGCCCCATATACTACCCACCACTGCGACCTGTATGCTCTCGTTGGCTGGCCTCACTTCATATTTGTCGCCAAACCCACTGGCTCCAGGTCATCTATAAGTCTTTGCTAGGTAAAGCCCCGCCCTATCTCAGCTCACTGGTCACCATAGCAGCACCCACCCGTAGCACACGCTCCAGAAGGTATATTTCAACGGTCACCCCCAAAGCCAATTCCTCTTTTGGCCACCTTTCCTTCCAGTTCTCTGCTGCCAATGACTGGAACGAATTGCAAAAATCACTGAAGCTGGAGATCCATATCTTCCTCACTAACTTTAAGCACCAGCTGTCAGAGCAGCTCACAGATCATTGCACCTGTACATAGCCCATCTGTAAATAGCCCATCCAACTACCTCATCCCCATACTGTTATTTGTACACTAGTGTCTCTACTTGCACATTCATCTTCTGCACATCTATCACTCCAGTGTTTAATTGCTAAATTGTAATTATTTTCACCACTCTGGCCTATTCATTGCCTTACCTACCATATCTTACCTCACTTGCACACACTGTCTATATACTTTTTTCTCTATTATGTTATTGACTGTATGTTTGTTTATTCCATGTGTAACTCTGTGTTGTTGTTTGTGTCACACTGCTTTGCTTTATCTTGGCGAGAACGCAGTTGTAAATGAGAACTTGTTCTCAACTAGCCTACCTGGTTAAATAAAGATGAAATAAAAAATAAAAAAATAAATACCTGTCAAGTGAATGGATTATCTTGGCAAAGGTGAAATGCTCACTAACAGGGATGTAAATACATTTGTACACACATTTTGAGAAATAAGCTTTTTATGCATATGGAACTTTTCTGGGGATATTTTATTTCAGCTCATGAAACTGCGTGTTGCGTTTATCTTTTTGTTTAAGTGTAAACCTAGATTATTTTGTCACACGTATCCTGTCCTCTAGTGGTGCTTAGAGGGTGGTGCTTGTACAACAGTTGAAGAATAGTTCAGTCAATGTAAAGTGGCTTTGAATCGAATAGGTTGGTGAACTGAATAGTTGGTCGAGTGGGTGCTCAATCACGTCAAGTGCGTGTTTAAGTGCAAAGTCCCTCTTTCAATAATGTATACAATTGAATAGGATGTGTGACAGACAAATTATTTGGCACGATTTTTATGTTGTTGTTTAGAAATGCAGTATATGAACCTCAAGTTTATAAAAATGTATGGGGGTGGAGGGGTAATAGTTCTAGAGATTACTTGATTCCTTCCTTACAACTAAAGAATGTATGACCTCTGTGGCTTTGTTTTAGAGTAGGACTACCCATATGCCACTCACAGCAAGTTGCCATGGTACGTTCACACCTCTGGTATGCTTTCGTAACAAATTCAAAAAACGGACTAATATGGACATTTCCGGCTGTTTTACGGTTTCCATCTATTTCACTTTAGAGAGAACTTTAAAACGGCACGTGCTTACTTTATTGTTTATTAACTCGTAGCATAATACATAAAAGCGAACTTTGTACCACTCCTACTTGTCAAAACATTGCAGTTGCATTGCAAGGACAATCTCCGGGCTGTACTAGAAAAATACGGCAGGGCACGCCCCTCTGTTTTGATTCAACCATGGAGTAAACCATCTGTCTGTGTATTATATTGACTTTGAAACCAGAACATAAACCGAAAGGGCAATTTTTAAGGGTATGTTAAATTTATAAACATATTTACATCTCAAATATCTAGAGCATATCATTTTGTAGTAGGCCTATGCCTACTACATATGGAAACTTCAGGCATAAATCATATCCCAACCGTACGTAATGGTTTGGTCTGCTTTTAAACTTCAGAGCGCCGATCTTTAACTGTAGCAGACAGATGCTTCCCTGCTGTATTCGTGTACTATACAGTTACATTTTATCGTGTGAATATAATTTGAAACTTCACACTGATTTGCAAACGTTGTCTGAAGACTCAGCACAATTGCTGGTGAGTTTGGTTCTCTCTTTGATAGTTCAATAAGCTAACCAAAATGCAGTAGGACTCTTTTTTCATACCCTGTTTTGTTGATGGTGAATATGTATTACCTGTATCGACAGACCAAATAATATTATGAGACCATGATTACTTTATTTTCATGGTCCAGGCATGCAGAATGCAAACCCAATAGAGGAGGTGGGAGGCGACATATCCTGTGATGTGCCCTGTCTCCAGAAACTTGACTCCCCAACAGGTAACAGGCACTCCTCATGAACAGCTATTGGTATGGATTCATATTTTGAATTATGTGATTTTGTTGGTATTCAGTGTGTAATAAACTTATTTTACTTATCGCTCTCCTCTCTCTGTCTGTATGTGTGTCTGTATGTATGTGTGTGTGTGTGTCTGTCTTCATCTTCCAGGGAGCCCTCCCAAACAAGCCTCTCTCGCAGATATGATTGAGTTTGAGAATTGTGTTTCCAATCTCAGCCTTGCACATGAGATAGTGATGAACAGAGACTTCAGCTTCAGACAGAACAGCCCACCCAAAGACAGGCAAGAATAGCTATGAAACACACACCATTTCTGTCTAATGATGGTCAATAATCGCTGTATGATCATAATTTCAGTCACTTTAAAGTCACAGATTTTTAATAATTATTTATTTTTTAGCTTGCAGGGGAGAATATCTGACATAGTTCACAGTGCATTCTGGGACTGTCTTCGAGAGCAGCTTTCATGCAGCCCTCCAGACTATGTCCATTCTGTCATTCTGCTCCAAGAGGTGAAAACTGTGAGTATGGTCATGTACCTTTACTAGCTCACTCCTTCCCCCAGTTTCTCAGCATAGTATAGCAAACAAAGAAAGGCTAAGTGACACACTATGTGGTTGTCCCCTGTGTGGTCAGACCGTGCTGTCCCTGCTCCTGCCTGGCCATGTGCGTCTGAAGGCCCAGGTGGAGGAGGTTCTGGACCTGGAGCTGATCCAGCAGCAGGCAGATCACGGGGCCCTGGACCTGCAAAGATTGTCAGGCTACATCATCAATACCATGGCCTCCCTGTGTGCCCCTGTACGTGACCCAGAGATCAAGACACTACGGGATCTTTTGGACCCAGTGGAGCTCCTCAGGTGAGGGACATGATCAATTTACTCATTTTATGGTAAAAGAGAAAAAAAAGGAATTATGTAGCATAATATCAGATATGAAAATGTAATGACATTACCCTTGGAAAGACAAAATCTCAAAAAAACAACTCTGGGAAGCTCCTTCGTAGACTATTCCACTACTCATTCAGTTACTTTGGGTATGGTTCACACATGTCCAGTAATGTAAAGTAACCAAGGCCTACTTTTGGTTAATGCTGAGAAATATGTTCCTTTCCTTACTAACAGGGAGATCTTCAGAGTCCTTGGCCTGATGAAGACAGACATGGTCAACTTCACTGTACAGAGCCTCAGACCTAATCTTCTTCAGCAGGCGGTCCAATACGAGCAGGCCAAGTTCCAGGAGATCCTGGAGAAGCAGCCTGGTAAGTAAGACAATGTTCTAAGAGAAAATCTACACAAATCTACAGTTCTACCAAATCTGATGTAACGGATGTGAAACGGCTAGCTTAGTTAGCGGTGGTGCGCGCTAAATATCGTTTCAATCGGTGACGTCACTTGCTCTGAGACCTTGAAGTAGTTGTTCCCCTTGCTCTGCAAGGGCGCTTTTGTGGAGCGATGGGTAACGATGCTTCGTGGGTGACTGTTGTTGATGTGTGCAGAGGGTCCCTGGTTCGCGCCCGGGTATGGGCGAGGGGACGGTCTAAAGTTATACTGTTACACTGACATGCTCCTAACATCCAGAAGGAAGAACTTGTGCTTCTACATCTGCATTGTCTGCTCTTTGGGGTTTTAGGCTGGGTTTCTGTATAAGCACTTTGTGACATCTGCTGATATAAAAAAGCTTTATAAATATATTTATTTGATTGATTGTTTGATTGAACTCGGTTGGATAATCCCTTTAATTACATTCACACTTTCCATCAAATAAATGTCAGGAACTTCAAAACGGATATTGTTTGTCTAATGATGGCTTCCATATGTTTTTGTTGCTTTTCTAACCATCCTTCTCAAGAGTTCCTGGACAAGACCACCGTTTGGCTTCAGGTGGCAGCACGAGAGGAGGCATTGGTCAGGGCCCAGTCTGACCTTGACACTGGGACTCCCAAGCCACGTGGTCCATTAAGTCCTACTGCCGTCCTGAACAGGGCTTACCTGCAACTGCTGAGCTGGGACCCCCATGACCAGAACTACCCTGAGGTAATCAAACGAGGACCCTGATTGGTTCTGTCTTCCCAGTGGCATAACAAGAATGGAGACCGTTCAAATCAAATTTTATTAGTCACATGCGCCAAATACAACAGGTGTAAACCTTACAGTGAAATGCTTACTTACAAGCCCCTAACCAACAGTGCAGTTTCAAAAAAATATGGATAAGAATAAGAGATAAAAGTAACAAGTAAATAAAGAGAAACAGTAAAAAAATAACAATATCTACAGGTGGGTGCTGGTACAGAGTCAATGTGCGGGGAAACCGGTTAGTTGAGGTAGTATGTACATATAGGTAGAGTGAATTAAAGTGACTATGCAGAGAGTGGGGGGGGGTCAATACGAGTCGTCTGGGTAGCCATTTGAATAGATGTTCAGGAGTCTTATGGCTTGGGGAAGAAGCTGTTTAGAATCCTCTTGGACCTAGACTTTGCGCTCCGGTACCGCTTGCCATGTGGTAGCAAAGAGAACAGTCTATGACTAGGGGCCTTCCTCTGACACCTCCTGGTATAGAGGTCCTGGATGGCAGGAAGCTTGGCCCCAGTGATTTACTGGGCCGTTCGTACTACCCTCTCTAGTGCCTTGCGGACGGAGGCTGAGCAGATTCCATACCAGGCAGTGATGCAACCAGTCAGGATGCTCTCGATGGTGCAGCTGTAGAACCTTTTGAGGATCTGAGGACCCATGCCAAATCTTTTCAGTCTCTTGAGGGGGAATAGGTTTTGTCGTGCCCTCTTCACAACTGTCTTGGTGTGCTTGGACCATGTTAGTTTGTTGGTGATGTGGACACCAAGGAACTTGAAGCTCTCAACCTGCTCCACTGCAGCCCCGTCAATGAGAATGGGGGCGTGCTCGGTCCTCTTTTTCCTGGAGTCTACAATCATCTCCTTTGTCTTGATCACATTGAGGGAGAGGTTGTTGTCCTGGCACCTCACCGCCAGGCATCTGACCTCCTCCCTGTAGGCTGTCTTGTTGTTGTTGGTGATCAGGCCTACCACTGTTGTGTAATCTGCAAATTTAATGATGGTGTTGAAGTCGTGCCTGGTCGTGCAGTCATGAGTGAACCGGGAGTACAGGAGGGGCTGAGCACGCACCCCTGAGAGGCCCCTGTGTTGAGGATCAGCATGGCGTATGTGTTTTTACCTTTTCATTTCCTTTTTTTTTCACCTTTATTTAACCAGGTAGGCCAGTTGAGAATAAGTTCTCATTTACAACTGCGACCTGGCCAAGATAAAGCAAACCTTACCACCTAGGGGCGGCCCGTCAGGAGGTCCAGGATCCAGTTGCAAAGGGAGGTGTTTAGTCCCTGTGTCTGCTTATTGATGAGCTTTGAGGGCACTATGGTGTTAAACTCTGAGCTGTAGTCCATGAATAGCATTCTCACATAGGTGTTCCTTTTGTCCAGGTGGGAAAGGGCAGTGTGGAGGGCAATGGAGATTGCATCATCTATGGATCTGTTGGGGCGGTATGCAAATTGGAGTGGGTCTAGGGTTTCTGGGATGATGGTGTTGATGTGAGCCATGACCAGCCTTTCAAAGCACTTCATGGCTACAGACGTGAGTGCTTGCTACAGGTCGGTAGTCATTTAGGCAGGTTACCTTAGTGTTCTTGAGCACAGGCTCTATGGTGGTCTGCTTAAAACATGTTGGTATTACAGACTCGGACAGGGAGAGGCTGAAAATGTCAGTGAAGACACTTGCCAGTTGGTCAGCGCTCACAGTACACGTCCTGGTAATCTGTCTGGCCCTGCTGCCTTGTGAATGTTGACCTGTCTGAAGGTCTTACTCACATTGGCTGCGGAGAGCGTGATCACACAGTCTTCTGGTACAGCTGGAGCTCTCAAGCATATTTCAGTGTTATTTGCCTCAAAACCGAGCATTGAAGTAGTTTAGCTCATCTAGTAGGCTCGTGTCACTGGGCAGCTCTCGGCTGTGCTCCCCTTTGTAGTCTGAAATGGTTTGCGAACCCAGCCACATCCGACGAGCATGCCGGTGTAGTACGACTCGATCTTAGTCCTGTATTGACGCTTTGCCTGTTTGATAGTCGTTTAGTGGAGAATACAATTCAGGAAGAAGGTGGTTGATGCCATTTTCAACAAGGAAATTACATCAGGGAATTATCAATGAATGGATGAATCACCTATTGTTCCAATAAATTAATAGATTGAGATTAAATAATAATAATTCCCTGTGGTTTCACCCCCACATAATCTACTCACCCCCACTTATCTATTGGAAAACATTTTATAGTAGCTCATGTCCAAATTTCTCCTCTCCCTCCACAGACAGTTCTGATGGACAGAGCCCGCATAGATGCACTGGGGCAGAGGCTGAGTCTGCTGGTTCTTGAGGCATCAGTTCTGCTGTTGACTAGCACACAGTGTGGGGCCGCTGTTTTCTCTCTGCAGGGGTTTGTAGGTAAACTCAAGCAGACCATCACTGCCCTGCTGGAGGGCAGTCACAACAGGTAAGAGATTGGGGGGGGGTTACTGTCTGTCTCAGAGCACAGGTAATGTATAACAGAAAAAAAGTAAGTTGACAAAAGAGGCCAGCTGCCACACTTCAAATGTCTGCAACAAACCCTGGCTTCTTCAGGCTCAAAATATAGCTCAAGTTAATAAACATTTAAAATAAAAATGTTTATACATGATTTCATGAAGCTATTCATGCTCTACTCTAAAGTACAATCAAATGTATTATTGAGAGTTCAATAAATCCTTATCCTGCAGTTGTTCTGAATGGATGTTTGATACCAGTCTCTCTGGTGCGTTCAGGGACTTTGACCTGCAGGGGGCGTTGCTGGGGCTGAGGGAGCAGGTGCTGGTGCAGGTGAAGGAGGCTCTGATCACCCAGGAAGGACCAGCGCTGCCTCAGGACAGTGAAGATTTGCTTAAGGGACAGATCTCAGACCTGGCCAAGGACAACAACCCCATCCACACTCTCATAGGTCAGTTACCACCAGTGAGGGGCAACCGAAACCGACCTCCCAAGTTCAGCATTCGAGTAACTAGTTGCATGAGTTCCATGTTAATACTGAGATATGTGGAGGTCAATTTAACCAATACTGATACAATTATGAGTCCGATACAATTGTACAGTTTAGCAAGATATGTTCTGTGTCCGCAAAGGTTCTTGTAAGTCAGATTGGCAGTGCAGCAGGCTGATTTCTCTCTTTTTGCATACCACACATGTTGTAGGAGAAAGAGTGCAGGGCTACCTCCAGGCCATGCTAGAGGGAGGCCCCACTAAAAAGAGTCCGTCCATGCCCCCTGTCCTGAGGCTGCTGAGTGCTGAGGTGGCAGAACTGGGAATGGCCTTTGGGCGAATAGTCCATTTCAACCGCTCAGTTTTCGGCCCCTTCTACGTCCCCATCCTAAGGAAGATGCTGTTTCCATCGGGAGAGGCCGAGATGGGAGAGGACTCCCGCTAGTCCCCCGAACACCTCCGGTCCCCTGCATAAGCTGCCATTCAACATTTACACAATGTAGAGCAGGGTTCCCAAACTGGCGACCCGCAGACCAAATCTGGCACACCAACAATATTATTTGGCTCCCCCAAAGACCCCTAAATTAAATTGTAATATTTTTTAAATAAAAAAAATGTATACAAATCTCAGATCCAAGATGCAAAACCCCCCAAATGCAATGTCCCAAGAAGGAAGTTACCCTACCTAAATAATGCAAAAGTTAAGTTTTAACTTCATTCATGAGGAGAGAGAATGCAGGAGACAGTCAACTAATAAAGCTGGCAACGGACCATTTTGTGGTGCTGAAACTTAAAGCTGCAACCACAGCACAATCAATAGGTGAACAGCACCTGGTGCTGAAAATATAGCTAACCTGTTATGCAAGTGTTGCACAGCGACAGATGGAGAAAACCTACACCAGTCGAGTAATTCATTTCAACAATAATCTTCATTTTAATTTGACTTTACAAACAAGAAGAGGGCTTAATTGTCTTCTGAGCCTAGGCCTACATAAAATAACAACTGGCTGTGGTATGCCATAAGGCTTAACAGCATCTTTCACAAGAAAAAGTTATATGGCCTAATAGACGTGGGATTTTTTTTGACAAGGTCTCCTTACAATTGCAACTGGCCAAAAATGGAGCATCCTAGATAAAACAATAATTTAAATAAAAAAAGGTGAATGTCTATCAGGACAGCCTGCTCCTATAATGACAGAACAAACAGATAATACTGTCAGCTTGAGACCTAAATATCCCTGGATAAGCACACAATAATGTTAGTATTTACTAAGTACAGTCATATAGGCCACTAAGTTACTCACTTAATGGGAAATGTTGCATTTCCCCTCGATCTTATGGATGTCACGTGAGATGGATGTGATTTTGATGCACAGGCAGTCAACAATTGACTTGTGTGAAAGCCGGTTCCTGTCCTGAGTCTATATTGCGTTCTTAGAGGAAAATGAGGACTCGCAGGATTAAGTCGATCCAAACATTGTTAGCACATGAAATGCACGTTTCTTTATTGGCTGTATTCCTGAGCATGCCACCCAAAGCGCACACAAGGATTCGGTACCCCTGAGCGCATCCCTGATTTGGCTTGATGTCTGTAATTCAATCAGCTCAGTTTGAATTGCGGCCTAATTTTTTAAATGTAAACTTTATTTAACTAGGCAAGTCAGTTAAGAACAAATTCTTATTTACAATGATGGCCTACCCAGACCAAACCCGGACGACACTGAGCCAATTGTGCGCCACCCTATGGGGCTTCCAATCACAGCCGGATGTGATTAAGCCTGGATTCGAACTAGGGACTGTAGTGACGCCTCTTGCACTGAGATGCAGTGCCTTAGACTGCTGCTCCACTCGGGTGCCCAATCCAGCGAGGGTATCGTTGTCTTAGCAAGGGAGGAGTGTTCTCCACCTGGGCAGACTGTGAGAGGAGCCCGCACAAACGCAATGATATCCATATGCATTCTGTAGTCTTCAAATCTGATCCCTCAGGAGACCATCCGCCACCTCATCAGGAGCATGCCCAGGCGTTGTAGGGAGGTCATACAGGCACGTGGAGGCCATACACACTACTGAGCCTCATTTTGACTTGTTTTAAGGACATTACATCAAAGTTGGATCAGCCTGTAGTGTGGTTTTCCACTTTAATTTTGAGTGTGACTCCAAATCCAGACCTCCATGGGTTGATAAATTTGATTTCCATTCATCATTTTTGTGTGATTTTGTTGTCAGCACATTCAACTATGTAAAGAAAAAAGTATTTAATAAGAATATTTCATTCATTCAGATCTAGGATGTGTTATTTTAGTGTTCCCTTTATTTTTTTGAGCAGTGTATATACATTAGTAACGTTTGTTAAACCAAAAACAGGCCATCAGATAAGTAGAATATATGAAGATCATATAAAGAATAATCATACTGGAATATATTTTCCTCAGGACACATATAATTTGTTGTCGCAACCATTGTGATAATAATTTTTACTAATATCTAGAGTTTGCATGTATGTCAGCTTGAATTGATTATTTGTGCATTAGCTAGAGATTGTTGTGTACAGTAGGTTTATTGAATGGTATGTACTGTATAATTTAAAGCACTTACCAAAGATATGTATGCACTTTTTAACTATTTAAAATACATCTATATTTTAATATTTTGGAACTGTACATTAAATAATGTGTGAAATGTGTTGGTGGATTATTGATTTACATTTTTTATGCATTCTGACCAACTGTTGGTCCCATGTTTCATGAGCTGAAATGAAAGTTCCCAGACGTTTTCCATATGCACAAGAAGCTTATTTCTCTGAAATTGTGGGCACAAATTTGTTTACATCCCTGTTAGAGTGAGCATTTCTCCTTTGCCAAGATAATCTATCCACCTGATAAGTGTGGCATATCAAGAAGCTTATTAAACAGCACGATCATTACACAGGTTTATCTTGTGCTGGGGACAATAAAAGGCTATTCTAAAATGTGCAGTTTTGTCACACAACTCAATGCCACAGATGATTCAAATTTTGAGGGAGTGTGTAATTGGCATGCTGGTTGCAGGAATGTCCACCAGAGCTGTTGCCAGAGAGTTTCATGTTCATTTCTCTACCATAAGCCGCCTGTAACGTCATTTTAGAGAATTTGGCAGGACGTCCAACTAGCCTCACAACTGCGGACGACGTACTTGTATGGCGTTATGTGGGCAAGCGCTTTGCTGATGTCAACGCTGTGAACAGAGTGCCCCATCGTGGCAGTAGTATGGACAGGCATAAGCTACAGACATCAAACATGATTGCATTTTATCAATGGCAATTTGAATGCACAGAGATACCGTGATGAGATCCTGAGGCCCATTGTCGTGCCATTCATCCATCACCTCATGTTTCAGAATGATAATGCACCGCAAGGATCTGACCACAGTTCCTGGAAGCTGAAAATGTCACAGTTCTTCTATGGTCTGCATACTCACCATACATGACAACCATTGAGCATGTTTGGGATGCTCCGCCAATATCCAGCAACTTCACACAGCCATTCACAACATTCCATAGGCCACAATCAACAGCCTAATCAACTCTATGTGAAGGAGATGTACTGTGCTGCATGAGGTAAATGGTGGTTACACCAGATACAGACTTTTTTTTAACAACGCCCCTTCATTTTTTTTAAAGGTATCTGTAACCAACAGATGCATATCTGTATTCCCAGTCATGTGAAATCCATAGATTAGGGCCTAATGAGTTTATTTTAATTGACTGATTTATTTATATGATCTGTAAAATCTTTTAAATTGTTGCATGTTGCATTAATATTTTTGTTCAGTATATGAAAAAAAATGTTTGACTTGTGACGATATTTTTTTTCCTCCATTGTTTCGATATGATTTTTATTTCAAACAAGTTCATGAAGAGGAGACCAAATTCAGTTATCATTTTAATTGTTTGGTTTTAGAGTAATGAGAAAAACATGTTCTAAAGGAAAGACTAAGGATTGTGGAGTTTGTTTTTCTTAGTAAGTGAAAGGAAAAGGGGTACCTAAAGGGGTAAGTAACCCTAAGCACAATATACAGTGCCTTGCGAAAGTATTCGGCCCCCTTGAACTTTGCGACCTTTTGCCACATTTCAGGCTTCAAACACAAAGATATAAAACTGTATTATTTTGTGAAGAATCAACAACAAGTGGGACACAATCATGAAGTGGAACGACATTTATTGGATATTTCAAACTTTTTTAACAAATCAAAAACGGAAAAATTGGGCGTGCAAAATTATTCAGCCCCCTTAAGTTAATACTTTGTAGCGCCACCTTTTGCTGCGATTACAGCTGTAAGTCGCTTGGGGTATGTCTCTATCAGTTTTGCACATCGAGAGACTGACATTTTTCCCATTCCTCCTTGCAAAACAGCTCGAGCTCAGTGAGGTTGGATGGAGAGCATTTGTGAACAGCAGTTTCCAGTTCTTTCCACAGATTCTCGATTGGATTCAGGTCTGGACTTTGACTTGGCCATTCTAACACCTGGATATGTTTATTTTTGAGCTATTCCATTGTAGATTTTGCTTTATGTTTTGGATCATTGTCTTGTTGGAAGACAAATCTCCGTCCCAGTCTCAGGTCTTTTGTAGACTCCATCAGGTTTTCTTCCAGAATGGTCCTGTATTTGGCTCCATCCATCTTCCCATCAATTTTAACCATCTTCCCTGTCCCTGCTGAAGAAAAGCAGGCCCAAACCATGATGCTGCCACCACCATGTTTGACAGTGGGGATGGTGTGTTCAGGGTGATGAGCTGTGTTGCTTTTACGCCAAACATAATGTTTTGCATTGTTGCCAAAAAGTTCAATTTTGGTTTCATCTGACCAGAGCACCTTCTTCCACATGTTTGGTGTGGCTCCCAGGTGGCTTGTGGCAAACTTTAAACGACACTTTTTATGGATATCTTTAAGAAATGGTTTTCTTCTTGCCACTCTTCCATAAAGGCCAGATTTGTGCAATATACGACTGTTTGTTGTCCTATGGACAGAGTCTCCCACCTCAGCTGTAGATCTCTGCAGTTCATCCAGAGTGATCATGGGCCTCTTGGCTGCATCTCTGATCAGTCTTCTCCTTGTATGAGCTGAAAGTTTAGAGGGACGGCCAGGTCTTGGTAGATTTGTAGTGTTCTGATACTCCTTCCTTTTCAATATTATCGCTTGCACAGTGCTCCTTGGGATGTTTAAAGCTTGGGAAATATTTTTGTATCCAAATCCGGCTTTAAACTTCTTCACAACAGTATCTCGGACCTGCCTGGTGTGTTCCTTGTTCTTCATGATGCTCTCTGCGCTTTTAACGGACCTCTGAGACTATCACAGTGCAGGTGCATTTATACAGAGACTTGATTACACACAGGTGGATTGTATTTATCATCATTAGTCATTTAGGTCAACATTGGATCATTCAGAGATCCTCACTGAACTTCTGGAGAGAGTTTGCTGCACTGAAAGTAAAGGGGCTGAATAATTTTGCACGTCCAATTTTTCAGTTTTTGATTTGTTAAAAAAGTTTGAAATATCCAATAAATGTCGTTCCACTTCATGATTGTGTCCCACTTGTTGTTGATTCTTCACAAAAAAATACAGTTTTATATCTTTATGTTTGAAGCCTGAAATGTGGCAAAAGGTCGCAAAGTTCAAGGGGGGGCGAATACTTTCGCAAGGCACTGTACTACTCACAACATAAATGACAAATCGATATACCTACAGTACCAGTCAAAGGTTTGGACACCCCTACTCATTCCAGGGTTATTTGTACTATACATTGTAGAATAATAGTGAAGACATCAAAACTATGAAATAACACACATGGAATCATGTAGTAACCCCAAAAAAACAAATAAAAAAAAAACATTTTTTTTATTTTTTTTTTATGTTTGAGATTCTTCAAAGTAGCCACCCTTTGCCTTGAAAGCTTTGCACACTTTGGCATTCTCTCAAACAGCTTCATGAGGTAGTCACCTGGAATGCATTTCAATTAACACGTGTGCCTTGTTAAAAGTTCATTTATGGAATTTTTATCCTTAATGCATTCGAGCCATTCAGTTGTGTCGTGACAAGGTAGGGGTGGTTTGCAGAAGATAGCCCTATTTGGTAAAAGACGAAGTCCATATTATGGCAAGAACAGCTCAAATAAGCAAAAAAACGATAGTCCATTATTACTTTAAGACATGAAGGTAAGTCAATGCGGGATATTTCAAGATCTTTGAAATTTCGCAAAAACCATCAAGCGATATGATGAAACTGGCTCTCATGAAAGGAAGACCCAGATTTACAGTGGGGCAAAAAAGTATTTAGTCAGCCACCAATTGTGCAAGTTCTCCCACTTAAAAAGATGAGAGAGGTCTGTAATTTTCATCATAGGTACACTTCAACTATGACAGACAAGATGAGGGAAAAAAATCCAGAAAATCTCATTGTAGGATTTTTAATGAATTTATTTGCAAATTATGGCCTCCACAATCACCTGACCTCAACCCAATTGAGATGGGTTGGGATGAGTTGGACTGCAAAGTGAAGGAAAAGCAGCCAACAAGTGCTCAGCATATTTGGGAACTCCTTCAAGACTGTTGGAAAAGCATTCCAGGTGAAGCTGGTTGGGAGAATGCCAAGAGTGTGCAAAGCTGTCATCAAGGCAACTTTGTTTAGTTTCTGATTCCTTTTCTGTTATTTCATAGTGATGTCTTCACTATTATTCTACAATGTGGAAAATAGTAAAAATAAAGAAAAACCTTTGAATGAGGATGTGTGTCCAAACTTTTGACGGGTACTATATACATAAACCATTATACACTGTACATACACTTGTCTTATAAAGGACTTCTGAAGTATAAAAGTGTGAGTATAAGGCCATATGATCTTGGTCAATAATATTCTGTAATAATTTCTAGGATAAATTATTAGGCTATCACTGCCCTTAACAAATAATTGAGGTGCCACCCAACCTGATGGAATTCAGCATGCCATCTCATTACAGAGTTAAACATTATTATATTATAACCACACATTATCATTGGAGGTCTTAGCCTAATGCAGGGATGGGCAACTTGTATCCCAGGGGAGTCATGCACTCCCAAAATCTGAGGGGGCACAAAGTATGTGGGGATCGCTGGGAGTTGAAGACTAAGTTGACACCTGAAACAGCTTTTTCCTGCAATCTAGAGCCATAAACATTATGCTTAATTCTATGCAAAAAAATATATGTATATATTTTTTCTGCATAGCTAAGCATACCTCTTGAGCTGTCTGTATCCTGCTGACTGGTGGTTCTTACATTTAAAAGAATATATATATATTCTTCCCTGCATCTCTGCTCAAATCTGGGTAAAGGATTGAAAATAAATCTTAGTCAGTACATTTAGGCCTAGATTCAATCAGATCAAGCATTAACCGGCAATAGCAGAAGCCCTCATAGCGGACGTTTTGGAGTTGTAATTGCGTTGGAGTCATTAAATCGGAGACAGCTGCGCTTGTGATCATTGTCACGAAGGCTCACCCGGACCCCACTCGCATTAGACGTAAATGACACTCAAATTGAAAATGAGGATTTATATAAATCTAATCAAGGTGTAGATTACATCTCACATTCCAGTTTTCGAACTTGGAAACATGGCTGCATGGGATTGCTGGCTGCTGGATTTCTCTTAATGCGACTCTGTGTAGCCAATGACAATGTCCGCTTTAGGTATAATGACAGTTCCAATACCGCCAAAACAACCACTATGCGGATGTTGGCTAAAGCGGATCTGATTGAATAGAGCTCTTAGTTATTGCTTGCTTTTCTAAAATCGACCAACTTTTCCAGCAGACATTCCAGCTAAGATAGACAAGCCAGCTGCTCTACCTTGATTAATAGCCTTAAATGGCTTTTTGGTAACTAGTTATGAGGTTGCGAGATTAGGCTAGCCAAAGCCAACTTCATGAAGTTGCTAATTGGCTAGTAGTATTACAGAAAAAAACCCGTATTATTTTAAACAATGTTTTTAACAGGACACATCTTAAAGGGCACATGCCCCTGTACTCCCTATGGGCATGATACCTCTGTTGTGACCCCCACCCCAACAAAGTTGCCCATCCCTGGCCTAGTGCATCAACCGTTCTGAAATTCACTCCATACTGTGGTATGTCAGTCTTTGAGGATCATAGCATCTGCTGGTGTTCATCCCTTTCTATACTATGTACTTACTGGTAAGTGATTTAAACCTACAATACCATATTAAGATCTCACACTAAATACAGATACTGCAGCCTGTAGTTTTTACAAGGGTAAAGAGTTTGTATGTTGCATTTTCTTCCTAATTTTAAATAGTTGTCCCTCCATTGAATAATATATTTCATCCTCTTAGTTTATTTCCATCACATGTTTTGTTCCAAATGTCTTTGCTAGTGAGGGAGTATGACTTCTGCATGCATACATCTATCTCCTCTGTCAGTCCCTGGGCTTGTCTTAGTGACAAAGAGATGCAATTAGCTCTCATAGAATATATTGTCTGGCAGCTCCTTCAAACTCCCATGCAAGTAAGATGCCCTAAGACACAATCAAATACCTTAAGAATGAGATGTTCCATTGTACTATTTAATTTCAGGTATATATTGCTTTACATTTTTAAACATTATCATTGACAAACTATACTTTGCCCACAAATACATGGGCATAGCATTATTATGCTGGTACGGTAGTTCTAAATTTGATTCATGTACTCTTGTTCTCTCTTCTTGATCCTGGTAGTAACAACACGTTAATCTCAAATATACCTGAATCAATAACAATTGTCGTTGATGGCCCATCATTATTTGTCTATATTCTGTATATTACTGTACCTACAGGAAGTCAGATGTGGAGGTAAAGACAGTTAGTGTGAGGCCAGGGAGGATATTTGACCTTTCAGACTGACCTTCTCACCCAGTGGACAGACAGCTAGTGTAAGGTTATAATTTCTCTGTTACTTGGTATTCAGGAGATGTGGTAGAAGGCAGCAGACCTTATCAAACAGTCCCTCATAGACCCGCTGAATGTATCCCTGTTGGTCTCTCTGGCTCTAGTCTACACACACGCAGACGCTCACATTGGCTGCTCCACTTCAACTCATAGCTTGGTGTCCGGAAACTTGAACGCTGGAGTGAGCTACACAAGGAAAACACTGACGTTAAAAAACAGAAGCATGCACAGCCAAATCATGCCACCACAATTGTATCTGCTTGAAATAGCCTCTGCTCTTTAAAAACTTAAGGCTTTTATATGCACCCAAACCAAAACAGGTTGAATGTATTTTCATGATTTCAACACATAACAGGGAGGAACATACTTAGTGCAAGAGAAATGACAATGCTGGACAATGTAAATGAGATGAGGTGCTATATTTGTGAAACGAAGAAAAAAGTAAAACAAAACAGACACTGCTGTTACAGACACCTCAATGGGCCATCAGAGGACCAAACGCAAATACTGCCACATGCATCAGTACTGTAACAGTCAGAACAGGACAGATTGACGATGAGACACAGCTACAGTACCACACAGAGACTAGCATGTCTTAACAGTCATTCTCCAGTCAGCCATCCTGTATTAACCAGGTGTCGTTTGGAGAGAGGCGAAACATAACATCTCCTGCAGCAGGAAACACAGAATGAGGACAGCAGCTAGAGACAGAACAACCCATCTTCCCACGAGGACACAAACACAAGGCTACACAGCACACAGAATAGGTTGAGCAAAACACAAACAGATAGAGCCAACAGACACACTACATGACCAAACATATGTGGACACCTTGTTGAACATCTCTTTCCAAAATTATGGGCATTAATAAGGATTTGGTTTCCTCGTTGCTGCTATAACAGCCCCCACTCTTCTGGGAAACATTTCCACTAGATGTTAGAACATTGCTGTGGGGACCATTCAGCCACAAGAGCATTAGTGAGGTTGGGCACTGATTTTGGCCGTTCCAATTCACCCCAAAGGTGTTCGATTGGGTTGAGGTCAGGACTCTGTGCAGGCCAGTCAAGTTCTTCCGCACCGACAAACCATTTGTGTATGGACCTCGCTTTGTGAACGGGGGCATTGTCATGCTGAAGCAGGAAGGGGCCGTCCCCAAACTGTTGCCACAAAGTTGGAAGCACAGAATTGTCTAGAATGTCATTGGAGGCTGTAGTGTTAAGATTTCCCTTCACTGGAACTTGTAGCTCGAAATATGAAAAACAGCCCCAGACCATTATTCCTCCTCCACCAAACTTGACAATTGGCACTATGCATTTGGTCAGGTAGCGTTCTCCTAGCATCCACCAAACTCAGATTAGTTTGTCAGACTGCCAGATGGTGAAGCGTGATTCATCCCTCCAGAGAACGCGTTTCCACTGCTCTAGAGTCCAATGGCGACAAACTTTACACCACTCCAGCCAACGCTTGGCATTGCGCATGGTGATCTTAGGATTGTGTGCAGCTGCTTGGCCATGGAAACCCATTTTGTGAAGCTCCTGACGAACAGTTATTGTGCTGATGTTGCTTCCAGAGGCAGTTTGGAAGTCGGTAGTGAGTGTTGCAACCGAGGACAGATGATTTTTACATGCTTTGTGTTTCAGCACTCAGCGGTCCCTTTCTGTGGGCTTGTGTGGCCTACCACCTCACGGCTGAGCCGTTGTTGCTCCTAGACGTTTCCACTTCACAATAGCAACACTTACAGTTGACCGGGGAAGCTCTAGCAGGGCAGAAATTTGAGGAACTGACTTGTTGGAAAGGTGGCATCCTACAGTATGATGGTGCCACATTGAAAGTCACTGACCTCTTCAGTAAGGCCATTCTACTGCCAATGTTTGTCTATGGAGAGTGCATGGCTGTATGCTCAATTTTACACCTGTTAGCAACGGGTGTGGCTGAAATAGCCGAATCCACTAATTATAAGGGGTGTCCACATATTTTGTATATATAGTGTAGATAACTAGACCTGCGGTATAAATCCCTGTGAAAGGAAAAACAAGAATGCAGTTTCACAGATATTTTCAACCAAAAACTATTTGCACAATGAAAGCATATCTATTTACATTTTGATCCCTCAAATGTAAAGTTCCATGAGTAAGCCTGAATCTTTGGCACTGTCGCTAATGTTTTTGTGAGTAATTTGTTTAAACATACTGTACCTCATGCTGAACCTATGTGCCATGGCATGGATTACAACCCACGTAATCTTGATAAGATGCAACATAAGGAGTCCAGCAACACAAATGTGCCTTGCCTCATAAATTGTCTAAAATTAAAACAATGTTATTGGGAATATCTTGTATCCTTCACTATGAATTGGCAAATTCAATTATTGCCCTCAAATTCCTTGGACATCCCCAAAACGTGACCTTCATGACCATGGTGTTTTGGTAATTTCTCATACATTTGCACTTAAATTATTTACTACGCCGATATTATTGTGGTCTTGCTTCCCTTGGTTTCTTTCACTAAAGATATTCCAGGAAGCCCTGGTCTTAAAAGCATATCTTATTAAAGGAACCAACCATATCCATTTTAAAACAATATCTTTTTTTAAGGGATAGTGCCATGTTTTAACACAGTGTTCTCTGATGAGCCAAACAGTCTCTGTTGATTGTCTCTCTTGGCAATAAAATGACTGGTGAGGCACCATGCACACTGTGAAGCTACAGAGCATTTTAGACAGTGTTATCTGGACAAACCTGTACCATTACAACAACTTCATTGCAGCTCAGCCAAAGTGTTCATGTGTTGTCAACTCAAAAGTACTGTTAGTCTTTTTAACCATGGAAGACGCATGTAGCAGTCAGCAGGTGTGGAGAGTGTGTGATGGTGGCAAGGGATGCTCAATTGATTACATTTAGATAAACTGATAGATGGCCAGATTGAAGTAATTAAGGCTACTGATCTTGGCAGATTGATGACGAAGTTGTCCTCCCATTTGTGTACAAGAAGAGCACACAGGAATTTGAGGTTCAGTTCTTGATCCATTTTGAATGGAAAGGGAAGATTCCTTGATGATCCATCAATGTATGATAAAAAAAATGCGTAGAAAAAATACTTTTTTTTCTTATAGATTTTTTGTCTTTCATGCATCTCAGGTGATGTGTCTCCTCACAGCGCCTCACAGTGGTAGATGCCTGGCAAGACAGGACAAGCTACAGATAGGGAAAGAAAAATATTGAACTTGCCTTTAGCGAAAAACAAGTGAAATACAAAAATAAACATGGTATTAAAAAGACAAAATTGTAAATCCTTTTGGGAAGGGGGTAAACTATTGTTTATGGCTGAGGAGGTTGTTTGGGACAAGATAATGTTCTTTGTTCCACTCTATATGGGACCAAAACGGTAAGTTGATAATATCACAAGAATAGTACTCCTTTGGCGTTAGATAAAAAGAGGTACTTGTGAAGGTTTGTTCTTTTCTTGTTCACATTGGCAGTACAGCCAATGCTTATCATGTTACTATCAGGTAAAAATGCAACAGGTAGCTGAACAGAAAAAAAGTCATGCTTGTTGTGACCGAAGGGAGTCACTTGGAAAATAATGGCATGACAGGAAGAGAACAAAAATCCACAATGTCTTCAATGTTGATAAACCTAATAGGGGGTGGATGCAAATGCAAGTAGTTGGGAGGAGGAGGAGGCAGATCGGTTGAGAGAGCAGGGCCATTGTAGGTTCAGTTCAGGTCCATCCACAAGTCAAGGGGCTCCATCAGTGGCTGCAGGAGGAGCAGGGTCTGCCAAGTGGTGAGGAACAGGAGAGAGCTGCAGGGATGTGTGATGTCAGAGCAGGGTGAGGTTTGTGTAGGGCAGGGCAAAGGAGAGGGGGCAGCCCTGAGGGATGCTACCATCACAGTGAGAAGGCACAGGGCTTGTGAGAGAGAGAGAGGGCGGTAGAGGTCAGGGGTCAAACTGGGTGCTAGTGCGAGGTGAGGATGGGGCAGGCGATCCAGTCTCAGAATATGGTGGTCTCGTACTTGGTGCTGACAGGGCGCTTGTTGGAGTCTCTCTGGTTGAAGAGCCAGGTGGTGCTGCCCAGGGACTGCATGTCTGTGTCCATCTCCAGAGGGTCAATCTGCCGGGGGAGGGGAGGGGGGATGAGAGTTGCACACTCAAGTCCTCAGCACATGTGCAAGTGGATTAAAGGCACAGTCCAGTGATGCTAGAATCACAGACACCAGGGCTCAATCCACAACATATAGATGTCTGATAAAAAAACAGGCTGCTGGAGACCTAACAGACCACACACACTCCCATCTGTCTCTTAGTCTGAGCTTCAAATTAAGTGAAAATGTGAAAACACCGTAAGGATTCAAACATGCGCTCTTAAACAATAGGTTCACCAAGAAAAAAAAGTGTCTCTGTTAACACATGAACAGCCAGAAATCAACACTGATCACAACCAGGATAAACATCATATGTTATATCTTTTCCTTATAAAAAATGTACTTTAATTAGTAGTCCTGTATGTCTGATTACACTAAACACCACTGATAAACCCCAAATAAAGTACATTGTGGCAATGCAAAACTGAAATATACTACTGTCTACATATTCAGTACCAGTCAAAAGTTTGGACAAACCTACTCATTCAAGGGTATATTTGTACTATTTGTACTCATATTTGTACTATTCTACATTATAGAACAATAGTGAATACATCCAAACTATGAAATAGCACATATGGAATCATGTAGTAACCAAAAAAGTGTTAAATCAAAATATATTTTATATATGAGATTCTTCAAAGTAGCCACCCTTTGCACACTCTTGGCATTTTCTCAACCAGCTTCATGAGGTAGTCACCTGGAATGCATTTCAATTAACAGGTGTGCCTTGTTAAAAGTTCATTTATGGAATTTATTTCCTTCTTAATGTGTTTGAGACTATTAGTTGTGTTGTGACAAGGTAGGGGTGGTATACAGAATATAGCCCTATTTGGTAAAAGACCATGTCCATATTATGGCAAGAACAGCTCAAGTAAGTGAAGAGAAATGACAGTCTATCATGAATTTAAGACATGAAGGTCAGTCAATCTGGGAAATTTCAAGAACTTTGAAATATTCTTCAAGTGCAGTCGCAAAAACCATCAAGCACTATGATGAAACTGGCTCCCATGAGGACCACCACAGGAAAGGAAGACCCAGCGTTTACCTCTGCTGTAGATGATAAGGTCATTAGAGTTAACTGCACCACAGATTGCAGTCCATATAAATGCTTCACGCAGTTCAAGTAACAGACACATCTCAAAATCCACTGTTAGAGACTGCGTGAATCAGGCTTTCATTGTTGAATTGCTGCAAAGAAACCACTACTAAAGGACACCAATAATAAGAAGAAACTTTCTTCGGCCAAGAAACACGCGCAATGGACATTAGACCAGTGGAAATCTGTCCTCTGGTCCGATAAGTCCAAATTTGAGATTTTTGGTTCCAAACGCTGTGTCTTTGCGAGACAAGGAGTAGGTGAATGGATGATCTCCGCATGTGTGGTTTGCACCGTGAAACATGGAGGAGGAGGTGTGATGGTATGGGGATGCTTTGCTGATGACACACTTAACCAGCATGGCTACCACAGCTTTCTGCAGCGATACGCCATCCCATCTAGTTTGCGCTTAGTGGGACTATCATTTGTTTTTCAGCAGGACAATGATCCAACACACCTCCAGGCTGTGTAAGGGCTATTTGACCAAGAAGGAGAGTGATGGAGTGCTGCATCAGATGACTTGGCCTCCACAATCACCCGACCTCAACCCAATTGAGATGGTTTGGGATGAGTTGGACTGCAGAGTGAAGAAAAAACAGCCAACGAGTGCTCAGCATATGTGGGAACTCCTTCAAAACTGTTGGAAAAACATTCCAGGTGAATCTGGTTGAGAGAATGCCAAGAGTGTGCAAAGCTGTCATCAAGGTAACGGGTGGCTACTTTGAAGAATTAAAAAAATATACAGTGGGGCAAAAAAGTATTTAGTCAGCCACCAATTGTGCAAGTTCTCCCACTTAAAAAGATGAGAGAGGCCTGTAATTTACATCATAGGTACACTTCAACTATGACAGACAAAATGAGGAAAAAAATCCAGAAAATCCCATTGTAGGATTTTCAATGAATTTATTTGCAAATTATGGTGGAAAATAAGTATTTGGTCAATAACAAAAGTTTATCTCAATACTTTGTTATATACCCTTTGTTGGCAATGACAGAGGTCAAATGTTTTTTGTAAGTCTTCACAAGGTTTTCACACACTGTTGCTGGTATTTTGGCCCATTCCTCCATGCAGATCCAGCCACGTTTCATCTTCAATGCCCTTGCTGATGGAAGGAGGTTTTCACTCAAAATCTCACAATACATGGCCCCATTCATTCTTTCCTTCCTCATTCTTTCCTACACGGATCAGTCGTCCTGGTCCCTTTGCAGAAAAACAGCCCCAAAGCATGATGTTTCCACCACCATGCTTCACAGTAGGTATGGTGTTCTTTGGATGCAACTCAGCATTCTTTGTCCTCCAAACACGACGAGTTGAGTTTTTACCAAAAAGTTATATTTTGGTTTCAGCTGACCATATGACATTCTCCCAATCTTCTTCTGGATCTTCCAAATGCTCTCTAGCAAACTTCAGACGGGCCTGGACATGTACTGGCTTAAGCAGGGGGACATGTCTGGCACTGCAGGATTTGAGTCCCTGGCGGCGTAGTGTGTTACTGATGGTAGGCTTTGTTACTTTGGTCCCAGCTCTCTGCAGGTCATTCACTAGGTCCCCCCGTGTGGTTCTGGTATTTTTCTGTTCTTGTGATCATTTTGACCCCACGGGGTGAGATCTTGCATGGAGCCCCAGATCGAGGGAGATTATCAGTGGTCTTGTATGTCTTCCATTTCCTAATAATTGCTCCCACAGTTGATTTCTTCAAACCAAGCTGCTTACCTATTTCAGATTCAGTCTTCCCAGCCTGGTGCAGGTCTACAATTTTGTTTATGGTGTCCTTTGACAGCTCTTTGGTCTTGGCCATAGTGGAGTTTGGAGTGTGACTGTTTGAGGTTGTGGACAGGTGTCTTTTATACTGATAACAAGTTCAAACAGGTGCCATTAATACAGGAAACGAGTGGAGGACAGAGGAGCCTCTTAAAGAAGAAGTTACAGGTCTGTGAGAGCCAGAAATCTTGCTTGTTTGTAGGTGACCAAATACTTATTTTCCACCATAATTTGCAAATAAATTCATTAAAAATCCTACAATGTGATTTTCTGGATTTTTTTTCTCATTTTGTCTGTCATAGTTGAAGTGTACCTATGATGAAAATTACAGGCCTCTCTCATCTTTTTAAGTGGGAGAACTTGCACAATTGGTGGCTGACTAAATACTTTTTTGCCTCTGTATATATTTTGATTTGTTTAACACTTTTGGGGTTACTACATGATTCCATATGTATTATTTGATTGTTCTGATGTCTTCATTATTATTCTCCAATGTAGAAAACATGAAAAAATTATGAAAAACCCTTTAAAGAGTAGGTTTGTCCAAACATTTGGCTGATACTGTATATAAATTATAGCTGTCCAATACCAGATTCATCTGAATCCAAAAGCTGAGTAATATTGCAGGATTAAGACTAAATAGGCCACCTCAAGCATCTTCCTATTTGTACTTATCACACTGCTATGCAATTAAAACACTGGATCATTAGCAGCACAACTGTTAAGCCATAAATCATTTGTAGCTGGTTAAGTCACATCTAAGCTATAGCCTAATTATCCTCAGGAAACAATTCATGAGAAAGAACTGCTTATCTTAAAAAAGCTCAAATGGAATGACTATGAGAAAATAGAGAATGTGACAGAAATTCAGTGTCGGCTAAGTCAAACCAAAAGGGCAAATATTCTGTAGCTACATGAAGTGCCTGGAAAAAAAACAAAAGATGGGCATGGAATGACAAGAGAGAGAGAGAGTTAGAGGTATGTCAGGTAGGTTAGCAGATGGATGATGAAGGATAGCGGAAAGGAGGAGAGAGCAGGACCTGGACTCCAGGGCTAACAGAGTGCAACGGGAGGAAGGAGGGGCGGTGTGTAGTACACGTGTGACAGTAACAGCAGCGGCATTCTAGCGGAGGGGCACCCTGGGAAACAAGAGGATCAAGAAGAGAAGAGCAAAGAAATGTTAAACAGGGAAATAGAAGGACAGAGCATGTATAGTGGCACTGAACTGGCCATAGTGGTGCAAGATATCCTGTAAAGAGTGAATCATCTAGGCTGTTTATCACATCCTATTTGGTGTAGACAAATAATGTTGTTAAGATTGAACTCCGAAACATTGTTTTATACTAGACAGCAGCTGGCATAGCAGGGCTTTATCTCATCTGCCAACTAGACTGGACTGTACTAGCCAGGTTCCCTTCAGTGTCTAGGCACAGCCAGTACAGTACAGGGTACACAGTGCAGTGTTAAGGAGTAGTGAACTACATATTGTTCAACTAGTAATTTAACCCCATTTTGCAGTAGATTGGTGGTAGTTAAACTAAATTCAAATATTGGTAGTGTTTCAGTAGTTAATTACATTTTTGTCATGTAGCGGTGTAGCTAACTACTGGAACTACTCACTACTTTTCTTGCTAAAATAACAGTTTCTCACTTAAAATAAAATATTCTTATTTGAAACAGTTTTTGTGTTTAATATGCTAAATTACACATTCTGTTAACATCTGAGCTGTTCTTGTAATTTGTAGTCTATGACATTTCAGATGTAGATATGATAATGTATCACAAAGCAGTTTGGATGTCGTCAACTACTGTTTCAAAGTTACTTTAGTTAAGTAAACTAATTAGCTTTAGTGCAGCTCAACTTTTTCCAGTGTGAAGTAATTGGTAGCAAGGTAAATTATATTTTCAGAGTAGCTTCCCCAACACTGACAGTGTTCAGCTGCACAGTGATTTATGCCATAATGTACATGGGACAAAAAGAGTGCACACCTGGCAAGAATGAAATCACTTCGGAAAAAAGGAAAGGTCATCTCACAATTGTGAAATCATTGTCTACATTAACAGCTGCAAATTTAGTTCTCGTGTTTTAGATGTTCCTAAAATTCCACTGCCTAGAACGCGATCATAAATACCACCAACTTGTGCATTATGCTGCTTACTGATTACCTCATATATTATACCTAATGTATTATACCTCAAATGTTCTACCTAATATATTATGCCTCAAATGTTCTACCTAATATACTATATCTCATATATTATACCTCATATCTTATACCTAATATTTTATATCTCATATATTATACCTAATATTTTATACCTCATATATTATACCTGACATATTATACCTCATATATTATACCCAGGGGTGCAACTTTGATTTTAGAAGTGGGGGGGTATAATGTTGTTGTTTTTTAGCTCTAAACACCCTACCCGAACACCCGGAAGCATCCGTATTATCCTAAAACACACCGTTGCCTCGTTTTGTATCACATTCCAATGATAAAACTGGGGGGGGACAAAAATGCAATTTCATAATGTGGGGGGTACATTTCTCCCCCGTCCCCAGTGAAAGTTGCGCCTCTGATTATACCTTATATGTACCAATATCTTATACCTCATATGTTATACCTCATATATTGTACCTCATAATATATTATGTTTGTAGTAGATAATAAAGTACAGTGATTTGTGTGGACGCATAAACATGTTGAGCCGTGTGCATACATGGTCCAGACGGTGCAGCTTTATCAGGTGACAGTGATCACTGAGTGTTCATTATTCTGGGGCCTGAAAGGTTAATACATACATACATGGCCTGAGGCATATGTAAACATTTACGTAACACTCTCAATCAATATACATAGAAACAGAGGAGGGGCCTGGTGACCAGCAGAGAGACACAGCTCTCCCTCTCTCTGTTTACTCCCATAGGAAATTATATCCTGCCTGTAAGCAAAAAAAATAAGACTATTCATTCATCATGGTTCTTATATTGTATGGCTGCAGGAAAATCTACTCTGATCTGAGTGACTCAGAGTTGGGGAGATGAGATTGGTAGCAAAATAATGACTCATCACTTTCATCGCTCTTCAAGTCTTCCTTTGTGTGTAACAGGGTGATCAGTGGTTTAAACTCCGAAGGAACACTCTGTGAGTCATCTGGTCGTGCATATTTCTGCATACACACATACACATCTACACGTACATACTGAATATACAGAAACACACATGTTGTGCTACGAGTGAAAATTTGTGTTTGTGCTCAGTGTGTGGTACTCACTGTTGATCTCCTCATGCTGCTCCATTGCTGTGATGTGGGCCGGCTGGATTTGGTCTCAATGACCTCTGACCCCAGCGATGGTGGGGGGACTGGGACATACTGCCTGGCTTTGGTCTGGAGAGCCAGCTGATAGGCCACCTCAAAGGCCTGACCCAGCGTCAGGATGATCTCATAGGTCTGGGTCTGTACCGAGGGAGGGAGTAAATAATGAACAGACGGTTGCAGTAGTGACTGACAGCTACTTTGAATGAAGCACTCTGAATGAGGTACTAATTACAATAAATCAGCATTTTTGTCATTGAGATGCCATTCATAGCAGGAGCACTATGTTAATCAAGGATGCAATTAGACAATCAAGATGTAGCTTTGTATCGTGTGCCAGACCTTTTTGAAACATGGCTTTAAAAGAGACTAATCAAGATATGAAGTTATTTGCATGACAGCAGGTGCATTACTTTAATCAATACATTAAGGCAATTTAATTAATCAAGATATGAAGTTGCATGCAGTTTTGTCAGCAGGTTGCCAAACTCCAATAAACCTTTTCCTATCAAACTTTTTATGATATTACTGTATATGGCATTTATAGTTCAATTAATAATAGTCAGAGTACTTTAGAAAGATTTTAAGGTGGGAAATGGGTGATTGTATTTTGGCATACATGTGTAGAATCTTAATTTGAGCCAGTTTGCTACAGTAGGAAAACAATCCTGCAGCAACAGAAAATGTTAATTATTATGTGGATTATAATTAATTGAATTTTTTTGTAGGGGTTGATACATTTTACATTAGGGCAACTCAAGTCTGACATTTTAAAGTGGAAATTACAAAAGTTATAAGCATTTTAAAACCTTCCTGCTGTGCAGGACAATTCTCAGCAACAAAAAAGTGATCAAATTAAGATCCTACAGCTGTAGTCTTATGGAGTGATAATAATGTATGGAGTGATTGAAGGGTTTGGGGTGGTGTCATCATCCTGTTCCTCACCACTTCCACAGTGCTGAAGACATGGCAGAAGTGGTGGCCACTTTTATTGTCCTTGGTGATGTAGGCGAAGGTGCAGAGTTCCTCAGGGTCCTGGGCCGCACAGGAGATGTTCCTGATCTCATGCTCGGCTACTATGGTCTGGTGAGAGGACAGAAGAACAGGATGGAACTGAGCAGCAACAGGAACAACAACATCGACCAGAAACAACAGACTTCATCGGCTCCAACAGTGCTATCTTTATTTTAGGGGAATCAGTATGAGAGAGCGAAGTAGGGAAATGATGCTGCTGACATCATCATGCATCTCTCATTGCCTGCAGGCTCCCAGTACCTTAGTGGCTGCGTCGATAAACTTGACCCCTTTATATGTGATGGAAAGGATGACAACAGGACCCTTTCTTGAATGGTCCTTCGACTTCTAGAAATAGAAAGAAAATGGCAAGGGATTACATATCAATATGGAGTGCTAGAAAAGAGTGATTGAATATTGATGACATCACGTACCCTAATTTTGGCACAGGCTTCTTGAGTTGACTCAATCCCCCGTAGATCCCTGATAATCATTGATCCTAAATACTGGAAAAGAAGCAACAAAAAAGGTTGTCATTTCTGAACTATCAATTTCTGATACATCAAGCAATGATCAATATTGGATAGCTGGTGACTATATGTAGAATCTTAATTTGAGCCAGTTTGCTACAGTAGGAAAATAATCCTGCAGCAACAGAAAATGTCAATTATTATGTGGATTATAATGAATGGAAATGTTTTGTTGGTGACTTCTCTTCAGGGGGCATAATGACTGTAGACATGACTTACACTGGCCTCATACCCACAGGACTCTAAGATGAGTTTCTCAGGCTGGTGATGCCAAGCGGACACTGTAGCGTATGTGGCAGACTGGCTAGGCGGCCGAAGGGTCAAACTGGGTTCCCTATGTCTGTCACTCTGTCTGTCCTAGAAAGACACATACAGTAGAGACGGATTGATTCTGTAGTGTACAGGGATGCTTATGGCATACAATTTTGTCACAAAATATTACTGGATAATAAAACTACAAAGATGCTGTAACACTTGACTGATCAATATATATTTAATACAAGCATAGAATGACCCAATAATCTGTTAAACACATAACAGCTTCGGTTTCAGATCACCCCAGCAGCAGCTTCCTCTCTTTATGACATGATTATCCCAAGCATACCACAGAGACACATATTTCCGTCACTTTATGAGCTACAGGTAAAGACAGCGTTTTGGCAGGAGAACTAACATGAGAGCGTGGTCTCTCGCTGTAGGAGCGCAGGGACAAACTGCAGTCCTGGTCCATGGCTCTCCTCCTCCTGCCTGCCTCTCCCAGGGGCAGGAGCATGTCCATGGAGCGACTGGTGGACGGGTCCATCTGACTCAGAGCAGAGGTCCCTGTCTGGGACAACAAGTCCTGAAACTGACACATACAGATTGATTGATCAGATTGATGACGTGGGCGTGGAAGATTTCAAACAAAATGGTAACTCAATACATATTTCAATTAGGTATTAGAATGTTATGTAGTGTCATACAGGTGAAATTATTGTTCAAATGTGACAAGGCTCTAACTGACCCTGATCTGTGAGAGACGGTGAGAGATCTGTGATTTGGTCGGGGCCTCCTCATAGGGCCGCTCTGCCAGAGACGCTATGATCCTCTTCCTGTGGCCCAGAACGCCGATTTTCAACACCTACAGAGACCGGCACAGATGGGACACAATGGTGACTAGACTGTACTAAGGCCAGTGTGCATATGAACACTAATACTGACAAAAACAAATATGAATGGAAATACACCACAGGTGGTTGGTGACGCATTAATTGGGGAGGACGGGCTCGTGGTAATGGCTGGAGTGGAATTAGTGGAATGGTATCAAATACATGGTTTCCATGTGTTTAATGCCATTCCATTTTACGTTCCAGCCATTATTATGAGCCGTCCTCCCCTCAGCAGCCTCCAATGAAATACATAGTTGGACACCCATAACGGCACACAACAGGCAGACAGAACGGACTCCTCAATTATTCAGCTCAAATCTGTTTTCCTTAAGCTCAGTACAGCACTGTCTCCTCCCTGAGGCACTCTATAATTCACTAACAAAACATTGGCCTCACGTTGACAATCTCCAACTCCCATAGGTTCTTCACACAGTCCAAGGTACGGTAGCCGCTAGACAGGAAGTTAGGCAGGTACTCCTGCAGACCTAGCACATCCAACCAGGTGGAGAGAGAGGTGCTGCCATCACAGCCCAGGGCCTTCACCTATAGACAGGGGCAGAAAATAGATCAAAATACATTAAAATAAAAGCAGGATTTCTGGAATTCCCTTCAGGATATTCCAACCATAACCAATGTCAAAGGGCTTTTTCATAGGATCTCTTTTGCCATAGCTACAGGCAAGATCCAAGCTACTTTACAATACCGGTCATCCTGTAATTTTTGATAATACTATGCACAAACGTAGATAAATCCAATGCACACTCCTTGACACCTTGATGTTCTTAGATGAATGCTCATCCAGGTAAAAGGTTGCAGGTGGTGCCCTAAGACTGATGATAACTACCTTGGGCAAGCTGCGTGCTGCGTGGAGGATCTTCTTTCTGTGTCCAGGGTCAGTGATTCCCATGTCTCTAAGGTCCAAGTCCTCCATCACGTTACTGCCCTACACATGCACCAGCGCACGCAGTACACACACGCACACACACAAGTTAATCACACAAACTGCAGACACACATATAATCACTTAAGCTAACTATTAACATAGACATTACAACATCTCCTACACTCTAAGTCTATATGCGTGGCCAAGCATGACTCTAACACCATCATTAAGTTTGCTGACGACACAACAGTGGTAGGCCTGATCACCGACAACGATGAGACAGCCTCTAGGGAGGAGGTCAGAGACTTAGCAGGGTGGTGCCAGGACAACAACCTCTCCCTCAATGTGATCAAGACAAAGTTGCTGATCGTGGACTGCAGGAAAAGGGGGGCCAAACATGCCCCCATTCACATCGACGGAGCTGTAGTGGAGCGGGTTGAGAGTTTAAGTTCCTTGGTGTCCACATCACCAACAAACTATCATGGTCCAAACACACCAAGCCAGACGTGAAGAGGGGACGACAACGGCTTTTCCCACTCAGGAGACTGAAAAGATTTAGCATGGGTCTGCAGATGCTCAAAAAGTTCTACACCATCGAGAGCATCCTGACCGGTTGCATCACTGCCTGCTATGGAAACTGCTCGGCATTTGACCATAAGGTGCTACAGAGGGTAGTACGTATGGCCCAGTACATCACTATATAATATGCGGTGTCAGAGGAAGGCCCAAAAAATCTTCAAAGACTCCAGTCACCCAAGTCATCGACTGTTTTCTCTGCTACCGCAAGGCAAGCGGTACCTGAGAGCCAAGTCTATGTCCAAAAGGCTCCTTAACAGCTTCTACCCCCAAGCCATAAGACTGCTGAACAATTAATCAAATGGCCACCTGCACTATTTACATTTACCCCCACCTTTGTTATTACACTGCGGCTGCTATCTGTTTTTTAGTAACTTTTTTATTTCATACATTTTTTTATTTAACCTTTATTTAACCAGGTAGGCCAGTTGAGATCAAGTTCTCATTTACAACTGCGACCTGGCCAAGATAAAGCAAAGCAGAGTGACAAAAACAACAACACAGAGTTACACATGGAGTAAACAAACGTACAGTCAATAACACAATAGAAAGAAAAGAAATAAGTTAAAGAAATAGAGTTATGAAAATATTTAGTAAATGAAAATATAAAATAAAAAGTAACAATAAAATAACTATAACGAGGCTATATACAGGAGGTACCGGTTACTGGTCAATGTGCGGGGGTATAGGTTGTCGAGGTAATTTGTACATGTAGGTGGGGGTAAAGTGCGCAATGTATTGTTGTCTCTACCTTCTTGCCCTTTGTGCTGTTGTCTGTGCCCAATAATGTTTGTACCCTGTTTTGCGCTGCTACCATGTTGTGCTGCTGCCATGTTGTGTTGCTACCATGATGTGTTGTTATATGTTGCTGCCATGCTATGTTGTTGTCTTAGGTTTCTCTTTATGTAGTGTTGTGTTGTCGCTCTTGTCATGATGTGTGTTTTCTCCTATCTTTATATTTAATTCATTTTTATTTTTAAACCCAGCCCACGTCCCCACAGGAGGCCTTTTGCCTTTTGGTAGGCCGTCATTGTAAATAACTGACTTCCCTAGTTAAATAAAGGTGATATAATAAATAAAAATAAAACCTGCATTGTTGGTTAAGGGCTTGTAAGTAAGCATTTCATGGTAAGGTCTACTACACCTGTTGTAGTTGGCGCATGTGACAAATATAATTTGATTTGATTTAGATTTATATGCACTCAATAATGCACACACACACACACACACACACACACACACACACACACACACACACACACACACACACACACACACACACAGAGAGACACAGACCGGCGCACACACACACACTGAGACACAGACATAAACACACACACGCGCGCATGCGCTTATTTATGTCCTCAGACAAACAGGAACGGCGCGGTGAGAGGACATTGGAGTCAAATAAATTGTGCATGCCAAAGGTAATCAATCTATTCTAATGCAACACCACCAAGGGAAAAGCAATCAAAACTGCAGGAGCTTTTACTTCTGAGCTACAGTGTTGCATTGAGACAAATTACATTGGGCATGAGAATTATGTATCTGTGTGTTTGTGTTTGTATATATGTGTGTGTGTAAAGTCATCGAAACATTTCCTATTTTCCTTTACACTAATGATTGACAACAATAGATGTTCACCATTTGTTTTACATAACTTTCCATAAGTGGCACATGCTTCGTCATCTAAATCAGCTTTATAGGGAGAAATAAAGATACAAGGAGATCCTTAAAAATGTGGAGCTCAGCATTTTCCCAGTGGACTGCTGCGGATAGATTTTTCCTGGCCAAGAATGTTAAAATGTAGCTAGTCTTTTCTAAATCTAGCCTCACTGCTCGTTTCTGGAGCACAATGCAGCAGTTACAGTAACACACTGATGATCACTAGAACAAGGATCCAAATAATGCAGTGTCTGACGTCAGGAATCGCCCAAAATAGATATTTCCAATAAATTGTTGGACGTTCCAGAAGGTCCCACTCTAGCTTGTCATTTATACTTAATCAGGAATATATGATGAAGTAATGAATAGCTATTTGTGTTGTTATTTCTAAGTACCTATTACATAACTGTGACACATACAATCCCTCATCACAAAGGGGGAAGGTTCCATGAAATGAGGAGGCACCAGAAAACCCATAATGGCAGACCGACTCTAACTTTCTCTGTTTTGAAAATTTTGATCTATGACGCTCTTGCCTTTGGGATCAGCAGGGAAAACGGGCACTCGGATTTCTCAACTGGGCTATACTCTAAAAGGGTGTATTTTATTTAATGAAGATGACAGCTTTGTCATCGCAGCTTTCAGGCCAGATATTCACCGACTAATGTGCGTCTCCGGCACAGTCACCATTATCTTTGCTCCTCTGGGCTTCATGACAATGTATTTACATGTGATTTGATTTAATCTACATTCATTTGATGATGGGGTTGAACAGTGTCACACAGAGCCATCTCAACCATTCAATAAAAGTTATACCTGGCAAAACCCAGTATACCACTTCCCCTGATCTAGAGTCGGCCCACAAAGCAAATCAACAAATAAACAGAGCAGCACTGCAGTGATAACTCGATGAATCTGGCAGAAAGTTCAATGGGACAACATTCAACCTTTACAACATCTCTCTGACTGCTCTGACCTATTCAGACAGCAACCTCCAAGTCCTTGTAAGTATCTGAGGGGAATTTGTCCTGCAGAGAGCAAATCAATTATCTGGTTGGTACTTCTACTCCTCAGACATTAATGCAGAGATGAACATTAGCATCACAATGCTAATGACCCATGACCTTCATCCTATTATAACCGTATTAACACGAACACCATTGGTACAATGCTGGTTGGTACAATACACTCTACATCACTATGCTGACTATTCCCAGTCGAAACACAGTATATCAGACTTCTCCCATTGGTTATGTAACCTCTCCAACAGGTGCAGTCCGTTGCCCCTGGCCAAGCTCTCATCTGTGGCAAACTCATGTAAACAACAGTACTGAAGCAGCTGTGTCATCAGATTAGTTTGTGTTTGCTTTAAAGACCATGTTATTCACCATTTACAACATATTTTTCAAAGTTACCTAATCAGTGGAAATATCAGTGTTGTTTTGAACATTCATTGGCAAATGTTGTAACACACATCCGTGTGTTGTAACTTAAAAGGAACATGATTGCCTCTTAGTTTGACACAAAACACACAGTCATTTTAGCTGCAGCTGAACCATTTTATTAATACATAATTCCAGAGGCACAGCCTATTAAATCTGCCTATGCTTTCCAGAAACTAGAGACATACAAGACTCAAGGGATGTCATAATGATGTTATTTTGTGGCTGAAGTGGCATAAGATAACCAGAAAAAAACATCAGTATACAACTTGACCATGACATCACAAAATATGTATGAAGTCCCTACAGCAACAAAAAAAAAATTCATGCCCTTAAAAAAAAAACTTTACTTTGGCACAAAATATCTTATAGAATTGCCAGGAATTAAAATCCATACTGTGACCTCAACAGAGTGGTTAGTTGTATCTGCTGATGATTGGGTGAGCTATACTGTGTATGCTTTCTAGCCGAGCCAGCTTGGAGGTCAAGGCTATAGAACATAAATCAGCCTGACAAGATAGGGGGGATGGTGGTGACTATGGGAATTTATTGTAAATGAGATGGAATGATTGGGGATGAAGGAAAAAAGTGAATAGGTTTTGTTGTGATTCGTCTTACCATTGGTGACCTCTTCTACGCTTCAAAGGGATTTACAGTAAGCACATACAGTAAATCTGTATAGGGTCATCTACTGTATAGCAAGGAGAGGTGAAGAGCAGCTATGGAAGAAAGAAAGAAACTGGGGGAGACAGAATAAGGAACAGAAACTGAAATAGAAGAGGGGGAGATGGAAAGGAGGGAGAAAGGGAGATGGGAAAAGGAGGGAGAAAAGGAGATGGAAAGAGATGAATAGTGTAAAAGATCTTAGAAACGTTGACTCACCATGAAGCGTAGGTCGTCAAAGCCATTAAGCAGCAGCTTGCTCTCGTACTGCGGCAGCCCCACATGCTCCAGCCACTCTCCCACAGGCTGGTCCAGGGCTTTGCTGCAGGCCCCATCTGCCGAGAGAGGGAAGCGCTTCAGCAGGGAGAAGCCGTTCAGCCGGTAGCAGCGGCACTCCGAGGACGAGACATGACATTGCCACATCATCCTCGGCCAGCACAGCCGAGTGCAGGAGCACCAGCAGGGCAGAGGAGACAGGGTCCAGGTTGGGGGAGGGCGGCTCCCACAGGGCAGGAGGGGGCCCGGCTATTCTTACACTGGAGATATAGTGGTGGAACCTGCCCACCGTGGTATACTGTACACCCACTGTTGTTACAGTGAGTGTCAATGTCAGGCAAGGATGGAGGTAGAGGTGGATATGTAAATCTTTTTAATACTGATCACCACTTTCAATTAATTGAGCCAATCTGGCATCTTCTATCAAAATGTTTTGCTAATTACTGACATGGAAATTGCCAATGCCTCAAAATGTTTCATTTCCAGCACACTGTAATACAGAGCACTAAACAAAATAATTTTCCAGACCACACAAAGATGATACAGTATTACTGGATATCATATTCCACATGCTGTTTTTAAACCTGGTTAAACCATCATCAGCATCATCCTTTTTGAGATAATATTCCACAAGGGTATGGTAAACCACAGTAAGTTACAGCTCCTCTTTGTAGCATTTGGTCACCTCTGTCTCTGTCCCATGGCTTTATTGGACAACCTGTCTGAGAGCTCTGACGGTAGAACCGTGATAAGGTAAGGCTATTCGTGTAATCTGGATTATGGGATTCTCTCTAGGATTTTGGTTTTACTCCACAAACAGAATGAGAGTCCAATCTCATACACCAAAATTCAGGTTTCTCCTTTGGCTTCCGACTGTTGATGAAAAACTCCTGAAATAAAATCAGAATCCAATCACTAGCCGCTTGATAAAGCTCCAGGCGCCGGCATGCCTGCTAGCCCGAGGCTCTATGTCCTTGGTGTTCCCAGTGATCCTGGTGGAAAACCTGATGCTTCCCAACATATAGACTCCCCTCTGGATGCTGGCTCATTCAGAGAAAGTTCTTATCATATCTCACACCAGTAAATCCAAGCTCAGCTCTAACAGAGCGCAGGTGAGCCTCTTGACTCTTGGTTGAGATCTCCACAGGACCACCTTGGTTCAGCCTGCCTCTTCCCTATGCGATAAGCCCCCTCCACCCCACCTGGTTCTCCCCCACCGTGGGTACAGCTAACTCCTGTGCTCAGGGCAGAGGTTTGCTGCATCCCCTGTCTGATGCATGCACTGTCACAAAGCAGCTGCTCTCTGCTCACACGCTCCCCTCACCGCTTCCCTCACAGGACATAACGTCCTGATGCTGGATACTCACGAGTCCAGAAAGCAGCCTCAACCGCGTCCTTCCCGCATCCACAACAGGCAGTCTTGATGCTCATCCCCCTTCCCATTCAGACAAATCCCTCAAGCTTTCTCTCTCTTCTGCTCTCTTTCTGGCTCTTTACCTCATTCCCTTATTCACATAGTCTCTAAGTCCACTGCAGGGCTGCCGTATGCTGCCTGATGGAGAAGGGTACTGCTCCACGTATCAGCTCTTCGTTCCTCCCCCTATCTCTCTCTGCCTCACACTCTTACTATATAAATCCCCCTCCCTCTCCCTCTACCTCATAGCCTCTCTCTCACTCCCTCTACCCCAGTCTCTCTCTCCCTCTACCTCACAGTCTCTCTCTCACTCTCTCGCTCTCTTCCCACCATCTGCACTGATTAGAATTGCACAGAGGCACTCTGATCTTGCTAGTGCTGAAAAGACACCACCGTCAGAGGCAGGGAACAAGCACTAGGAGCCTAAAAATCACAGACCTCTCTGAATGGAATGACTAGAATATAAAAAAATATGTATGTTTCTCCCCTTCTACATGGGCAGTGATTTCAAAGCTCGGCTTCCCATTGCTTTACAAGGGACATTAAAATAAAGAAAATGTTCAAGCTTATTCACAGCGTCCTTAATTCATTTACATCTCGCTGTGATGATTGTGCGAGTGAGGCAGCACTGACTCAAGTCAGTGCAAATCTCTCTCACACACGCACACGCACGCGCAAGCACATGCACACGCACACACACACACACACACACACACACACACACACACACACACACACACAGACAGTGTTTAATGGACTGTCTCTCATAACGACTCTCAAGTCCCTTTCATTGGATACCCCCCACGGGGGGTGCTACAAGATGACAGGAGAAACATTACACTCTTAGAAAAAAAGGTACTATCTAGAACCATAGAGGGTTCATCTGCTGGTTCCAGGTAGAACCCATTTGGTTCCATGTAGAACACTTTCCTATGGGGACAGCTGAAGAACTCTTTGGGAACCCTTTTTTTCTAAGAGTGTAACTCCTTTTGTTACGTCAGCACATATCACAAACTATTTTAGAATACAACAGTTGATGCGTGAAGCTTACAGATAACTGCAGGAATCAAATGTGTGAAATGCAACAGGATAATACAAATGGGCACACAGACTTCTATTGAAATAAAACCAAATAGGCCTTTGCACCCACCTATGCAGGGCTGCTTAGTGCTTCCATCACTGGTGTTATCTGGATACAGCTACAGGCACAGAGTAATTATGCAGGCTTTCAGTCTGCCTGTGAATGCCTCACACATCCCATCCTCAGCCAGCTGGCCAGAGGAGGAGAAGTCATGGTTACAGAGGCAAAGTGAGGAGAGATCGATTTGAGCTCCTGCCGTAATTGGCCGGCTGTAACAAAGTTGCTCTACCTTAATGAAGGTAAAGGTCAGGTCTTTGTGACCACGCATCCGAGATAAGCTCAAGAGCTAACACTCATAATTCATAATCAAGAACAGACAGCCCTTCTATTAGACATGCTTTGGGATAGAGAGAGAAAGGATGAATGCACTCACTACTGTAAGTCGCTCTGGATAAGAACGTCTGCTAAATGACAAAAAATAATAATAATGTGAAAAGGAAAAGGAAGACAAATGAAGCAGACAGATAAGAGATGCACATAAAAAGATGAATAGTGAAGATGATGACATGTGCATGTGGGGGAGATAAGATGGTAATAAATAAATGGGAAAGATTGGAGCAGACTCATTACGTTTCAGTCAGACCCCTCCCTCTACCCCCAGAGCTTTACCGATGGCAGCTTCTTTAATATATCACTCAAACAAAGCCTGTTAAAGATACCAGCCCTCCCCACCCAATTACAGCCATTAATTTAGGACGACATCAGCTCCCAGGGACCAGCAGGGCCTAATTACTGAGTGATTGTTACTGTTAGGGGGAACTGGGTTACTACCTCAGCCCACTAAACGAGTCTTCACGTCCAGTTTGGGCTAGTGGGCTTCCGAAGGGACCGAGAGAGGTACCTAGGTCTAAACTTGGCTCTGGGAAATATTTACGGAGAGTTAATGGCTCTGCTATCTAGATAAAGCACTGCCTCTTTATCAATGTGAGAGTAGCGCTAGCTCTGTCAACACATCCACAATGGCAACACTACCGAAAGGAACCGCAAAGCTAAATTAATTCACAGGAACGGAAGACGGACACTATATCTTTGAACGTCAGAGGAGTGACAAACACATACTGAGCTGCAGGATGCCTCCTGTGTGTTGTAGGAGAGCTCCCTCTCCCTCCCTGCTCGCTGTTTAAGTTCATTTACTCAATGCTCCTGTAACAGACAATTGAAGCACTTTCAAACCACAAATGCAAACAGCACATCGTTTAAGCATTCAATAGGCAGGGATGTTTCAAGAGGCAAAATGGCACAGCAGTCACAAAAAAATATATTATAGTTTAGGTTTAATTAGCACAGGTCATCCCTAGGAAATAGTATCTATGGAGAAAGAGGGATGAGAGGAATAGGAGGGAGAGAGAGGGATGAAAGAGTTGGGGGATAATATAGCTCCTTTACAATGGTGGAATAATGTAGGGGAGAATAGTGACAATTTGGCTTCCCTCTCTCACACTCACTCTTTTTTCCTTTTCTTGATATCTTAATCCGGAAGGACACTTTCATTTTGTATCATTTAATTTTGTAGGAGAATACAATACCCTCATTATGCCTTTACCAAGAGGGCAAGTCAGTCAACACATTTTGGCTAAACGTAGGGCAGCAGGTAGCCTAGCGGTTAGAGCATTGGGAAAGTAACCAAAAAGGTCGCTGGTTCAAATACCCGAGCTGACAAGGTGACAGATCTGTCGATGTGCCCTTGAGCATGGCACTTAACCCTACTTTGCTCCAGAGGTGCCGTACTACTACAGCGGACCCTGTAAAACAACACATTTCACTGCACCTATTTGGTTTATGTGACAATAAAACATATTTTGTTGAAAAACATTTTTTAATCTCCTCTCCATGTCAAATGACAGAGTAACAAGCAATCAGGTACAATCAGGTGATAAAATCAGCTACATCAGCTATGAATCAGCTGAATCTGGGAGAGGCTCCTGCTGAGTCCTCTTTATAAAAAACTCAAAGTACTGAAATAGTATAGAAGCACCGTCTACATCAACAAACACATCAATTACCATACTTTCCAGCCACGTTAGAGTACAATAACATCAGCTATAAAAAGAATAGTAAATGAGTGGTAGATGAAATTGGAATAAGAAAAATATATACTTTCAGCTGAAGGAGAGGAAACCACAGTGAGTTTCATTAGTGAGTTTCATGACAGTGGTTATGACTAATCATAATATTCAATTATGCATCAAGGACCATATATGGACGTTATGACGGTGGCCTGTTCAGTGTAATGGACACACATTGTCAGAGGCTGTATGATGTCATGATGTAAAAGACCCTAGCACAGTCAGCCTGCAGGGTGGAACTATTACTGTAAATTAATAATGCATATTAATAATACACATTACAACATTAAGCCAAAAGAGTGTCATTATCAATATGAGGTTGACCAAAAATCCTCATTGCACAATGACCATAATCCACTGAGGTAAATAGCTTTGTGGAATCACATTATAGAAAAGTTTCTAAGGGAGATTTAGAGATCCAGTGTACCAAGTTGAGGATGTAATCTAAATAAACTGAGCATTTGTTAGTTGGCTTCTCACTGAGAGCCACCTGAAGGATAGACTCGATGAATCAGAGAATAGATTCAGCCTCTATTGAGACAGCACAGGAGAAATGATAGTCACGTGAAGTTTGAATTTGATTTCTCTTAAAGTGGAAATACACTTCACACCACAAAACCCCATACAGATGACACAAGTTTCACGCAAAACAAATTACACCTCGAATTGTTATGATTTATGGGAAAAACAAATCTTCATATCTTTTATGTCTTATAATATGGTTGTTGGCTTCTAATGAGCCTGTACAGCATAGAAACAGTCTGCCTCTAACAAATCTGGTTAACCCTTTACCAGTGGTGTAAATTACTTAATTAAAAATACTTTAAAGTAGTTTTTTGGGATATTTGTACTTTACTTTGCTATACATATTTATGACAACTTTTACTTCACTACATTCCTAAAGAAAATAATGTACTTTTTACTCCATACATTTTCCCTGAACACCAAAAGTATAGGTTACATTTTGAATGCTTGGCAGGTCAGGAAAATTATCCAATTCACTCACTTATCAAGAGAACATCACTGGTCATCCCTACTGCCTCTGATCTGGTGGAATCACTAAACACATGCTTAATTTGTAAATTATGTATGCGTGTTGTAGTGTGCCCCTGGTTATAAATAAAAATAAAATAAAATTGTGCCATCTGGTTGGATTAATATAAGCAATTTTTAAAATATTTTTGTTGATACTTAAGTATATTTTTGTGATTACACTTAATTTTGATACATGTGGTATATTTAAAATCAAATAGTATTTTACTGGGTGACTTTCACTTTTACTTGGGTCATTTTCTATTAAGGTATCTTTACTTTTACTCAAGTATGACAATTGGGTACTATTTCCACCACTGCCCTTTATAACGCTCTGTCATAAGGCCTACATAGAGCTGTCATAAGATGGCTTACTGTTTGTATGCAACCTGTACCTACATGTAGGTATTTACCTGTGGTGCGCTGCTGGTCATTGGATGACTCGATGCCTGCTCCAATCAGGTTCATGAGCTTCTCAATCTGTGGAAGAGGAGTGAAACATTAGGACAAACCAGATATGGTTACCCCCAGGTAATGATCATCAACATGTGCTCCTAAATCTTGTTTCTGTGTGTTTACAAACAGTATACATGGATGCTGACTAAGGAGGAGGGCAGCAATGATGGATGAAGAGTAAAACAACAACGTGGTGGGTAGTGTTTTATTGGTCCTTCACACAGGGTGTCAGGGTGAATTGCAATTTAAAGCGATTGAACCTTCAGTGCGCAGGGACAACCTGTAGGCCAAATTGCTTTAGATCTCTGCAAAATGACCTTTATAAGATTCAATAAGGCTCTCTGCCCCATCTCTGAATAGAAAGTGAAAACATGCAGTATACAGAGTAAAACAACAAGCCTGTGTGGAGGTTAACACAAAACAATCCAAGCACATCATGGGCCTAAAACATATGGCCTTAGAAAATAACTAATAAACATTTATCTTATGAAAGCAAAGTCAAGAAAATATTGCAGTAATATTGAACAGTTCAGCTCTGTCTGTTTGTGTAAGAACTGGTGTTGTGACATTCTCCAGTACCCTCTCCTCTTGGCAGACTGAGATTCTGGGAGGAGAACTTCTCAGAGCAATGGAGGGAGCTTGCTGTACTCTAACTGTTCAGGAGGTAGCTAATGCCATAATACAGTGCTATCCAGTGATTTAGCCAGCATATTCTACTATTATAAAAGCCTGAAAAGCTGAATCCGCTTTCACAAGTGACACTGGAGACATAGAAAGGGTTATTTGACATACGATTTAGTGTTTGAGAAGCCCTATGCACTTGTGGCATCAATGCACTTGATGCTAGTGGCATCAACACTCAGAAAAAGCCTTGATTCATTTAGAAGCCAGACACGTGGGAAGCATGGCAGCTCCCTCCAGCGATACAGACCTCACATATTCCACATCGAATTAACCCAGTTACATTCTATATCACACACGTACCGTCAACACTTTGCCCATATGCTATAGGGCACCTTATCTCGTCCCAAAAGCAGTTGTTTGAGGAATTCCATCTCATTACAATTAAAGAGCTAGAACATGCTGGGACTCTTTCAGACTGAGAGTAATACAATTAAGGCTACACAACTGTTCCACATCATCACTCTTGCCAGATGTACAGGACATCAGGTGAGAACAAATCTGTGGAAAATCTGTACAAAAATCTAGTCAGTGTAGCTATCATAACGCATCACATAATATATGATTTTACAAAGTGAATTTGTGACCCCTTAAGGGTTCTGATATAGACTTTCCAGTAAGCTCTTGAGTGGCAAGCCTTTGATTAGTGCAAAAGTGGATTGGAATAATGAGATATAGAGACCACAAAGAAATAAATGATAACACAGTTATGAAGTGAAGGGCCTGTTGGTGGACTCTGTTAAATCAATTGTGTTCCTCTTAAAGTGATCACGCTGCAATCAGTTGGGATCTATATGCTAATCCGCTTAGTGGGCCATTCAATATCTGCTGATGATGCCATGCCGCTGTCACACTGCTCTGTTACCCACACCAAGGAGCCAGGGAGAAGACCTGTTGGAAGCTGCTTACTCCAACTGGCTCTTCAACCCATAAAACCTCCTCTCCAAACCAGGCCCTCTCATGTGTCTCTGCCTCTTAAGGGTCTGTGGTTACATTTGTATAGTGATGCATGACCACATTTTTTTAATGGCAATTCAACTAATTTGGGACAGTCAAGCTATCACTTAGCTAAGTCCCAATATAAACAAATGTAAATGTGTTAGTTATACACCCATCTATGTAGATCATGATGAATCTCTGTCAGCTATATGCTTTGTGTGGGATCAACGTGGTCTCAGGGAAATTCATATTATCCTGTTACGTTTATAGATTGCGTTGTGAATGGAACAGCATATGTTGTCACACCCTGACCATAGAGAGCCATTGTTTCTCTATGGTATAGTAGGTCAGGGTGTGAATAGGGGGTGATCTAGTATTTCTATGTCTATGTTGTGTTCTAGTTTATTTTCTATGTTGGTGTTTTGTATGATTCCCAATTAAAGGCAGCTGGCAATCGTTGTCTCTAATTGGGGATCATATTTAAGTTGTTATTTTTCCCACCTGTGTTTGTGGGATCTTGTTTATGTTTTGTTGCCTGTTAGCACTTCATTGACTTCACGTTTCGTTCTTTATATTTTTGTGCGTTTCACTAAATAAATATGTGGAAACCATATCACGCTTCACCTTGATCCGATGATTCTAACAACGAACGTGACATATGTACATTATCATACGGATTATAGGACGTATTGTATCATACTTATTACACTGTATGTCCCCCAGATGCGCATACATTTTGCTGTATGTTGTTTTTGCCGGATGTCTAGTCCGCATTTACTTGACACACATATACTTCACAAAGCTGCAGAAAGGCTTGCAGCATGGGGAAGGTTGTTTTCGCTGTCTCTGGGTTCCCTACCTTGTTTGACCAAAGCGCCAGTTGCTACCGGGACCTCCATGTTAAACATGTTGCATGGAGACATATTGCCAATGCGATTGGATGACCTGGTCAGTTGAATGTGAAATAGTTTGCTGGAAAGTGGAAGCTAGGTGCTGGCAATTTCTTAGCTAAGCTATCTAGAAAAGTAGTTAGCTTTGTAGTTAGATAGTTAGCTAACTTCTGTTCATACCACCGCAAGGTAAAGCCACGCTTAAGTTGAAAATATTGAAGGCATGTGGTACACAGAACGCACCGCAGTCAAGTGTGGAATTCCCAATGCAGCGTTGCAGACTGCTCCATTGACAATTAATCACTTCCACTGGAACACAATGAGTTTGATGGTCGTACAATAGCATACTAATTGGATGCCATACCTTATCATACTTATCATACTTTGTTCTTAGAGGACATATAATAGTATGTCTTTCTCTGCGACCAGGTTGTTTGTTGTGTCCTAACAACAAAGGAGAATTTCCATAGCAGGTTATGTTAAATGGGTTAAATTTAGAATAAGTGTGAGGGAAATGTAACAGGATCACTATTTTAGGACAGGCCACAGTACAGACTAATGGACAAGTGTACAAAGACCCATGACTGAAGACATGTTTTTTTTTCACCTTTATTTAACCAGGTAAGCAACTGCGACCTGGCCAAGATAAAGCATAGCAGTTCGACACATACAACAACACAGAGTTACACATGGAATGAACAAAAGATACAGTCAATAATACAGTAGATAAAAAGAAAACAGGGTCTATATACAGTGAGTGCAAATTAGGTCAAATAAGGGAGTTAAGGCAATAAATAGGCCATGGTGGTGAAGTAATTACAATATGGCAATTAAACACTGGAATGGTAGATGTGCAAAAGATGGATGTGCAAGTAGAGATACTGTGGTGCAAAAGGAGGTAAATAAGTAAATACAGTATGGGGATGAGGTAGATAGATGGGCTGTATACAGATGGGCTATGAACAGGTGCAGTGATCTGTAAGCTGCTCTGACAGCTGGTTCTTAAAGCTAGTGAGGGAGATGGGAATCTCCAGCTTCAGTGATTTTTGCAGTTCGTTCCAGTCAGTGGCAGCAGAGAACTGGAAGGAAAGGCGACCAAAGGAGGAATTGGCTTTGGGGGTGACCAGTGAGATATACCTGCTGGAGCGTGTGCTACGAGTGGGTGCTGCTATGGTGACCAGCGAGCTGAGATAGGGCGGGGCCTAGCAGAGACTTGTAAGATAACCTGTAGCCAGTGGGTTTGGTGACAAGTATGAAGCGAGGGCCAGGCAACGAGAGCATAAAGGTCGCAGTGGTGAGTAGTGTATGGGGCTTTGGTGGCAAAACGGATGGCACTGTGATAGACTACATCCAGTTTGCTGAGTAGAGTATTGGAGGCTATTTTATAGATGACATCGCCGAAGTCAAGGATCGTTAGGATGGTCAGTTTTACGAGGGTATGTTTGGCAGCATGAGTGAAGGAAGCTTTGTTGCAAAATAGGAAGCCGATTCTAGATGTAATTTTTGATTGGAGATGCTTAATGTGAGTCTGGAAGGAGAGTTTACAGTCTAGCCAGACACCTAGGTATTTGTAGTTATCCACGTATTCTCAGAGTAGCCGTCCAGAGTAGTGATGCTGGATGTGCGGGCAGGTGCGGGCAATGATCGGTTGAATAGCATTTAGTTTTATTTGCGTTTAAGAGCAGTTGGAGGCCACGGAATGAGAGTTGTATGGCATTGAAGCTTGTCTGGAGGTTGGTTAACACAGCGTCCAAAGAAGGGCCAGCAGTATACAGAATGGTGTCGTCTGCGTAGAGGTGGATCAGAGAATCACCAGCAGCAAGAGCTACATCATTGATGTATACAGAGAAGAGAGTCGGCCTGAGAATTGAACCCTGTGGCACGCCCATAGAGACTGCCAGAGATCCGGACAACAGGCCCTCCGATTTGACACACTGAGCTCTATCAGAGAAGTAGTTGGTGAACCAGACGAGGCAATCATTTGAGAAACCAAGGCTGTTGAGTCTGCCGATAAGAATGTGGTGACTTGGCCAGGTCGATGAATACAGCTGCACAGTAATGTCTCTTATCGATGGCGGTTATGATATCGTTAAGGACCTTGAGCGTGGCTGAGGCTCATGACCAGCTCGGAAACCAGATTGCATAGCGGAGAAGGTACGATGTTATTCAAAATGGTCAGTAATCTGTTTGTTAACTTGGCTTTCGAACACCTTAGAAATGCAGGGTAGGATAGATATAGGTCTGTAGCAGTTTGCGTCTAGAGTGTCTCCCCCTTTGACTGCGGCAGCTTTCCAATCTTTGGCAATTTCAGACGATACGAAAGAGAGGTTGAACAGGCTAGTAATAGGGGTTGCAACAATTTCGGCAGATAATTTTAGAAAGAGAGTGTCCAGATTGTCTAGCCCAGCTGATTTGTAGGGGTCCAGATTTTGCAGCTCTTTCAGAACATCAGCTATCTGGATATGGGTGAAGGAGAAATGGTGGGGGCATGGGAGGGTTGCTGTGGAAGGTGCCAGGCAGTTGACCGGGGTAGGGGTAGCCAGGTGGAAAGCATGGCCAGCCGTAGAGAAATGCTTATTGAAATTCTCAATAATAGTGGATTTGTCGGTTGTAACAGTGTTTCCTAGCCTCAGAGCAGTGGGTAGCTGGGAGGAGGTGTTCTTATTCTCCATGGACTTTACAGTGTCCCGGAACTTTTTTGAGTTTGTACTGCAGGATGCAAATTTCTGTTTAAAAAAGCTAGCCTTAGCTTTCCGAACTGCCTATGTATATTGGTTCCTAACTTCCCTGAAAAGTTGCATATCGCGGGGGCTATTCGATGCTAATGCAGAACACCACAGGATGTTTTTGTGCTGGTCAAGAGCAGACAGGTCTGGAGTGAACCAAGGGCTATATATATTCCTGGTTCTAACTTTTTGAATGGGGCATGCCTATTTAAGATTGTGAGGAAGGCACTTTTAAAGAATAGCCAGGCATCCTCTACTGTCGGGATGAGGTCAATGTCATTCCAGGATACCCCGGCCAGGTCGATTAGAAAGGCCTGCTCGCAGAAGTGTTTTAGGGAGCGTTTGACAGTGATGAGGGGTGGTTGTTTGCTCGCAGACCCATTACGGATGCAGGCAATGAGCCAGTGATCGCTGAGATCTTGGTTGAAAACAGCAGAGGTGTATTTGGAGGGTGAGTTAGTTAGGACAATATCTATGAGGGTGTCCGTGTTTACGGATTTGGGGTTATGTCTGGTAGGTTCATTGATAAGTTGTGTGAGATTGAGAGCATCAAGCTTAGATTGTAGGATGGCCGAGGTGTTAAGCATGTCACAGTTTAGGTCACCTAGCAGCACGAGCTCAGAAGATAGATGGGGGGCAATCAAATCACATATGGTGTCGAGGGCACAGCTGGGGGCAGAGGGTGGTCTATAGCAAGCAGCAACGGTGAGAGTCTTGTTTCTGGAAAGGTTCATTTTTAAAAGTAGAAGCTCAAATTGTTTGGGTACAGACCTGGATAGTAATACAGAACTCTGCTGGTTATCTTTGCAGTAAATTGCAACACCGCCCTCTTTGGCAGTTCTATCTTGTCGGAAAATGTTATAGTTAGGAATGGAAATGTCAAGGTTTTTGGTGGTCTTCCTGAGCCAGGATTCAGACATGGCTAGGACTTCCGGATTGGTGGAGTGTGCTATTGCAGTGAATAAAACAAACTTAGGGAGGAGGCTTCTAATGTTAACATGCATGAAACCAAGGCTTTTATGGTTGCAGAAGTCAACAAATGAGAGAGCCTGGGGGATGGGAGTGGAGGTAGACACTGCAGGGCCTGGATTAACCTCTACATCACCAGAGGAACAGAGGAGGAGTAGGATAAGGGTACGGCTAAAGGCTAACAGAACTGGATGCCTAGTACGTTCAGAACAGAGAGTAAAAGGAGCAGATTTCTGGGCACGGTAGAATATATTCAAGGCATAATGAACAGACAAAGGTATAGTAGGATGTGAATACAGTAGGGGTAAACCTGTGCATATAGTGATAATGAAAGAGATATTGTCTCTAGAAATAGCATTTAAACCAGGTGATGTCACTGCGTGTGTGGGAGGTGGAACTAAATTGTTAGCCGAGGCGCGTTGAGCAGTGCTAGAGGCTCTACAGTGAAATAACACAATAGTTACAAACCAGAACAGCCATCGACACGGCATGGTGACGTTAGGGAAAGGCATGCGTAGCCGGGTGATCATACAAGTCCAGTGCGTGGCTTCAGGCAGCTAGCGGCACGGGGCTAGCAGGCTAACGGAAAGGCCTTAGAGGGATGATGCGACGGAGGAAAGTCTGTTGTGGCCCCCTCGTGCAGTTACATCAGAGGACGGATCAGCAGGGCTCCGTGTGGTAAACCAGGCCAATTGGCAAAATATGTATAGTGTCTGAAGAAATACGTCCAAATAGTCCAGCAGTCCAATGTGCTTTAGATAGCTAGCAGGCCGCAGATTAGCGGCTGTGCGTTCAGGGGTCGTTAGCTGCTATAATTCCAGGTGGAATTTTTGTTTTATCATAATAAAAATGTCAAAATTTTTACATAAATAAAATAGGTTCAGAGCTTGCGGTAGGAATCCGGAGATATGGAGAAGAATAAGTCCGACTAGCTCTGGTTTGAGTCGCGCTGTACAGACTGGCGAGAGTTGTCCAGGATAAAGGTAGCTGATGACCGCTAGCAAAGGATAGCTGACAGCTAGCTAGTGGCTTCGGAATGTATTCGATGGCCTCGTAAGCCAACAGTCCGTTGTGCTCTAGACAGCTAGCATTCAGGGGACGTTAGCTGCGAAGGTCGGAAGGTGATAAGGTTCAGAGCTTGTGTTAGGAATCCGGGGATAAGGAGAGAAAAATAGGTCCGGTATGCTCTGGTTGAATCGCGTTGTGCAAACTGGCGAGAGCTTTCCGAGCTAGAGGTTAGCTGATGACCGTTAGCCTGCTAGTTAGCTGGCTAGTTTATGTTGGAGAGATTCCAGTAATAGAGGCAAAGAAAAATACTTTAGAGAAAAAGCAGGTCCACATCACATTGGGTGAGGCGGGTTGCAGGAGAGTATTTTGAAGTGAGGGTTTAGAAAAATATAAAAAGATATGCGAAGAAAAATATATAAAAATATATATACCTGGGACACGACAAGATGAAGGACAAATACGTCTGACTGCTACGCCATCTTGGAACTTCACCATGTCAGAGATGTCAGAGGTGGGCTAATTTGTATGGATGCTTTTTTCACCTGGTTCAATGCTGAACTACCCGTTGGCTCTATCGGCTAGATGATGAGTACAGAATTTAAATCAATAGATTTTTTATGTTTAACCAAGCAGGTTTGCTCACATTCCCGCACCATAATGACAGCCTGCTCTGTGTCAATTTGATGCAGTGGGCGGGATGGGGACATCAGGCGGGAAAGCGACATGGCCTTCGTGTTTCGCTGGGTGAGATATTTTTTGTCAAAATAGATCTTATAAATAGATGTTCTCTCTGCCCTAGCTAGCCACATAAATTATGAACTGAGTTAAACCAGCATATGTGCTGAACATGTTAGTCCTCTTTCCCAGCTAAAATTATTTTCAGCCAGGGCCCCAATAGACTGCAGCAATGTTAACACGATGAGAGAAATGGACGAGAGCATGCCACAACAGACTCAGACACACACATACACACACACCACCCACTACAACCACAATCATCTCTCCGATACAAAAGGGTCATTTGAAGTGTGCTCACTAAAGAAAGGAGATATTCTAAGCGTCTCTAATGGCTAGAGGTATCGATGTATGCATCTGTAACATGTCTGGTTTAGACAGATGTGTCTTTAGAGAATTTAACAGATGTAAAGCTGTAAAGCGGTTGATCAGTTGTCATCATACATGTCATTAACATACTGTATGCCAAAATGTCCTCACTATAACGCTTATATCAAATCAAATAAATGGGACAAGCATAATCAGGGTGAGATAATAACAAGGAATTACAACTATAAATTACTTCAGACAATTGTGGACAGAAATAAATGCCCAGCTGAGAATTTCAAGCTCTAACTGCTGGACATGCTGTAGTCTAAATCTGAGTGTGTCTAAGGGATGAGAGCAAACCAATCTCAACAGGAATATGGCCTCCTCTGCAGTTACTTCAACATATTGCAGTATGCAGTGTGTGTGTGTGTCACACCTGGCTTGCTCTCCTCCTAAGTGTGTGTAATGTAGACACTAGCTCTGGACTGTCCGAGAGGGACGGAACATTGTTGATCTCCTTATGAGTAAGCCTGAGTAAGTCTTTGCCCTTGCATCCTCTCCCCCCCCCCCTGCCCCAAATGACACTAGAAAAGAAACAGACACACCGGGGCAGCTGCAAAACAGGATGCCCTTAAGAACAGAACAGGACACCCCTCCCAGCGTGGCCTGAGTAAACAGTCCTGTCAGAGAGCAGAGAGAAGAGGGAAGAGCAGAGAGGGGGCCAGGGCACCAGACAGTCCTGTCAAAGAGGGGAGAGCAGAGAGTGGGACAGGGCAGCAGACAGTCCTGTCAAAGAGGGGAGAGCAGAGAGGGGGCCAGGGCACCAGACAATTCTGTCAAAGAGGGGAGAGTAGAGAGGGGGCCAGGGCACCAGACAATCCTGTCAAAGGTGGAGAGCAGAGAGGGGGCCAGACAGGTCACCAGGCAGTCCTGTCAAAGCACCAGGCAGGTCAAAGAGCAGAGAGAGGAGGCCAGGCCCACACAGTCCTGTCAGAGAGCAGATGGGAGAGCAGAGAGGGGGCCAGGGAACCACATAGTCCTGTCAGAGAGCAGGATGGGATGAACCAGAAAATACAATAATTTCTATCTAGACTAGAGTTCAAAACAGTACAGCGTCAGACCAGGATTGAAGTAAGTGTTGAGGCTGGGGTTGTGGCATGCATTAGCCTACTGGAAAGCAGGGGAAACGGGGGAACAGAAGAGATGTCAAGCCATGCGCGGGTTGACCCATAGTAAGCAGTCTGACTGTATTAGGAGTGACAGCCCAAGCCCAATTAGACTTGTGTGCCAGGGCTGCTATGGGGTATCGGTGGGAGAGATCAGGCCACTCATGCATTCAGCACAGTCGCAGGCATTCTGCAGCGACTGTATGGGTAAAAGTCAGCGCCACTACTGCCCCTTACCTCCTGTCTATCACTGTTCTTCCTTCCTCTCTATATCACTCTTTATCACTCATTACAACTCCCCCTCCTCTCCCCTCTGCCCCTAAAGGAATTAAAAGCTATATTTGAAGCCTGACTATGCATTAACTCTCCCAGTGCCAATCCCTGCCTATCACCCCACCCAGAGAACCCAGAGAATTACCTCATCCCACTCGGAGGCGAAGGAGGGCGATCTCTCCATCTGTTTGTTCCCAGAACTGCAGTTAGCCACAGACTCACAGCAGCTGTTCAGACCCCCATCCTCCTCACCCAGGGGAGACACCAACAGGTCTGAGTCCGACTTGGAGAGGCTCCGGGTCAACTTCAGGTCCCCCGGAGGCTTCAGCCTGACTGGAGGGACAGCCACAGCCCCTGTTGACTCCCTGGCCTCAGCCTTGGCAGTGTGGACCACCGTGGCATAGATGGGATCAGCGTCCAGGAGGGAGGCTGACATTACTGTGGAGCTGCTTGTGTGGCAGTGCTAGGATCCTAGCCTCCCTGTACCCAGGCCTCAGGCAGCAGTCTCTCTTCTTATACCAATGGTCAGTGCAGAGAGGGCTGTAAAACACTGGAGGATCCAGCAGTCTCAGTCTGTACAGAGCTTCCTGTTGAATTCTGAGGAAAAGCCAGACAGAAGGGGTGATGTAAGAAACAGTGAGGCAGGAAATATCTGTGTCGTGACACTGATAAGAATCCGCCTACTAAATAATTTATGTTTAAAACATATTAAATCTATTCCGTTTGGTGAAACGGAGCGTGTAAGAGAGAGGATTGCTGCGTGTGTCCATAGCTCAGATACAATCATCAGGGTCCACCCACTAGTTGTATCCGGCTGCCCTCCCCTTAGTGACTGCTGCCTCCGAGTTTTTTATGCTTTCCTTCCCCTCTCTTCACGTCTCTCTTTTGCTTTTTCTCGCTCTCGCTCTCTTCCTCCTCTTTCTCTTTCAGCCTTCGCTTTTATTCTTGAGCAACATTCTATATTTCAAATGGTTGAATTTCAAACAAGACTGCCTCGATAGAAAGACTATTCCCAACTAGATGAAGGAATGAAACGGACACCAGTGTAGTCAAAAGGAAAATTAAGAAATTAATGTGATACACAACACACACAAACATACACACGCAAACATAACACACGCAGAAAATTATTCCAGTAAGGCACAACAATATAATCAGATTCTGAATATTTCAAAGGAGTCTAGCTGCTTTATACAGTTGTAAAAATAATGTCCTGTGCTTGCTTTTCAAAAATGAATCTAACACAGCAACAGTTAGTTGCAACAGCTGCTTTCAGGAACTGTAATAGCCTTAACAACGTCATGTGAAATCCCCATTGATCAGTTTTACCATACCTGCACACTTTGTCTTTGTCTGTCTGTGTTCGGAGAAGAGCTGCCGTCCTCTTCCTCATCTGTCCTCTGACTCCCTATCAGAGGACCAAGTCTGTCCTCTGACTCCCTATCGGAGGACCAAGTTTGTCCCGTCCCGTGGTGGGGATCTGAGGCCTGGCCTTATTATGACTGACAGCTAGGGTAATCAGGTTACTGACGCAGTGGGTGCCTGCCTATTCAGAGGGAGGGCTGCCTGCAAGGATTCCTCCACCACGCTCTGTGTGCTGTACCACTGGGTCTTGGATAAGCCCCTGAATGAATTCAAGTATATTTTCTGGTCAAGATATTTGCTCCATTAGGCATTTGAAGTTGACTGCCAGGCATTTCAATGGTTAAAATGGGTGAAGAGACTTGATGGCTTGACGAGAATGCAGAACGGATCCCACACACTCTCATATACTGAGCAGTCTATTCATCAGGGGTTGATTCTGACAAAAGGCTCTCTTGTAAGGCATCCTTAACCTTCCGAAGCACCCGCTGTCATGCACTGTGTACCCCTTCCCTGTAGTGCCCTCAGTCAGCCAAGTCCCTGGCCCGCCCACCTCTTCCCTTTGGGTAGTACTGGTATGTACAAGACACAAGGGATAACATCATAGCCAGGGCGAGAGAGAGAGAGAGCGAGACAGAGAGAGAGAGAGAGAGAGAGAGAGAGCACACTGCTCAGAAATGATGACAAAAAACTGAGGTGAAATAACCAAATTATTCATAAATATTTAGTTCATTTTGAAAGGTTCTGGGCGTTGAAAAAATGTTTACAGAGATGTAATGATGCCTTAATGGTATATTAGAGAAACTAAAAGAAGAAGGAAATATGTATGCTCCTTCATCTGGCTGCAGAGCTCCAGGGCAGAGAGAATGACTCATGAACACGGTCCTCCAACCAACCAAGCGAAGCACAGCCAGCAAACACAGCAGCACAGTGTAGTAAACACACGCAACACAAGCACCTCTCTGTGTTTCAGTGTGTTGTATGCTCTCTGACTCACAACTACATTTTAGATTTTAGGGTTCTTAGGCATTTGGTCTCTGAGGTACTTTGCACCCATGTATCCCAAGGCCCTCAATTGACATTTTCATAACACTGCAGGATTCCAGAAACACTCTGTTGTTCCATTACTTCTCTCCTGCTTGAAATCATTACTTATCTTTGCAAACCTGGTGCTTTACATCATCTCGACAAGCCCCAGATGACCTGCATTCATTCTATGAAGTTTGTGTTATAAAGATAATCAGCCATAGATGTTATTGCCTTCTGTGAAGCAAGCTGTTTGGCTCGAATACAAATCTTAGAACCAAGCGAACTCATACCAGTGAAAACGGAGAAAATAGGAAAAACACTGCCTAAGGCCTACCTCTCAGAGACACCTTGTATAAAATGAAACCACACTTTCTCTGTGTCTGATGATTGTTTTAACCCCATTTCATTGCAGTATATTAGAGGGTTATTATGCCTGTATACTAAGGATGAGAAGTCCATCCTTTAGAATCATGAGAGAACTCCATTAGCTAAGTCTTACTAGGGATTTGGAGAATTTGCCTGGGCCATGACACTGACTCTCAGCCTCTTAGAACTTAGAAGCTCTTACAAAGTCAACCTGTCACATGTACTGTATCTCAGCACTCTCGTTTATAGCCCGGAATGTGGTGCAATTGAAAAGACATGTTGGACTGTGAAACAGTAATTAAATTACAATCTGTGAGAGTTATGTAGGCTTACAGTTACTGTTTGAACTGAAACACACATTTTCAATCATGTTAAATTATTTATACCAGTTAAATGTAAGTAAATGTAATCGAAAATGTAGTCTATGTAATCCCCAAAAGTATGTATTTATCATGAGAGGGCCATGAACAATAACTAGTAATTCTGTATACTCCAAGAAAGGTTAAAATCTCAACTTTATGGTAAAAATAGTTATAAATTGCTGAGGTGTAGTCACTTTTGAGCTCAAGTACACAGTACAAATATGATACAAATATGAAAATATTAAATATTTTATATGATGTATTTCCTATTCAACAAAACTGTATGAATGAGGCTTTAAATAACGTATATGCATTCTAAATATAGTATAATCAAATGATAAAATGACTAACTATAAGATTTCACCTTCCTTATAACTGTAAAATGCATACGGTGTCCACAGATCGATTTATAAGTGAAAATGTTGGTCGGAACCGGTACCAGAACCATGCAGGGACTTTACATCTAAGAGGCTTAACAGTGTAAGGAAAAGAGTAAGCCTATCGTCCATCTGTAAAAAATATCAACTTACCCTAATCTACATCAACTCAGACATCCACAAAACATAAAAGATCATGGTAGTCTGCGGTCAGCACAGATACAAAACAAAAGACATCAACCAGCTCAGAGAGCTCATTCAAGATGGAAAGGCAGTCCTGTAAGAGGCTTATAACTGTCACAGTGGAGCTGACCTCCCAGCAGAGGAATATGAAGGAGAGCACGCATGGCTGAGTGAAAACCCAGCACTGAATATCTATTAGTGTACTTTCATCCCAGAGGAGAGACGAGAGACGACAACCTAACAGACCGAGACTGTAGTGTACACCATGCCACCAATGTTTTTCCTCAATCAACAGGGGCTTGGTCATCTCTGGAAAACGTGAATATGTTCAAAAACAAACAAGATGAACTGTGGAAGAGACATACTGTACTAGAGGAAATGACATCCAATGCAAAGGTAGATACACATCTTGACTATTGGTTTATTTCCCCTTCCAGTCTTAAGAACTTGATAGAGATACTTTTTAAGTGGCTTACCTGTACAGGTATTGGAAACAATGTCTTTAATTCAAATGGTACAGTAAAGCAAGATGGCCCATCACACTGGCATGTCTGGAAACTACACTAAATACTGTATTATCCCAGTAGACAAAAAGAGTCAATGCAATTACAGTATTTAGTCACACTAGCTACTTAGATTTTTATACAACTTGGGATCATATACACCAGTTATTGCTTCTGGCCAAATGCCGATGTAAAGTTAGCAAGCAGCTCCTAAAGTAACAAAGCACACCATGGCACCATACCATAATTTGTTTGCAAAAAGGGAATGAGAAGAGAAAATATGCTATGTGAATACATGACTGTGACTGTGTATGTATGTATGTGACTGTGTATGTATGTATGTATGTGTGTGTGTGTGTGTGTGTATGTGAGTGTGTGTGTGTGTGTGTGTGTGTGTGTGTGTGTGTGTGTGTGTGTGTGTGTGTGTGTGTGTGTGTGTGTGTGTGTGTGTGTGTGTGTGTGTGTGTGTGTAAGAGCCAGCAAAGAAGAGGGTTTCCTGTGCAAGTTAATGCTTGATTTGGTGAAAACAACACTCGGCACAGTTCCATGTTTGTGGATTTCCAATTAGGAGCCAGTGATGACAATGACCAGTAAGACTTTAAACATATTCACATTGTCATTGCGCTTGGCACAGATTTTGAAGAACAACACCAAAAAAAGTAATCATGCAAACAGTAAAAAGTATTCTCTTTGTTGTTCTGTCAAATGCTCATGCTCTGATCTTTTTTTTAAAACATACCCATTTGAAACTGCCTATTTCTCAGTCCCAGAAACCAGAATATGCATATGATTGTCAGATTAGGATAGAAAACACTCTAAAGTTTCCAAAACTGTAAAAATATTGTCTGTGAGTGTAACAGAACTGATATTGCAGGCGAAAACCTGAGGAAAATCCAATCAGGAAGTGCCTCTTATTTTGAAACCTCTCTGTTCCTATGCATGCCTATCCTCCATTTAAAGGGATATCAACCAGATTCCTTTTTTAATGGCTTCCCTAAGGTGTCAACAGTCTTTAGACATAGTTTCAGGCTTTTATTTTGAAAAATTAGCTTGAAAGATCACATTGTGTAAGTGGATAGGTGGGGGCTCTCAGAATGAGTTTTGTGCTACAGAGTAAAGCGGCCATTGTTTCTCCCGGTGTTATTGAAAAACCTACACACCCGGTTGATATATTATCTAATATATATTTTAAAAACAACCTGAGGATTGATTATAAAAAAACGTTTGACATGTTTCTGTGGACATTATGGATATTATTTGGAATTTTCGTCTGCGTTGTGGTGACCGCTCTTTCCTGTGGATTTCTGAACATAACGCGACAAACAAACTGAGGTATTTTGGGTATAAAAATAATCTTTATGGAACAAAAGGAACATTTGTTGTGTAACTGGGAGTCTCGTGAGTGAAAACATCCGAAGATCATCAAAGGTAAACAATTAATTTGATTGCTTTTCTGATTTTCGTGACCTAGCTTAATGCTTAATGCTTAGTGTACATAATGTTTTGTTATGCTATCGACAAATTTACACAAACGCTTGGATTGCTTTCTCTGTAAAGCATAATTTCAAAATCTAAGACGACAGGTGGATTAACAAAAGGCTAAGCTGTGTTTTGCAATATTGCACTTTCATGAATATGAATATTCTTTAGTAATATTATTTGACTGTGGCGCTATGCTATTCAGCGGTTGCTGACGAAAATGATCCCGCTAACGGGATGGGTAGCGTCAAGAAGTTTAAGCATGTCCCATGTTTAGATCACCTAACAGTACTAACTCTGAAGATAGATGGGGGGCGATCAATTCACATATGGTGTCCAGGGCACAGCTGGGGGCTGAAGGGGGTCTATAAGAAGCGGCAACGGTGAGAGACTTGTTTCTGGAAAGGTGGATTTTTAAAGGAATAAACTCGAATGGTTTGGGCACAGACCTGGATAGTGTGACAGAACTCTGCAGGCTATCTCTGCAGTAGATTGCAACTCCGCCCCCTTTGGCAGTTCTGTCTTGTCGGAAAATGTTGTAGTTGGGGATGGAAATTTCATGATTTTTGGTGGCCTTCCTAAGCCAGGATTCAGACACGGCTAGGACATCCAGGTTGGCGGAGTGTGCTTAAGCAGTGAATAAAACAAACTTAGAGAGGCGGCTTCTAATGTTGACATGCATGAAACCAAGCCTTTTACGGTTACAGAAGTCAACAAATGATAGGGACTGGGGAATGGGAGTGATGCTGGGGGCTGCAGGGCCTGGGTTAACCTCTACATTTTCAGAGGAACAGAGGAGGAGTAGGATAAGGGTACGGCTAAAGGCTATAAGAACTGGTTGTCTAGTGCGTTTGGAACAGAGAGTAAAAGGAGCAGATTTCTGGGTGGGGAAGAATAGATTCAAGGCATAATGAACAGACAATGGTATGGTAGGATGTCAGTACAGTGGAGGTAAACCTAGGCATTGAGTGACGATGAGAGAGGTTTTGTCTCTAGAGGCACCATTTAAGCCAGGTGAGGTCACTGCATGTGTGTGGGGTGGAACAAAAGGCTAAGCTAAGGGCTAGCTAAGGCATATTGAGCAGGGAGGAGGCTCTACAGTGAAATAAGACAAACATCAGTAACCAACATAGCATATTGACAGCTAGGCGAGCTGGAGACACAGCGATTCAGACCATCTTAATACCATCTTTTATTTTTATTGGCCAGTCTGAGATGTGGCCTTTTCTTTGCAACTCTGCCTAGAAGGCCAGCATCCCGTAGTCACCTCTTCACTGTTGATGTTGAGACTGGTGTTTTGCGGGTACTATTTAATGAAGCTGCCAGTTGAGGACCTGTGAGGCATCTGTTTCTCAAACTAGATACTCTAATGTACTTGTCCTCTTCCTCAGTTGTGCACCAGGACCTCCCACTCCGCTTTCTATTCTGGTTAGAGCCAGTTTGCACTGTTCTTTGAAAGGAGTAGTACACAGCGGTGTATGAGATCTTCAGATTTTTGGCAATTTCTCGCATGGAATAGCCTTCATATCTCAGAACAAGAATAGACTGACGAGTTTCAGAAGAAAGTACTTTGTTTCTGGCCATTTTGAGCCTGTAATCAAACCAACAAATGCTGACGCTCCAGATACGCAACTAGTCTAAAGAAGGCCAGTTTTATTGCTTATTTAATCAGGACAACAGTTTTCAGTTGTGCTAACATAACTGCAAACAGGTTTTCTAATGATCAATTAGCCTTTTAAAATGATAAACTTGGATTAGATAACATAACGTGTCATTGGAACACAGGAATGATGGTTGCTAATAATGGGCCTCTGTTCGCCTATGTAGATATTCCATCAAAAATCTGCCATTTCCAGCCTCAATAGTAATTTACAACATTAACAATGTCTACACTGTATTTTTGATCAATTCGATGTAATTTTAATGGACAAAAAAATGTGCTTTTCTTTCAAAAACAAGGACATTTCTAAGTGACCCCAAACTTCTGAATGGTAGTGTAAGTATTCAGACCAATTGCTATGAGACTCTTAATTGAGCTCAGGTGCATCCTGTTTCCATTGATTATCTTTGAGATGTTTCTACAACTTGATTGGACTCCACCTGTGGTAAATTCAATTGATTGGACATGATTTGTGAAGGCACACACCTGTCTATATAAGGTCCCACCATTGACAGTGCATGTCAGAGAGTAAAAACCAAGCCATGAGGTGAAAGTAATTGTTCGTAGAGCTCAGAGACAGAATTGTGTTGAGGCACAGATCTGGGGAAGGGTACCAAAACATTTCTATAGCATTGAAGGTCCCAAAGAACACAGTGGCCTCCATTATTCCTAAATGGAAGAGGTTTGAAACCACCAAGACTCTTCCTAGAGTTGGCTGCCCGGCCAAACTGAGCAATTGGGGGAGAAGGGCCTTGGTTGGGGAGGTGACCAAGAACAAGATGGTCACTCTAACAGAACTCCAGAGATCCTCTGTGGAGATGGGAGAACCTTACAGAAGGACAACCACTTCTGCAGTATTCCACCAATCAGGCCTTTATGGTAGAGTGTCCAGACAGAAGCCACTCCTCAATAAAAGGAACATGACAGCCTGCTTGGAGTTTGCCAAAAGACACCTGAAGGACTCTCAGACCATGAGAAACAAGATGCCCTGTTCTGATGAAACCAAGATTGAACGTTTTGTTCTGAATGCCAAGTGTCATGTCTAGAGGAAACCTGGCACCATCCCTACGGTGAAGCATGGTGGTGGCAGCATCATGCTGTGGGGATGTTTTTCAGCAGCAGGGACTAGGAGACTAGTCAGGATCGGGGGAAAGATGAACTAAGCAAAGTGAAGAGTGATACTTGATGAAAACCCGCTCCAGAGTGCTGAGGAATTCAGACTGGGGCGAAGGATCACCTTCCAAAAGGAAAACGACCCTAAGCACACATCCAAGACAACGCATTAGAGGATACATGACAAGTCTCTCAAGGTCCTTGAGTGGGCCAGCCAGAGCCCGGACTTGAACCCCGATCAAACATCTCTGGAGTGACCTGAAAATAGCTGTGCAGCAACGCTCCCAATGCAAGCTGACAGAGCTTGAGATGATCTGCAGAGAAAAATGGGAGAAACTCCCCAAATACAGGTATGTCAAGCTTGTAGCGTCATACCCAAGAAGACTTGAGGCTGTAATCACTGCAAAAGGTGCTTCAACAAAGTACTGAGTAAATGTTCTGAATACTTATGTAAATGTGATATTTCCTTCTTTTTATATATATACATTTGCACAAAAAAAAGGGTTTTGCTTTGTCATTATGGGGTAATGTGTGTAGATTGATGAGGACAAAATGATTTAATCCATTTTAGAATAAGGCTGTAACGTAACAAAATTAGGAAAAAGTCCAGGGGTCTGAATACTTTCCGAATGCACTGTATTTGTTGTAATATTTGATCTGTTTTTTTCAGGAGGGTGAAAATGTAATTCTAACCAGCTTTGCATTGCTTGTTTTAGAAAAGGCAATACTTTGTACAAGGTTTCAATTTCAATTAACAAAAATGAGAGGTTGTAATATTGATAAAGGAAAAGTTTGAGGTGCAAAAGCATTAAACTTCTCACTAAAAGCTTCAGAGGGTGAGCTATTCTTACTAATCAACTGGATAATCAGTTTGGGTTTACGTACAGCTTTTGTATGACTGAAGCTTTTAGTGAGAGGTTTTATGCTTTTGCCCCTCAAACTTGTATTAGTTATATAAATTAGCAAGTTTAATTTTGTCTGGCTTACCATTCCAAATAAAGTGAAACATTTTTTGCTCATATAATTATAAAAACACGTTTTCTGAAGTAGGTAGCAACTTTAATAAATATGTAAATGGTGATATGACGAAATAATTCATCGGTGTAATTTTATCATAAATAGACAGATTTGTACCTCTCCATGGCAAGATCTTGTCTATTTTTGCTAACTTTGTATTCAAATTTGTTGTTGTGAGTTCATTTATTTCTGTAGGGATATGAATACCAGGTATGCATACTTCATCGTCAAACCATTTTATTGGTAAACTACAGGGTACTGCAAATGTTGTGTAATTGAACGATACAATATGTAATACAATACACGTATCATAGTCCAGAGTGTAACGGTTTTCTAGTGGTGATGAAGGAGAGTCGGACCAAACTGCAGCGTGTCGATTGCGATCCATGTTTAATACAACAAAGAAAACACGAACACTACACAAAACAATAAACAAAACCGAAACAGCCTATCTGGTGCAAACTAACAGAGAGTACACATAGGACACTAAGGACAATCACCCACGACAAACTCAAAGAATATGGCTGCCTAAATATGGTTCCCAATCAGAGACAACGATAAGCACCTGCCTCTGATTGAGAACCACTCCAGACAGCCATAGACCTTGCTAGACAACCCACTAAGCTACAATCCCAATACCACCACCAAAACCCCAAGACAAACACACCACAATTACAAAAACCCCATGCCACACCCTGGCCTGACCAAATACATAAAGATAAACACAAAATACTTTGACCAGGGCGTGACACAGAGAGCCTAGAGGTGATCTTCAATGAGATTGTGCAGGGGTCCAGATTGTGGATGTAAGAGAAAACTAGAATCATTGACATACATTGGCATACATTGGCATACATTGGCATACATTGACACTTTTGTTTTTAAGCACTGGATTTCTAACCCCTTGATATTATTGTTAGATCAGATTTTAATAGCTATTTTTCAATGGCCATAACAAATATATATATGGAGAAGGTGGACAACCTTGTTTAACTCCTCTTGACAGTTCAATACTTTCTGATAAGTAGATTATTTACTATTTTACATATGGGGGGGGTTCTATACATAACTTCAACGCATTGTATAAGACATTCACCAAAATGAAAATAGTCCAGGCATTTATGTATCAATTATATATTATAATCCATAATCATCATTGATTAGATAGCTCTTTTATAAAAACTATTACTGAACAATTTAGAAAAGTTCAAGGTTTGGGCAGGAGTGTTCATTCATAAAGGACCTGTCTGTCCAACGCTCCTCATCAATATCTGTCTCAAAGCTTCTGTCAAAAGGAAGGAAGGAAATCAATGAAATGATACAGACACTGGTGTGACATCCTCTCTCTTGCAGAGCTCTATAAAAGTAGTTTCACACATTTCGGTGAGCAAATCGCTGGTATTAAACACAATTATTCCTATGTTCAGAGGGAGATAGTTACAGATGATGAGTTTTCAATTTCACTCCAGATGGGTATTGATTGACAGAGAGTAAGAAATGTATATGCACTGCAGAACAGATGATAAATGTTGCTTAACTTAGAATAAGAATCAGTCATCTAATGGACAGGGAAACTCAGGCAATAACTGTGTCAACGATAGTGTGTTTTTCTTGTCTTTTGATGTGGTCAATGGTAATATGACAGAGGGTTGTAATTTCTTAACCACTGACAACCATCATAATGAAAACAGTACCATCAAGAGATGATGTGAAGTCCTCCTGAGTGGGGCAGTCGATTTAAGGCACTGCATTGCAGTGCTAGAGGCGTTACTACAGACCCGGATTCATTTCCAGGCTGTGCCACAACCAACTGTGGCCGGGAGTCCCATAGGACCTAGGACAATTGGCCAAGCGTCGTCCAGGTTTAGGGGAGAGTTTGGCCGGTAAGGGCTTTACTTGGCTAGCGCTCTAGCGACTCCTTGTGGTGCCTGCGGGCTGACCCCGGTCGCCAGATGAGCGGTGTTTCCTCCTACACATTGGTGCGGCTGGCTTCCGGGTCAAGCTGGCAGGTGTTAAGGAACGCGGTTAGGCTGGTCATGTTTCGGAGGACACATGACTCCACCTTCGCCTCTCCCGAGCCCTTTGGGGAGTTGCAGCGATGAGACAAGATCGAAAGTTGGGGAGAAAAAGGGGGTAAAATACCATTTTAAAAATGTAATAAAAAAAGAGATGATGTGAAGGTACCTCTGTTGATTCATGCATGAGTCAAAAAGGTAGGGCTAACCAGATCCTCTACTGATTCTGAAGAGAGAACCTAGGAGGCAAGTAAGTTAAGAACAAATTCTTATTTTCAATGATGGCCTAGGAACAGTGGATTAACTGCCTTGTTCAGGTGCAGAATGACAGATTTTTACCTTTTCAGCTCAGGGATTTGATCTTGCAACCTTCTGGCTACCTGTCGCCCCCCAGTCCCAGGCACTGTGGGCTAGGCTATATAACGGTGCATGTGTGTACGTCAATTGGATTGTGTGCTTGTCGTTGTGGCCATTTCATTGCATTTCCCCTGAGGAAAACCCAAATGTGAAGTCAGTAACAGTTTTTGAAATACAGGCCAAGTTTAAAAAGAAAGAATGGTTCAAATAGATGGGGTAGAGAGCACGGGACAGGAAGGACAGGGGTGAGAACTTGAAAACTGCCATTTCCTAAATTGATTTGCTGGTAGGAATTTGATGAGTGAAAAGGAAGTATCTGCGTGATGGCACAGGCTGGACATTTTGCAAGGCAGGGATTCACTTACAGGATGGAACTTGTCATAGCCACTTGGAAACAAAGAGTACTAAAAACATATGGCACGATGTGAAAAGGACGTTGATAAAAAATTCAGGTCCCTCCATATGACATGAGTTTATATGAAAATATAATTCAGTTACATTGTTCCAAAATTACACTGACAATTTTGAATTGGGGACAGCAAAACACTTACAAAGCACTTACAGTTGTATGAGAAGTCAATTACTCTACAATACATTTTCCTTTCAGATGCCCATTGGCTGTTTATAGCAATCAAAAATCCTCACACACTATACTGTTAAAGATTACAGATTCGATTCGAAAAATCCAAAGCATAAATCATCATAACAACAAATTATTTTTGACTGTGTTTATACCAACATAATATATCGGCAAAAAAATCACCTCCACATCCACACCAACCACAAAAATGGTTAGATAATCTTAAAGCTGACCTATCAGGCACAACCCATTTATACCTACCTCTTTGGAGAGATACAGTAGTGAAATACTAGAGCTATAAAAGCAAACTGTTTACCTGTCCCTTTGACTTTTCACAGGGTTGTGAAGTAGAAAACACTTTTCATGCAAATGTTGACTCTGAATGTTTAATGAGCACATCTATAATACATGGAGATGCACAAGGCAGAGGAGCAGGTGTAGGAGAATCACTGTTCCTTATAACGTTGCACTGGCCACTCTGGTGCAAAACACTGTTCAAGAGGAATATAAATATTTCCTGTAGGTTGGATCATGTTGTTTTGCTGATTATATGGTTTCACATTCCTAATGTTGTATTGATTGCTGTTGCTTTCTTGGGCAGGTTTCCCTTGAAAAAGAGAATATGTGTCTCAATGGGCTTTTTAAATGAAAAAGAAAATTAATTGGGTGGCATTGATCGTTTCCCATTTGGTGATCAGACACGGTTTAAGCATTCTGATTCTGATTCTGAAGGAATGAGGGTGCTAGTATGTGGCATTCAAACATGTAATTATAAACCCATTTTAAACCAACTCCAGACTACTTCACGGCACGCCCATGTTTGTTTAATCCAGTAACACACACGAGAGGTCACACAACACAGAGTACATGAGCGTCTGATGTAAGCTCTGTGTTCTCCTCTCATGCTCTGGTATGCAACATCTGTGTAGCCCTGCTGGCTCAGAGAAGACAGATGCCGCCAGCTCATTGGCTGTTAATCCTGCCACCGTGAGAGAACGGCAAATCAAGAGGCCATCCCCAAGGCCTAGGAAAATGGGTATTGATCCCGAGCCATGCCTAAATGGATTAAATTACAGAGTACTGTTGCTAGCAGGTATGTTGAGGGAGGGCTTGAGAAGGAGGGAGAGAGGCAGGGAGAGGGTTGTGGGAGGGGGTTGGAGGGTAATTCTACCAAGGCTTTGGCCACCCATTCCTGGCACTGGTAGACAGCTCACTCCCTCTTCTCCCTATAATCAATACTATTATCAATCATTCCCTCTGTCTACCTGCTGCATGAAAGAGGTCTCTAGAACACTCTCAGTCTCTATAACATGCCAGTCTTCTTGGTCAAATCAAATCAAAGTTTATTTGTCACATGCGCCGGATACAACAGGAATACAACCTTACAGTGAAATGCTTACTTACAGGCTCAAACCAATAGTGCAAAAAATGTATTAGGTGAACAACAGGTAGGGTAAAGAAATAAAAACAACAGTAAAAATACAGTGAAAAATAACAGTAGCGGGGCTACATACAGACACCGGTTAGTCAGGCTGATTGAGGTAGTATTTACATGTAGATAATGGTAATGGTCAATTTGATTCAGACTGAGTGTGAAACTGTGAGGAAGGTATCAACTACATATTGGAGGGAGAAGATGCATCACAGACACAGGGGGGACTTGACTAACACCGTGTCAACATTAGTGGGCAAAGCTGGGTGGGAGGAGTCATTCACTAACCTGAAGTCATTAGTCTTCTTGTATGAGCAGTGACCCAGAGTCTTCACTCTTTCTCATTCACACCCTTTTTGTTCATGACCTGAAGAGAAGAGGGGGATACGGGTCTGAGTCTGGAGAGGATATCTAACAGAGTGCTTCCCCTGCATGTTCTGAGCTTTAATATTCTGCATAGAAATGTGTCCAATTGCATGACAGGAATATAGAAGAGGAGAGCGTGAACTAACGGGTAGTAATAGCAACATCAAAGGATGGCTGTGCTTTCTCACTATCATCCATATCTGGATTCATAATAGCCATGAACAATTGGAAGATATTAAAATATTTCAGTGTCTTTTTGAGTCCTGGTATTCTTCAGTAGTCATTTTCAATTGCACTTGCAATCCTTTTTGATTTGAAGAAGTCCTTTCTTTGTGTTCAGCTTTGATACCTTTGTACATCAAGGGCAACTCTATCATACTGTTGGGTCCATAGACTTATGGTTGGGCCCCTATCTTTTAGGACAAGTTTCCCAGACCAAGAATAGGCCTAGTCCTGGATTAAAAATCATTCTCAATGGAAATTCTCAATTGAAATCACTTTTTAGTCCAGTTCTAGGCTTAATCTATTTGTGTCTGGGAAACCAGCCCACAGATCTTCAGTCACAAACATTCTTCCCCACTCCACTTCCACTCCACTTCCCCACTCGGGCAGTGCTCCACTTCATGGCACAATTGAATAATCATAAAGAACCCATTAGATTCCAGATGACACACGGACAACAGCACATGCTCGACATATGTAAATGTAAATAAAAATGATGTCCATTTCAGTGCAGTGATGTTCCAATCCCTATGACATTATGAAGAGAATGCCTCATGGGTCCTTAATGGGTCCCTGTGTCCATTAGATTGACAGTCAAGGATGTCCCACCTTCAGTAATACTTAAAGAAAAACTGCTGCTGTTCTATGTACAGTACAGTTGTGACCAAAAGTTTTGAGAATGACACAAATATTAACTTTCACAAAGTTTGCTGCTTCAGTATCTTTAGATATTTTTGTCTGATGTTACTATGGAATACTGAGGTATAATTACAAACATTTCATAAGTGTCAAAGGCTTTTATTGACAATTACATGAAGTTGATGCAAAGAGTCAATATTTGCGGTGTTGACCCTTTTTCTTTCAAGACCTCTGCAATATGCCCTGGCATGCTGTCAATTAACTTCTGGGCCACATCCTGACTGACGGCAGCCCATTCTTGCATAATCAATGCTTGGAGTTTGTCGGAATTTGTGGGTTTTTGTTTGTCCACCTGCCTCTTGAGGATTGTCCAAAAGTTCTCAATGGGATTAAGGTCTGGGGAGTTTCCTGGCCATGGACCCAAAATATCGATGTTTTGTTCCCCGATCCACTAAGTTATTACTTTTGCCTTATGTCAAGGTGTCCCATTATGCTGGAAAAGGTATTGTTCATCACCAAACTGTTCCTGGATGGTTGGGAGAAGTTGCTCTCGGAGGATGTGTTGGTACCATTCTTTATTCATGGCTGTGTTCTTAGGCAAAATTGTCAGTGAGCCACTTCCTTGGCTGAGAAGCAACCCCACACATGAATGGTCTCAGGATGCTTTACTGTTGGCGTGACACAGGACTGATGGTAGCACTCACCTTGTCTTCTCCAGACAAGCTTTTTTCCTGATGCCCCAAACAATCGGAAAGGGGATTCATCAGTGAAAATGACTTTACCCCAGTCCTCAGCAGTCCAATCACTGTACCTTTTGCAGAATATCAGTCTATCCCTGATGTTTTTCCTGGAGAGAAGTGGCTTCTTTGCTGCCCTTCTTGACACCAGGCCATCCTCCAAAAGTCTTCGCCTCACTGTGCGTGCAGATGCACTCACACCTGCCTGCTGCCATTCCTGAGCAAGCTCTGTACTGGTGGTGCCCCGATCCCAGAGCTGAATCAACTTTAGGAGATGGTTCTGGCTCTTGCTGGACTTTCTTGGGCGCCCTGAAGCCTTCTTCACAACAATTGAACTGCTCTCGCTGAAGTTCTTGATGATCCGATAAATGGTTGATTTAGGTGCAATCTTACTGGCAGCAATATCCTTGCCTTTGAAGCCCTTTTTGTGCAAAGCAATGATGACGGCACATGTTTTCTTGTAGGTAACCATGGATGACAGAGGAAGAACAATGATTCCAAGCACCACCCTCCTTTTGAAGCTTCCAGTTTGTTATTCGAACTCAATCAGCATGACGGAATGATCTCCAGCCTTGTCCTCGTAAACACTCACACCTGTGTTAACAAGAGAATCACTGACATGATGTCAGCTGGTCCTTTTGTGGCAGGGCTGAAATGCAGTGGAAATGTTTTGGGGGGATTCAGTTCATTTGCATGGCAAAGAGGGACTTTGCAATTAATTTCAATTCATCTGATCACTCTTCATAACATTCTGGAGTATATGCATATTGCCATCATACAAACTGAGGCAGCAGACTGTGAAAATTAATATTTGTGTCATTCTCAAAACTTTTGGCCACGACTGTATATTGCTTCCCTTGATACAAGAAAATAATTGATCATTTTCAGGGAATACTGCATACTGCAGGCTACATAATACAGATTGCTCACCAGCACCGATAGGCCAAGATCTGTGGACTAAAGTGAAAAGGAATTTCAGGAACTTTCAGGATCGGGGGAGAGTGGAACTTGCTTCTTGGTTGAAAACCAGACTGCTTCGGCCCTGGGGGTTTTACAGAAAGAGAAAGTAATTAGGGATTATTACATTTAAAAATGGCCTCCTATTGGTTTGGGACCAATCACAATGCTAATGCAACACAAAGCATGATGTAATTGGTAAATTAGTTGCAAAAATCTGACCAATCGGATTTGTATAGCTATTTTACAGCACTGTCAGACTGCATGAAATTTCAATATGGAGTGGCTGCGGACCTGACTTTTCTGGACCTCTATTTCGGAAGACTAAAGGTCCCAAAGCTTGTGTGGGATTCTTTACTTTACGGACAGTCTCTGGAGTAATAAATGGGGTGACGTTGAGTGTAGAGGTGGATCAGATGATCGTGTTTGTGACACGGACACGTGGAAATAGTGTACCTTGTCTGTATTGTTGAACTTTGATACAGTTTCAGGTTGGGTTACATCAGCTATTCTGTGAAGGCCTTTGTTCCGAACCTGTTGCGGTGCTTTAGTTGCGAAGGATTCGGACATGTTGCAGTAGTGTGTAGGAGAGAGATCCCAAGATGCGAGAAGTGTGCAGGAGGGTATAGTCACAGGGATTGGGAAGTTGGGGTAGAGCAAGCACAGTGAGTCAACTCTGGGGGCACCCATGCAGCTGGGGATCTGAAGTGCCCACAAGTGCACTTCACGTCAAATACTGCTTTGGCGCCATCTGCTGGTCACAGCTGCAGATGAGCAAAGATGACCAAACCGGAAGCGGAAACGTAAAGGCTAGCTGGTGGTTCCACGTGCAGCAGAATTTTAGTCACAGTGCCAGAACCACAGTCCTGCAATGAAGCGCCCAGGTATGTGTAGCTGACGTCTTTACATTTGGATTGTACAGTCGTTTATCCTTATTAATCACAAATAATATTATCTTCAGTTGAATATATGTGTACATTGCCAGTTAGACTGCTAACACTTAGCTAATGACCCATGCTGGCTAGCATTAGCTTGCTAGCAAGCCTGCCCGAGACTTTCATGCGTTTTTCATGTTTTTCCAGGGTTAAAGAAAGCAAGTAAACGTGTGTCTTGCTCCAAACGTTACAAAATACAGAAAAAGGTATTGGTGAATTGTATTATTTACTGTCAATACCTAATTATATTTAGGCTACTCCTAACGGTAGCAGTTGCTGTCATGAAGTAGCTAAGTTGGCTAGCTCGGTGGTTTTAAAACATCTGCAGGGACCTCTATACGTTTCACAATTGTGTTGTAGTCCTGAACTAGCTCACATAATCCACCTATTCAGGGGCAGTATGAATAGTTGAATCAGGTATGCTAGCTAGCTCAGTATATTATTCTAATAAGCTATGTACTAAATAAAAAATATACTATATGCGCAAATAAAGTCTTGTCATGATTTATGTAATTTGATTTTTAGGTCCGGGAACACAACAGAAAACTAAAAAAAGATGCAAAAAAGAAAGGAGTAGGCAAAAAAGTGAAAAAGGATATTGGAGTTCCCAACAAAGCACCCTTCAAAGAGGATATTCTGCGGGAAGCAGAACAGAGGAGGTTAAAGGTGAGTTCATGAACTGTTTTGTGGTCCCCTTCTCATTTTAAGTGGCAAAATAATTAGGCCTAGATGAACGTGCACTCATCTCTTTCCAACCCAGCTTGAAGAAGAAAAAGAGAAAAAAAAGCTTGCCAAGCAACAACAAAGGGCTCAGAAGAGGAAGAAGGAAAACGCTGCCAGTAGTGATAGAGACACCAAAGTGAAGAAAGCCAGAAAGGTATAGGAACATGTGATGGGCGTCAAAAAATCATGCACTCATGTAGCTTGACAATATTTTAACTGCACATTTTAACTCCACAGGAGTTACCGTCACAGGAGGACCTTGTCAAACAGATGGTGAAACAAAGTGACCCGAGGAATTCAAAGAAGCACTTTTGTTCAGAATTAAACAAGGTAGCTAAGATTATTAAATCTACATGTCTCAATTGGTATTAGGTGCCCAGGCAAGGCCCGAAGCTTTAATAAAGACATGCCCTACCTGCTTGTCCCTATGGATTGATATTCAGTCTATATTTTCTTCAGGTGATCGATGCCTCTGATGTTATAATTGAAGTCCTAGACGCCAGAGATCCCCTTGGCTGCAGGTGTCCACAGCTAGAGGAAGCTGTACTGAAGAGGGGTGGAAACAAGAAGCTACTATTCCTGTTGAACAAAATAGGTAATAATCTTATGGATAAGTCTTTAATTAATGTCAATTATATTGAGATGTAGTGTTATCTTTATACAAAGGGTAATTCAACTTAACCATACAATTAATTTTCCAAATCCTGCAGATCTTGTCCCTAAAGAGAATGTGGAGAAGTGGCTGCAGTGTCTTCAGCTTGAGTTCCCAGTTGTGGCGTTCAAGGCGTCCACACAACTACAGGACAAAACGGTGGTATGGACTATGTACATGCAGTGCCTAAGATTTTAATGGAATTAATTGCACTGACTACTTGGGGAATCCATATTGATGACCAGGTTCGGTCACACGTGCAGAATGTAGAAAATTGGCCATTACTGTGTAGACTATTTGAATATCGATCATAAATGCTTATACACGTTTTTTTGTTATACAGCAAGAGAAGAAGGCTAGGTTTGCAACTCTTAATGGAGTAGTAGACCAGACCAAAGGAGTGGCGTGTTATGGCGGCGGCTGTCTTCTCCAGCTCCTGGGAGACTTTGCAAATGGGACAGGGAGAGGGGGCTCAGTAAAAGTGGGCTTAGTCGGTAAGGAAGCTACTCCCCTCGCCATTATTTAGACATAAACTGCATCTCCTCTTGTAATTAGTATGGCTATCGAGTGGTGGTATTACAGTGTTGTGCTTACGAAATTATGATGATTTGTGTGAACTACTGATGTCTGTGACGACTACTACAACGCTGATCTCATCCATAGCGATCGCAGTGTCCTGTTGTGTACTCTATGTCATATTTTGTCTGATCTGTCTTGTTCGTTCAGTTTATTTTATCCAATTATATTATCGTACTGTATGCACATTAGCCTGTCTTATCTGTTATATGACAACAAGATTATGAATCTTTAAGGGTTTATCCTGAACATTATAAATGCACGTCGTCTGTTACTTGAACCACTTATGCCCTCCGCTGTCCCCTCAGGGTTCCCCAACGTGGGGAAGAGCAGTTTGATCAACAGCCTAAAAGGGATGAGGGCCTGTAATGCAGGAGTCCAGAGAGGGATCACCAGGTGAGTGAAGCTGAACCATTCATGATAATGATGGAGTCCATTCTATTCGCAGATGATGAGGAATTGTATGAAGCATGATGAAGTTGAAGATCTGACAAAACAATGGAGTCTATATTCAATCCAACACTGAGCTTCATACACCTCATCGAGGTCTTACCAATTGGGGCTGAACAGTCCAAAAACCCTTGATCATGTCTGTTCACCTGAATTTGCTCAAATGCCACTTGTAGCTTAACATCTAACATACCTCATGTCTGACTCTTGCAGGTGCTTCCAAGATGTCCACATCTCTAAAAATGTCAAGATGATTGACAGCCCAGGGATAGTGGCGGCCCAGTCTAACCCAAAAGCTGCCATGGCGCTGAGGAGTCTCCAGGTGGAGGACAAGCAGGAGACTGTTCTAGAGGCCGTCAGGACCCTGCTCAAACAGTGCAACAAACAACAGGTGAAACTGAGATCACTGGTGTGAGGAAATGTTTACTGCCAAGTTTGAGATCAAGCCCTATGTCTGCTGAGCCTACTAATAGTTAATCCTGGACTTTGTGTTTCAGGTAATGCTTCAGTACAATGTTCCGGACTTCAGAAACTCGTTGGAGTTTTTATCCTTTTTTGCCAAGAAACGTGGATTTCTGCAGAAGGGTGGATTCCCTAACACAGAGCTGGCTGCCTCTACCTTCCTCAGTGATTGGACAGGGTGAGTGTTGTCATCGTCATGATTTGTCACCAATCAAATTTAAAGTAGGGTGAGGCTAGCATGGAAATGAGGATAATTAACGCAATTCTTGAGTTAAAGTGAAGACTTCTAATCCAACTCTGATCCCTCTGCTGAGCCAGACTGAGCACTTCGCCTGGAAACTAGAATGAAAGGTATTTTTTGTAAATACTTAAAATGTTTATCTTTTCAGGGCAAAGCTGAGTTATCACTGCAAAGCCCCTGAAAAGCCAAGCCTTCCCCCATACCTCTCTGAAGACATTGTAACAGAGATGCAGAAGGGCTGGGACTTGGACAAGCTGAGGAAGAGCAACGAGGAGACTCTAAGAAGTGTGTTAATTTAGTATTTTCTCTAATAGAAGAATTTTCTCATTTTACATTTGTCATTTAGCAGACGCTCTTATTCATCTAGTCGGCTCGGGATTTGAACCAGCGACCTTTTGGTTAGTGGCCCAACACTCAACTGCCAGGTTACCTTCCGCGCAGTAATGAGTTTGTTGATGTACACCAGTGTTTCCCAACTCCCATCCTCGAGTACCCCCACCAGCATACCTTTTGTTGTAGCCCCGGACAAAAACACCTTATTCTATTTGTCACGGGCTTGATGGTTAGTTGCCATGTAGAATCAGATGGGCTTGTCCAGGGCCACAACAAAAAGGGCCACCAGATGTACTGGTGGGTGTACTGGAGGACCAGAGTTGGAAAACCCTGATGTACACTGAGGTTACAAACACCTGCTCTTTCAATGACAGACTGACCAGGTGAAAGCTATGATCTGTTATTGATGTCACTTGTTAAATCCACTTCAATCGGTGTAGATGAAGGGAAGGCGACAAGTTATATAATGATGTTTACACGTTGAGACATGGTTTGCCATTCAGAGGGTGAATGGGCAAGACAAAAGATTTAAATGCTTTTGAACGGGGTATGATAGGTGCCAGGTGCCCTGGTTTGAGTGTCAAATGCAAAGTGGTTAGAGTGTTGGACTAGTAACCGGAAGGTTGTAAGTTCAAATCCTGAGCTGACAAGGTACACATCTCTCGTTCTGCCCCTGAACAGGCAGTTAACCCGCTGTTCCTAGGCTGTCATTGAAAATAAGAATTTGTTCTTAACTGACTTGCCTAGTTAACTAAAGGTAAAATTAAAAATAGATATAGATTTTTTAAAGCTGCTGGGTTTGTCACGCTCAAGTTTCCTGTGTGTATCAAGAATGGTCCACCAGCTGACTTGACACAGTGGTGGGAAGCATTGGGAGTCAACATGGGCTAGCATCCCTGTGTATTGCTTTCAACAACTGCCCTGCCCTGACAAATTGAGGCTGTTCTGGGTGGAAATGGGTGCAACTCAATATTAGGAAGGTGTTCCTAATGTTTTGTACAGGAAGTGTATGTGATGACTGACCTACTCTCCTAGGTGTAAAGTTCCCAAACCAGGCCAGCAGCATCATCCTCCTGTCTAAAGGCCCCACTGCAGGAGTGCTGAGTGACAGTGACGTGGTTGAGGACAAACCTGCTCAAGGGCCCACTGAGGAAGAGGAGATGGAGGGTAGCTGTGCGAACCAAGAGGTAAAAAATCTTTACACTTATTTCTCACCTGATAAATCAAATTAAAGTAGGATCAGTCTGTTCTAGCATGGGAATTAAGACAAATAACGCAAGTCTTGAGTTAATGAAGACATCTAATCCAACTGATCCCACTGCTGAGCTGATTTATTGTACATTCCAGAAAAAGCAATGTATA